>NC_066362.1:81825128-82450128 GCF_013377495.2 Cygnus atratus | reverse complement strand
ACAACCATTTTTTTTTTAATTAGTATTCTTGTCACTGCTTTTCTATACAGAACTAGTTTGTTTGCCAAAATTGAATGTGTGATATTAGACTATGTGCAGTATTATAAATAGATGTATTTGGCCAGTCCAGCATATTACCAATGCCTTGTCCATGCTGTTCCTTGCAATGCACCTTTCTCATGTTCTGCAACTTTCTGGTTTATGTAAATGCTGTATTGATATGTTCGATGATATTACTCAGTACTGGTATGGCAGATTTCCACTAGAATTAAAGGAGAAGAATGACATTACTCAAGTTACTAAATAGTTAGACTTTACCAGATTCAATAAGTCTCCTAACCTCTGTAAGTAAATGCAGACAAGAAAAGAATACTCAGGGATGTGTCATATACACTAACATCAATTTGCTTTTTCCCAAAGCATCTATTTATTGCCATCATTAAAGTAAACAAATAAATAAATAATGAGTCCTGGAAAGGATGTTTTGAATCAGAATGGCAAGTCCTATAGTCTGGTGACAGAGAGGAGAAAGGCTATCATATTGACTGTTTTTGTTAGGGTACATAGACCTTCTGGAAAAGGGTGGGGGGGCAGGGAGGGGGCACTTCCCAAATTTTCTGTTGGAAAAGTTAGTATGTTTGATGAACAATGCAGAATAACTCATTGCCCTTCATGGAGGAGTTTACAAGAAGAATGAAAAAATAACTTTCTCAGAAAAATAGAAAAAATAAACCAGCAAAGTTTACAAATCACCATCTAGTTCTTTTTTTTTTTCATTTTTAAAAATGGTGCACAGAATATTGAGAACAATATCCCTTATGTCTTATGAACCTTCAAGTGCAAAACCTTCTATAGATTACACCTATTAGTGAAAAATTGTGTACTAAAATTACTGTTTATTATTGAGGGGAAAAAAATGGTTGCAAGAGAAACCATGACCTAAGCACTTGTTTGTGTGAGAATATTAGTTTTCGCACTAAAGTATCGGATGCATTTGTCAGATTGGACTAGACAATGTCTATGAAAGAGCCTAAATAAAAGTAATCCTTTTCAAAGATTAAGCCTTTGAAGTCATCTTTTAGAAGATTAATCTATATGTGACCTGCAATAGAAAATGATAGCACCATAAAATGTCTGAGTTTCAGTTCCCTACAAACAAAAGACCTAAATGTCATGGTTTTAGTTCTGACATCACAAATTTTGTACTTTTGACACTGTTTAACTGATTTTCATTTTTGACATCTCTATTACCATACTGACAACAACCTTTTAATGTTTTGTGAAGAGAGGGTAGAGAAGGAGATGTTAGAGATTTCTTGGATATCTCTAAGGAGGGATGTAGAAATCCTACCAGCAGCGATTTTGACTGTATAGCCAAAATCTGAAAAGAATCAAATCTTAAGTATTAAGTTAACAATTTAATAATAATAATAATAATAACACAACAAAACCCTCTGAAGATTAGTTTGCATTCAGAGAAAAAAAAATTGAGACATTTTGTTTAAAATTTTGTTATTTAAAAAGACCCCTGAAAATTTTCCTCTCATGTGTTTATCAATTTCTATTCCTGTCTAAACTTTTGTCATTGTGTTTATACCCTTTCAATCCATTTGTGCTCTGTGGCTGTAAGACAGGATTTGTAGTCATGCAGGAGAAGGTGAAAGTGAAAAAATTAGTTTCCTGACATCCTTAGGCCACAGAAAAAATGTCAGCAGAGACAGAAGTGTGAGGGATTTAAGAGAGACAAAGGAAATGAAGAAAAGAAAGGCAGAAATCTACAACAATATACAAGGACTTTGTCCTAAAGACTTTTGGTCAGAAGCAATGCCTGTATGTGCAAAACGTCAGTCAACATTTCAGAACATTCAGGGGACAAATTGTAGTACTGTATTATTTTTTCCCTTCCCTGTTTCAGACATGTAGGATTGTGAAGTGTCTTTAAGGATGACACAAGCCAGTTGCTTCAATTCGTAACTGAATAAATATTTCATTCTTTACAACGGAGATTGATACCAGATTTGGGTTGTTGGCACAGTTGTGAGATAACTGATGTTCTGTTGGGAAGGATACCAAAATAAGACACGTCCAGGCTTGTCAGCTACTGCACAATTGTCACAGCTCTCATGTATTTCCATCAAGCGGAGAGGACAGATGAAAGAGCAATTGCTTTCTGTGGAGGAAGTTTTGGCTTAACTCCATGGGAGGGTGTGAAGGATGCCTTGTTGAGGAACAGGAGAAGCAGTTTTTCCAAGAGTGTTGTTTGTAAGACCCATGCATTTTTTTGTGCTTTCCTGCCCATAAAGGCAAGTAATGCAGCAACATCAGAACAATCTCTTGTTTTTGTGTACCAGAGTGAGCTACAATCTGTTCTGCTGCTGCCCACTTTCCAAATGGGATTGGGACAGGAAAATCTGATAATGAAGAAGCTGTGTAGGAGCTTTAGTAACGCTCAGGGAAGCCAGTGGATTACTGCTTACCCTCATTAGAGGTCAGGAAAACAGACTAAACAGACAAAATGCTAGGAATTGCTAGGATATAGAGGAATAGAGAGCAAATAACATCATTACAGTGCTATATAAATCTGTGGTGCCCCTATATTTTGGCTACTTCATGTTGTTCTGCTTTCTGTATTCAGAACTGTTATGATAGAAATGGCAAAAGGAAGTATCAGAGGTACTTCTCTATCAAAGCAGCATCCGTGGGAGGAATGGCTACTCTGACTAGGATTTTGTTAGATGGAAAAAAATGACAGAAAAAATGTGATAAAAAGTCCATATTAGTCATGTAAAGGCAGATATATGACATCTTTATTTGTAAAATCATGAGAGGGACAGCAAAGGTGAATTGGAGGAAATCCTTCACTGTCAATTCCAAGGCGAGAGCTTGGGTACATCAAGGGAAATGCAACAAAAAATGTCCAGAGCTGAGGATTCTGAAGCAAGGAGATGTAGTTAGGAGAGGAGTCTGTCTGCTAGAAATCCTCTGTTGTGAGTATGTGGAGACAGGCTATGGAGCTAAATATGTCTTTGGTTTCACCCTGTTGCTGCGTTTTTTCTCACCTAGCAGAAGACGTCAAGGAGATAGACCGAGTTTTTGGTTTGAGTGCTCAGAAACAGCAAAGAGAATATGGAATAAAGTTTGTGCGTTGATACCAGAAATGCTGTCATAACATAGCGTTGTACGTGGCTATTCTCAAGGACGGCATACATAGAACATAAACTTCCAGTCAGGTTATGTATAAGGCAAAAAAAAAAAAAAAAACAAAAAAACAAATAAACAAAACCACAAATCCAATATTCAGTAGTCAAATCCAGTATATTCAATATTTTTTGAAGTGGTATCAGTCAATAGTGAAAAAAGAATTATTAAATTTTAATTTCAAAACCTTTTTAATTTAGAAGTATATGACAATATTTATTAAAACTCTCACTGAGAAAATGAAAATGCTTTAAAAATTTAAAGGGTATAAAAATTATCCCTGTGTGGAAATTCAGATTTATGTTAAAAGTTATCTGAGTTCTTTTAAGGTGTGTAAAAATATTCAATAGTTATGTGTAAGGCAATCTATCAAAGTCATTTGCTTTGCTGGAATGCAAGTTTTAATATGCAAATGGAAAGCAAAATCACTACTACAGCTGCATATAAATACTGTTTCTTGCTTCTCCCAAGTTAATTTCAACACTGACAATAGAGAAATAAGGATGTATTTTAATTAATATATGTGCCACAGTTCATTTCATTATGGATAAGGTTTAGCTGTAAGTTACAGAGCGACAGTGTGATTTAGTTTCACTTGAATATTTGGAAGATTTTTGACTGAAAAGATACAGTATACACCAGAACAATGCTTTACTTCATATTAATATTCAGTATTAAGTTCACAAATTGAATTAGCTGGAGAGCTGAAACTCCCATAGTAAAGGTTCTACAGCTTAGTGCAGATTTTAGGCTATCGAGCAGCTTAACTGTGTAGCTTTGTTTACAACTTCTTCTATTTATAATATATACTTTGAGATGACATGTCAAAGGCAATTCTTGCAGCAGCATTAGTAGAAGAAACTGTTGTATTTCCTTTGAAAGTATGAAAGACCTTGTTATTGGAAAAATATGATAAGAGAGTCTGAAATTCAGTGTTGAACAGGAACTTTTTTGCTTCTGAGCTAAATCCCAGTGAATAAATTGGAAATGCTCAATTTGGCTCAAATGCACTTGGATTCAGATTTACAAATAGTGAATAATAATAGTTCAAAATGCTACTTTTGAATACGACCTGAGAATAGGGGCTGAACTTTTATAAATCCTAAAGAGTAGCCTGTTCCTGAGGGAATTCCAATGCAGATTTAACTCAGTGCAGGCTGTGCTTTCAGAAGCACTTCAGCAGTGATAAGGTGTTGTACCAACACATGAGCACACATTATTATGATTGCAGGAAAGTGGCAAAAACCACAACAAGCAAACTACTTTGGGGTGATTTTTTAATGAGAACACAAAACAGAAAGACTGTGTAAGGCATGGTTATGAAGTGGAAGGAAGATGTAATGATGATAAAATTTTAAAGATATATTTTTTAGATTTTTTTTCCATTACTTCAGGTTTTTTTGGGAAGGAAAAAAAAAAAAGAGGAGGTAGACAAGAGAAAGGCATCATTGAAATGATTCCAGAGAAAAGACTAGAAATACAGATGGTGGGGAGAAATGATGTAACTAGATTTCACAAACCACCTGCTTGTTTAATCTTTTGAAATCTATATTTTCATGATCAGTACCGTGACTTCATGTTTCTCTGTTTATTTCAAGAAGGAGAGACGACAGATTAGGTGAAGAGAAGAACAGAGAATCTTCGTCAGCATAATATTCTGTCAGGAAATGAGGTTTGAACAATGCACCACAAAAGTACAAAGCATGTTTTCCTTATTGGAAACAGGCTTTGCTTCTCACACCTTAAGGTTATACTAATCTTTTCTATTCATTTTTCCACTTGCTTTCATTTATTTTGTTTCATGGTCTGTTTTCTATCTTTCATATATGCATATTTCTCCATTCATTTTCAAAAATATATTTATGGTCATTGGGTTATTCAACATGCATATCCAATATTTATACGCTACAAATTAGATCCTAAGTAGTGTTAAACACAGTTGGATTGCCTTAAATGTCCATGGTATTATTCTTATTTGAGCAAAATGTTTGTCTATGAGACTCTGCCATGGGTCAGTTCCCCATTATGGTAAATTTGATAGAAATATAACAAAAGTTCAGGAATGCTTTTAACCATATTCTTCAGTTTCGAAGCATAAATGAAATAAATGAACTCAATGAGAGAGCACTAACAAGTAGATAAAGCAGTCTCATCTGTGTGATTACATACCTGTATACGATTGTATAAAATTTTGCTTCTGAGGCCAAAATGCCACTCCTAGATTTCCAGATTGTTCTACCTATAAAGCTAGCTGTAATCTATATTGGCAAGTAAATACAAGAAGGCACAGTTCTTTTCCCAGTTTGTTGTTAGCAAGGAACTCTTTTCGTCTTAGATATGCACACATACGTAAACCCTAAGCCTATTACAACTGACAACAAAATCCAGCAAATCTTCATTTATTGCAGCTTTTAAATATGCCTTTGAAATATGACACAGATGCTGGCTAGCACGTAGATTTTAAATGGCTCTCTCCAATCTTTGCATCTCACCTTTCTATAGTATCAACATATATTCCTCATAACTTCACTTGCCAGCACCTAAAAATAATCCCAAAATGAAATGAGTTTGATGAATCATTATAACACTTACTTCAAGCTCTTGAAAAATAAGAGGATAATGATTGTAGAAAGCACTGGATTTATGATAGTAAGTCTAGGTTTGTTTAGACACAATTTGTTAAAACAATGTAAGTCTACTTCCTACTCATTGCTTAAATGTCTAAGAAACCAAATTTCAGAGGATTAGCAGTGAGAGCTGACTTATGTTGCAGCTACTGCATTTCTGACAGCAAACGAGGCCAAGGACTCTTGCCTTCTCAGCAGTGTTCTGGATGAAGGTGCCCAGGTGGGCCAGTAGCTCCTAGTAGCTGGCCCAGTCCTTCCTGATAGCAGCTTCCTGAGGTTTCCAGCCATTCCAAAAAGGCTCGAGCCCTCTTCACAGATCTGCAGCATTATTTAATCCCCTGTCATCCTTTTCACCTTTACAGCTTCCGGTCAGAGACCTTCACAGCCCTCCTCTGTCCCGCTCCAAGGCTTGATAAACCAAAGTCTACAGTCTAACCAAAACAGGCTTCCTCTGAGTAATTTGCTCTCTCCAGCAAATCCACTCCAAACCTCCTCTTACCTCAGAACCATCAGCTCCCATGCCATACACTTGTAGCTCAGCTCAGTGTTGTCTGCTCAAATGTTCAGTGTCACAAGCCTGTACTGGCTGCCAACATCTATGACCATCCCACTTGCCACAGGCAGGGGAGCTCAGCATCCTTCTGCAGAACCATCCCTGTCTCTAAAACTCTGGTGGTGAAAAAAAAGGAGGAAGGATCTGTGTGGGATCAAAAAACTGAAGGAAAAGCAGGATCATGTTAGCCCTGTCCTGATGCATCTTGGTTCTGTTACATTTATCAACTTCATTTCCTTCTCTTTCACTAAACAGCCAAGTCCAGTCCTCTGTAGCTTACTTGCAGTGACAATGGTAACCAGTTCTTTTTTTTTTTTTCTTTTTTTCTTTTTTATTTTTTTTTCTCCAGCAAATAGGTCCTCTGGAAGAGTTCTAGCAAGGCTACAAAATCAAGTCATTCGAGGTAACGGGTTGTAGGGTCTGATTTTGAACTACCAGTCTGGAGCTGTAAGTCTGCTCAGCACCTTGATTTGTGTACCCTCTCACACAGTGGTTTATTTAGAAACCCTGCACACAGAGGACTGTAGTTTTGAACTGTTCCCTGCTTCTTGGGCTGCGATGTCTGAGCCTCTATGTCTTGATTAGAGGAATGTTTCTCAGATCTGTCTGTTCTCGCTTGTCTACAAAAAGATATATTTTTGTATTTATAAAGAGAGAGATTAAAATAAAATAAAAATCTTTGAGGACTAACCTCCCTCACAATATTATAGTAAAATTAAAGTTTTGTAGTAATTCAGTTTCACAGGAGAAGGGCTGCACATGAACTGCAGTTTCTCCGGTGTAACCTATCTTACAGCAGCCTTTAGTTGCAAAGGCTAAAAACAATATAAATAAATAAATGTAATATTGCATGTAATAAAAAAACTGTCATCTTGTGTCAATTCCACAGAGCTGACAGCCTGCTTCATCATCAAGCATTTCTCTAAGTTGAAAGTCCTTGTCTGTCCTTCTCAAGAAAGTTACTAGCCTTTAAATACTGAAATATACATTTTTCTTTCTACTATTCTGTAATGTACGTGAAGACTGAAAATCTCTAATCTGGGTTTGTTGAGATACCTCATCTTTGAAAATACTTTCTTCCTTAACCTTCTTTGTCTCTGTATATAATAATATACAGATAGTGTATGTATATTATTTTATATTTTTATGTTTATTATTTTGATAATTCTAAAATATTTTAGCTTAATCATAATTTAAACCTTTTCTTCTGCCTTTGTTTCATTTAAGGTCAGGGGAAAAAAACGACTGACTTTCTCACTTCTGTCTGACTCAGTCAGAGGACGGAGTTTTGTGGTTTTTTTAAAACATTTTTGTAGAGTAATTTTCTCCTATAACTTTTCTGAAGGCTGGAGTGGTACTGCAGTAAATGTGCTGGCACAGATCCTCTTCTCTCAAAGCTGGGATAACCCATACACCTCAGCATAGTGCAACCACTCCATTATATTACCACATCAAGAGATAATTCTGGTTTTGATTTTAAGTTCAAAGCCTAACTGTCACATCATAAAATCCTAATGAAAATTGTCAGGAAGAGATTAGGTTTGGAGTTTCTCAGTAGAAAATCCTTTTTTCCTCCTCTCCACCATCCCAAACAAATAGTTGTTTCAGCTGAAGTTACAAGACCATATTTCTGCTCTGCTGTTTCCTTCTTTATTCTCCAGCAGAAATGAAATTCAGCATTGACTGACCCTGATTTCTTCACCATGAAACACTGGAGTTAGGAATTTAATTAAACACAAACAAAAAGTTGAATATGAATGGGTTTATTCTAGAACATAACTTGTGTTAACACAGCATATAATATAACTGTGACTTAAACTCCTGGGAGTTATATTATCATGTCTTACCAAAGATACAGTTTTGGGTTTTGCTTAATCACGGAAGTTAATTTAAACATGAATTAGAAATATTTATTCGGGGTACAAAAAAAAAAAAACACAAAAAAACACAACAAAACAAAAGTCTGAAGATAACCAGATGTTGATTGATTTTTTAGTAGCTAGTGGTAGTGGTAATTATCATCTTGTAACTTTCTTAGGTAATTTTAAATAATCCAGAGTGCATTAAAAGGCCATGCTATTCAATGTTTTGCTTTGAAACATTACATTATATATGTTTATTTAATATCCCTCAGGTTCAAAAAAAAAAGAGGAGTTTTGATCTAAAGAAAAAAGAATCCATTTTGTCAAGGTAAGATGGCTTTGCAAAATCTCCACATTCCTTCCTGGGAACCTGCAGTTTTATCAAGAGCTTATAGGAAAGCTAAAGTACGCTGTCTTCTTTACAAAGTGAGCAAGAGGTGCATAAGCCAAGCTGCCAAATAGTTGGAGATTTAATTGCTGTACAGATTAAAACAAACAAAACACACACACACACACCTGTATTAATGCCATTATATTCAGGTGTGACCCTTTATTATAATATGTACCACTGGGTTTTAAAAAAATTCACATCTCTAGTGTTAGCATATTCTGAACTTTTCTGCATCTTTGCTTGTTGATAAACTTTCACCTGGTTGTGTAGTTGCTAAATGGAATTAAATTGTTCTCATTTACACCATTTTCACACTGCCATATCTTCAAAGAATTCAAGCTTTAGGTGTTTTTATACTATATAGAAGTATCACTTAAATTAGTAAGAAATTAAATATTATTTCCAAGGAAACAAAGAATTTTCCCGGTAAATAGTTTAATTAGTTTTAAAAAATCACTGAAGATCTCATCCTTGTGCCATAGTTTTTGTACAGCTTCACCTAGGATTTTTTTTCTTCCCTTCAAGTTATTTCTAGTTTGCATGGGGTTTACTTCACCACACAGTCACCCAGCCACTTCTGCGGAAATAAGGAGGTGCATAGAAAAGTGATAGGAGAAAGTGGCACTAGAGGAGAGGCGTCAGGAGCTGCTTCTATTGGTTTAACACCTCCTGTATAACGTACAGGAAACTAGCCTTAATAGAGCGCCAATAATAATGAAGAAGTACTCAGAATCATGCTTTTTATATCAAATCTAGATAGTTTGGTTTAACTCATTCCTGTTTTAACATTTAAATTAACCAAAGTTTTTTGAAATACTTTTATTTCTTTAAACAAAGTTTTTGAATCAGTAACATAGCTGCTGCTCCCTTCAGGTCTTATTTTCAGTATAAGTTATTTAAATAGTCTTTAATCTGCAAACTAACTTATATATTTATAAATGCTTTCCAATAATTTTCTTTTCCCATACGTGTGGAATATGAAGGACTTATGGATTGTTTTTGGAGAGACTAGATGATTCAAGTCCTCAGTAATTTTAACCATTATTTATTGATTGAAAAGTCTTATTAAATACCTATTGAAGTATTTGCTTATAAAATAGAATTCCATTTTATTTAGTTTTGTGTCAGTAATGCTTCAGTCCTATTTTTTTTTTCTTTGTTGCAATTCAGATCTGAACTGTAATAGCTGAAATACAATCAAGGTAACATTTACATTATCTCTACAGTTATGTATATCCATACAAACTAGCAAACAGAAGTCAATCCTCTAGCTCTGTTGGGAATTAATGGACATAGCTTTTTAGACAAATACATCTCTACTGGCAAGTGGGATCTCCAGAGCAAAGGTAGTCTTTAAATGGAATTGTGGTATTGAGTACTAGTGGAGTTTCTACTTCTCATGGATATGTGTAGCATAGAGAACTATACTATTAGTTCTTATCTGGGAGAACTAATAACATCTTGAATTGTGCCGTGCTGCTTTTTAAAATACATTAAAAAATAAACAAAATCAGCTTACTCAGAAGCTAATTTCCCTTCACTGAGAAAAGCTCATGCAAGCAAAAGAAAAGTGATGCATCTGTATGTCTATATGCGTAAGTTCAAAGTGTGATGCTTTTTTTCAAAACAATAGAGACATTGAAGCTAAATTCTGTGGTCAACTAATTATTTTATAAAAAGCTTTCAATTGGATTTACAGTGAAGATTTTGATTCCCCACTGCTCTTTCAGTACATAATTGAACATGTAATTGCATGCAGTTGAGAATTCACCAGCATTATTTATTCCATCATATAATCTAAATATTTAATTTCAACTGTAATAAATTAAAACTGTATTAGATTGTGGATTTCAACCATGTGTTACTCTTGCAACAAGAGAATCATTGCTTCATTATTTTTTAATATAACAGACAGAACTATTTTGTGACCACGGTTTCTTAGTAATACGATTTCATCTTAAATGGTGATTTGCCATTCTAGGTTTTATTTATTGGGATATTCTTGACAGTTTGAATTGTCTAAAACTGACAAGAAAAGTTGTAAAGTGGATTAAAATCTGTCTTAATTTTCCCGATCTTTAAAAATGTAATTTTTTCCTTCATTTTTGTAGTATAAAAATTTTTTAGAAGTATAATGAAGCAGAACTTCCATTTCAATGTCTTTAATTCATGTTTTTTATAGTGCTGCAATTTGAATGCGTAATTGTGTTACAAAAAAAAAAAAAAGAGAAAAGTAAAACATGATTGTACCTTTCTGTAGAGTATACTAGAAGAGCAAACACTGGAATATAGAATTTGTAAAAATGGTACACATAAATAGAAATACAGAAGTGTACACCATACTATGAGGCAGAAGTCAGAAAATCTGACATGCACATTTCTTTCAGATTTTTTTTTTTTTACGTCAAGTCTAGAAATAGAAAGAATTTCAGTCTAACTCATATGATCTTCACCTGAGTTTCCCTCCCTTAATGTATGTTCAACCATTGCTGCTTCTGTCTAGGTATACACTGTATTTATCCCTTGTAGGTGCTGCTTTGAGAAGTTAAAGGAGATCTTCCAATTTCTGAGCTGAAACTTGGTGAAAAAAAAGACATGGCAACAGCCCACTCCACTGTGAAAACACATGAATATATCATTCAGTAGCTCATTTTGAAGACAGCTTCTAAACTTGTATGACTCATGTAATGGCGTAGAAAAGGATAGAAGGAAACACAGAAGAAGGTAACAGCTAGTGCAGTGAGGGTGAACTATGCAGTTTAGCACAGTCGGAAGTCACAGTCCTGTAAAGGTCCCTACATCACGCTAGAGCTTTGATGTAGCATCACACTACAATATCAAGTTATCATTGGGACTTAAATGACTCAAGGCTAGCCTTGATGAGGAAGGAAAGAAAATAATTCCTGTTGTCCCTGAATAATAATTTGGAAAGGGTTGTGGAAAGTCATTGGAGAAAAATATGGTATTTAAAGCTGCTGATGCTTTACCCTCCCCCCCCCCCCCCCCATTCCCAGGCAGACAGTGACTCAGGAGCAAATAGGACGCTGGTTTCCATTGAGAGTTACTATTAAAGAAAGTAGGTGCAGCTGACCATTAACACAAAAATAACATGTTACTGACGGAGCTCTAGCTTTACAGAAAAGCATTTCTACTACTGCTATTTTAGAGTGTGACTCCTGCAGAAAATCCCACAAACAGTCAAGAGCAGAACAACTCTGTCCTTTCATCTGAATACTTTGTTCATAGTTGATGTGTAAAATGTTCCTGTATGGAAAAATCTTGAAGGTCTTCTGTGTGTTTTGTTGTTTTGTATTTGTTTTTGTACCTGCTGTGGTTCATCCATCACTCTGTCACAGCTATTCTCTAATTCCCATTCCTTGCATTTTGTTCAAAACTTTAAAAAAGGCATAATGCAGTTGAAAACAAACAAATGAACAAAAAACCAGCAGAAAATATGCCATAATCCTAGGTTAAAGTTAATTAAAACTTTTTACATGAGGTTGGAGTGATTTTCAGCATCTACAACGTCCATTATAAGCAGTTGAGGGTGAGAGGAAGTCCATAGAATTGTATGATTTTTGCTACTGTTAGCTTTTTTGCTTTCTTAGACTGTCATTGTTCTTTTTTTTTTGACAATAAGATCAACACCGGCTTAAATGGTTTTGGCTTTTGGGAAATCATCTATTTTTTTCCTTGATAATTTTTGCTACTGCAAATGAAATTTGGCCTTTCTTTGCTTATGTCAATAGTAATCAATACTTAATTCAAACTTTATGATCATCTGCGTTTTTTATGTTGCTAGAATTGGAAGCAAAATATAAAGAAACTGTTATGTTTTTTTTTTTTCAAAGCAATTGCAAAGTGCTGAGTGAATAGGCCTGGTGAATGAAGAGAAGCAAAGAGGCGGAAGTACTCCAAACTGCTCTGTTACATGCAAACAATATTCTTCAGTTCAGGTACACAACGATATGAACTATATATACATATTACTTATTTTTATATCCTCGATAGAATACTATAAAAAATTTCTAAAAAAAAAAAAAAAAAGAGAAACCTTGTGGCATGGATGTTTTTCCATTATGAACTGAACTTTTTAAGGTGGTTCCTTTTGTCACTGGAGCTAAATAAATAATTTAAGAAAAATAATGTATTCTCTACTCTTTACTTCTCTTTCTGATTATCGATTTCAGTTGAGCAGATTATGATTATTTCTGGCATATTTGTTATGAAAATTCTTGCATAGATTATCATTGTGGTTGCAAGATGCCTGCAATTCAGTTCTGTAGTTCATAGCATGGAGTTTCCACCCTTAATTTTGTTGGTTAGACTTTTCTAATTAAGACGAACTGTCTTTTTTCATTGGTAGCTAGTAGGGGAGTTATTAAAGCTAGCAGAAGCAACACCAGTCTTCTGGGGAATTCTGGTATTATTTTATATTTGCACCAACTTGGGGGAAAGTTTTTTTTGCACCAACTTTGGGTGAAAGGAGGGGAGAAGGGATGGTAGACTAGATTCCCTGGTCCTATTTGCTGATAATACAGCAATGCAGATGAGATAAAATCTCCAAACCTATACTTTGGATTATGCAAATAATTCAAGTTAGCTGTACAAAACATGGAATCAGGAAGAAATGTTTGATTTCACTAGTGCAATCTTGGAATTTAAGAGAAAAACCTAAAATATGCTATGTTTTTGTTGTCGTTGTTGTTCTTATTCTGAAAATACCTCATTTTAAGCAGGGGGGAAAAAATGAAAGAAAAATGTAAAAAAACTTTGGTCAGTAATAGGGTTATAAGGAATTATATGAGTTTACCTAACCCAGAAGCCTGTCTCGTGCTGTAGCCAGAAGTAGATACCTAAAACAGAGCGAATATCTATGATTCTTTCCCTTAACATTGATTTGCAGCTTAGGAAATTTCTTTGTAAGACATAATTTTTATGTAGTTAATAGCCCTCTTTCTTGAACTTGTCCTGCTGCTCCTTGAATCTATGTAAGTTTTGGCATTTTCTGTTATCTAGGGAAAGGAATTCCTCTCCTTAGTTGTAGGTTGTATGAAACTACAGGATTTTCTGTATTTTTTGTATTTGGATTTGAATTCTTTGTCCATTATTTTTTCTCTTGAAGGTTTTATTATGAACAGATTGCTACTTAGAAAAAGGGTTCAGAAACTGATGCCAAGCAGAGTTTCTCTCTGCAGGAAGTGTTCAGATACTATTTTATTCTACTTAGAAAGCCATGTGAAAATACAGGTTTTATACCAAATGTGAATAGACTCTGACTATTTTGGATCAACTTGGGAATGCCATGTCAGCCATTTTGCCTTCTATATGGGCACATCTTGAACTCTAGTGCTTCCACCCGCAAGCACAGCCATGGCTTCGTATGACAGAAAAGATTCAGAAATCTCACGCCATTTGCAGTGTGGAATGGAAGTTTTTTTTTTTGTTTTTCTTATTGCCATGTCAGGCCAAAGTTGCCACTCAGTTTAGCTTCATTCTTGAATCTAAGTTTAAATGTTTGCCAAGCGGGTCTTGTTTTATTGTTTCTTTATACTTTTTGTGTGTTTGTTTTTTGCTGTTATTCTTGATTACATTAACATCTAGAAGTAGGCAGTGTTCTGCTGCGTGAATGCAAACGCCAGAAGTGGAAAGAGCCCTATGCCATACTGGCACAAGGGGGAAATTGTTCCTGCCCCAGACTGCTTCCAGAGGTGGATTGAAGTATGTGGTAGCAAGGAGAGTATCAGAGGGTAGTTTGATGTGAAGGAGACAAAGTGGAGACCAAGTGATAAGGTTTAGAAGGTTAAGCAGAACTCCCTCTTTTCAATGTTTTTAGACTTAACTTTCTAACTAATTGGTATGACAATGTCTGCCCTTCAAGACCTTTGTTTGAAAATTTAGTGCAAGAAAGTGCTTTTCTTTTTTTCTTATATATGCAGGTACCTTAGCTTTCCAATAAAAATACATTTAGATGTCTCAAACGTAGCCTGTGAAAATTGTCTGGTATTTGCTGAATATAATAATGTTTCCTTGGAATTCCTTCAAATAAACTGATTTGCTTGAGTATTCATGCAAGACCATTAAATAAGGAAACATCTACAGGATGACTATCTTACTGATACGGAAATGTGTGAAAATTCTCAACAGAACATCAATTTTTGTTCTCGTATTGTCTAATCAGTTTCTTTTTTAAAAGAGTTTCTAGCATTTTTAGTATAAAAATGTTAGGTTCTAAAAGGAATAGAGTCATAACTCTTTAATTATGGAAATCATCATAGTGTTACAGAAGCCAGCAGAGCTACTCTGCTTTGCATCAGCTGAGAATCTGCCCCCTGGTATACACATGAACCCTTGTCTATCCTGAATGATGAGAGCAGACCAATTAATATTGCAGGCAAGAAGGTCCATGCTGTGCAGTTAAGCTACACGAATCTCAGTTTTCATTGCCAGATCCACATCCCATGTAATGTTTCCAGTAGGCTTGAGCATTCTGACACAATTTATACAAAAAATCCAGTATGAAAGAAAAATTTAATTTCCTGCTGTGTTGAAGTAGTTTGCAAGGCCTTAAATTGGATTTTATTTCTATGGAAGTTCTTATGTTTGTCATTCATGTAGATTTAATTTAGCATGTTTCTGTAGCCTATATACATGGCACAATTCCCCCCCCCCCCCTTTTTTTTTTAAATTATAACAGCATTTTAGAGGTCTTTACAGTTTAAGCTTTAAATCAGATTAATTAAATATAAAGGAGGAAAAACAGTTCAATTTTCTTGTTGCATGGTATTTGTATGTTCTTGCCTGGTAGATTGTTACCTTGTTTTCCCTAAAACAAAAAATGTCTCTACTGTCTGCAGTACATATGATATGTCACTGAAAACATAAGCAGAACATATGCCCTTTGTGCCTCCATAAGGGAGATGCTCCAAGGATTGTTTCTTCGTGTTTTGTACTGAGCTCTACAAAAATACAGCTAATTATTGCTGACCTAGTCTGTGACACTGTGATTTCAATCGTGCACTTTCAAGCAAAAAACTGAGCAACAAGCCAGTCCCTTGCTATATCATTATACCCTATCTTACCCTCCAACTTTGGACACTGGGGGGAGAGGATTAAATCCATAATGCATTCGGAAAGCATTGTGTGTGACCTATGAACTCTGTAGTTAATCTCTACTGTCTGGAGGAGGAATGAAAAACCTCTCATAATCTGTATTTCGTTAGCTGATATCATTTGTACAAACACATTATATATGGTATTTTCTGTTCATTGATACCAGAGAAAAAGGTCTATGAGAAGAAAGAGACGAAGAAGAAAGCATTATCGGTCATATAATTGCACATTGTACTGCCCACACTAAGCAGTGGGTATCATCATTAGTAAGTGCTGCCCATCATTAATTAATATATTTTTTTCACAAGTCTATATATTGGATTTTTAACTGGTCTTTCCATAGCTATTGTATAAACAATACAAAGCACTGTTGTTTTTTTTTTTTTTTTTTTTTTTTTTCCTGCTGGTTTTAAAAGAGATTCACTAATTAGATAATTTGTGGCATTGGGGCAAGTCTGGGGATTTCTTTCTTTGAAAAAGACAGCTCTTTTGCAGTCTCTGTGTCCTTGGAGACTGTTCAGAAGGTTATTCCCTATCAGTTTAGCTGCTTTTCAAATGCTTAGAACAGTGCATTAAAAGAAGAAATAAAAACAACAAAAGTATAATGACAGTATTCTGTCTTTTCTATAATAGAATTGCATTATATCCTTTTTGTTCACATTTTTCAGTGTTTTGAGGTTATCATTTTGCTATTGCAAAACCACATGTAATATTGATTATGAACTCTTGCATGAAAATATAAAGCTTATTTTGTTCTTCTTTTAATGGTATTTTGAGATAAAGTATGAGCCCTGACTCACGTTAGGTAGCATTCTTTCTTTCTGACACTGGTTAATTTCAGTAGGGACACCTGATGACAGAAATCAGCAGAACACTCAAAACCTGCATTTTATAACCGTAGCTGGTATTTTACTCCAAGCAAAAATAGCTTCATATGGCTAGTCTTCACCCAGACACATTGTATTTGACATAAATAATTATTCTTTAACTTACTGATAAAACTGAGGAGTTCAAACTTTAAACACCTCATTTTAAAAATTAGGGAATGGTTAGGGAATGATTGGTTTCCCATCTGTACTTGTTCATTTGGGAAGTTCCAGTTGAATATTTCAGAACATATGCACAAACACGCACAAAAGGCAAACATATATGTGAAATAAGCATTTATAGTATATATACATATATATATAATAAGAAAATAAAACATTTTTATATATTTATAACATCAAGTTTCATAATGTCTTTGATCCCAGTGGTATACATCTTTCACAGATGAATAAAGTAAAACATACTTCATTAAGCATTTTTTTTCCAAAAGTTATAGCAGATTTCACTTTCCTTCAGTTTAGGTGTCTCACATGAGGTGTACCGGATTTGATTTTCAGAATCTATCTTTCAGGATCTATAACACTTCCTGACTTCACATATAAAAATGGTGCTCTCAAAACCTGTAAAAGTCAGCATAGAGGAATAGTTTCAAGAATACAATGATATGCTCCAACACAGTGACAGATTTCTCAGTATTGGTGACTTCAAGCTGTAGAACATTAACAGTAAAATTGAGCCTTGACATCAAATTTCTAAGTTTTTATTTTGAGTGTTCCATCTACTAGAAATTTACTAAAAGACTATTTAAAAATGTGAACAGTTGCTGATTATTTAATGTTTCAATTTTTTGGGGGGTTTATTTGATCAAGCAACCCACAAAGGCAATTTAATTTTTTTTCCCTGTGACTGCTTTTGACAGTGAGGTCTTATTAAAATAAACATTAAAAAAAAAAAAAACTTACTTTTGTTTAACTTATTGCATTTTAAATATGACAAAATGACACAAAACTCATGCAGTTTACTTTTCTCATTTCTGACTAGTGTTTCCCTGCATTTCAGTCACCAGGGTCCTACCAACCTCCTCCTAGTTCTTCTCTCCTCTTTCTCCATTTCAGCAATTGCATGCACCTTCAACAGCTCTCTGTCCATGTAAAATCTTGACTTTAGTAGGATCAGAAATTTATAATCAAGTGTTTAATGACTACTGTGCTTATGTGCACAATCCCTGGGAAGTTGCCATGAATATTCCTGTTCTTCTTGCATGAAATTGTAATAGAGCATGACAAGGATCTGATGGAATCATCCAACGTTAATAATAGTAAGAACAACTACAATAACAGCAGTAAGATCCTTTATTTAAAAAATAAATTAAGAAATGTAGATAGATAGCAATTGCATTTAAAACAGACCTTAGACACCAAAATTTTTCTCCCCTTTTTTCTCATTCCTCTGAAGCTATTTGTGTATTCTTTAGTGCTAGCCTTGGTTCAAGAGTAGGACTTGCCGATCTTGTGGTAACGTGAATAAGATGACTGGCCTTCTGTTTTATACAACTACAAAAAGAAAATCAGTTCTTCATAATACACTTTCACATTCTTTAAAAGCTTTTAGAGTGGACACGGTACTTTAACCTCTTAAAATATATTATTGGGCACTTATGTTTGTATTTGCCTAAGAATATTTAGTTTTCATACTGATAAGCCCAGCTCCCATTATGTTTTTTCTCTTAAGCAAATATATCGAGAGTATTAACGTTGTGTGATCTCAAGGCTGTTATTTAACAAAGACTTCTAATAGTCAAACTTCTCCAATTACAACAAAAGTAGATGAAATGAATGGTCAGCTTTTCCATTTAAGAAATTAATTAATTAAAAAAAAGCATCTATAAGTTAGACAAAGTACAACTCACATTCTTTTTTTTTCTTACAGCTTTGTCACTCATTTATATCATCTTTTGATTGATTTGTCATTTACTTGCAGCTGAAGTATGTTTTCAAATCTTTTGTATAGTTTTCATCTTGTGATGAAAATCACACGTTTGACTGACAGTAATAATTTTATAAGCATTGATCAAAAAAACATCTGTTCATCTTTAAGACCTTTTTAGCTTTAAATTTTTTATTATTCTTTTCATTTAAAATGAATTTAAGTGCTTTAGACTTTGATAGACTATCAAAATTAATGTATAAAAATTTATTATCTTGGAGCACAACAATAAGATCTTTTGTGTTCAATATATGGAAGAAAAATAGATTTGAGATCATCTCTTTTACAAATAAACACATCAATACAAGCATGAGGAATATAAATATGCACACTACAAAATAGTATTTTGCTTAGCATGCAATATGTTCTAATGTATAAAATGTTATGAAATGTATCCACAATTTAGGAAAAGAAAATCTGATAGTGAAGGCAGTTTCCACCCCCCCCCCCCCAAAAAAAAAAACCACAGATGGAGTTGCAGTTTCTTGCTCTTACAAACTACTAATAAATGTACAATTACTTCTGAAATTTTCTGCATCAGCTACGCAATCTGAAAATAATTACGTATCTTTTTTTTTTTTTCCTGTCTTGTCAGAGAAAGTCCTAATTATGACTCTGCTAGAGTTTGGATGCGTCTTATAATAATTCGTTTTCTTTGTTTTTATTGTCTTTTCCATTATATGGTGTTTTGTAACATTGCTGTGTGGTTTCTGTTCAAAGAGTAAAGGTTTACTCTTACTTACTGACAAATAGCCCTGTTTTTAAGACAACTACTTGTCAGTGACATAACCAGATCTTCCAGTCTGCAAGGATTCCCTGAGTGCTCCCATAGACCCAACATCTATGATGTCCTGTACACTGTATCTTGAATGTAAACCCTGAAAAGCTGAACACGCTGAGTATGCGTGCGGCTCTTTTACATGCTCAGTGGCTCTGTTTTTGCTGCAGTTAGAGCCATGTACCTCAGCTGGGTCTGTTCCTGGTTCTGCTGTGCACATGCACAAGTACAGAGAATCCTAATATGGCATTGGCTCAGAGAGAGGCATAGAGAAGAGACCTACCAGCAATGACTGAAGATTGAGTAAGGGATTACTTGCAAGCATCTTGCCTGTACAACTCCATGTTACCTTTTCAAAACAAAGGCAAATATTTAGGTAAATATATATTTAGCTTTTTTTACCATACTCTAGTATGGTGAAGTCTAAACAAACCCTTGAAATACCGACTTAGTCTTTTTTCCTTTGCCTCTTCCCCCATCCCCTTTCATTTGCACTATTTATTTGCTTTTTAAATCTCTCCTGATACATGTTAAATATGCAGTAATAAGAGGATCTGTAGTCATGTTCAAACACTTCACTTCAGAGAAAAGTACAAAAGGAGTCATGGAAAAGGGTGTAACTTGGACAAAATTAAGCACCCTGCAAATTTCAGCTGGAAGTGAACACCTTCAAAAGAGAGGAGCATCTGCACTGATTTATCACCCACCTGGAACAAGGGGATGAAGGGAAGTGGATCAGCAGACATTTTACTGTTGAAGGGTTTGTTGGTGTAGGGCTGGTTCTTCCCTTTCTGGCTGCTGCTAGAGGAAAAAGGTTGCTTTCAGGTTCTGTGCAGATTGGTTACAATGCAATCACTTACTAAAATTAAATGAATAATCATTTATGTATTTATGCTGGCAGCTTTGAAGATAGTCATTTGTATTTTTTTTAATGTAGAAATGGAAAGTAACTCAGATGCAATTGTAATTTAAAGAATTTTTGGTTTGGGGTTTCTAATATCTCACTTTTTTAATTCATTGTATCCCAAAATATGCTTTAGAAATATATGTATATTTATCTTAATGTTTTTATGTCTCTTTTTAGTTGTTGTTAGAATATAACAGGCATTGAATGTTAGGTTGACTGGCACAGTTAAGCATAAAGTTACTAGTCTATTGACAAAATTCTGACTTCAGATAGAAAATCATAGCATAAGCTTATAGAAAGAGAAGAAAAGAAATAAAAGGTCGTTTTCATAATTCTACTTAAATGTAGAACTCAAAAAGCGTAGGGCTGAATTCACCTAAGACTTCTAGTACTACATTAACAGTGAGCGTCGCTACGAGGTATTATTACATGTATTCTGAAGGTCTGAACAGTGTGCCTGTGTCATAGACTGTGGTGATCTGACAGGTTACAAAGAACTTAAAAATTCTACTTTTTCTTTGCACCACCCCCTCCCTGCTTCCCATCTTCTCTGTAAAGAATGCTTCCGTTGTGCTCAGCTCTTGCAGTGATTCATGTTGCTTGGTAGCCTGCTGGAGGGTTGCTTCCATCCAATGCTGAAACTGGACTTATGATCTCCATATAGCTGAGCATGGGGTTTACTAGCCCAAACTTTTGACAGCATAGAATCAAACTTATTATTTAATATTAAGCTAAATAAAAATTTAGCTTGATTAAGAATTTTGAAACAAGTTATTAAAACATGGAAAAAAACACAACCATACCTTTGTGCTTAGGAGGGCATTTGGTTTCTAAGCTATCGTTTAGGAACTTTTCATTTAGAAGCTGGATGAGGCTGTCAGCAGAGGGAGGGAGAGGTGTTCGGAAGAACTCCTTCCCACTATCTTTTCGTGTATGTTTTAAGAGTTCTTTGAATGTAATAGGCAGATCTATCTTTTTCCAGGCTTTTTCTAGGGCATTCAGATAATTTCCAAATGTCTTCTGAAGGCATTGCAAAGAGGGACTATGTGTAGGAATGGGGTGCTATTTTTCCAAGCTGGCAAAATGAGTTCTCTTACACAAGAACATTGCCTTCCTACATGAAAGGCATTACTGAGCAGTACACCTTTTGTTTAGGAAAAGTATCTCAGTCATGTAATTTTGGTATCCCTATATAAGAGACATTTCTCATCTGAGATTTGTAACTTAGTGTCATTTTTCAATTAGTAGGTGAATACATCTCAAAGGTCAGGGTGTGTGTGGAGGGGTGTAATAAGCAAACAAAGAACATTTTATTTTATTTTATTTTATTTATTTTATTTTAATTTTATTTTAATTTAATTTATTTTTTTTCCAGCAGATGACAATGGACAGAGTTCAGTTGTATTTTAGTAGTCCCAGGTAAGATAAGTTATAGTGTTGGGATGCTTTAATTCATTTGTTAGGAGAATATGCTTGATGTGCAAACTATGGAAGGAAACCAGAGTACAATTTTATTCTTTCTTTCTTTCCTTTATTCGCTTTTTACCTAAATCAATTGTCTTTAAGTATATCTCTAAATTAAATGAAAGATTAATAAATAATAATGTTACTGCTGTTAAACAGCATAACGTTTCCTGTGAAGTAGTAATGGAAACAATTACTTTCTTCTTTCTTTAGGGAAAAATAACACCACACCAAACAAATAAACAAAAACCAAATAGACCTCTAGAATGATTTCAGATGGTGATTAATTGTGAAGGTAAGAAGATTCTTTTTTTTTTTTGATTTGTTTCTTCTGATATGTATATCACATAGCTCCCCAAAGTTCTTTGCCCCAATTCCCACACCCCCCCCAAGATGTATTGCCTTCAAGAAATAGTTACGTACTGTTTGTTTGTTTTTAAGATTAAATTCTCTTAAGAAATAAATTTGAAAAATTCTCTAAACATTTAATTCTGGGGAAAAATGTAAATTTTATTGATGTAGAGTTTATTGAATATTCTATGATACTTTGCTTTAATAACTCCTTTGCTGATAATACATCAAGGAATATATAATGCACTTTACAGCTCAGCATGGATTTTCAGCTTAATGACTTTCCTCTGGTTGTGAGACGGTCTTTTTCAGAAATGATTTATTTAGAAACAGTAATTTCTTGGCTTTTAATTCACTTTTGAGTTACTATAGGGGAATGAAGCATCATGAGAAGCTTCAGTTAGATACGTAAGGTGAGGCTGAATACTCGTGGTTTTTCTATGTTATTCAAATGTATTTACCATGTAAGGCTTTTTATCCAGCTTATTTGCACTGCATAAATATAACTGTTGCATGTTACAACTATGTTTCCGTGAACAACAACATACTTATTCAGTTAGATAATCTGCTGAAACTCACATGAAATGAAAGAGAAGGGAGAGTCTGCAGAACATATCTAACTCCTGACCAAATACAAAGTAGAGAGTACATGGGGCTCCGTTCAGCACCACTGAAAAATCTAAACTGCATCCACTTGAATAGCTTATTGCATTGCGTATTCAGTTGATTTCTAGGACATAAATGGATCTGCAGACTGAAATGGGTCTTGTCACCTCTAAAATGACTAGAGGGATGAAAAGGATATTTGGTATACTACCTCTGAGAGTTCCTCGCCAGTGTCCAAATGTCATTTGGGTGACATTCAGAAGACTTCTGTTCTTCTGTTAGCTTGGAAAACTGGGGCTTATGACACACTGTGCTGGGGCAGTCTTTAGATGATCTTATAAGAGTTAAGTGGAATTTCAAACATGAGATTGTCTCACAAGTAACATGACTGAACTTTCTGTATATCTTTTTAAAAAACTTGCAGTGAATGCTGTGCTTCCTGGCAGAGAAGGCAGAACTACTATGTTTGCTACAGATAAGAGTATATGAGATGTTTCACTAAGCCCATTTTTAGTGGTAATTCTGAGTTTAAACATGTAATTAACTCTGACTAGATAGTCAGAGTTACTATGACAGCAAAGTCCTAAGACAGTTACTAGATAGTCAGAGTTACTATGACAGCAAAGTCCTAAAGAAGTCTCAAACACAAAGTAAAAGAAGGAGGATGTGGCCCAGAGGATCTGTCCTCAGCAGAAAAAAAGAGTAGGATTTAACTCTTCTTATAAAATTCATCTTCAATTCTCTTTTCTGACAGGTAAGCTTGTTGTTTGTTGATAACACTCATATTTCGTGTGATGCAACTTCATTTCTGCATCAGGTGTCGTAATCTATCTATAAACTTTATTATAATTGATAATACATCGATACAAAACTTAGTTCATAGTGTTAAAGAACTGTAGTACAGAGATGTTTTGAAAGGAACAAAAACAAATGTGTCCTTACTGCTTTCTGAAATCTTAATTGTTATTGTCATCATGTACGCCTTTTGTTTCCATTTTACCATCATATTGCACAGAATTCCTTAGGAATATTTTGCCTACTCCTTTTATACAAGATTGTGCACACATAAATAGCATAGCAGTGTATAAAAAAGAAAATTCTGAAAGAAAATGTTCGCACTCATTTTCTTTTTTTATTCAGTTTCTTCTAATAAGAATCTTGAAATCTTGTGAAGTAAAAATGCAGTGCATATTAAATGAATAGGTATATAAACTCCTCACCTGGACAACTGCATTGTTGTAACCTGTGTGTACTGATTTGTGTTTCAGCTTCCTAATTCATCTTCAGTTCTTACAGTGTCTTTCATACTGGAAGTGACTGATTCTTTCCTAAGAAAACCAAGCAAATGACTTGTTGATGTAAAAAGTTATTTTGAGGATTTATGGGATATCATTGGATTTTACATCTTAGCTAAATCTTATGAGAATAAATGTAGTTTGTGATCATAAGTAATTACAGAAACCAGCAGAACACCAGAAAATGCCATTTGCTCTTTCAGCTCTGAGAATCGAGATTTCCAACACAAGGCACTATACAAAAAATGGCTTTGCTGATGAATTTGAACAGAACTACAGTGGAGTCCTGCAGCCAGTTAGGTTAATCAGAAAAAATGTTATTACCTTTTTCCCCAAGGATGCCATTAATTTAACATTGGCAAGCTATCATTAGTGCTATGTGAAATGACTAATTTTCCCTCAGGAGGTGCTCACATATGAGGCTTGGGGTTTTCCATAAGGATTCACAAGCCTATGTGAATCATAGGTGAGATTTTTTTGCTGCAACTGTTAGGAAAAAACTGCATGTGGATTGTTGCTTTTGCTTGTGATGTTGTGACCTTTGAAACGCTTCATGCAGCATCAGAATTAAATCTCCAAAACTAACTCTAGAGAGAGAAAGAATCTAACACCTTTATGTTTCCAAAAATGCTATCTTTTCAGAAGACCATATGTCTTTTTAATGATCTTGGTCAAGTTGAGGACATATTTTGGTTAAAACAAATACCCTTCCCCACCCCCAGCCAAACAACAACAAAAAACTATAAGGAAATATAAGGCAAGAGGAGGTAATTTTCACTGGAACATAGAACTCTGTCTCCAAAGAATGAACTTCTGATTTCTGTTTTTCTTCAGCATTTATTATACTAGTTTTTCCTATCTTGTACACAGAGTACATGCATATACATACAACTTTTTTAAGGACTTACCTCAATAGAAATTCAAGTGCTGCAGCTGAATTAGTAGACTAATGTCACAGAAGCAACCCAGAAGGGATTCAAGACATCAAAGAGAAAGAAGAGAAGAAAAAAAACATTTTCTACCTTCCATAACTAAAAATATTTAGTATCTTTCACGTATTTGTTGCTGATACACAATAAAGTGAGTTGTCTGATTTTTTTTTACTCTTAAAAAAAAAAAAAGCCTGAATTCTAAACTGAGATCGTTTGCCTGAAAACATTTAGGATTAATTCTTCAACTATTATACTCAACATAGTGTCTTGAATTTAAGATACGGCCTTTTATTGAAGAGGCTTTGTAACATCATAAAAAAAAAGAAAGAGGAGGGAGAGAAACTTTTTTTTTTGGTTGAAGTTTTGCTTTGTTGACATGGCTTTGCAGTGTTCTTTTTTTTGACTCTGTCTGCAGGCAGTATAAAAGGCAAGCAGTAACACTTTGGGTGCATGCTGTTGGATGTTAGTAGTTTCCCTTCCCTTGCTACTTTTCTATCATGTGTAGCAGTCAAAACAGCTACTGTGCTCTCAGTTTCCAAATTATTTTACACTATTCTTGTGAACAGATTGGCTTATACACTTGAGTAATTCCATTCTTTGTCATGAAACTCAGTTTTGTGACATTTGGGAAGTTATTTCAACTTCATATTCCTCTTGATCTCTTTGCTCTCTTCATATTTGTTTCTTTTCTAAAATATCTAAAACAGGAGCTATTGTCATATGTGTGTTCAACATTATAGCCAATTATTCCTGGATAATAGCTGTATCCTTGCAGAATGTAGGTATAATCAATTAAAAATATTTAAATTCATATATTTTCATGCCTTCCTTAGCTCTTGTGTATTTAACTTACATCAACAAACTCATATCTGCATGTCCTCTTATACATATTCCTGCATTCCAACTCCTCCATCTCAACAGAGACCTCTTTAAGTGTGAGTTATGTCTGCTTCCTTCTGCTTTAGCAATTATTATAAAATGTGGCCTTTGCAACATGGTGACTATTGGACTACCTCCCCTCTTCACACATGTCAGAGCGTTATTTCCATAGCTAAAGGAAGGATGATGTGGCTGTGGTGTTATATTCCCTCTGCATACAGATTTTCTTGAAGATGTTACCACGATGGCAATCTGCTATGGAGCTGATGAACTAGTGATTACCCTAAACTAGTACAGCACCATCCTGCCTTACTAATAGTCTGGGTTTTCAAGTCCAGTATAAATGTACATGTAGCTACGTGGTTTCTTATATGATGTGTGGGGAGGTGGTGGAGACAGGTTTGTTTTGGTTGTGTTTTTTTTTTCTGCTTTTAATCTTATACCTTTTGTCTTCTCATGTTGTAAAGCTTACCCAACTTGCATGTAACAGTCACTCAAGCAAAAATAATTGCAGAAGAATGAGAAGGGCCACAACATAAATTGCTAAAGTACCTGGCAAATAGTACATCACAGTATTTGAGGACCTTTAGTTGTGTTGATGTTGTGTTCACAACCCATAATTCTACATAGCAAAGAAATCCCATCAAATGCTTTCTAGAATTTGAGTGTGGGTAAATGACATTGTGAACCAATGACTGGAAATTCACCCCATGCTGATGGAGTTATACAAGTAATAATAAAATATTAAGGACAACTGGAATACGTTCAACTCTGCTTGAAAGGGCAAGAGTAGCATTTACAGTAAGAGACTTCCAACACCAGAACAATTAGGGAATAAAGAACTGTATGGCACGAACAGAACAAATCAGTGGGAATCTTGCTAGTGATTTCTGTGGAGCCAGGGTATATACTGACTATAATGCATGCTTAGATGATCTTAAAACCAGTTCAGAACATCTTTAATTCCTGCTGACACACACTGAACTCAGTAATGCTTTCTGAAAAGACTAGTCATACAAATTAATATTAATTTAACCAAGACTAGGTGTTTTTCAATGCAGTCCTCCAAAAATTATCACTAATTACAGTATTCATCAACTTTTAAAACAAACAACAGTATAGAACCTCTAAAAGTGTTCCCTGGGGATTCAGGTTAACACTGAAAAGTTATTTTACACATTCTCTAAAATTTCCTACTTTTAGCACTATTTGACATTTATGGACAGAAGAGCTGAAAGGCACTATAAAGTTTCGTAGCTTCAAAAAAGCTGCAACATCAAAATATTTGAATTTTTCAAGTTATTTTTCACGAACAAAAATAACAAGGGTAACTACAGAAATAGAACAGAGATAGTAGTTACAGTATCAATCTAAAGATAATTTTTTCTCATTCCCACTAAGCTCATAAAATTATAAAATAGCCTCCTCCTGTTAACAACTGTGTGAAAGAAATCATGTGTATGTAACTGAATAATTGAAAGTATGCTCTTAATCCACTGTATTAACTTTTCAAAGGTTAAGTTATTAATCCATTGTTTTTATTTTAATAAATCTTTTTCCTGAGTGTATATATATATATATAAAGCAATGCAAGTGAAGTAAGTTATATAGTAGTTGAAGTGACGAATATCGAGAATTAATACAATTTTTACATGTGAATACACATGACATGGAATATGTAGTTGTAAACGTTGCAATCAGCTTGAGGTAATATTAAAAAATTTATAATTTCTGTGGGGCTACATAAATATATTTTGCATACTTAGATCGGGACAGAAATAGACTTTCTTGCTTAAGGTTCACAAAATACCTGCAAAAGTCAAACAGGAGTTTAAATGAAAACTTTGATTAAGATTATGCAGACTTTGAGTTTCTGGTTTTCAGCACCAAAGGACTGATTGCTGCCATTCCTCTTGATAAATTTATTCCACATCCAGTAGCAGTACTGGACCATTCAATGTGGATCTGAAATTCTCCTGGGAAAGTGGCAAAATGGAATTTAATGAAGTTTCTGAAACTTTAATGGGATTATGAATCCTGTATAATCTTGCCCAAGTGCTTTTTGCAAACGTGCTACTTGCTAACACTTGCCAAAGCTTCTCTGCTTTTGTCTGGAAAAAAAGATTAAAAAAAAAAAAAAGCCCAATGACAGGTACAAATTCCTCGAAGAAAGGAAAGATGTTCTTTAAAATAATTTACAATAAGAGGCAAACCCCACAAATTTCTCAACTGATATGAATTCTATTTGAAAGTTCACTTTGAATAATTTCACATTATTCAAGTCTTTTGGATATTGTTATTCAAGTCACTCCCTATGTTACTTGCCTACCTTTCTCCAGTGACAGCTGTTTCTTGCAATTATGTGTGATTTCCCACCACCCCCACCCTCCCCTTCGTCCCTCTGGAAAGAATCCAGGATGAAGTAGCGAGCCTTTTGATTAAAGCCCTGCTTAGCATAGTGGAAGAGAAAGGGCACTTGTGGGAGCTGATCCAGGGGGACCAAGGGCTCATAAAACCATAGGAAAGGAGCCTGGAGAGAGAGTGGAGGTCACTTGCCTTCCCCTCTTCTACATGAAGGAAGACAAGGGGAATGGGAGACCCCTGTGTGGCAAGACCCTGTGCCAGAGCACTTCAGGAGCCCACCCATCGCCTGAGCGTTGACCTTCCTGCTCTGGTCTCTCTCAGCACCGTATGGTCACGGGCATGCTTCCAAAGAAGGGAGATGCTGAAGCTCTGGCTCCTGTCTCCTGGCTGCCCCACAGTGAGTAGGGGCAGAGTGAAGGAAACCTGCCTCTTGCTTGTCCCCAGTGCGATTCCCAGGGTGGGGCCCACAAGTGCTCCTGTGTCATCACCCAGGTGGTCACTCCCAGCAGCTCCAAAAAAACACACTGACAGTTAGTGCCAACAGGGACCACAATACCATGTCTTATGAGATCGGGATAATACCCATTCACTTGTACGTAGCTGGAAATCAAAATATTTTTATATTTATTTTCTTGAACTGGAAATAGATTTCATATGCAAGAACCTCCCTACAGTGGAAGGTTGCCCTTGGGATGGCATCAGTTTCTAAACCAAGTGTACCAGAGGTCTTGTGGAAAGAGATTGTGTCCTTCAGGTTAGTCTGTGTATTTGTATTTGATCAAAGTGGGTAGATTGTGTGGTGGATTATATATACCAGTGGAAACAAAGAAAAGCATTGAAATAAAGATCCGATTTTTAAAATCATGCAGCTCCTTCCTGTGACAGTGTTGCCTTCTGTCACGGTTTTAGCTGGGATAGAGTTATTTTCTTTGTAGAGGCTTGTATGATGCTGTGTTTGGGACTTTTGGTGAAAACAGCGGTGATAACCTGCCGATATTTCGGTTGTGGCAGAGCAGTGTTCACACAGAGCCAAGGCCATTCCAGCTCCTGGTGCTGCCCTGCCAGCGAGGAGCCTGGGGGTACACCAGGAGCTGGGAGGGGACACAGCCAGGACAGCTGGCCAGGGCTGCCCAAAGGGATGTCCCACACCACGTGGTGTTGTGCTGAACAACAAATACGGGGTAAAGGAGGAGGAAGGGTGGATGTTCGGAGCAATGGCGTTTGTCTTCCCGAGAAACCGTGTACGTGCTGATCCCTGCTTTCTGGGAAGTGGCTGACACCTGTCTGCTGGAGGGAAGCAGCGAAGGAATTCCTTCTTCTGCCTTGCTTGTGCATGTGGCTTTTGCTTTACGTTGTGAATGGTTTTTATCTGAACCCATGAGTTCTCTCACTTTTACCTTTCTGATTCTCTCCCCCATTCCACCTGGGGAGAGCGAGTGAGTGGCTGTGTGGTGCTGAGCTGCCGTCTGGGGTTAAACCACAACACTTTCCATTCTGTAGAGATAGTCCCTACGTTATCTAAGAAATAGGAGACCCAAACCAATGTAGAGAATTTTGATCTGTCCGGAGTTAATAAATAAGCCTAGAGGCTGGATCAGCATGTATTTAAATAATTAAAATAACTAACTATGTTTAATTAGACAAATCTCTAAATATGTTTGTTATACTATAGAATTTTGGTTCTTTGTCTTTAAAATATAAATTGACTTATAGAATACTGTTTTGAAAGGTAAGCACATCTGGGGATAAAACTGAAAGGCTTAGGCTTCTTTGTTTAAAATGATTTTTCAAAAAATAACAAATGCATTGCTAAATCAAGTCACAGATTAATAATGGCACATCTCTTTCTGTATTTTTGATCATTGCAGATGGCACTGATAACCATGCAAAATAAAAAATTGCGTGGTGTTTCCGTTATGTATAATAGGTAATCTGATTCATTATCTAACTACGTTGTGAACCCTACGAATTTTGCATTCTAAGAAAATACTGGAATTCTAGTATTTTTTTTTTCCTCAGGAAGGATTAAGCTGTGGGTAACTATGCATTAAACAGTTAATCATAAACAGACCATCTGTGATATATTACCGATTGCATACTAAACAAATTGGATATTGTATAGGTACTACCTTGTGAAAACCTTGGCGTTAATGTCATCTGATAAATGCCCCTATAGCTTGCTGATTTCCAGTCACAGGCAATGAAAGCATACTGCTTGGTTCAGAGACAAACACTGCAGACCCAACAATATTTTATCTTAATTTAAACCTTAATCCATTTAAATAGAATCTGCACTGTAATAGTAGTGTTAAATCACAGAAACGGGAATAGTGTTAACAGCAGGACATTATCTTTTATTGAGGGCAAGCAGCAGGGTTGCTGCTAATGAGGACATCGTCAATTTATCAGTTAAAGGTCAATCTAAAAGGATTTCTGCCCTCTGCCTGCCCCCCGCCCCCCATGTTTTTTGCTCTGTACTATTTCTGTCTGAACCCTGAATCATTTTTATCAATCGTTCCATGCTATGACAGGAGACATCTTAATGCAATGTCTGCATAATGTTTACAAGAAGTACAGGCTTGTCTAGCTGGGAAATACTGCTTTCGTGCTCTTCTCATCATTTACCATGTTCCTAAAATATTTCCTAGTACCTTTTTTTTTTGAAATGTTACAGTTTAATATTTCTGTCCTGCCACGTTTCCTTAAGTTGCTGGCTGCTTTTAAATGTTTCAAGAAAGAAATATTTGATGGCATGAATTTATTGGTGACTGATATATTTTGTTGGAATAAGTCATGCAAAAGGATTCAGTATCCTTCACTTATTATGTGGCTATCAAAGACAAGAGTTTCCTAATTCAATATTGAAAATTACTCATGCATATCTTCAAAAGGCTTCTTGCTTTCAAAAATATGAAATAAATAAGATATAACACTTTTTTTTTTTTACAGTGGTAGTGTAAAGATTAGAGCAATTGAATCGTAAGTTATTCCATAGTAAAATCAAATTTAGATTTTATCATAAGAATTTAATTATTTTCCTCTTCCCAAGCTTGTGCCGGTTATTAGCTACAAGATGGCAACCAGAAAGCAATTTTATGATGTTTCTTTAGTGGAGCTGTCAAACTCATATGATCCCTTTTCACAGTTCTTGCTGGCTGGTGGGTTTTTGCACTTACAAGGAATGAGACCTTGAGAATCAACTACAAGAAACAGTATGCTTTCTTGCACCTAATTGGGAAAACGTTATTCTGTTTGAAGTTACAAATCATCTAGTTACTTGTAATTTCAGTCTCTCTGAACATAAGGCCCTTGGAAATGGTGATTTTTTTAATATTTTGTTTTAATCCATTAGAAGCTTAAGCCTTCATACTGATTCTTGTCATTTTTTTCATCTTTAATTCACCATATATGGATTTATAGTTTAGAGACAGCAATTTAAAAACACTGACAAGAAGACTGCAAGTTATTTTACTCTTCCCACCAATTCAGAATATATATATATATATATATATATATATTTTGTCTAAACAGGCCACGATTGCATGCAGTGTTATGCAGTTTTAATACTGTGATTGTTATGATTATCCCTCGGAGTCCCTCTCATTGACAGCACCTCTGCAATGCCGGATCTTGTACAAGGTCCAAGTTACAGGTTTAAAAGGAGACAGGAGTTTGTGCAAGAAATATGACAGATGGACACAGGCTGAGAAGCAGGCAGCTACCAGGAAATAGGAAGAGAATGGTGATCATCATGATAAACACTAGTTTCACACGTGCTGTTAAATTATTAGGTTTTAAAACTAATTTACCTAGTGGATTAAACAGGTTAAAGATCACTGATATATTGATTTTGTTTAATCTTAAAAGGAATCAATTTAACCTAGGCTGATGTTTCAGTTTTAAAACAATTTAAGTGTATCTACACAGGAGTTTTGCACCACTTTAACTAAATTAATCTTGAACCAATTTAATTTGGGCTGGTATAATGTTCTGGACAGGAAAGACTGCATAAAATACTTAAAAGTAAGAACAAATTGGCTTTAATCCCAAATTAATGATCAGATTCTGCCTCTAGTTACTGGTATGTCATGCCACATTAAAATTAGTGAGAACTTCAGCCAAAGCTTTGCCTTATTGAAAACCACTGTGGTTTTTTTTTGGTTTTTTTTTTTTTTTTGTTCTTTTTTTTTAGTATAAACTCATCCAGATAACAGACGATCAGTTGATGAATGACAACTTCAGGGTTTTGTTTGTTTGTTTGTTTTTAACCTGTAGATAGATCATCAATTAAATGCTCCTAGATTGTTATGTGGGTATCAGAAAACTCCATAGAATGGAGAAGAGAAAAAGATGATTAAAAAAAAATAAATGTGTGTTTTAATTGCCATTTGGCATTTTCCTTGGTCCTTTTAGTCCTTAGGTAGAGAATCTTTCCATTTCTGAAAATCAGTGGAATGATTCTGAATCTGCTGTGCTTCTGTCATCTCTTCTGAAGAACGCATACGTGTGCTGCAGTGTTCAGTGAATATCCCCCTCCTGGGAATCATTCATGGAAGCTTGGTCCTGATTTCTTTCAGAAGAGAGACCTGTAGTCTAAGCGCATACTAGGTAAGAACAGAGTCCTTCAAATTCTATGTTACTTTTTTCAAGCCAGAAAAGAGTAAAGGGCATCCTTACTTTCTTGTTACCGCCTAAGGGTAGGCCCTTTCCTAGTGGTCTGAGGTCTAATCTTAAAAGATGTATACATGTAGTAGTAGATAGCATCTTTCAGGTGCTTTGGAACTCACAAATAACATGATACATTTACACTGAATTTGTTCCCAGACGTCCTCATGTCCACCCAAGAATGCATAGTTCAATACGTTACTTGCAAAAATTCACGATTACAACTTCTTAAATATATTGGTGGTTATTGTAGAAACTCCTTGTTAAGAATTCATGATTTTTTTGTTTTGTGCAAGGCCAAGAGCATAAGAGCTGCTTAATAAATCTTAGCAATAATAAAGATCAGCACTCATGAGTATATTTATTGCTGTTTGTATACAAAAAATATAAAATGTTATCTCAATAGCTGTAAAAAGTGTTGATGAGGCCCATTTAATTCATGGATATTGCTGATATTTTAATTCTGTGGTGGTGCTGGGATGATAGAAACATCCATCTCTCTGAATTTACGTTTGCACTAAAATGAGAACCACTAGAAATATGCTTTAAGAGCAAGTTTGCTGTTAGTTTACAATAGCAGAATCCTACTTTCACTTGCTTCATAATGAGAAAATCCTCCGTTTAAAAATTCAGACCTGTGGTTTATAGTTTGTCACAAATGCTGGGAAAATAATGTTGCAGATAAAATTGTGTGCCAGTGCCCCTATAGAGCATAACATTACAGAATAAATATGAGTGTAGCAGGCTTGGTTTTAACTTAATTTTAGAAAATTTACTGTAGCAGGACCAGCTGGGGATATTTGTCATCTGAATCACCCCAAAAGTGAAAAGGGCAAAAAATCATAGATACTGGGGCCAGAAGGATAATTTTCTTTTTAGGCTCTTTCTCAGCTCCTGTAAAAAGAGATTTTCTTTGTTAAGAAGCAACTGAAGTTACTTGAAATCACATAGGTACAACAGTCATATTTTTCAGGTATGTTTCCATATCTGGAAACCAAGTGTAATACATCTTCTCCAGCTGAAGAAATGGAGAACTTCTTAAAGCTTACCTCTCAAAATAAATGTGAGGGAAAGATAACATTGCAGAAGTATTACCAAATAGTTTAAGCTTTCTAAGCTGCTTTGGAGGCAACCAAATGTTAAACCATATGGGCAGAATTCTACTGTCAATATCACACATGCTACTTTCTGAAAATTAATTTAAAACATGTTATGGGTCAGAATGTCTAATTGATGCTCTGTGGGCTTTTTTCCATATTCTAAAATGTGCTTTACTCCAGATATCCCCACTTGCTGCAGATGGTCAAGCTTCAAAAGGGGCTTGATTTGGCCAATGAGTGGCTTGCCAAGCACATTTCTTAGACATCAATTTCAAGGATTGATTTTCTCCTTGTAATTGACTTTCTCCCTGTCTCAAGTGGCATGAAATTCACTTCTGATGTGAACTCTTTCTGACCACCACATAAACATATATATATATGTATATATTTAAAGCATCATAGTAAGCTGATGTGTGTTCAATTTGTCATGGGGGAAGCATGTATAGTTGTCAGTGATTATGCAAACTGTGAGTAAAATTAATTAAACAAGGTAAGCTGGTATAAACAATGAGAGAAAGTTCACCAGAGAACCAGATGCCTGGGCTGAGACCCTGGGCTGAGTTACCATGGCTCTGCCTCCACCTTTACAGCTATGGCCTCTTTCAGTAATAAAGTACATCATGTGAGTTCTCTTTTCCTACAGTCAGACCAATCAGAGAAAATGATTTCCAATACTTACAGTCCGTCACTTGAGATTTTATGAATGTATGTAACTTCCTCAGGAACCTTATACGTGCCTCATTCAGTACCAGTAAGAATAGCTTTCTGGTTTATTGGACTTGGTATCCCACTTCTTCGTAACCCTGTTGTACTTAGACAACTGTCTTACAGTTTGTCAGATTTTACACCCCTCTTATTGAGTTAGTTGTATGATCTTCTCTTGTCAAATACCAGTTGTGAAATAGTTGGGGCCAAGCCATAAAATAAGTCAAATGCAATATTCCATGCTGCAGAAATAAGTATTATGTATTTATTTTCACAGTGTCTCTTCAGCCCTAAGTCAAGGAATCACAGGCCTAGGCAAATAAGCCATTAGTGGCAGCTGAACTAAGACACTGGGAAGGTAACTCCAGCTTAGTTTAATATGAATAGAAGTTACTTTTCTTTCCTCTGCTTCCCTTCCCTGAAATGGAAGTCTGTTTTTTATTTATTTATTTATTTATTTATTTATTTATTTATTTTAATTTTATTATTTCTTCTTCTGCATGGAAAAGAATCATATTAAGGCTTTTGTGAAGAAAACCATTATCTTGCTCTCCTTTTCTTCCCCCAGGATCTAAAGCCTCAGAAAGAGATGGAGAGCTTTGGATTGCCCTCTGGCATCCAATGCTGGAAGTGAAGCGTGGTTCCATCCTCTGCCCTTGGGGCTTTATACCCACCTCTTCTCCTGCCCCCATCTGAGGATGCTCCCCTGGCCACTGGCATCCCAGCTACACTCCTCCACCCACCATAAATCTCACCAGCTGACGCTGTTTTTTTCTGTACCATGAGTAGTCACAGGGAATGGAAATTATAAACCCTGGTAACTTGCTTCTCAAGTGAATATCCTACTCACTGGAGTAAGTAGTATTTGAGTGAATCAGACAGGATGAGAGTTGGAGCTGCAGACCATGCAGGGTGCCATTTTCAGCCCTTTGTTTAAAGACAAATGCCTTTGCCTCAGGTGTATATTTTATCCCCTTAGACTAATGGGATCATTCCACTGTGTTTTGGGGGAGAATACTCATTTTAAGCAAACTTCATCTCTCTGCCACTCTATATCCTGCACATTTTACATCAGAAAAGGAAAATTAAAAAAGCTAGTCTACTAGATGAAAGGGTTGCTCTCTCCCCTCCCTCCCAATAACAAGAATGCAGGGCAAAGGTGTTTTCCTGGAAACTGAATATGAGTGTAATCTGAGGTAAAAGAAGGAATGGAGCTGATATTTTCCATATTTCTCTACTGGATTTCCATGTGCAAGCCATCTGTGTGATACATGTGCAATTTGTTCATAGCTTCCCAGATGTATCAGACTACACAAGAGCAGGAGCCTAGGGACCAGATCTTTACTAGCACATCCATATAATCTTTACATGCCTGTTGAATATTTGGCTGAGATTTCTGGAACTAATTCAACCAGGATTACAGCCTGTATAGAAATCTCAAGGGAAAAGACAAAGGCTGGAAGTCAGATAAAACTTTCCAAAGATTAAACCCCCAAGCAAAAAAAAAAAAAAAAAAAAAAAAAGTATCCTGTGTGATACTGCTGACCTTGTTCCTTGAATAAAATTTTACCTAGCAGTTTGGTGTCTCAAAACCTAGTTGGTGCTTCCTGACCCTCTGCATTTCTTAAATGAGTTTCATTTGAGGTACTTAGTCACGGAGATTACAGAAGGGAAAAGAAACAGGTAAAACACTAAATAATGTAGATAGGAGGTTGTATTGCATGTCGGAAAAAAATTGAAAATATTATTTTGGGCAGAGACTTAGCAATGAAGAAAAAAAACAACAACACCTATTTGGTGAAGTGTAAGTTTATTGTATTGTAAGAATTCCCATTCATGTCTAGAAAACCTAAAGACAGGGAATCAAAAGAACTGTAGACTTAGAACTATAGGAATATTTTAAAAATAATTCAATTTGAATTTAATTTATTTATGGCACGTTCAATCTCATGTTTCAAACATTTCACACATCTTAGGGTATTTTCCTCTTCCGATAGAGGGTAACTGAATTGATCAGTTCTGTTCTGCGTGTTTCTGAAATTGTTGCTGTTTGGAACTAATATATTGCGACTGTATGACAGCTTCTAAATGAGACCAAAAATAAATCAAAGGTTTGAAGGGTTTCCTTGGGCACCTACAGAGGCTGGATGATTAAGTGAAACTGAGTGAATAATACATGGTGAATAATACATTCAAAAAAATTTTATCCTTATTTTCCCCCCTAGTATTAGAGAAATCGCAATCAAATCATGATTTATATAAATTTGTTATTCATCTCAGTTGGCTTATTCTTTGAATTAAGATGTTTTGTTATTTTTATTTTATAAACGGATTTTAGCTGCTACTGAATTGCACAGAAATTGGCTGTAGTGATAGCTGTTAGTGACTGATGACTCTGTCCTATAGTTGTAATTCTGTTTGAGTAGGTGTGAATTAGGATAGATAGCAATAAAAAAAAAATGTTTTGATTAATGGCTTTGTAGAATATACATGTTTATGCAGGGTCACATATTTATGAAATTGAGCTGTACCAATACCAGTATCTTCTGAAAACACTAGCCCAATTGTGTGATCAGAAGCTTTAAGTTCTACAGCTGTAGCAGTTTTGTCTACATTTAATGCATGTAAATTTGCTGGTCATGAACATGGCCTGAATTGTTTGTCCTGCCACTGGAAAAAGCCACTGAGATGTTCTTTGGTTCCTATCTTCTGGAAGCAAACCGTCTACGAGCACCAGCAGTATGCCCTTTCTTCAATATAGATTAGTAAGGCTTGACAGCTCAGTTGGATAAAGGTAGCAGTAGGGACTCTGAAAGAGTTAGTGGCTAAACTATTAAAAGGTCTTATCTGATTAAAAATCTGATTGGATGATTTTTTTTTGCTTGTTTGTTTGATCATATTCATTTACTGTTACAATTATTTATGTGGTGCCACAGGCATGCCAGACATTATATAGATAGACAGTAAGACAGGGTCCTGGCCCCAGAAAGCTTGCAACTTGATTTAATATTCCCTCAAAGTCTGGATAAATGTCAATGTATGGCATAACTTTATGTATTCTTGAGGAGGCAGTCAACATAAACTGCAACTACATTATATGTGTATTAGTTAAAGTTCAGTGTTCTCTTAGTGTTTTGCTCCAGGCTGAGAATAGTAAGTCAATATTTTGTTATCATTGGGAGTACAGCCTTGGAAGCAGTGCAGTCCTGATTTTAATATCGATTTCTCCATTGTATAAGAATTAACATGCGTCTTGCTCCTTGAATCACAGATCTTATTTCCTGCATATACTTCACAGAAGAGCTTTGGAATAGCAATGAGCAATTTATCATTTTACCTGTTTAAAATGGGGCTGGGCATATGGAAAGCACATAAAATGTAGAGATAAATGTTTTCCCCAAACTTTATCATAAATGTATATTCTATGTTAGCTACAGAAATAAGTAATGTTTCTGCTTTGACACAGAAATTGACACAATTCAGGTGAATTTGTTGGAGTTACCTCAAAACCCGACTTACAAGCAAAAGTGCATTGAATTTTTAATCTATTTATTCGTTTACAAAAAGAATACTGTGATGCAACTCTAATGCGCATTGCTGATGTGACACTGTTTGGTAATATGGCTCGTTTCTCAGACGCTATCAAAATGCAGTATACTGGAGAGGAACAGATTAAGAAAATTCTATCTCCATTTGAGATTGAGTTATTCCCGAAAAGTATTTCATGGAGGCTGGCAATTAAATCATTGTTATATAATGATATATATTCCAGAATCCTTTTGTGAAGTATAATAGTACTTATAATGAGACAGTAGTTGTAATACAAATTATCTGGTAAGATCGTGTAATTTCTTGGTGCACTCTGTATTAAAAAACATATCTCCCTCTTCTGGTACCCTTTTAGCTCTCCTGTAATGTATCAGTGGTCTAACAGCTTAAAAACTAGACAAAATGGAATTGCTGCCCCCAGAACGTAGTCTGGTTTATTGCAATTTCTTCTCCCATTCCTGCTTCAACATCTAACCTCAGAGCGATAAAGGGAGGAAGGGATAGGTGGTAAAAATAAAAAGAATTGTGCTAAAATCAACCGTTTTTACCCAAATCACATTCTCCCCAGGAGACACCAGCTGAATATTGCATCTGGAGGTAAGTACATTTGGGAGCCTAAGAGGTTCCCAAAGAGAATCCATTTAATGTTTCAGAGACCACAATGAGCTTTACTGAAATTACTTGTCAGAGATGTACATCTGTAGGTTTGATTGTTGAATTTCCCCTTTACAACATAGCATTTTATAAGACACCAAATGGATGCTGATTGTTCGTGCAGTTCAACATTTCCCTCCAATAATGTGTTGCTACTGTAATTAGTGCTATTCTTTTGATGCATCCAAGCATAATTTTCTGAATATCTTGTTTGTTTTCATTAGGTTGTCATGGAAATCTAGGAAATCATTGACTCACGATGGATTTCCTTGAAGTTCAGCAGCTATGTAAGTAAATGTGAAGCATTCTAGTTAGGATTGCTTCTACTAGACTATACAATGCTACTCTCTAGTTATTTTACAGTACAATAGCACCTTCCTTTAATTCTTTGTGCAGGTGTAACAGACAAAAATATTGTTAGTAAATCTGGAAAAATTAGTGCGTTTTTTTGTGTGTAGTTTGGCTGTCAGATAAATATTTGCTCTACTTCAGTGCACCTACTGCTGGAAGGAAAAGGGCTTTCCAAAAGGGTTTGTCATTGAATTAGAGCTCAAGTTGTTGAAATTGTTTGCTGCTGTGAGTGGACAACATTAACTTGCTGCTTGTCTTTCACTGCTGCAAGCTGTCAAAGGAAAAATGCTGAACAAATGCAGTCCTGCTGCTTTGGGAGCTGAACTGAACTGGCTGTGTTGCATCCTTTACTCGTTTGACTGACATGCATTCAGCTTTCAGATCTGAATCTTTTCAACAATAGCAACAGGAACCAAGATAACGGAGTCAAATCTACCTTATTATCTAGCTATGAAGTTGCTTAGCTTGAAAACACAGTAAAATGTTGACCTAATGAACTACCAGTATGGGTGAGAATTGTGCAAACATAGATGTTTTCAGGTGTTTGACATAATTGATATCCAGGCATTTTGGTGTACTACTTTCTCTTGTGATTCATACACTGCAACCTGTGATTGAAATCACCTTATACACTTGGCAAAGGTTCCCCTAACAATAAGGCTGACACTGACTCCTTTTCCTGTTTGTCTCACCTCTCTGGATATACCAACATGGTTCGGCTCCTGTGTGACAAACAACCTAGGGCATAACCCCCATAGTCACAAAGTGCCCAGTCCTTTACAACCTTTCTGCAAAACTAAATACATTGTTTTTTCTTCCATTATAAAAGCACAAAAGAATTTAACTGTATATAATGCAATGCATTAATAATGTCAGTGGAATCATCAATAATAGCTTATAGGTAATCCTCTAAAGATTTAAAATTTGGTTCAAAAGTTTACCTGAAGCTTATCCAATCTATGTAAATCTTCTGGGATGCACAGTATTTTATAGGAATTTGCCCAGGTGCATCCTACATCCAGCTGGCCTGAAAGTTGGAGAGGAAAAATCTTTGCTGGATTAACATTAATATTAACATATTAAAATATTTCAGTGCTCAAGCCACAGAGCTATTGGGAAATATGGATTGCTGCAAAACTACCATGAATGAAATTATGAATAATGGGTGAACATTTTCAAAAAATAAATATTAAGCTTGAATTTCAGATGAGAGGTTGGTGTGCATTGGTTCTCTCAGTTCCAACTGAGAATTAATCTAGTACTTAGTAATGGATTCTTAGAATGGATGGACAGCCTCAGACTTGCGTTTTGATAATTTTTCAAAAATGACAAAGTCTGTTTCTTTCTCCTCATTTTTAATTCCTAATGTAGAGAAATCTGGCCTTGCTGTACTTAAAGCGCATGAAAAATATGAGTGCTTTGCATTCATCCATCCTTGATTGTCATTTTGGCATAGGAGGATTGCATGGAAAAACAGCAATCAGTTCACAAAAAGAATGATCACAAATTATAACAAATGGTCAAAGAAAGAAAGAAGACAGAGATTTGAATTTGGCCTTTGTTTTTATTTTTCTAATTTATTTTTTTTCATAGCTTGGACGTCTGTTAAACTGAAAATCTTGCTTCTTTGTTGTCTTTATACACACATTGCCTCCTGACGTATATTAGAATAATATTCACGCAGGTGTGCTAATGGTAGGTCCACAAGCAGGAAATGCAGTACATCTGCACAGGCAAAGTTTCCAAGATCACCAGTGTTCACAAATAGATGATAAATTCAGTGAGGTAAGTTTGGTCTGTGATTTCAGATCTCTCTGAAAAGTCATGTTTTCTGAATGAATGCTACCTAGTCTACTGCAAAATCAATGTAAAAAGAGTACTCCTTGAAGTGTGAAGAATAGAAACTTTGTTCCCAAAGTATATCCAAGCAAAACTTGAGCTTTCAGCTCATGATAGCTCAGTGAATGAAGAAAGATCCAAATGTCACTTAATATGGCTATACACAGGAAACAGATTTTTGTTTAATACACCAAATGATGCAGTGGTATGTTTGCAAAAGTGGTGATGCATTAAGTGTTTTTAAAACCCAGCTGCCACCTCAAAGGAGTGGTAGAGTGAGAATGATGAAGGAGCATAGTCTCAGGACAGCATGGGTACTCTAATGACTCCTTGTTCCTGGAAGAGGTGAGTTTCTCACTTCTCGTTATGCCTCTCTCCCAGTTCCTGGTAACAGTCCTGCCCCCACTTTTTCTCCATATCTGAGGTTCCCCTTGACCGTTATATGACCTGATCTGTTTCTTCAGTATTAGTGAATTAAAGGAGTCTAATTTGCAGGTATTCCTCACAAACATTAGCAAGTCAAATTAGCTCACGGAAAGCTCTTGTGGGTGATGGGGATATGCAGTAGCCAGAGCAGGGAGAGCAAAAGGAAAGGAGGTGGAGGAACTGGTAGCAATGAGTTGTCAAATCGGTTCCCATCCTCTTGTGGGAACTCAAGAAGAGTTTTAAGAAATGTGGATGTGAATTGTAAAGGATGCTGGCATTCACAGCAAAATCACCTCAAGAGGTCCCAGCCGCCTCTCAAAGGCAGCAGTTCATTTCTTCTTTCTGTCCCCACCTCCTTCCTTGCACACATTACAGTCTCCTGTTACTTGGTTTTGCTGCCCTAACTTTTTCTTGTGACTGTACTGACAATCAAATCACAGAAACTGTAGGGACTGTAGCTCCTCCTCCTCTCTCAACTGAGGGAGGAAAATGGTTAAAACGTTTTATCATTCCAGTGATCTAGGCTGCTGGCTTAGCCCACCAGAGGCACAACAGTGCAGCATCTGGAGAACAGCACACATCTGTGTTTGGAAATGTCTAAGGCTGGTCCCTTACAAAAATTGATCCTACCAATGCAGTTCATCAGGCTGAAAAGCCTGCTAGAGGAGTGGTTTTGTAAAACTTTGATTTATTGTATCTGAAGTGACCAGGACCACCCTCAGTTGAGAAATAACATAAAATCTTAAGAACTAATGTATTGCATGTAAGTGCCCAAACAGTGGCAGAGGCCTGCAGGGCTGCTGCGTGAGGTGATGTAGGGGCTGCCCCATGCCAGCCCCAGCTGGCCCCAATGGCCCCACCGCAGGGCATGGCCGGGCCCCGCAGCCAAGATGGTGGCGCCTCGGGGACAGCCTGGGGAAGGGAGAGCAAACACCGCACGGCAAGGGGTGGTGAGGGGAGCGGTGCGAGGAGCGGCCCTGAGGACATCCAGGGGAGAGGAGGAGGAGGGTGAGGAAGTAGGTGCTCCGGCTGCCAGAGCAGAGATTGTCCTGCAGCCCCTGGAGAGACCATGGTAGAGTAGGGGAAAAGTGTGAGGAAGAAGGAGTAGCAGATTGGATGTAATTTGTAAGTCTAGTTATAAAGAACAGGGCCAAGTTATAGGAAAGAGCCAAGGCAGTTTGCAGGTATAAGGAAGAATACCATGTGCCACCATCACATAGGCTGGCTGTAAAGCCAAACTGCAAAGTCCAGGGAAAATAAGGAGATGAAGTAGTGGGTATAGCCCACTTCTGCTTGTACAAATCTGAATTTTGATTGTAAATAGATCTTTCCTATTCATATGCTGAGCTTTTTTCCAGAGCCCTAAAAGGTAAAAAAGAAGGTCCAAATTGGCCAATGCAGAATGTGAGAATATTTCTCCTTGTACCAGATGCTTTGGTTTCTAAAACAGCATCTATTCTTAATAATGATCCTAATGTTTGATGGATAATTCTGTCTTTCTGTCTTTCATTGCAGCTGCTTTTCATAGCTCTCTTTTCTTCTACACCTAATGGACTCTTACACTGTCTATTGACCCTAGTAACCCCGATGACATCTGAAAATCATTAGATCTGAAAGTAAAATAGAAAAGATAGAAAATAATGAGACCTTTTGTTACTGGTTTGCTTGTGTTTCTAAAAGATGCTGAATGTCTTTCAAAACTAAGCTTTCTTGACCGTAGTAGCACACAAACACAAATACACACAAAACTACATGCTAATATAACATTACTACTACTAAAATATATGCAATTCTTTCAGTTGTGTGTTCTAGATATTTTTTTTTTGAAAAAGCTAATGGTTCTACATCAAAGCTTCATGGAAATCAAGGTAATGTTTCTTACTGTGTGTTCTTAAAGAAATAGAAAACCATGGATTACCCAGTTTAACTCACAATAGTGTTTTAAGCATATGTGTTTACAAGTTGGCAGCCCACCTTTTGAAAAAGATTTTAATCTCAGATGAAACAAAACCAGAATAATAAGAGTAATGAAGTACTGACTGATGGTTAAGTGCCTCAAGACAAAAATCTAACTAGCAGGCACTCTAGTAGATAAACACATATAAACAAAAGACAAAAACAAGCATATCTGTGGAAGGAGCTATATTACTTTGCCGGTGGTTTAATATTCTGCAAAGTGTGGACAGAAGAAAGCCCTGGCTGTGCAAAGTGATCAATAAGAGCTGATTCTTGCATCCACAGAGCTCAAGTGAAATCAGCAGGAAAGAAGCTGGTATCAGTGGATTAAATTGCAAAATCAAATCCTAAAGACTGACTGAGAAATTGTCTGAGGCTATTAAAATATTTTGATGCTGTGTTATTTGGCAGGAGAGAAAATAATTAAGGAGTTATAAAGCCCTATGAACTTCATCTCTCCCAGTCCCGCAGTAGAATTTTAATTCTCATGCCAGTGGCAAAAAATAATTTCCTGTACACAGATGGAGCTGGGAGTCTCTGAAACCCTCTAAGACCTCTACCTCCAAAGAAAGTGCAACCCAGCTTCTCTCTGGTCTTTCCTTGTTCTCTTTGCTTTCCGTTGTTTACTCTGCTAGTTTGCCTGAAGCTATTTGTTCTAGTTGGTTAGTATTTGTGTTAGAGGATATTGTTTAACACAGATTGTGTCTTGTGTTTGCTTTTCAAATTCAAACACTTCACTATTCCTAGTTAAAAATCGTCTGCAGTACCAAAAATTAGACAGGTTATCCTGAAAAATAGCCCTTTGATTATGATGGAAATGATATGTGTAGTTTGTGGAGTTTAAACCTGTCAGGAGAGTTCTAAGTATGTTGAATATTTGTCTGTGCTGTCTTTTAAACAATATTAACATATAGGTAAGGCAGTATCTATAGCAAATGGAACACCCTATTTCCATTAATATTTTCCAAATACAGCAGTTTTGTCTACTCCAAAGAATATATATATATATGCTTTAGAATATATATATATATATAAATAAAACATATAGAAACAAGCTTTAAAGGGGTGTTTTACCTGTTCCTTTACACTGGGGATTTGCAGCCTGTGGCTAATGAGTGAAATGCAACTGGAGAGTGGTTCAGCTGCAGTTTCCTGCACTGCCTGGCCCTGGGGAGATTTCTGGCAGGACTGCGTTCTGGGGGCTGCTGCTGTGCTTAATCCCAAGTGCAGTAAAAAGAGAGCTAACAGGAAGTGAAGGGACAAACCCTGCTTGTTTGCTCTGTGATTGAGCTGCATGGCAAACCCTTTTCCGGTCTACATGAAGGAAGTAAGACCATTAGGAACCAACCATCTTTTTCCTCTGAGCTACTTTAAGCCCTCTCTACAAATGTGTGGGAGTACAGTGTTGCTGAAGCACACACCTCAGCTTGCTTCTACAACCACTGGTGCACTGCTTCAGTGTTAAATCTCTCATAAGTGCAACTCGTAGTGCTACAGGATAGTTTTTACGGTCATGTCAGTTTATCGTTGTCATAAAAGGATTTAAAGTGAACTTTAGCCCCTCCTTTTCACTAGCTATTGTATTAGAGGTTTCTTTAAATTCGTCTAAGAGAATAGCAAAGACAGATAACGAAGCTTCAGTGTTCTATGGAAAAAACTTTTAAGAGGTAAATTTACGCCCTCCACCTGCTTTGCTGCCAGAGACATGCCTCACTGATTAAACCTGAGGAAAAGAATGATAGCATCTCTAAATAAAAAAAATTAACGAATCTGAAGATTAGTATTTTAACGAAAAGGATCATCCTGGGAAAAACATTTTCCTAAGGAAATGAACACAGGAAGGATGAGATGAGTGAAAGCCTTCTGCTCGCCTGACAGGAGCGCAGGGGCTCTATGGAGGCTGCCTCCCAGCATGGGCACTGCTTGCCTGGGATGCGGTAGTGGCAGTGCCATGCCCAGCAGGGAGGAGGCCAGGCGCGGCCTCCACCATGACAAGGCCACCACCATGCTGAGGCCTCTGGGTGCGGTGTGTGAGCCAAGCAGCAGCTGCTCGGATAAGGATGTTACATACAGGTTCCCACGTTAGTTTCATCTGTGCATGCTGCCTTGCCGTCTACCCTATTTTTAAGTTCTGTTTTGTGGTGTTGAAGACCCTTTGAGTCTCATCTTAGGATGTAAACTTTTAGCTGACATGTCAAGTTCTTGCTTTCTCTTGCAAAGCTGCTTAAGTTTATATACGTCCTTTGACTCTTCTCCATCTGTTGGTGCACCTGTAAAAATCAGAGGATTATTGCTACTGTAATTGTAAAAGAAAGATCAATTGTGTTAACAAATAGTGGTATTTACAAGAAAGTAAATGGTAAATGAGACATGAAATAGGTGCTGGTTCTCAAGGAATAAGGGAAAATTTCATCACTGATAAATTTCAGCTCACTGGAAAAAAGGATGTTGGAGTAAACCTGACTTAATAACATGGACCAATGACCCACAATGACTCTCATGGCATGGCCAGCTGTGGTGGGCACTGGAGGAAGGCTTACGCTAGCAGGACCAGTCAGTATAATGCTATTGAAAAAAGTGGCTGGGTCCACTTTTTTATTCTCTCCAGATTCACATCTCCTGATAAAATTGTGTATCTGAGAAGTACAAGAAATATATTTGTTAAATCAGGAAGAATATTATTTCAGGGAGGGTAATGGAATCAATAAGACTAGTAATTTAGCACTTTATTTTTTTTCTGCTTAAGGATTGGGAAATACTTATTTCTCACAACATGAAAACACTAATTCTCTGATGTGGTTCAATTTAATACTTTTTTTTTTTTTTGAGAGAGAGAGAGAGTTATAAAGACAGCTTGTCTTTTTGAATGCTTGGCATTCAAACATTCTAATCCAAGAGATGCACCATAGGAAAAATTTGGTGAAAATTCTAGTCAATTCAGATAGTTTATTTTTGCAGCTTCAAATCATATCACTGTTGAAATGTATTCAACCTTGTCATGTTCTAACATTGAAAAATCCTTCGCAAGAATGACATTGTAAGTATGAAATGTGAATTTTGGATTACTGAGTATTAAGTCATGTGGACTTCAGGTTACAATTTGATCAGCATAAAGCTATGAAAGGCAAGGGTTGCAGAATATCATAGAAATCATAGAAATCATAGAAAAATCATATCATATCATAGAAAAAGTTTTCTCTTGCATAGCTTAGCATATTTCACTTCTTAGAGGTATTTTTTTCTAACAAGGGTAGAAGACTATTTTAGAAGAATGGTATTCAAAGACTGCTTATAGTGTATTTTTGTGTTAATTTTGGATGTCATGCTACATTAGATATTTTATTGAAAAAGTTATTTAGCTTTTCACCATCTTTATTCCTTCAAGGAAGAAGAAGCTAGGAAAATTGCCTGTTTTTGTTAAGCAGAAAGAAGGGATGTCCCAGAACTTCGTGCATTTATCATCTGATCATGTGCAAACCTTGTTCAGTGCAGGGATAAACAGAGTCATGTTAAATTTGCTGTGAGCTTGAGCCTCTGACAGTGTTCATTTTATCAACAAAGACAAATGAAGGAGCAGAAATTGTAGCATGGCCTCTACTATTTCATCATTGTCAACCTTAAATACAATCATTCACTGCTGATAGTTTTTTTTTCCTTCCTTCTCCCTCTAATACTAAGCTGTCAGAATCCCTCTTGATATGGTCCAGAGCCCCAGTAGCAGTGATTACAAAAGAAGGAATTAAATTAGCTTTTTAATCTCTCAATTGATAAATATCCTATTTACAAAGAAAAATCTCTGAAATTTTCTGTTTCTTAGTGTAGATGTCATTTTCTTAAAAAAAAAAAAAGGTAGGATGATTTGATATTAAGTATGTATAGATACTGGTGATTAAAGGCATCACACATTCTTTTAAAAGACAGTGAATACTGAAGAACTGTGGAAACTGTTCTTCCATTATGTTTTTATTTTATGTAGAGAATTTTACATGCAAGACCATACGTAAAGCTAACACAAATTTAGAAAATGCCAATATTCTGATTCATTTGACTGATAAAGCATTGCATTAATAGGTTAATCTAATTACTCCAAAGAGTTATGTCAGGTGAGTAACAGCTCCTCAGCATAAAAGGTCATAATCTGATCAAGTTCAAGTGATTGAAATCTTTTTTAAATTTTCAAAGATTTCCTATATAAGAGTATATATATATTAATCTGTCATTTACTAATAGGAAATGTTGATTGAAATTTTCATCAAGGATGAAAAATACATAGCTTGCCAGATCAGCCTATATTTGCATGATCCAAACAGGTATTAAATTTTGCTATTAGTTGCATTTAGAAGATTTGGTTAGGTTATGTTTGAAATGAGACAAATTAAATTAGGCAAGGCAGATTCAAAAATGGCTGTCTCCATCTTACTCTTTCAATGACTGGCCATCAATTGTTCTTGTCTTATACTAGATAACTAGTACAGAATCCAAGGAGAAAGATGTATTTAAAAAACAAAAACACCCAAAACCAAATGGCAACAACAAAACAACTTAGAACAGTGTAAAGTATGAAAAGTAGAATAAGATGGGTTTGAAAGCTCACATGCTCTGCAAACATGAAGCAAAGAGCAAAGGTCAAACGATAATCCGCAGGAAAGACTGCAGAAGCTACTACGTCCCAAAAATTTTAACTAAGCAATGCAAAATTGTAATACAATATAATCTAATTAGTCATAACAATGAAAAATGTTTGGAAGACTTTTTATTCACAAACTGAAGGATGTTGCAGTAAAATAAGTACTCACAAATGGCTTATTTATTTCTTTTCATGTTCTGTTTCACTCTTTAGAAATACCAGTGGTTCTTTTAGGTGCTATTTTTTAGCAAATTTTAAAAAGCTTGTCGTGTTGTTTCATGTCATACTCCAGCAATAAGATCAAGCACAGTTCTTCAGATAGCATAAGAGTCCTGCCAACCTTTGCTGAACCTGTTTCAGGAAAAACAGCAACTGAAGTTACTGTAACTTTGCTTTAAGGATTTGCAGAGGTGAGCAAATTAGCGGTGACATTCACCTTTTGTGTAGAAGGCTTAAAAGGCTGCACACCTCATAAATCCTTTTAAAGTCTCATTCAGAGAATTTAAGCAGGATTTAAGTGATGCCTGGGTCTTGTGCAGGCCATGAGCACTGGTATGAATGACCTGACTTTAATGACCTGAATGTCAGTAGAGTTAGACTAGTGTGAAGAACCCTGTGTGTTATTTAAATGTGTTATTTTGCTGTGCATCTGTACTGAGATAAACAGATTCCCCCTCCACAGGATATAACAGCTATACAAAAAGATTTAAAGGGTACTTATAGCATCAGAAGGCTCTTCAGATTTGGGATTTCATTATTAACTCAGAGAACAACTGACTTTGAGTGTGAATGTAATTTACATTTTCAATAGTCTTTACGATTTTTCCTCTTTTAAAAATTGATGTTTTTGCATACTTTTTGTGTGTTAGCATAACCTCTTATTAAGACTTCAGCAACAGCCTCACATCAAAAAGCCAGATCCTCAGCTTTTGAAAGTACTTAATTTAATTGAGAATTTTACTGGTTGACGACAGCCTCGCATTTCCAGAGGAGCAATATTAGAGGATACAAGTGTGTATACACTCATGCAAAGCAATATTGTTAAAGAAGCAAAGTAGAAACAACAAATACCATAGGTCTTACAAACAGTAACATAAAACACATTAATTACTAGACCCCTAAATCCAACCTAATATTCCTTTAATAGTGGCAGAGAATTATGTCCAATACTGTGCTAGCCATTACTAGAATGGGAAGATATTCTCTTAATCTTTCTGTGGAGGTTTAGCAGGCAAGCCTAGGGGAATAATGGATGAAAGGATGGGTGTCAAACTGAATATGGAATCAAAGATATGGCTTCTTCTGAAAGGAATAATGAAGTGCTTCAAGATGCAAGTCTGTCAGGTTTAGTTGAAATGTAAGGGGACAGATCTGTGTTTTCTTACCTGGGATTGGCTAATGAAAGTCTTTTTTTTTTTTTAATTTTTGTTTGTTTGTTTGTTTCCATTTTATTAGTCCAGGGACTTCTCTATAACATGCTTGTTTCTGTGGAATCATTATCCTGATAGAACTACCAGTAGAATACATGAAACAGTTTGGCTAATTGAAATGTTCTGAAAATAAGGATAGTTTGTTTTATGTGCTAACTTCAACTTGTCTGTCTAGACTCATTTAAGTTATGAGCATATAAATGATGAAGATACATTAAAATTTTTGATCCAGTTTACATGTTTCTTTATGATAAAGGCTAAAAGGAATATATTCTTGAGGGGTGAAATCTTTTCTGAATGAGCAAGTCTCAAAAGAATTGTTTGGTGTTATTGTGTCTTCTGGGTTATTGACAAAGTAGAGAACAGTGATATCCTTTGTCTCAAATTTGTATAACAGCAGAAAGAGAGCATATGTATATGTGTATATGGAGAGATTGATTCACTCACAGTGCTATACACAATTAGGAAGGATGTTAGGACCCAAATTCGTAGAAGGTATTTGGAGGAAGAAGGCAGTTGTCAGAATTATAAGACACTTACCCCTTTTTGGCAATGAGGGAACAAATAAGCTGCAAAAGGTAAAAGGAAAATGTGGTGAAAGAACACAAGACAGTATTTAAAGAGGTATTTCAGCACCTGAGGTTGTAACCAGGCTGTTTTCCTTTCAAGTGAAAGAGACGCACTATCACATCTCAATGTTAGTATACGTTGTATATCATATATAGCATCACAATAAATATGTCCAACATAGCCCGATTTGACACTTCAAAATATTACACTTCAGCTGAAAAAATTGCAAAACAAATTGGTTTTCTTTAAATGACTGTTGTGTTTAACACAGTTTTCTTCCCCACAAATGCGATTTACAAGATTTTTTCTATATATATTAGTCTTGTTACCTGTAAAATTGATGTGTGTCCTATGGTGCTATAAATAGGCAAAGAAGCAGAGTTTTGTAGCACAGATATTATGAGGAGACAACATGACAAAGAAATGAAGTGTCAGAAAAATGCAATTTTGATTTAGAGACATCCGTCTGACTTTATGTTGCATCTGGGGAGCTAGAAAGAGTACCTTGAATCGAAGATGTTTCTAAACTACAAATTTACATCCATGTTTTATATCTCATAAATTTGTAGGGATTTTGGCATGTCAGTGATTGATAAGGAAGATAAATTTTCTTTGTCTGGAAAAAAAATCAAAACCACAACATTGCACAGTATAAAAGGGAATGATGTTACATTGTGTGAGGAATAAACAAAATCCAGTTGGCTATGTACTTTCATAAAAATAACTGTTCTCCCTGTCCCTGGTCACATAAAATGCCATCCATATTACATTGCCATTGATTCTGCTTATGTGATTTTTTTTTTCCCAAGGCAAAGAGCCTGCAATGTTGGTGTCTATTGATCTCCTTGCTGGAGGCCCACAATCACAGCATTCCAGAGAAGTTCTTTTGATATGTAGCTCTACTGGATGCTGAGCATCATCAACACCCCTAAACCCTTACAGAAGGTTCTGGGAGACTGAGAACTTCTATCACATTTTAAATAAAAGTGCAAGACTTTACACTGAAACACTTAGAGAGTGTCCATGCAGTGTAACTGAGTTTGTGACAAAGAGAATACTGCACAATGAGGAGGTGAAAGCATCCAATCAAATACCTTTTTTTTTTTCTTTCTTAGAGCATATTCAGAAGATGTAAACCCCAGATTTTCCCAAGTTATTTTGAGTAGGTGGTCTCTTTGATTCCTTGACCCATATAACAACAACAGAAGCCAAAAAAAAAAAAAAATCCATCCAAATTACATTGTTTAGGCATCTCTCGGTCAGGCCCCCTGGGTTTGAACTGTGCTGTAACACAGGATCCAGATGTACAGAAAGAAACCTGGCTTAAGTCCTTTTTCCAATTTTCTGAAACCCACCTCTTCTTGAGCATACACAATCACCGTAAATTATCCCACAGAAACATTCTTGTGCAACTAATCTGTCATACTTCCTCACATCCCAACAATTTCTTTATCCAGGATGAGATGATGAAAACATTTTCCTCACCATTAAGTGGAAGAAAACTTGATGAGTATGCCATCATTTTAATGTGACTGGTTTTTGGTGAACAGGGTGCAATCGACAACACATCACAGAATCACAGAATTGTAGGGGTTGGAAGGGACCTCAAGAGATCATCAGGTCCAACCCCCCTGCCAAAGCAGGTTCCTTAGAGCAGGCTGCCCAGGTAGGCGTCCAGACGGGCCTTGAATATCTCCAGAGAAGACTACACAACCTCCCTGGGCAGCCTGTTCCAGTGCTCCGTCACCCTCACTGTGAAGAAGTTCTTTCTCATGTTGGTGAGGAACTTCATGTACTTCATCTTGTGGCCATTACCCCTTGTCCTATCCCCACAAACCACTGAAAAGAGGTTGGCCAAATCCCTCTGTCTCCCACGCCTCAGGTATTTATACACATTGATGAGATCCCCTCTCAGTCTTCTTTTCTCCAGGCTGAACAGACCCAGGGCTCTCAGCCTTTCTTCATAGGGAAGATGCTTCAGGCCCCGTATCATCTTTGTGGCCCTCCACTGGACTCTCCAGGAGATCCCTGTCTTTTTTGTACCGGGGAGCCCAGAACTGAACACAGCACTCCAGGTAAGGCCTGACCAGGGCAGAGTAGAGGGGGAGGATCACCTCCCTTGACCTGCTGGCCAAGCTCCTTTTAATGCATGCCAGGATCCCATTGGCCCTCTTGGCCACCAGGGCACACTGCTGGCTCATGGTCAACCTGTCATCCACCAGGACCCCCAGGTCCTTCTCCTGGGAGCTCCTCTCCAGCAGGTCGTCCCCCAGCAAAAAAGAAGTAAAATAAAGAAAAAATAAAGAAGTAAAGATTTATACTCACAGATGCACACAGTGATAGTCAAGTTAATTGTAGACTCAAATATTGCACACTTCCTTGTTCTCTGTGCAAGTCTTGCAAATGTAGTTAATTTCAAATGCTGTAATGTTGCAGCTTATGTGTCTCTTGTGTCTTAGAGCTTTCAAAGAGTTTACCAGTGTGGGATGAGTAGCAAATAGTTTTTGCTTTTAAAATAAAATAAATATATGCAAGGTAGTATTTTCACTTCATATTTTTTCTTCTGTAAGTAAATTCTCAAATACAAATTAAAAACAACTGTTAAATGAGAGCTATGTAAGAGCCCCACATTTAGTTGTTCTTTGAGAAGAAAAAATACATAAAACATTAATTGCTTGCAGCTAAAATGTCTGTATTCCTGACTCTGCATGAAAGAATGCTGTTGAAAGTAGGTCCTTTATCTGACTTTGGCTTAAAACAGGACTTGTGTGGGCTAAAAAAAATTAATTTTGTTGCAAATACAGGAGTAGTTCTTTAGCTGGCATAAATTGTCATAGGTCACCAGCTGTCAATAGAGCTACAACTACTTAAACCAGCTGACCTATACAGTGTATTGTAAAAGCCAGGGAATTTTTTGCCTCATCACGCACTCTCAGTTACTGATCCCTGATTAATCTAGTTCTTACAGTTTTTCAGCATGATTTTTGTTTGTTTGTTTTAATGTAGATGTCTAGCAGAAACATTAAAAGAATTTTAGGGAAAAATTTGTAAGTCTGAGGGAAAATGGAACTTTTCTCCTCATTGAGATACTACTTGATTTGCTGTAATATGACTGTCTTCCTGGAGAGGATCTTCAGGGATTGTCTTCCCTAGGTCAGAGCAGAGGTTATCTTCACCTCCCAGTCATGAGCAGCAAGGAGAAAAAGGGAGGAGGTAGAAGAGAGGGGAAAAAATACTCACAAGAAGAGGCATAAGAGGAAGGATGTGAAACTGAGCTTGGGGAATTAGGAAAGGGAATTGGAGGCAGAAACAAAATTGTTGTGCAATGTACATGATGCTAAGTTGTTAAACGGGAGTGGAAGTAAGGACAAGGGACTGGAAGGCATCAATGAAATAAATTCAGAAGGCTTCCTGAAGATAGATAGTAATGGTAGTAGTAACAGCAGTAGATGTTTTGGGGTGTGTGAAATTCAGATTACTTGGTGAGGAGAGAAAAGGGGTGTCCTAGTTTCAGTTAGGACAGAGTTAAGACAGAAACATACAGGACAGAGGGAAGGAAAATTTAGGAATATAATAAGAAGAAAACCACTAAAGGGGACATGCAGGAACAAAGCATTCTAAAGTGAAAAACAAAAGAAGCTACATACCAAAGAGGAGGTAATGGACAGAGATAGAGCATTTCTTCTGTTTCTTGAGATGCTGCCTTTATTCTACATGGAGTTAAATAATTGCAGCATAATACAGAGTTATAGCCTGGTATATAGATGTAGCAAACCCTGAGAAGAGCATGTTGTGGAATTGTTTTTACACAACTTTAATATAGCGGCAATTTAGGATTTATTTTATACTTTTATGATAAATAACAAGGTTAGATTGTATCGTTTTTGCAGGGTCCTTAGGGGGGGTTCTAAATCCAGTTGCATGCTTCCAAAATTCCCCTTAGGATGAATTACTCACTCTACTCTCTTGTCAGCTTTTGTCCACAGAAAAGCTTGTTCCTCAAGGAGTCAGCCCTGAGATGTACTTCCCCTCAGGGGTACCCTGAGAGGCATCCTGGCTCAAGGGGAGATCGAGGGTGCAGTCCGCTGTGGTCCCTGGAAAGCTCAAAGGGCTTAGGACTACTTAGTTGCTACTCAGCAACTAGTTGCTTAGCACTACCATTCATAGGACTGTGAGACAACTGTTAATACTTTTCCATCCTGGCTATTGTTCAGATAAGGCAATTTTGGTATTTTTCACCAATTCTGCTATTCCCATACCTTCCAGAATGTACAGTTCTGGTAGTCACCAGATCAGGCTACTGTCCAGGCTGCAGGTTTGGAGATGCAATCAGGGAGTGCCTGCTCGTACTCACCTGTTATGGCCATTGTCCATTGACAATGGAGGACTGATGTAACATTAGTCAATCTTGAACCATAGCTGACTTGGGGGAAAAGCTACTCCACCACAGAGATCAAGGGTTACAGCCTGCTGTGATCCCTGGAGAGCTCAAATTGGCTTTTCTTCAGTTGCTACAAGTTCAGGTCATTGGCTCATAGTCAAACTCAGGTTCCCTACCATGTTCTGGAACTCTGATGTGCAAGAAGCAGTCCCATCAAGGCCTACTGTGGTTTATAAGCCTGAGTAAGACTTAGGTCAAGTGCGGGAGTATAGTGAACCCATCACAGAGCCAATGTTTGGTTTTAATGAGAAAGTTATGATTTCTAGGTATATCCAAATTTCTGTGAAACATCCCTGTACAGCCCTACCATATGCCATAGCAGTGTCACTCATGAACTTCAAATCACTTGAGTTGTAGGATTTAAAAAGCGTAGCTAGACTGTCAAAGTGGTTTCTTACAAACTTACAGGAATGGAAATCTGGCTGATTTGAAAGTGTGATTAAGTGAAGTGTTTGCAGTCACAGAAAATTGCTCTAGACCAAAACCTAGTTTAGGTCAAAACAGTATGAAATGTGGTTCCACCAGTGTAAATTTCCTTGTAAAGCACAGGTTCACAGACTTGTTTTATCAACAGAGGTGAAGCCAAAACTACTATAAAAAAGTCTCTGTGTGTGTGAATGTTAGGTATAAACCAGTTCACTAAGTGTCTGTGGTCAACACATCTTTGTCATCTCATGTTATGATCAAATCAACAAAGTTACTCATCTGTTCATCTTTTATCTGTTTTTTTTTGTTGTTGTTATTATTTTTTTTTCTTCTTAATTCAAGCCATTAGGGTAGTTACATGATATGACACAATTGTGTTTTCACTCCCATTTATAGGTAAAAAATACTGCTCACTTAAAGACCAGGGAGAAAAAAAAAATAGAAAAAAAATTGCAATTATTTGTACATTTATGAAATGGAAAGTATTTGCAAGAACATTTTCAGGTGATACTTTATTTTCCTTCTGCATTCTTCCATTTACATTGAGAAAGATTTGAATTTCATGTCCTTGGAAATCTAGTTTCTGGGTTTGCAAGAATAGAAAAGTAACATTGTTTGGATTAGTAAAATTTCTTGAGCATAATAAAAAAGAAAAGTTAACTTCAGAATAAACCTGAAAGCAAGAAAGTTTAGCAGATTCCTTCCTAACTAATTCCTATTCTTAAGAATTCCTATTATGCAGAATTAATTGCGTCTGCTTTATTTATTTCACCAGGAAATATTTCTGCTTTAAAGAGGGCAGCACTCTCTTCAAATGACTTCAGCTTTTACCTAATGATCCAATAAGTTAGTGATTGTTTGATGTGTGCATATTGTGTTTCAGTGGGAAGTTGCCAAGACTTTTATTGAGTGGTAATATTTTCCTCTTGCTGGTTTTGGATTTCTCTGAGGATCAGCAGTTAACATAGCATTTTCTGTTACAATTAAATTGAAGTGCCAGATATTTGTTTTTCCTTCATTCAATTTTTTAAATTGGGTAGTTCCTTAAAAAGCTATCTTAATATAGTAAATGCACTACCTCTGTGAATGAAGTACGCTAAATGATACATGGATTTTTGCCATTAGGGCTTTGTACAAAAGACTTCTTACATCAAGTTTACATCCTAGCAGAAGTAATCCTAAATAGTAAGTTACAGAACAAACTAGTCTGCTGTTCACAAGTGCTAGGCTTGCTTATATACACAGAAATATCCATACACCAAAAATAACAGAAATATTTAGAAAATCCTTAAATTTAGATGACTGATCTTAAGTAACTGTGAACTGGTCTGTGTCCAGTTTGGTAAGCAGAATTATGTAGGTTTATACTGAAGGTATCAGCTAGGGGACTGTGAAAGTGATCAGTTTTAGTTTTCATTAATTCTGCTTCCACCTCTGAACCACAGTAATGGCAAGAGAATTTTGATTGCTGTATTTTTATACCCTACTGACAGATTTTGAATGATTTGAGTAGGTTATTGTGACTTGCTGGGGTCTGTTAAAAAAAGTTGTTGAAACATTGCAAACCTATATGGCTTAGGCCAAATTGCATTTTGTTATTAGCTTGTTTGTTTGTGGATTGTCTTCAGTCTTCAAGATTTATTTCTCTGATGATGTAAAGAAGTAAGTATAGACTGCTACCCTCAGCCTTCATAGATTATGTCCTAGTTATATTGTACAGACATTTTTTTTGGAAATCAAGCATAAAACCCACCACAACTCTCCAGGTAGTTCAGAGCACTTGATTGCCAAAAACATAAAATTTCTGCAGAATGAAATATGTCTCTGAGGACCTTTTCTATGTGAAACATGAAATTATAATTGAAAAAAAATCTAAGGTAATATTTTTTGGTGTGGTTTCACTTCCCTGTGTATGGTTGTCCACAGAAAGAAAAATATTTAATAGATTATATGCAAAAGACAGACAGAATATTTAAAATTTCTGCTTTTGATATGCCTTTAAAAGCACCACTGAGTGGGCTAGCAATTTACACACTAACACCTGGAGTCTTAGCACAGTCATCCAGTAGAGCTTATCAACAGATTCACAGAAAGCTAAAAACTAGAGAATAAAAAGCTCAGATGCAGTAAAGTACTACTGGATCAAAATAGAAAATAATCTGTAATCCTTGATAGTAAACCCTCTAATGCATGCTAAATGCTTTCCTAATTTGACTATAAAGGAGCTTGTTTTGGGACTGTTATCAAATTCTGACAGACTCTGATCTTTGATTTACTGTAATATTTTTAAAGCAATATAGATAGTATTTTATTATTAGGTTTAAATAGTGTATTTATGCACTGTTTTTTTTGGACCCCTGTGGAGCTTGTAGAGCAATTCTGTCAGATGCTATAGAGATGACCAGTAACAGACAGTCTTTAAGCCAATATTTTGTAATGTAAGTAGACAAGAAGTAGTGGAACCAGAGAAAAGAGATAGTGAAATCTTATCCCAAGGCAGCAAGGATCACAGCCAAATAATCACTCAGGTTTCTTCCACATCTGTTGCTGGATTGCTGGATTGGTAGGCCATATCACTCTTGAGGGATGATTCTTTATTATAGTATATCCTGTTGTGCTTTGATACTTGTAGTCACATCTATAAAAACCTAGGTGCTTGGTGGAAATTTCAGTCTACTGTTGATTGGAAATTTAAGAAATATTGGAAGTAATTGACATCTCTTACTTTAAAACATGGTCACTTGTCTTGGATTTTTTTTTTTTGTGGGACTTGGTTTTGTCTTTCTTAGAAAATGATGTAGTATTTGTAAATAATGCCTTGAATAAATTGCTTCTAGGCACATGGAATCAATGTGGTTGTTTACCAAGCAAAAATTTCATTGCTGAGAAAAAGAGTGCTGCATTTAAGACTGAAAATATGAAAAGGACGTAATTTTCATTTGTCTGCTAGTACAAGAATACTTCCTGCTGATTACTTAATTACGGATTGACTAGATCAGTCTAAAATGCTTTTATTGCCTAAGCACTTCAGTTTTGAAAATGAGAAAATCCGTTGGCAGTCTTGACAGAAAGAGGAAACATGCAGAGCAGAAGCATTGCTTGCTCCTCGTTCATCCAAGGTGACCAATTAAAGCATCCTATTTAGCATACTGAAACTAAAGAGTCAAGCTTTTTAATTTGTTAATGTTGCTATTAATTATGTATCAAGCATTGACAGTGTATTAAATTGTATATAGGATGCAAAGGACAGACACGATTCCTTCTGTAAGAGCCCGCGGTTTTAACTGTGGTAATCATGCAGACCCCACCAGTACATGTGAGCAGCCCCAGAGGAAGGTCCACCTTAAGAGCAGTCTGGGAACTTCATTTGTTTTACTTATTTAGAGGCTATTTTGGTGACACAGAATTTGCAAGAGTACACAGGATGATTGATAGTGTTGAAACCTTGATATGTAACCTTACAAGGTTCTATGAGCTATGCGTTAGAGCTGGTATGCAAAGGTGTCGAAAGGGAGGAGAGAAGCAAAGGAGAATTTTCCCTCAATTAGACAGAATCCATTATAAATTCACAGCTTCTAGACTGAACTATGACCCATATTGCTTTTTTTATGTGACAATATTTACATAAAGGAGCCAGGAGGCTCTCCTTTCTGTAGGAGACTACAGCAATATTTGAGGCTTCTAGCTTCAGTGTATTCTTGCACAGCAACTGCAGTTATTTCCTGTGATTGCCATGGGTACTTTCAATAACGGGTACCAAAAATAAAAGTTTGACATAGTGATATTTCCTTAACTGGTACCTGTAAACACTCATATGCATATATATATTTGCAAAGAAGATTTCTAAGCCATGTGCATATGTGAATTAAATAAATGTATTTCTGGAAGCAAGAAAAATAGTATATTCTGAATTTCACTAAAGAAACGTCTAAATTCTTAAGCATAGACTATTAGTTCTGATAAATCATATGCCTATGGTGTGAGACTTAATATTCACATTGGCAGAAGATCTGGCCTTTTTGATACATAAGTGTTATATTCAAGTAAAACATTTGAACTACTAGAATATCATACATTAAAATCTGTGTAAAAGTTGCCGTTCTGCACTTTACACCACCAAATTTAGTAAAAACATACTTGGGTGTATATATTTTATATGTTTCTGTTTTAGTTCAAGTGTTGCAAGTGACAATAGATCATTTTATTTTTAATTATATTCATCCTTCTAAATTCTTTTCAGCATTATGTATCAACATGTGAGCAAAGTATACCGAATAATAGCATATGAAATGGTGTTACTCTAGATTACAGTATGAAAAAAAATGGGAAATGACTTCTGAATAAACGAGAGCTGAGAGAATGTTGGATTCAAAATAAACAATCCACACTTCAGTACAAGGCCATATGGATTGTAATATGTTACTAATTTTTTCACTTGCTGAAGATTTCTCCTTCTCACAGAAATTCAGCAGATTAGTAGCTGAAAGAAGCTGCATAGGTACTGTATATACTGGTTATAGGAGGAAATATACATAAATGACGATGAAGAACCAAGGGCCTGAATGACTGCTTGGTTTTAATTGGTCTGTTTAAATCATATTAAGCAGATTGGACCCAACTAAAGGAAACAGTTCTGTTAATTTAGGTCAAAGCCTAATGAATTTTTGTTTTTACAGCACCAAGCATTATCAGACCAACAGGCAGTCACAGTAATGTTTGATGCATGATGGAGAGTACCACAGGATTTACAACTGTTACCAGGTAAAAATAGTAACGTATCCTTTATTTACTGAAATTATTTCTGGGATTCTTACTTCTAGGCATAAATCATAAAATCATGGAAACATAGAATGATTTGGATTGGGAGGGACTCCAAAGATCGTGTAATTATAGAACCACAGAATGGTTTGGGTTGGAAAGGACCCTTAACGATCATCTTGTTCCAACACCCCTGCCATGGGCAGGGACACCTCCCACTAGACCAGGTTGCTGGGATGGGGCATCCACAGCTTCTCTGGGCAACCTGTTCCAATGCCGCACCACCCTCATCATGAATAATTTCTTCCTAATATCTAATCTAAACCTACCTTGTTTTAGTTTAAAACCATTACCCCTTGTCCTATTGCTACAGTCCCTGATAAAGAGTCTCTCCCCATTTTTCTCGTAGGCCCTCTTTAAGTACTGAAAGGCCAGTATAAGGTCTTTGTTCCGCTCTCTAGACTGATCTTCAACTTTCTCAGCCTCAGCCTGTCTTCGTAGAAGTGCTCCAGTTCCCTGACCATCTTTGTGGCCATCCTTTGGACCCATTTTTACAGATCTGTGTCTTTCTCATGCTGGGCGCCACAGAGCTGAACTCAGTACTCCAGGTGGGGTCTCTAAAGAGCAGAGTAGAGGGGAGAATGAAGGTGAAGTCTGGAACAAAGAGCTTTCAATAGAGAAAAAGAGAAGGTAAGTACACTGTGGAGCGTATGGGGGATCTATAAATGCTTCTTTAACAATCCCTTTAGTCACTTCAGACTTTCCAGTTCCTAAAGGAAAAGTAGTGAGATACTGTGACAGGGGAATAAGGTGGAGAGGCAGGTTAGCTCTTTTTACCAACATTTTCATTTTTCAGTAGTGAAGTCTAGATAGGATATCTTTCTTTTGGGTTGAACAGTCAAGATCCTTCTTCTCAAAAATGCTAAATTTACCTTTTCTTAGAGTGTACTATAAATGTTACCAGCCTTATTTTAAAGCTCAGTAACCTAGATGTGGGATAACCAATTTCTGCACCCGGGGAGAGAGCCATACGGTTAGGGTCAGTGACTTTTTTCACCAATAAGCTGTTAAGTATCCAATTGTAATTATAAAGTTTTGATGACGGATCATCTTTCCTATTACTGGGCTAACAAGGGGCAGAGATCCACCAAATAAAGAAAAAAAAATCGATAATTTATGTAAGGTGAGATGCTCAGATACCATGAATGAATTAGGAAGCTTATATGTTTCTTAAGTCATACTCCATGAAATGCATATAAGGTGGTTATAACCCCTTCCCAGAAGCTGCAAAATGAGTGGTGGATTCAGTGGAAAATACAAAATGAAAATATGAAATTAAAGCCTAATAATGCATGTGCATAAGGAGGGTGAATTAAAGTTACGCTGGTATCTCACAATTTTTGACTCCTTAACTCTAACATCCAGTGTTTCAGGTCCCATTCGTGTTAGCTCAACTGTATAAGTATTCCACACCTTTGTTTATATATGAATTTAATGAATTTTTAGATACTTTTTTTTTCTTTTCCTGGCAAATGTTTAGAAAAAGAAAGAAAGTAAATCCCAAGAATCTCATTTCATTATTGCACATTTTTTTCTGCCATATATCAACAGTTATGTCACAAGAGAATACTATGAAAATAAACATTTAAAAGGGTTACATATAAATCGCAAAATGTCTTTTGAAAAATTCTGTAACATTATTTTGTTTCTGATTTAAGAGATGCGAGTGCCTTCTTTTCCCAACAGCAAAAACTGTCTGTGGAGAAAAGAAATGAAGACCAAATCAAACACTCAAATCTTTTTAGTTTGCACAGCATGTTACACTTCATGCAGAAGGAGCCACTTGAAATTCAAAACAGCACTTCATACTTAATCACCTTCCACACTGCACAGGGTGTGCTAACATTTGTGCTTATCTAAGGAGCAGTTACATACACGGGAATGAAGAATTATTTGACGTTTACTAATAAAAACTAATACCCATGTGGGTCACAAGACTGCAGCCAAATAAAAAGCTTCAAACTTTAAGGATTATCTTCTGTTTATAGGGACACCAAATTTTCACTGATGCATGAGTTCATCTGAAGACAGAACTGAATCCCCCCATTTCAGAGAACTTCAGCGGACTGGCAATGTACAAAAAGTGGACATGATAGTTTTGTGTTGAACTGTGTGTAGCTAAGCTGATGTATTTTAGATGGTCTTAATAGACACAAGTGAGATGACAATCTGTAAACACAATGAAGAGTTAGAACCATTGCTTAATTTCACTGATTTAGTCATAATATTGGATCAAGTAACTCAAAGGGTCAAAGTCTCTCTTCAGAGAGAAGCCCTAATGGATTCAATGTGTTTCCCTGGGCAAAAATTAATTTGGATTAAGTTTGTAAAGCAAATATTGCCTGAGTATATGAAGAGACATGTTCTGACACTTTCATATAGTATGCATTTGAAGAAAATCAGTTAATTCATAACAATTATGATATATTTTTGTACATAATATTAGATTGTATAAATAGGAGCACGATAATAGATTTCTTTGGCAGTGGAAGATTGTCTTATGGGCAGCACATTTAATCCAATCAAGGTTAAAAGTCCAAATGATGCAATAATAGGTAATTCTGTCTCTTCAAATATCTGTGCATTGTCCAGAATGTCTGTGTGTTTTCTAAAGTTCCTTTCAATATCTAGTTTTCAGTAATTCAGCAAATGAATTGCATTTTCTTATATGCTTATTAAAACCTTGGAGGAAAATATCCCTTTCATACTACACCTTATTGAAAGGCAAATATGGTCTTGGTCTTCTTACAGAACTCATATCTATACTCTTTGGGATTATCTTTAACTCATTACAGATAAGAGGTTTTTGATACAATATATTCTATACTTTTTAATAGAAAATGTAAATGCTTATTCCTTAACAAAAGTGTAATTCATAACATTTTTATTTAATTTTCCTGCCAATTAAATCTATTCTTCAGAAAGATTTAATATGTGCAGTAATTATTTTGAGCCTTGATTAAATCATTCTGAGCATAAAGAAGTAAGAACTTCAGCTAAGTTTTTCATACATCTGTATATCTTTCTGTCTCTTGCTCTGTCTGTGCATGTTTTAGGTCCTGGGTGGATTCAAGGTGATAAGCCCTTGAGAAAACCATAATATTATTATCTTGCAGAGAGGTGGTAGAATAAATAAGATTATCCATAACAAGCTTAGCCACTGATGAGTTCAAGCTGTGCTGATACAGAAAGTCCTGACACAATTGTAAGGTAGTAACAGAAAAAGTATGTGCTTGCAAAGGAAAGAATAGTGCTTGAACTATGAAACCTTCCATGATTAATGCCAATGCACCTATAGCCTATTATATGGAAGCTTCACTACATTTTCCAAACCTCTTTCATAGAATATTCAATTGCAGACTTTAAGTCTCTTAATGCATATCAACATCAATATTATTTAAAGTGTGAGCATTTTAAGCTAAATCAATTGATTGATTGTTTGATTGGCTTTAAGGATGTTTTAACATTTGTCTGAGTTTGGAGTTATCCCTATCTGTGTTTGTGAATTAATAGTTTTGATGAATTATGTTGATATGATCAAGCAGGTTGTGACAATAAGCCTGAGTATGCAGGCAGTCTTCCTAGGCTGTGAAGACAGCTACTAAATGTCACCCACACTAATCTTACTATAGGGACAGCCAGCATTATTTGTTTGTATTTTTTTAGGTAACATCTATTTTTGAGTTTCTTGTTTTAATCCATCTTTAACTCCAGTAGTTCACACATGTTCCTCTTCTCTTCTCCAACTCCACTAAAATTAGTAAAAAGAATATTGCTGTGAAAATTAATCTAATCTTCACTGCTTAACGTAGTCTTTTGGATAAAGAGGAACACATTTGACAGATCTATCCTATAGACCACTGTCAAGTAACAAGAAACTTAGTTTGTTATGATTAGTTTTCTAATGCTCCTGACATGAAAAAACAGCATATACAAAAATCAAAAGGTTTCTTCAGTATTGAAAGGAAGTACACAGTTTCAGTCAATATAAAACAAACAAAAAAATGCAAAGTGTTTTTTTTGTTTGTTTGTTTTTTTAATACTGGTAACAGAACCAGCTTGCTACAACTTGATTTCCAGAAGCTTAGTGTATAGGTTTTTTTAAACACCATTGGCTATTTGGTCATGTCATAGTGTAGACACTCTGAGGCTGGAGGCATTTTTGACTAAAGAATCCAGTTTTAGATAATCGGTTTAGAGCCTAAGAAAATCCTCTAGGTCAAGATAAAATCCATTTTTTTTTCTAAATTATATTTGTTGTGGGAACTTATGATTTTAGAGACATTGTTACTTTGGGCTATCCACTGTGCCAAGGAAGAAAGTATTTTAATTAAAAGAAGCAGTGTCTATATGACTCAGTTGTAAGCTGATAATGAACAGAAAATATTTGTTTATTATTAATATAATACAGGTAAAATACTAATTTTTATGACTCTGCAATTGAGGTATGTGAAATAAACGTCTGTGAAGAAAGTAAAAGATCCAGCTAAGGAAAAAAAAAAAAGGACACATTGAATAAATTGATCAATATTCTGTTGAATTTATTAAAAAAAAAAAAGTATGAAGGAGTCAACAACTGAAAGAAGAGACCCTGATGATATTGTATTACAGGTTTTATATCCTAGAGCTTCATTCTGTTACAGAATATTGGAGGAAATGTCAGAACTTTACATATAGTTCATCACAATTAGTTATATACTGTAAGGTTGTAGTTAGCATACATCTAATTTTTTTTTCATTGATACCATCTAATTTAAATATAGATCATTTTGATTTCAAGCATCCTGAAGCTAGAACTCTTAGCAGTCTGAGAACAACCGTTACACGCTTAGCAGGGTGTAGCAAAGATTCTATTCCAGTAGTAAAAAGAAAGGGTTTTTGACTGATTAGATTTTTTTCTGTAGTATTTGTTTTCATTATCAAGTCTCTAATCTTGATATGTTAAAAACTATTGATCCTGCAGAGCCATACCTTTTTACATAGCTATGGAATTAACTTCAGTGTCATATTTTCTTGTTAATCCAAAGCTAGTTGTTATTGTTTTTCTTTTTCCCTCTGTTTTCCTTTTTGCTTTCACTTTTTCTTTCTTTTTCTTGATTGTGCTCAGAAAAGAACCACATGCAAATTCCTCTAGCATTCAATAGATGCATAAGGTAAAACTTTATTATTATTATTGCTTTTAACTGTCCTTTTAAAATTCTTTCTCTCAGTCTCATAAGAAACAAACTCTTTTTAGTAATAATACTGTTTTAGGACAAAAGTCTAGCAGAAGAGAAGCAAGTGTAGGGGAGCCATTCCTATTTTGTTATCTTCCTGTGTGAACCAGGAACTGACACAATTCTTACTGTTTCTAAAGTGATACATAAATGTAAAAGCCTTTAAACAGTTTATAGTAGAAAATGAAGCATCATATATTCACATCTTTATATGTTCATATATTTTTGTTTAAAAAGGTATGCTGAAAGTGTATATCTCATATCCATATTTCATATGCAGTGATATATTTGCAGTTATGTAGTGCAAGTAAAGCCAGAATCAGACTCCTCTTGTTCAAAGGAACTAACAAGTTGCTGTTAGTAGACCACTACTGAGGCTTTGGACAGCCTGTTCATTAGTCTCTGCAGAGAAATACTTGGCCATATAGACAATCAACATCCATGGTGAGGTTACATAGCTGCCACCTGGTACTCTAATGAGATTGAAGGCAATTAAAAATAATTACCACCGCAAACTCATTAAAATTCTGTAGTTTTACTCAACTCTGGCCCTTCATAATTGCTACAGAACATTTTAGTGTACCTCAAAAATCACAGTGAAACTCAACTATCATATTTTAAATCAGGAACCGAGAGAGAAAAAGAATCATGAAGGTTTATTTCAAGGAAGATAAGGTACTTATTAAATACAAAACATTTTGTTAAGGAAGTTAGCATTTACATCTTACTGCACATTAGGGGTTTCATCATCTAAGCACATTTGAAAGTCTTTCTGGACATTGTTCCCAGGTTAAAATTTTTTGATATGTATGTACATATACACATTTTTTGGTCTTAAGTTTTCAAAAGTAAAACTATCAGGAAGTTTTTAAGTTTTCAAGGCAACTTAACAGACAAGATAATGAAAACGTAATAAAGGAAGATAAAGCATATAACTTTCAACGCAATGGTTTCCATATTATTGTTTACTAGCAGTGTCATGGGAGAACTCAACTTTTTGTGGCATCTTGTGGAAGGCCCTTGATTTCAGTGACTATAGAAAAATAATTGTCTTTCCAGGTAGGATTCTGCTCTAAACAGCTAACCAGTAAGTGATGCCACTTACATGGCAGGAACTTTTAGAGACCAATACATCTCTTTTTGGGGATCAGCCTAATGCCCTTTTGCAAATAATGCATTGGTGAGTTCATGAGGCTGTTATAGATAGCACTATATAAGATAGCACTAGATAAGAACCTTTTATCCTAGCCCATAAAGACATTACCGGATCCCACTTCTATCAGCCAAAGTCAATCGCATACTCTGTGTTAAGTTCACTGACTAAACAAAATGGTTCTTTCTGGTCTGAAAAAGATCTCCAAACATTGAGTAATGAGTGTCTTTAACTAGATCTCAGAAATATGGTGATGAAATGAGTTATTTATTTTGATTTTTCTGTATTCTTGTTCTAAACGTTTTAGCCAGACAGGAAGTAAAGAGAGCACAGCATGCATATACCATACCCTGCATATAGTGTGAGCCAGAAGTCAGAATCTTATAAACAGTACAAACCTTGGAATAGGCACACAGTCATAATTGGCAAACAAGTGATTTATGAAGACTTTGAAAAAGAGACAAATTACCTTTAATATCTAAAACATTTTTGTGCTGTACATTAATCTGAAGTTCTGTGTTATCTTCTGGGAGGCACCTAACTCCTGAGATACTGAGTGTCTGGTAGGATAAGGAGTAGTTGCGCAAGGGAGGCAAATTAAAAACAATATTAGACAGATTGAAAGGGCAGGATTAGGAGTTTTGCCAACTTTAAAGAGTGCAGAGACTGGCCTCCAGATGGAACTTCACTGCAGTCTAGGTGCAGACTTCCTGCATCCCCTTATGTGGGACATTGATTTTCTGTCCTTCAATTTTCTGAAGATATAATGCAGTAATGACCAACTGAAATGTGAGATAAACTGAAAAAGCTGCAGGTATAGTTCACACAATTCATCCTCTGTTATGGTAGAGTTATACTACCATAAAGCTGCTGGAGGTATAACTGTAACCGAGGCAGTTATGACTGGGCTGTTTGCAGGGTTCTATACAAGAAATCTCTCTTTTTTTTTTTTGTCTAGCCATATATTCTTATTTAATATTATTTGACAAATACTGTACCATATTATGAAGAAATGCTGTTATCTTAAACCAAAAGTTTAATACGACAATATTCAACTCCATAAATTTTCAGATTTTAATTCCTCACTGTCATAGCCATAATTTTCTTTTACATCTGTTTCTCTTACAAAATAAATGGATCAATGCGTGTGCCAGAGGATTGATAATTTTTCCTGAAGGCTATAATCTATTTTTTTCCCATTTCAGAGTACAATTATTAACGATGGCAATATATTTTTTATTTTCCTTTTCTTAGAAATGTGTCTCCATATTAGCAGAGACAAGTCATCATACTGCAAAATCATGCTGTCATTTGTCATTGTAGAGGACAATAGTAACATGTTATAACAACTGTGTGTTTTGCTGTTGGTTATAGGTATCAGGTATATAATCACATGCTATGTTGTAGCAGCCAGGAAGACAATACAATGTATTTCATTGTTGCATGAGAATTTACAGCAATATGTACAAATTCAAAGAGTGAAATACTGCGTTCTGTGGCCTTTTGTATTTATATTCAAAATGGTGCAGTTGCTGTGAGAGACAACAACAACAAGAGCTGAACACGATTTCAGAGGTCTAATGAATTAGATTTTTTCTTGTCTCTCTTGAAAATACTACATTCAGCAGTTTCAGCAATGGCAAGCTCACCTAATTAAATTAAGTGCCTTAGCCATCAGTGCCAACAACACTTCATAAGGCTTATGTACTAAAGTTTTCTGCTATTGCTAATCTGGCATGTGTCCCACACAATTTAGAGAATGACTATAAGATGCTATAAATACTTGAGTCACCCAAGGTAGACAGCAGGTTTCTGCATTGTGGTGAGGACGGATGAAAATTGTGAAGAGTTTTCTAGATTTGTACCTAGAATATTTTTCATCACCTATCCAGGAGCATTTTTCAGTTAATATATGGTCACTTTTCATTGCTTTTGTTCATCTTAAGATATAGTCACATTGACCGAAGTGGTATTTCTCTTGCAGCAAAGTGCTCCTCCCTGTCACTGCAAAGTGAGGAATCCATCCACTAGTGCACTGAAACGGTCCATGTTATTTTTTTTTCCCCAAAAAAAGGGCAGCCTTACGCAAACTGCTTGTTGATAGTGATCCTTAGTCTGTGGAGTCTCTTAAAATATTCTCCAAATTGTTTGCACATGGATAACTGATTATTGGCATGACAAAAGAGTGTTTAAGTCTGGGCTATTTCTGGAAGCAATGCAACATGAGGGTCCATAGAGAAGAATAGTTGGTGACAAGGACCTGACTTCCACTTCATATGGGTTTCAAGGTCAGAGAAGTCATCTGGACCAGACTAGTATCTGGTCCCCAGAACTGAAAGTCCCTTGGCATCCAAAACCCACCTTTAATTTCATTCCAAAAAAATTCCTTTCACCCTTTCCTCTTGCTTTCCACAGTGAGAATCAAAGAGTGGCTAGTGGGGATGACTGGAAGTTTTGTTTGAAAAGTGGACTTTTGATAATAACTAGCATGCTAATGTGGAGATTCCAGTGCCTGGGAATGCTCCCTGGAATTTTTTTGAGGCAAATCTTGTTTTTGTGTCACTGCAGTTGTGCAGGAGCCTATCTAGAATGCTGTGTAAATAATTAGATCCATTGCTGTGTTTCTTTTGTTTGTGCCTTAGCTTGACTACTTGTTACTATTCTAGCAGACTTCGTGGAGTCAAAACACCAGCTGTAAGGGAGAAAAAGAAAGAAAAGAAGTGAATATCTTGCAGAGAGATCTGTAGAGGGAATGCTAATGTTTTTACAGAAACAAGGATGAACTAGTCACTGCAAAACACCAACATGGTGTTCCTAACAAGGTTATTTCCTCAAGGCTACTGTTAACATCAGATGGATGAATATTAAACTGTTGGGAAAAAAAGGGGGGGGGGCGCAATTTAGAACAACAGAAAGTTTGTGAGTAGGCAAAAACTCTTTGGAAAGAGAAACTTTGGAAGGAGTCTCTCAACACCAGCACTACAGAATTAAGCCTCTGCAAGTTGTGGCTGAGAAAAGTGGACTTGCACAGAGTTTGAGAAGTAGTGACTGGCAGATTGAACTTTTCCTTTGCCTTGGAAAGCAGAAATTATGTCACTTCAGGAAGGAGCTGTTTTAGTTTAAGTAGCAGCTAGCAAAGATACCTAGAGGGGGATAGCTTGCAAATATCAACTGAAAATTGGCATGTCATATTAACACAGTTGGAAAGGATGACGCCACCCAGGATCTGATTAAAGCATCACTTATGTATCCAGAGAGAACTTGTCAGATCTGGGTATATCCATTGGGGAATACATGTAGATATAAAATACTATTTGTTTTATGGATGTGTTCAAGGGTAAGAAAAAATAGAAACAAGTGATTAAAATCAACACACTTTTTTTTTTTTTTTTTAATCTGAAAGGAATAGTTATTGTATAACCAATATTTAGAATTTATGAAACTGTGAATGGCTTAATGAACTTAGAATTAAAAAGATTATCATGGTTATCCCAATTACAACTATTGTAAGCAAAGAAATGAGAACTTATATTTGACAAATTCATACTGTAGCTGGCACATCACAATAGTTTCAGGAAAGGAAACAGCAATTTCTCTAGCAGAGACACAAGGCCAGCTGATGTCAATAAAGTTGTGCCAATCTATGCCACATGGAAAAGATGAATTTTAGTTCTGCTTTAAGCAAAATAGCAGTTCTGAATATTGCAAGACAAAAATGCCAAAAAATCCCCACACAAAGCAGTTATAAACGTTTCATGGATGGCTGGGACCATCTCACATACAAGTTGAAAATAATTAAGATTTTAATTTGTGTAACTTGAGATTATCCCTTAAAAGTGAATGGGACTTTGCTTCTACAGATCATGAAAATTTCTAGAATCATACCAAGTACCTCCCCATTAAGAATGATACCTGTTTTGTAGGCTTTTGAGCCATTTTATGCGACTTAATAGGAAATATAGAGAGCTATAACCTCAAGCCTAATAATGTCACTTTGCACTGCTGGAAAAGGATAACTTCGGTTTAGTATTTAATCAGAAAACAAATTCACCTCTAATAGGAAGCCCAATGGGGGAAATGAGCAGATTGACCCCAAGTCCTCACTGAGTTCTGTGAGATTTTAAGGCTGTGGTCCTTCTCTTGAACCCAACATTCAAAACTCTACTAGAAAAAAAAACTGTATGTAACACAGTAAAAATAGGTGGGAAGAAAGTCTGTCTTCTGTGCTGTGAATAAGCTGTGCTAAATACCAAATCCAAGCATCAAGAAACAACGTGGAGAAGGTCTTCCTTGTATTATCCTGTTTTATTATTAATTGAAAAAAAGGAAATCAAAATTAAAGAGGTCTAAGGCAACACCAAGTTTTCAGTATTAAAAGGAGAAATATCAGAGGCACACCAATTCGGCTTTAAGTTTCATTTTACTCTTAAAAAACATACACAGATAAATTGTTTGTTTCATAAACAGACAGATGCTACTCGTTAAATCTAGGAATAGCCCAGGAAGCCCCATATAAAATGTTTCATTTGTCTATTAGTGAACCTAAGTATTTGGTCTCCCATAACTGAGAATACACAAGTGTGAGCACTCACAGCAAAGAACTGTTAATTGGCTTCAATTTCATCATACAAGGTTACTAGGCATTTGGGGGAGACTGCATGATTTGTTTACTTGGTTAGTCTCACTTACCTAATTTAATAGAGCTAAGCCAGAGGGTAGCATTTTACAATAGCAATATTGAGAAAGGTCAAGTGTCTTACTTTAGAACTCTTCAAATTCCCATAAAGATATTTTTTAAACAGTGATTATCTAAGAAAGGATTTAAGCATAGATCTCTAGATATTGGGTCATGCTTAAAGTTAATAAAACTTGATGCTCAAAAATAAAAAGAGAGTAAAGTTTTTAAAATGAAAAGGAGGGAAAATCTGCTTTTTTCACAGTAGTTCTCCCAATATTTATTGAGAATGTTAAAACATAGTAACCACTTTTTTCACTCTCCAAAAATGCAAATTTCCTCCAAAAAAGGAAAGATATAGTCATGCTATAAGTACACAGGAAAAAAATAAAAGCATGCAATTTCAAATAAAGATACTTATTTTAAATATTTTTGTTTCTTTTTGTGGTTAGTTCTAGCATTTATTTATTCTTAGGCTGGATGCCCTAGAACATAAATCTTTGCTGTGGAAAAGCTATACAAAAGCTGCAATGCTGTTAGAGCAGAAGTTGTGTTCCTTGTATGTTCTTTTTCTGCTGGTTTACCTTGTTGAATAACTCAGTTATTCTTTGGGGCTTCAGGCTTTCTAACCTGGTCATGGAAAATTATGAATTCACAGCATGTAGCCAACTTCTATAAAGAAGCTCACAGATTTTGGGACTCCAGTGGAATATAAAGGTTAGAAAAGAAAATAAGTCTATCATCCATTCATCTGTTTTCATGAGTGGAGGGAGCTAAGCTCTTTCACCATTCTTCTTGTTCTTCTGTGTACCAAGAAAGCATGTCCATGTGCCAAGTAACTGGCAGGGAACAGAGCTCAGGGTTGCTCAAGAAGCAATACAAAAATATGGTAGATTTTGACAAGTCTACATAAAACCTCCTGATGGTAAATCTCTCCTTAAAAAATATTTATTTTTTTATTAGTAACAAATTGCTGTTACAGCTTTGAAATATGCTATTGAATTTGAAGTTCTATAACAAAGGCTATTGTGCTCTCAAATGCACAGATCTAGAGATCAGACATTATCTAACAGTTTTAGAGAAATCTGGGAGAGTGTGAAGTATGAGAAGTATGTGTGAAGTATGAGAGGATGAAGTATGGGAGTATGAAGGTATGCTGTAAAGTGTCAGACTACTTTTGCAGAAAACGGTCACTGAATTTTTACTTTCTGAAAGGAGAATACAACCACACTTTGAGAAAGCATATCATTAACAGTTTTGGATAATCATCCAAAATTTACTTCAAATACTCAAATAAGGAAACTTTTAAAAGATTTCTAAATCAATACCTATTTTTCCCTTACTTTCCCTTTATTTATGAATTGAATAGACTTGTGTTTGATATCAGGTTACCAGCTTAGCTTCTGCATCCCCTTACTGCAGAAGGACTTCAAAATTTCAGATTTAAATTTACCCAGGCTCCCCTTCCTGCCTCGCTTGATAGGACCTGGCACTAAATTGTAAAGGGGTTATTAATTTTATTGCATAATATGAAAACATGCAACATTAGAACTTCTCTGCCTGAGACATCAAACAAACACATTACTGCAGGGTAAGAAGTTACTGTGTGCTGGCAGGTCCAAAATAAATATCTATTTGAGTGCTCTTAGCCTGTGGCAAATGCAACTTAATTTAAGTTAGCATGAAAAAAGGCTAAGCAAACTCAATTTACTTTGCATTTGCCATGGGCTAAAAGGATTCACAGTGGACAGTTACTGTAGATCAGCTGCTGAGTTTGTGAAAGTGATTCTTTTGTCTGTTAGGTTGGTGTGAAATCAGAGAACTATCAGGATAAAAATCTGTAATATTGGTATTGCATCATATCAGTATCCCAGTAATCTATTAAGTCATCCATCCTCAGTAAACCTAGAGTGAAATACTAGACCAAATGAATTTGACACGAAGGAAAAGAGATGTGGAGAGGCATTGTTTGGGGTGGACATTGTTCACTTCTTAAACTGCAGTCAATATTTTCCCAAGTAACTCCTATATTGCCAAGCAAACATAAGAAAACAAAAAACAAAGACCGTACTTTTGTCTTTTCAAGTAAGATTTGACTTGTAAGTATAATGAATGGGACTGTGTAAAACACCAACTCTTTTTCACTGGATGTCAGTGCAAATGTACCAATGATAACAATGTGAGCAGAAGTATGTTCCTTCTCACTGTCTGTTCCTTGTCTCCTCTCAGTTTTACTCAGCTGTGCACAGCCATTCAAATCTGCTCTTGAAATTGTAGCATTCTGGAGTGTGATAATAGGGTGGTTTTTGCTTTTCTTGCTCACATGTGAACATAAAGTACATTTCCTAACAGAGAACTTATTTTATAGAATATTCTGTGGAAAAACTCTACAATGTGAGGCTTTGCCACTTCATGAGGGGCAAAAGTAAAATAAGGAAAAAAATAGAGATAAAGGAGGATTTCTGGCTTTATCAAAGCTAATGGCTAATTATTAAGGCTTTCAAGAGAGAAAGAATGTCTCCCTCAATTTTCACATATAGATTTTTTTTTCCCCAAAGGAGAAAAAAAGCATTTTCCAGTGCGAACATAGTGCAGAAGTCACTGCAGAAAGTTTGACGACTGGTGCCATTAGAAGATGTCAGACTGTGAATTGATAATGGTGCTTTTCACTCTTACCATCTACTAATCAATACATTTGTTACAGACTTTCTGAGCTGCACATTATATAAGTGAGGGGTAGCATGACTTGGGCTACATAACGTCATGTTTGAAAAGCAGGTCTATGACATGTTTCTTTGCTGACTGCCACACGATTCTGCAGCCCATTCTGCTTTCCTTTGGCATGGGCTACAAGAACTACATTTCCATTGGCCCTGCCAAGGGTATATCATGACACTGAAAGATCTTCATTTATATGGTGGACACAGTTATACTCTGTTCAGATTTCAAGCCAATCAAACCTGAGCCTTTTCTGGTCTGGAAGACAACAGCATCATTAATCCAAAGTCATGAGACACAGTAGAGTGCACAGGATATTATCTGAAACTAAGTTTTGTACAGGCAGAGCTAACCAGAAAATAGAAAGAAATACATGCACTTCTTGAGTATAGGCAGATGAAGACCACTGGGGCAGCTGCCTTCAAGACTATTATGGGTACACTGTGATGATGTGAGAGGAGTCTGAAATTATGGCCAGCATAGTCAATGTCTCCTTGTTAGACTGAAATGAGACTTGTTTTTCCTTCTCCTACAGCCTGTTAACTGCAGACTTGTGAGCACTGAGTGCTGGAGCCTGGCTGAAGACTCTTCAGGCACCTGAGACTCCTGGGTCAAGGCTGGAAGCCCCTCTAGAAGAGGAGAATATGGAGGTGGATCAGTTTGATATTTTGGTTTAAACACGTCTATCATTCCTAGAGGAATAATGTACTGTGTATGTCAGCTTTACTCTAGGCTTAACAGAGAAAATACAAATGTGATTTGAATGAAGGAGAAGAATAAGTGGTTACAAATTTAAAAAAAAAATGTAGAAAAATTGATGAGATGCAGTCTCCAGGGGGTTCTGATTTCCTTGTCTATTTCTGAGCAGTAACTTGGGTGCAGTCTTGGTTGAATACTTAGAAGAAATGACTCACTTATCAGTACCTTGGACATTGGAGGTTACTAATGAGGCAAGGATGCACCCTCTGGGAACCTGTCTCTTACATTCTACCTAGAAGGTGAAAGCAAGTAAATGTGTGGGAAGGGCTCACAACTTTCCTTTTAACTTACAAGTCCCCGTACTTAATTTTTCATCCTTTTTTTGTTTGTTTGTTTGTTTTTGGTGTGTGTGAAATTGCTAATAGGCCCTTTCCAAACCTGTCAGATCACTCTGCTTTGCTATTGAAGGTTCTTTGGAATGTTGCTTTTCTACTTAGTTTCTTACCATGACTGGATTTCAACTATAACTACCTTCATAGATGTGAAAAGCTACACTATCTAAATCTGGCTTTGCAACCTGTAACAAATCCCATACCCGAAATGGGGTCTATTATGCTACACTTTCAATTATCTTTCAACTTGTTGTATATTCATAGAGTCTATATGTAACACGAAAGAGATTTCAGGGAACAGGACGTTGGCTAAACTCTCATTGTGCAAATGTATTTGATACTTACACGCAGAGCAAATTTTCAAATTAACTGATAACAGAACAGATACTTGAAAGCTTTAGATGTCAGTCTGCTGCATACATATTGTATGTACAGCATTAGAAACTGAAGGAGATTTTAAATTCTAAGAAAAAGCTAACAAGAATTATGAGAGAGGTTAAGAAAATGAATGATGACTCTCATCTTCTGAAAAGCTGATAGGCAACTTAACTGCTGGGGTGCTTTAAACTAATGTGTGTAAATTATGTTTGAATCAAAATGGCTCAAATTCTGCCAGCTCAGAGAGTGGGCAAAGCTGCTTCAGCCATCTGGATCTAAGCCTTGGAAATAGAGCAAGCTTTTAATCACTTTGCCTTTCTGTTTCCTCATTTGTAGAAGGGTAGCATTACTTACATTAAAAAAATCGTGAATAGTTACTATGAAAGAGCAAAATATTCATTGCAAAAGATTGTCCTATCCAAGAAAGAGAAGCTAACTGTTAGACTGTTGAGTAATAGTAATTTGTTCTCTTTTTGCAGCTATTAAGTTCATCATTCAGCCTGTGACAGCTTCAGTGGGTTGTAGGCGGTTGCATTGGAACACCCATAAATGAATGTTTAGGGCACTTTCCTGTAAAAAAAGACTCTCCTGAAGCAATAACGACTAACATGCTTTATATCTCAAAGTGAGCAAATAAGCTATTTGTCATTCGAAATGAAGAACTGTTTGGGAACATAATACTGTGACTGGGTTGAGGGGTTGGACATGGAGGGAAGTGCCTTGCTGCAATTAAATCAGAAGTTAAGGAAAAAAGGGGAAAAAAAGTTAAGTAACCTTCCCTGTTTGAAATTTTCTGTAAGAAACCAGGAGGCTGGTTTCACTTTTTGTAGGTTGCTTTTTGCAAATTCCTCCTTATATGCCTAAGTAATTTCAGGTAGTGTTTAAGAGGCTCTTAATGAAAGTTTAGGCATACAGTTTGAAGTTAACTGTTAAGACAGTCAAACTACTGGTTAGTCATGATGATCAAGTTCTATTGTGTCTACAAAATGGGAGAATGTCTAATAATTCTATGTATTTCACCTATATTTCTTCTGACAGCTTGGTAAAAGTTGCTGACAAAGGCAGGATACCAAAAGAGATGATATTCAAACCCGATCTTGTATGATTATTGTGGTGTGTCTGATTAGGCCAAATAGATAAAATGCAGCTTCTGGCCTCTAATAACAACCCTAGCTGGCTGGAGGAGCAAAAGTGAGTTACTATAGTACTTGGTTAGCCTGATGCTGCCCTAGAAAGGAAAACTGGAAATTTTGGAGTAAATGAGAAAGAACACAATAAACTGTGCTGCAGAGAAACCCGAATTCTACAAAAAAAAAAAAAATAATAATAAAAAAGGCAAAGGTGATAATAAACTTAAGGATTCAGGAAGACTATATATAAGTATGACTGATAAAAGTTAGTGACCTCTAGTAGTAGGCAGTAGAAGTCACTTGCTACCCTTGTATGCTAAATAAGCCACTAACCAGAGCAAAATCTTCTCTGCTTTGCATAAATGAGAGGGAAAAGGCAGTTGGACCTGAAACGATCAACTGGAACACAAAAAGAAAAGATGGTTTTCATAACCCTTTCTCATCACGAGTTAGAGGGTTTCTAGTTCATAACAGGATAACATAGAATGTACTTGAGCCACCTTTCTGTGAGTGACACTATAGCAATTACTTAAAACCTTTTTTTTTTTTTTTTTGGGGGGGGTGGGGGGAAGGGAGGAAGTGGTAAGCAGATACAGTTTCAGCCTTTTCTCCATTCCTTTACATTCTCCATTTTCATCTTGTTAGATTCACACATTATCACTTCCTGGAACAACCGTGGAACTAAAAGCAAAGTTCATTCATGTATGTATGTTTTCATATATGTGTTAAGTTATTTCATCAGTAAACAGACAATTTTTCCCTCATTTTCTGAAGATGCTCAACTCATGGCAAATTGATGCATCTCTTCTGATTAGCATAATTTTATCCAGTGACCCATATCAAAGTCAAAGTGGAGTTTTAAAATTCTGTGTTAATATAATTTTTATCCAGCTAGTGCCTAGAGAGAAAATGGGGAGGGGAGGAGAGAGGGAAAGGGCAGGCTGTTTCTGAGTGCAGGATCCATGCAGAAGTTTCATCTGTTACTGCCACTACTCAGTCAGAAGAGCTCAGTACTTTTTTACTTCTGAGTCTTGTTCTAAACTTTTCCCTGAAGTGCTTCCTGAACTTTGTCCCTAACAAATAAGACAGGCAACTCTGTTTTATATTTCAATTCAAGGAAGCACCTCATTATGTTGTTACTGTTAATAATAATAACAATTATTATTATTATTATTTTTCCTCATAGAACACGGACAATATTTGATTGTATTACACAGGTACTGTACAAATACAGATTTCAAATTCTACCAATTGAATAGCTAGGTATGTCAACAGCAAAAATAGGAAATGCAGCCAAAGAAGTTGAAAATAAAATTTATTTATCTATTTATTTTCTAAATGGATAAAATATTCCTTTTTTCTGCATGAGCAGTGTTAGCCTGTTTTCTGATACTGTGTAGGCCATGCCCAACCTGGCTGATCAGTTAGCACCCCATTTTTTACAAAAAGGAAACAGCCAAAGCTCCCCATATATCACCAGTCTGAACAGCAGGGATTTAGGTTTGGGGACAAAGATTGGACTATATTTACTGACCTCAAATGCAGCCTCTGAGAATACAGTTTTAAATTTTGTAGTAAACAAGAATATGAATTTTGACAATCCTTCCTTCAGAATGAGTGAATTAAAGTTGTATTTTACTTGTCTTTCACATGTAAATTTTCACATTTATTCAGCTTATTTTTTATCCATACAATAACCAGAGTTATATGAAAATATATTTGAGTAGCTAATATAATTGCAAATTAATTAATGATCATGCTAATAACTAGGAGATATAGTTGAAATAAACTACCTAGAGTATTAAGTACTTACTGGATAGGTATATACATGAAACTGTGCATTAAAATTGTATATTACACACTATTGCTGAGAAAACCTCTTCCTCAGAAAGGTTTTAAGTCATGCTCCCATATCTTTATATTAATATAAGTTACTGGAATCAGAAATTAGACATAACTGTTATCCTGATGCTAACCTAATGTAGTTATAGCATATAAATGTCGTTCACCTCTCTTTAAAGATATGGAAAACAAGCTTCTCCAGTCTGAGAAATGCTATGATCAAGGAGTCAGAAGAACAACACCCTTGCTTTCTTTAAAAGAGAAGGCAACATTTGTATTCAATTCACGACATTCTTAGCACAGAAGAAAAATCTGTGCATTACTATGAGTAAATACATGATAGCCAGAAGAACAACCAGGTTACAAAATGAGTAGATGTATACCATAGATTCATAGAATGGTTTGCGTTGGAAGGGACCTTAAAGATTATCTAGTTCCAAACCCCCTGCCATGGGCAGGGACATACATCTCCCACTAGGTCAGGTGGCATTTCTGCCCAAGTGGAAATATATGTGAAAGTTAAGTAGTGATAGTGTTAATTTGAGAGGCATTTTTCAAATGTATATATAGTATGAATTCTATATGCCTGCATTTAGACTTTTCACACATTCAAATACTGCTTCATTAAGAGAGTCTGTACCTGCATGTATGAGCTGTAAAGACAGTTCTGTGAGTGTTACCAAACTTATTTGGTGGTGAACTTTGTGTTCCTTTACCTGATTAATCTACTGGGTAGCATCAGTTGCTTTTGATAATCAAAGATGATTGAAGTCTCTCATTCAATCACCTTCAATCTTCCCAATGACTTAGGATTTTGCCCAGGACCTCAAGGGGCACAGCTGGTAAATGGGAAAGAGATCTGCGTGGATGTGGACAGGTTAAGGTGCTGGTATTGATGAGGTAGGGAAGTCTGGAGATACGAGGTCTGGCAGGCAGCAGAGACAGAGTTGTCCTCATCAGTGTTTCCCTGGACAGAGAGAGAACAGCTGCTGCCACATCAGGATCCACAATCATTGTCCAAGAAGCCTATTAAATCATTCCAGATGATGCCAGTGATTACAGATGTATCTTCAGCAACTTGAGAGTCCCACAACATTTAAGCTTGTATTTGCAAAGTTCAGTAGATACAATACCATGTTAACACTAACAGACTTTCTTAGGGTTTCTCCACTTCGAAACTAGTGATTGCTGAGTCTTTAGACTTTCTTGCTTTTCAGAGCAGAATTCTTCCAGAGGCTTTCCCACTTGCCTTTGACGGACAGGTCTTCTGCAGATAGGAAGTGCTGATGCGTTTCTATGGTGGAAGTAAATTAACTTATTATGAAGGGTTTAATGGCACAGATACGGATAGAAACACATTTTGAGTATCATTATGGACTATACACTAGTGGTCAAAGTGTAGAAAGCCATTGTTTTAGAAATAATACAGGAACAGGAATAGAAATATGTATTTCTTTTTTTCTTTTTTTTTTTTTTGTCAGTGAAATATTAATGGCTTAATGGCTCAGTTGTCTATCCCACTTAAAAATGCTTCATGTCTTAACGTATTTGTGAGCCTTTTTTCCATTTACAACTAAACCAATTTTGAATGAATACCTTAGAAACACCTTTAGTACTACTATATATATATATATAGATGCACATTAATCAGTTTCTTACACTGCAGAAGTAGAAGCTAATTTTTAATGGATACATTTTTGTATTGGGACCTGACTGTTTAATTGAAGGTAGCCTTCACTAACAATTTTTAATGTTGTGATTCTTTGTACTTAATGATGATAGAGTCAGATATGGCACCAAAATTTACAGGTGGCCAAGTAATTCAGGAAACTTTAATCCAACGTTGAGATATGACATATATCAATTTGTATAATGTTACTTTCAGACTCCAGTATCAAGAATAAAGACTCCATCTGCAAATGATTTTTATACTCCTGGGTAGGCATGATTAAGAGATGATGTGTATACTATACATCTTGGCTGCAGTTCTGCAGATATTATACACTTTAAATGTGGTCTGCTAGAGTACTACCTCTGAAGAAGCAAAATTAATATTTAAATACTATAAATTAATAAGTATATGGACACTGTGAAGATAAGCATTCATAGATTTAAAATATTTTCCTGGCGTCATTGATTCAATGTAGTTGAATAGCACATATTCTTTTGATTCTGTTCAAACTGTACGGTGTCACACAGTCAGCAGGAAACAGATTTCATTTCGCTCTTGGTGTATTTTAAAATATATTTTTCTACAATCTACTCAGCAGAAATTATTCTTGCTGATGCTGCATACCATTTTAATGGTTTATGAATTTGTTGAACTTAATCTGAAATGTATTTCCACAATTATTTATATTTATATTCTTTTTTTTTTTCCCAGAATACAAACTGCTAGTCTTACCAACCCGATCTATACTTTCTCTCCTTTTCTTACTGCAATTGTGTGGAAATCACTCACAGATACTTTGACTTTATATGTCACATTACTCGACATAAAAAAACTCATTTAAATCTATTTGAAACTGAAAAGTCAGCATGTGCTAGAGCCAAAAGATATCTATCTCAGTATCATGTGTATAGAAAATACTCACAGAAACTTAGAGTGACTATCAGAGTGTAATCACTCAAGTATTTACATTGTTGTCTAGCTTTACTTCAGTGAATAGCTTTTTTACAGCAAGTAAGATTACCTGTATTAGGGAAACTGTTCCCTAGTATAGTGCTTGCAGAGTTTGGACATACTATTTCTTCTTGTTATGCTAAGCTTCATTTCCCTTCAGCAGTAAACATGTGAACTGAAAATCCTTCTTTCTCAGGAAAACAAACAAACAAACAAATAAATAAATCCCAATATGTACTGTAGAATCCAATATATTTCTTTAGGTAATAATATACATTTTGTTTCTTCACAATTAGTTGTATATGGAAAAGCTGAGTGCAAGGACATAGTTACACCTTAGATAAAAGTCCTGCTGATGCAGCTGTTTCTCAGGTCATTACTCCTGTATAAAGAAAAGTATTATGAACTAGTACAAGAAAGGACTCTCAGGACCAAAATGGCACTTAAAATTTGGACTCTGATACCTAACCTGGGATGATTTAGCAAAGGTGGGGAGAGTTCTCCCACCTGTGAATTTAGCCCATACTTAATTACCACTAGGAAAATAAAACCACGGTGTCTGAATCTGTTCTTCAGATTTGAGTCAGAAGGGCAGTAACAGTGTTGGTAACACACAAATGTTTTTGTTATTTCTGAGTGGTGCATGCAGCATGAAGAGTTTCTTTTTTTACCCGCTCTGACCCTCAACGAGTAGGATGGGGGTGCACAAGAAACTGGGAGAGGAAATAGCTGGGACAGCTGACTTGAACTTACTGGATCGTCTTCAATGCTGTGTACCATTGTGATCAATCATAAAAGCTCAGGGAAAGAAGCAGAAAGGAGGAGTATTCATGGTTGTGACACTTACCTTCTCAAGCAACCATTATGCATGCTGAGGCGCTGCTTGCCAAGAAATGTATAAACATGTGCCTGGAAAATAGTGAATAAATTCCTTATTTTGCTTTGACTGAGCATGCAGCTTTGCTTCACTTACTAAACTGCCTTTATCTTGACGCTTGAGTTATCTTACTTAGTTCCACTGATTCTTTCCCCCATCCCGCTGAGTGAGGAATGAACAAGCAACTGAGTGGGTGCTTAGTTGCTGGCCAGGGTCAACCCATCACAGTGACAATTTCTCAGAGATGTCGCAAAGCTTAAAAAAATGATATAGCTAGTATTTTCTTAATCCAGAGCTCTGACATGATGTTTTTCATATGAAAACCTTTGAAGTTGTTTTTTTTGAGGCTCTACATAAGCTTTTAAATCAGACTAGTTCAAATCTGAGCACACACAGAATACAGACTTGATAGACCATCAGTATTTCAGAGAAGAAAAGAAAGCCTGGGCTTCAGTTTAAGAAATAAAAGGTCAGTGTAAATAAGTGTAGATCCAGTCATGGTAAGCAGAAGGAAAAATCTTAACTTTTAATGTGGAATAAATTTAGATTTTTCATTATTGTTACTGAGAGAGGACAGGCAGGATTTTATGTGATGGCCCATTTCATAGCTCTTTGAATGGCTTCCAAATATTTTCTGATACTGGTATGAAGCATGGAATGATGTGTAAAAAATGATCTGTCAGTATTTACACCAATGAAAGGTCTCAATTTAAGCAGAACTAACTTAGTGTTTTAGGGTTTATCAAATCAGTGTTAAAAATACCTTTCCTATTTATGGGGCCACTCATTTTTAGAAGGCTTATTTTAGTAGTCAACCTGCAAACATGGAAATTACACTTTCAAAGTCAAAACTACAGTAATCAAAGACCGTAGTTAGAATGTGCTACTACTGTCAGATTGTCCAAAAAATAAAAACTAGTACAACTTTCAAAATGGAAAAGAATATTTCTGCACTTCTTTGAATGGTATATGCGCTTTGAATGGTATATGGCTTTTTAAAAGGGTGTGTGGGAGCATCCTTCCCATTGACTGTGGTCTTTCACGATAAAGCTGCTCAGCAGTGGGGTCTCCACGTGCACAATGTCCTTCAAGGAGCATCCACGTGCTCAGGCACAGTATACTCCACTGGCTGCATTGTGGATATCTGCTCCATGGTGATATTCTGCAAGGGCTGCAGAAATAAATAAAATAAAAAAGAAAAGAAATGGAGAAGAAATTAAACTGGAGAAGAAAAGGGGGGGGGAAAGAAAAGGGGGAAAAAAAGCAAACAAGGAGAGAGGAGAGGAGAGGAGAGGAGAGGAGAGGAGAGGAGAGGAGAGGAGAGGAGAGGAGAGGAGAGGAGAGGAGAGGAGAGGAGAGGAGAGGAGAGGAGAGGAGAGGAGAGGAGAGGAGAGGAGAGGAGAGGAGAGGAGAGGAGAGGGATTGCTGTGATGCGGCTGTGGTGCCTGTGACAGCACAGAGGATGAGTCACAGGGGGGGAGCTGTCATCAGGGCCAGCAGCAGGCAGCGCCGCCACACTGTGGCCTGGGCCATCGGTGAGTGCAGCTCGCACCTCCTGCAGGCCATGGCTCGCCTGATCTTCCTCGCCCTGGCTGTGCTGGGTGTTGGCCAGAAGCCGTGGCTGGTGGATGATCATGTGGATGCGGATGCAAACGAGCGAATGCAGCAGCATGCAGAGCAGCTGATTGAAGGCATGGCTCAGCTGCTGCATGAGATGGAGGAAAGGAGCCAGGAGCAGAGCAGGGTGGCCCTGGGAGCCCTGCTCTTCGCTGCCTTGCAGCATTGGCAGCTCTGGACCTTTGTTGACCTCCTTGTCCTGCTCTTTGGACTCTGCCGGTGGCTCAGGAAAAGGAATCGTGAGCCAGGCAGCAGCAGCAAGCAGGGCAGCTCCACACGGAAGGAGAAGGAGAAGGATGAAGACGACAGCGACACCGATGACACCTGGGATCTGGGCAGGGTTTGGGCCGATCGCACCCAGTGGCCGGCACCGTACATGGCTGACAAGTGCAAGATGGTGTAGGAGCTGGTGGACAAACTTCTTGGTGCCTGCCAAAGACTCTCTGGGAAATCTCTCTTCAAGCCACGGCTGCAGCTGGCCATCGGCATAGGCTGCCTCTATGAAGGCTGGAGTGCCCGGCAGGACAACGTCCTGTACCACCTGCTTGTGCCCCTGAGGCCTCCCCCTAGGCACACCTTCCACCTGGAGCTGGGCGCTGAGGGGGAGACGCCAGCGAGGAACCCCGGCCTGCGCGTGGAGCTGGGGTGCGCCTGCGCAAGGGAGCGGCTGGTGGGGGACATGCTGTGCTTCCTCCACCACCTTGAGGACGAGCTGAGGAGAAGACAGGAGCCCAGCCTGCTACGCACCCTCTGCACCGGCTCCTACCTGGATGTGGAGGAAACCACCCGCTGGTTCCAGGCCTTGGTGAAAGCAGCCTGGGAGCTTCTGCCGCAGTCACGCCACTGCCGCCTGACGGTGCTGCCCTTCCACTGCTCCCGCAAGCTCAGGCTGGCCAACGCCTCTGAGAGCACCCTCTCCATTGAGATCACGCTTGGGGTGCAGCTAGACAACTCGGACACTTTCCTGAGCCTGGAGTAGCCGCGGCCAGCTTCACCAGCAGCACGGCGCCGCCAAAGAGCTGCGCTGTGGCAGAGATGCAGTCTGTCGGGCACACGGCCAGGCATGCCCGACCCCACAGCTTCCACCTCAAACACCTGCAGACTTGTGCCCTTATGCTGGTGAGCAAAGGCTTTTCTGCCATGCCCTGAAGACGGCTGTGATTCACCACCTGACAGCCACAGCCCTGGCAAGCCTGGCGAAGGAAAGATTGCCCCCCACGCCTGGATGACCTCCTGCAGCGCCTCTGCTGCTGCCTGGAGAAGAAATGCCTCAACCACTTCCTCGAGAGGGAAGGCAACGAGAGGGTACCTGAGGAGATGGATGGTGTTGTTCCTGGCCTCCCAAACAGCTGGACTTCTCAACTTCTTCCAGGCAGTGAGCACCCAAACTCCTGGAGAGGGTCCATTCCCTCCAGGAGCTTCAGCCTATGCACTGATGCCAATAAATTGCTTGGGTAAACAAATGCTCTGACTTTGTCTGCGCAGCACTTTATGGGGAAACATGGGCACTGGGTGCTGAGTGCACTGCTGCCACAGAATAGGGAAGCGTTTTCCGAAACACAGAACTGGCTGAGGTTGGAAGGCACCTCTGGAGGTCACCTGGTCCACCCCCCCTGCTCAAGCAAGGCCTCCTAGAGCAGGCTGCCAAAGACTATGCCCAAGACCTGTTAATTACAGGCCTGTCAGTCTCACCTCAGTGCCAGGTGAAATTACGGAGAAGACTATTCTGAGAGTTATTGAAAAACTCTTCAGAGACAACACACTCATCGGTCATAGCCAACATAGGTTCACAAGGGGAAAGTCCTGTTTAACTCACTTAATTTCATTTTACGACAAGGTTACCCATCTAGGTGACAAAGGGAAGCCAGTTGATGTAATCTGTTTGGATTTCAGCATAGCTTTTGATACTGCTTCGCACAGTATCCATCCAGACAAAATATCCAGCATACAGCTAGACAAGTACATAGTACGGTGGGCAAACAGCTGGTTGAAGCCCTGGCAAGCCTGGCAATGGAAAGATTGTCCTCTGCACTTGGATGACCTTGTGTGACACCTCTGCTGCTGCCTGGAGATGAAATGCCTCAACCACTTTCTCTTAGGCAATGAGGGAGTGCTTGAGGAGGTAGATGGTGTTGTCCCTATCCTCCCGAACAGGTGGTCTATTCAACCTATTCCAGCACCAAGTGCAGGAGCTGGCTGCCCACTCCAAGGAACTGTGAGTTCCAGGAGCTGTGAGATGAGGTCACAAGAAGGCTCTTCCTCCACTGACGTTCAAAGAGGTCTTCTCACACAGTACTGCATTTATGGGGCTCCCAGCTGGTGGCAGGCGATGACCTGTTCTGGATTTAAGAAGCGGACAGGATGTGACAGACAGAAAGGAGAGAGAAAGCCCTGTGCAGCAGCCCACTGCCAAGAGAGGCAGTGTCCTCGGTGGGACAATCTCCCCAGCTCAGCAACCCAGGATGACTGTGGTGTTACAGCCAGCATTGTCATTGATTTTCATGGACTGGCACAGCCTGGGTGGCCATTTTGCACAGGCCCAGACATTCCCCCTCACAGCTGTGGCTGCACAGGGAGCAACTGAGAGGCACTGCTGTTGGGCCTCAGCAATGTCACTGATGTTTTGAAGACAGAACTGCTTGTGAGAACAAATGAAAATGGAGACGAAACTGATAGTCTATGATTCTATAATGGTGTGAGTGTAAAACTGCCATGTAATCACTTGGCATTTTCAGATACACAGAAGCACGGACTTGTTGAATTTGGAAGGGACCTCTAGATGTCACCTGGTCCAATCCCTCTGCTTAAGCAAGGCCACCTAGCACAGGTTTACCACGACCATGTTCATAGACAGCTTTCCTCTGTCTCCAGGGTGAGAGACTCCACAACCTCTCTGGACAACTAGTGCCTCTGCTCGGTCACTTTCACATTAAATATGTTCTGAGATGTTCAGTTGTCACCTTCCGTGTTTCATTTTGTGCCTGTTACGTCTCGTCCTGTCACTGGGCACTACTGAAAAGAGCCTGGCTCTGTCTTCTTTTACATGTTTTTGTATACGTTGACAAGCTCTCCTCTTGCCTTCTCCAGTCTGGACACTTTCAGCTCTCTCAGCCTCTCCTCATTGGAGAGAAGCTTATGTTCCTTAATCTTTTTTTTTTTTTTTTTTTTTTTTTTTTTTTTGTGGCCCTTTACAGGACTCTCCAGAATGTCCATTTCTTTCTTGTACTGGAAGGCCCAGGACTGAACACATCATTCCAGGTGTAGCCTCACCAGAGCTGAGGAGAGGGGAAGGATCACCTCCCTTGGCCTGCTGGCAACACTTCTAATGCATCCCAAAAATTCCCATTAGCCTTTTTTGCAGAACTACATATAGAGCCCACACTTTTAACTTTGTTAGTATATTTAAGCCATCGAAGCTATTATAATGAGAAGTATATACCAACCCGCTAAGTATTTTTAAAGATTGTAAGATATTATTTTTTTATTTTTTTTTACTTCTTTCAATCAAGTACAAGAGGTGTAAGGAGTTTATTTAGTTTTCATGTCTGTTTTTCAGAAAATATTTTGTTTCTCAAGGATGAGAAAAAGCAAGCATAAAATCCTTCCTTTTCTAAAACAAGCAAGGACTTCTAGGAAGGGATAAGGGATAACGCTTAAGCATGTGTATGTATGTTTATTGTGCTAGTTTAAACATACAGAATGAGGAATGTTATTTTAAGGAAAAAGAATTTTATTCCACATTAAACTTCTAGTATCTCATGAACAAAATTAACAGAAAAAAAAGTTGTTGATATCTTTTAGAATTTCAGAGATTTTAGATAAATTCTGTTGACCTTTGAGTGTCTGATTCTGCAAAGCTAATAATGGCTTAATTCTAGATTAATTCTGGTGATTACAGGCTTAGGATGAGTTTGTTTTTTACTGGAGAGTATAACTGTAATCATTACTTTTTGCAATTTCAATTGCTCATTATTTTTTTCTCAAACTAAAAGACAGCTCAAAATAAAAGAAAGTTATGTTTTTCTGTGCCAGATGAATATGATACACTATGATAAATGATTCTTCAGGAACTAAATTGTGGAAACTTGTTGAACCAATGTACTCTGCTAGGCATATATGTACTTTAATCAAAAATGCAAAATCCGTCTTCCTCAATTTCTTTTGATAAGAAACAAGAGGTTACTTTGTGCATATGGTGGAAAGAGGTGGAATGAGTCTCCTATATGGTGGGGAGAAGGAAACATCCCATGTTGCTGACCAGATTTACAGATGAATGAATGAACGTGGGACACACAAATCACCATAACAATGAAGTATTTCACAGTATTCTTGGTAGTCTCACTTAATTTATGCAAGGCACTGACAACTGAGTGACAAGCTTGCCCCTCAAATACTGGCAGGCGTTTTGAAGAGCTAAACTGACTTCACAAAACTGAACTGCACAGTATAGTAATTTAGTCTACTTATTGTCTACAAGGTGAAGTGCTAACAAAGTCAATAGCCTAAAGAGATATTGACTACTTAGCTGAACCTTTCCTTTTTTTTTTTGTGTGTGTGTGTGTGATTTTACCTTTTCATGTTTGATCTCTTATATTTCAGTGAAAAAATATGAATTATATCTCATGCAGAGTGAGACCCTTGCCTGACTAGTGAGTTATCGAGGCTTTTAAATTCTAAATAAAAATGTTCTGAAAATATTTGTCCTCAGTGCAATTAGGCACCTGAATAATCCTAAATTTGGCCAAGCTGAGACAGTATTATTGAAGAATGTAAGGTTTAAAGTTTTGTAGATTTAGCTGTGGATTTAGGCCCGTAGTTAAAAAAAAATGTCATATGTTTGTTATACCATATCTGACAAATGAATTACTTTGAAAATGTAATTGTCGAAGTAATAAAAATGATTACCATTTCAGGTTCCTAAAGACACCACGCAGCCTTACTGTCCAGGCTCCCCTGGGGTCTCCTCAGCCCTGCCTGTGCACACAGGACCCCATTTTAGCTCATCCCAGAACTGTTGTCCCATAGGAGACAACAAGTAAGTGCCCATAGGGGTGGCAGTTTGCAGCTGTGGCCCCACTTGCTCCTGTCTGGGGTCACCTCAGCTCCTACTTGTCCCCCTTCTAAGGCAGGCTGCTTTTGCTGCTTCCTAAAAATAATTAAGCATCTTGAACAAGTGCTGTTATCTTCACTTACTAAACATTGGTAACAAATTGTTTAAAATGGTGAGAAATTTTTTCATATTAGTATAAAGAAAGGGAGGAAGAAATTTTTGTTTTGCAAAAGCTTAATCATTCTTTTTCATTTTCTTTGATTACTAGGTTGATATTTAGATTAGCAACTAATTCTGGCATATCTCATATTATGGTGTGACCGACCAATAGACCCCTACAATGGAAGAAGGCTCAGAGAAAATGGCCAATGTGCCCCAAAAGCTCAGGCAATAATGTAAGGTGTGACTGACCAAAGCTGTTGCAAAGAAAGCTGACTTTGTATCGACATAGAGGGAACTGGATGGTGGCCTTTGCTTTAGATAAACAGCTATGTCATTTGAGTGGAGCAGCTAGTGGTGTAAAAGTTTCTTCCTGACTTCATTAAAAGGCTGTGAATATCTCCCTGAGTTAACCAGACGGTATGAAGGTAGTATACTTGGCTCAGCCCAACATAGAGTATAAAAACAGGACAACTAGCAGAAGAATTATGAAGAGAGCAATGGGTTTGAGCTGTTTTCAACCCATGTATTCCTTCCTGGTGACTGGGAACAGCCGGTGTCGTGATGGTGAGTATATTGTGGAGACCAATGATGGGGATGACATAGGTATTGTGATTTAATTGCATATCACAATCACTATATTTTGCTAAGTGTTACACTTGTTTTGTCATTTCAGTATATTTTCTATCACTCTGCTAATCAAAAATCCCACGTAACATGAAATTTTTTCAAATAAGTGAATTTGATATTAAGCATTATACCTTCCACAAGTGGAATATCTGAAAGAAGCTGGTCAAAGAGTATTGGACTATAGCAAATGGTTTACAAGCAAATTTTCAACAATACAAGGAATCTATTCCTGGTTCATTGAAAGAAGACATGTAAATTGATTTGTTTATTAAATAATAGGATTTACCATGCAAAGTCTCATACAAGTCCCATATTTAATCCTCTCATTTTCTGAAATCCATTGAGAATAACTATAACATTATTAGAATGTCATAGAAGATGTGTAAGAGATCATTTGTGCAGGGATCACTTATTATAGATTCCAGCTGAAAATTTTGCCAATGACTTTGAGGCCTGCTAATTCAGTACATTTTTGCAGTTTAAAATTTAAAATTATCTTTGATAGAATGCTGTATTTAGTAATAAGTGAGTCATCTGTACTCTGTATAAACAGAGAGTGTATTCAATGGAGAAAAGGACGAAGTAATTTGATTAAGATGTACCACTTTAATTAGCAAAATGTCCCCGAGAACAGGGAAATAAGATGGTTTTCAAATCCCCTTCTGATTTACAGTCTGAGGGGGATCATTAATATATTCTAAAAAAGAAAGTAAAGAATACCTTAAAAAGTGTCTCTAACACTGCTTGCTGTTTGTGTATTGTCAATGTCAGTGAATGTTGGCTATTTTTGTGTCTGAGTCTATTCTCTAACAGAATTAGTGAACAGAGGTTAACAGCTAGATGTACAACATATATCTATTTAAATGTAGGTCATGTTCCTGACTGATCTGAAGTCTTTTCTTTGCCAGTATGCTGTTTTGCAGCGGCCAGCATGGAGTAATGTGTGAATATTTCATCTTTGGACATTAAGATCCAAACACAATTAGTTAATAAGCATAAATGAATGCAATTAATATTTTATTCCATAAGCTGTTGGCCATCTGGATGAGTGAGTGCTGAGGATCTGGATTTGCAATGCTGTCACATTTCAGGATTACAATGTTTTCAGTATTAGAGGCAATGCTTTGCCTGCACAATTCCTATTATTGTTCCTAGTTCAGTTGCAAAATCATTTTTAATAATAGAGTGGAGGTGTTAGCTTGATTATCCCTTGTGCAGAATTCTCTATGGACTACTAACTATAGGAAGGGAAATTAACCTTGCTAAACTAAATTAGTCCTTGTGAACACTGCTGTTATTTCCTCCATCCTTCATCCTATCACAGTCATAGCTTAGATGTAACCCAAATGGAATACTCATGTGAATGCAAAAAATTATTTTTCTTTCCAGAAGTGATGGATGCTTACCAAGGTACTGCTCTCTGTTTTCAGCAGGGTGTAACAGTAACTAGGCCCTAAAGAGGCATGAGCTGAAATGTAATAGTCCCTTTAAGACTTTGATTTCAGTTAAGAGTACCTGAGAGTTCTGGTCAAAGTATATTAGCAACTTGATTAAATTCCTCTCCGTTTCTCTCAGACAATGCCCTTAACTGCTTCTGTTGTTTTACTGTATTAAAGGCTCATCAGAGTTATGGCTCCAGACTTAGAGAGCATTAATCACCACTGCGAGAGCACCACCAGAGTAAAGTGACAACACCGACACACTGCTGCTGCTGTGTTTTATGAAGAAGGTCAGTATTACCTTTATTGCATTGGCATTTGTAAGACAGCAATTCTACACTTAGATTCTTTTGAAGTGTCAAGGACATGACTCTATTGACTGGGTATGTGAAGACTGCCTCAAATTTCCTTGCAGGACTTTTTATTAAGATATGTACATGTCTTTGTTGTACCTACGTGTGATCTAGGAACAATAGTAGTTTCACAGATCTATTAGATTGCTAAAAGTGACATTATGATTAATTCTACACATTTTTTTTGTTTGTTTCATTAATGTTTGAATTGCTGTAGTCATACCCACTGATACACCGGTAAATGAGAAGGTAGGTACATCTAGCAACTTGACATTCACATCAGGGAAAAGGTATTGCCTAGATTAGACGTGTATACTGTTTATTTATATTTAGCCTGACTGAACATCTAGCTGCAGCAATATAAAATTAACATGAAAATAAAGTCCTGGATTATGTTTATGAATGAAATAGGTGTGCAGAGCATAAACACATTTGTCTGTGTACCCTGATTAGATAGTAGATATGGTTCTATTTTTATAAAGGATACATTCCTTTTTGAAACAGATATTTATTATTTTCTATCCCTGTTTTGCAGCACAAAATGTATCTATATGTATTCAAAATATTTTGTAGATATAAACCTTCAGAAAAGAGGTATGGTAAACAAGATTATAGTCACTGAATTACTTGGAAAATGGTTTAGTCTTGCATTTTCAGAAACTTAAGTATTCATTTACAGTGAACAACAAAGCTTCAAAGCTTTTTTTCTGTCTTTTCCAAGCTTTCCTTTGCTGTTTATCTACATGCAGTTATATAATTATATTTAATGATTAATCATTTGATATGAGCCAAAGTGATCTTTTAAATTAGCAGTAGCAATACTACACCTTGTTTTTTGCATTAGGATGGTAGGTAATTTTTATTTATTGTTTGCTTTCATAATAAAGGGTTCAGGAGAGATGTTTATCAGGACAATTAGTGACCCTGGGGTTATTTTAGCTAGGAAAACAAGCCAAAACAAAATTATAACATCCCAGCATGCCTTTGATCAGATGTAGCATGCTCTCTGTGGACTCAGAGAACATGCTTCTTTGCCAAGAACATCTGGCTTTTGAAAAGCTGATAATAAATGTGGGATTCCTTTAAGAAATCAGAAAAGAATCACAAACCCAGGAGTAACTTATATAGTGTTTTTTGTTGTTGTTTGTTGTTTGTTTTTTTTTTTTTTGAAGTGGAAGCAGTTTAATTTTCTGTAGGGATGAAGAGCAGAATGAGAAGGACTTGTCAGTAAGTAAAGCTGGCCTAAACAAATTATTCAGTAGGTACATTCAGTTCTGCAAACACCAGAAATTTTGATTATAACTGCAGTTTGCAAAGTACGTTGGCACATACATCATGAACGTGAAGCAGTCAGAAAGATTTTTGAAAACTTTATCATTCTAAACAGATCATATTCTGTTCTGTGTATTGAATTAGAGAAAGTTCCTTATAAAAATATTTGTGTATCAAATTGAATAAGAAAATGTTCCTATAAAAAGCTTTTTTTAAAAAAATATATTTATTTTTTAATTCTCTAGGGATTGACTCAGTCAGAAGTTTAAGTACATGTCTAATTCAAAAGCTATGATTAGCTTCATGGAGGCTAACTTTATACATATGATTTAAGTTCAGCATGTCACTAAAGTAATTTGCTGAACCAGAGTCCATGTTCTTTCTATGTATGCAAGAATATCTATGCTGGTTCCATCTGTGATGCATTGTTACCTTCACATTATAGCTAAGTCTTTTAATTTAATCCACACTGCACTATGTCACCACCAGAATCTAATACACTTTTTTGTTTTGTTTTATTTTCCAAATAATTTAAATTTTTAGACCATTATCAAGTACATTTTTTCTTCCTTGAACACATTGACTTCTGACAATCCTGCGTAACTTTCCCTGAAGTCCAGACAAGCAGACGATAACTGCCACCAGGACAATGGAGTGAAGCTTTGTGGTAGCTCAAGGACACACAGAATCTCATTTTCCAAACCTGGAAAATAAGCACCAGAATGACTCATCAGCCAGGTATGTTTACTGTGCTGAAGTAGCTTATCAGTAAAAGAAACAGACTTAAAAATCATTTGTGCATACAGATGAGTGGTTCTGTAGTTTTGAGTTTCATAATTTTGTACAGATGTGTGAAAAGCAGCACTAAAAGCATTATCAAGGCCTCAGTGGAAGGGAAAATGGATCTTTTCTCAGTGGGTATAGAAGTTTGTCCTTGCTGTATCCTTCTGCCATGTACCACGTAGTTATTTAGATAGCAGAACGAAGGCTGTCTGAAAGCAGGTCTTCTGTGCAGCAGGAAAGCTAAAATTTTGCTCTTCTGTCCCAACATGCTGTTATCTAGTAAGCATGGGTGTTTGGGAAAGACAAGAGTAAGAAACATTTGAATAAATGCACTGTCATTTATATGACAGTTCTTGCTTGTTTAGGGGCAAAACCTTAAAAACCTTAGTGAAATCAGTAGTCAAATAGCTGTTGTAAACTAGCAGTAGTTTGCGAATATGGATCAGAATTTTGTTTGTTGCATATGTTCATCCATAGTGTATTATTATTAATATTATCTGTTTGCAGAAATTATGTGCACTTTGCATTTGGGAGAATAAGTCTGCTAATGTTTTCACCAAGTGATAAATGTAACCAGTGTTAAGAAGTTAAGAGGATTTATTTAGTATCTAGAGATAGTTTCATGTTGTTTCTTTTCTTGTTTCTTTGCTTACCTTCTTTTCTCAACTACATGACAGAATTCTGTGTTTTCCCTCTGTTCCCTCTCCCCCCCAAATCACAGAATGAAAGAGGCAGTGAGCTAGCTCTCTTTTAGACATCTGTGTATTCTTCATTTACATAAGTGAGTGAACTATGATTTGTGGCATTTCAATAGGAAAAGACCTTATAAAATATTTACATTTTGAGAGATTTGAAGAATTACAATCAACATCTAATTAACTCACACAAGAAATATTATATTCTGTGATGATCCTAACACCAAGTTCCTTAATGTTACATTCCTACTGTAATTGTTGTCATTCTCTGCTTTCATCCCATCACCTTTTTTGTGTCTTTCATTCTAACTTTGATCATTCACCTTGACAAAGTCTCAGTTCAGCATGGCACTGACATATATGTTTAAGTTTTAAGCATTGGATTACCTCATTAGCCAGTTGCACTTTTACTCTTGCTAACAGCCCTCAGTTCAGAAATATACATAAATATGCAAAGTTTTCCTAATCATGATGGAATGGCTGGCTGGCTCTGTGTCTTTAACGTAACCCTTTCATTAGACCCTGCTAAGGAACCTAACCAGGTTTGATGTTTGAAGTCCTGGCCTGGGCCAGCAAAAGCCCATGGAAAATAGAAATTATGACACACTTTGAGAATAATAATCAGTAAAGCAGATTAAAAAAGAAAGGGGAAAAAAAAGAGGACAATATCAAACATGGGGTGATTCTGTAAGAGAAATTCCATCAAAACCTTCCGAATTTTTCTTAAGAGAGAACAGATCAGTATGTAGAATGGTCTTTCTTAGGTGGCAATCTGCTGGCTCCAGCAGCAATACTGACTCACCAAATGACAGCCTCAGGTTGTTTTCATCTACCATATAGTGGTTAACATAGTTTACAAAATCACAGGTCAATGTACTGATTTCAATCTCAACATTTTATTCTAATCAGAGTTATTAGCTTGGCCAGTTTTTTTGGTAAAGCTAAAGGTCTGGACATGAATGAGAAGCATGAAGTAAAGGAAAGGAATTCATTATGGTAGCATTACTACAGAAGACAACCTTAATCACAATGAAGGGGGACAATTTTTTTTTGCTTTAATCTTTGCCTGTCTAGCTATGATGCCTCCTCTTTGGTTCTTTCAACAAAACTGTTAAAACCAATGCAGAAGTGGAAGGAAATCCAGTGTCTGTTGACAGTCTTAGGACACAAAACAGCTGTTCACTCACTGCTTGCTTCTTGGATCCTATGGCCTCTCACCCCCAGTTTGTAGTACCACCTGGTGAGACTGTCACTATTACCGGTCATCATCACCAGAATGGAAGAACATAATGATTGCCATACTGGAATAGCCCAACCAGGTATGCCTAAGACTGCCCTGTCTCCAGCAATAGGCAAAGACATGATTAACAGAGTCTAAGAGGACGAGGATGGTATGATACCTTCCATGAACACTCTTTGCAGTCTTCAGTAAATTACAGTTCATAAACCTCTAGGACCAAAAGTATTTTTGTATTTTGTAGCGCTAGGTGTATGATTTTTTTATGATGCTTGTCATTTTTGTACAGATGGGCTACACAGTACCAAGTTTCAAGACCATGCAGAAATGAATTTTGGGTGCAGCAGGTTAGAGCCTGAAAGCTTATTCCACACTGTGGCCTTGAAATAATGTATTTGAAATTATTTGTGTAATGAAACAAAGATCCTTTTAAGGTATACCTGTAACTGTCATTGAAGGATTCTTTTCATATTTCATTTTAGCAGTACTTACCTCTGTCTCTAAATAAATATTGGAATCTAAAGTATATAATAACAATAGATGTAGTATATAATAACCATATAGGATTAATATATAGTAGAAAATAATAAAAATAACTAATGATACATAATAGTAGCATAAAATGGAATAATCAAATGTCAGGCTTTCTCCTGGTCCTTGTACACCACCAATTATACTTCATGTTTTGAATCTCCAGGGAGGAAAAAATTATTCTTCCCAGCCTGTACTGGTGTGAGAGAAGTCAGCTTTTGTGCTTCTGGGAACAAGTGACTTATAGCATTGTCTGAAGCCAAGTATAATATGAGTGGCTGAAAAACAAGCTGCCACATGCAGTTTACCAGTCTGCAGTAGTGAACTATGATGTTCTATTACAGCCATTTAATGGCAATTGAGAGATTAGAAATTATGTTTGCTGCACATACAGTGACACAGTTGCTTTTTCTAATTAAGGTAATATTAGAGAACTGTTCTCTTGGTTAGTGGCAAATGATGATCTTCAGTGTGGGATATTCCTAGCTCCAAAAATATGTAGTGGAAAAATGGTTCTACCTCTAGGCATACAAACTTTGTCTCAGTGAGCTAGGCTCACTGCAGTTTGACATATTTAAATTAAACTGTCAGAAGTTTTCTGTGGGAACACCAGGGGGGATCCTAGGGTCAGTGTAAGGAGAACAGCCTTTGGTGGCATCCCAGAGTCCAGGAACATGGGAATCTACAACTTGAGACACCACGCTGAGCCCACCCAAGAGGTTCTGAGAGCTCTTCCTTGCACCCCTAGTTTAGCAGATACTCCATAGTGCTCCAGCAGCCCTTGTTTCAGGAAAGGGAGTCTCTATGTTACTCAGATTTACCAATATTTCTTTTAAAAATGTAGCACTTCATCTGCAGACCCAGTATTGAAAATGACTGATGTCACAATGAAAGAATCAGGTTACAGTACGAATCATTTACAGTAATATGCTGAATTTCACAACACTTCTAATTTCCTTTGTGAATCATTTTCTTCTATGCTTGTTCAATTCTGCATTGTATCCCACAGTTGGACTTAGTGGATTAAGAAGTAGAAGCTTTGTACACAATTCAGAATGTGGCTGTCAAGTTTTGCTGGCTATCAGGTCCTCAGTCACCTGAGAAATATTAAATCTTTAAAGACCTTTCCTATGCCTCATTTTTCTACGTTACAAGTTTTGTATAAAAGAGACTACTATTGTAGAATATATTTGAATGGCAATATTATATATTTTTCTTCCTCTCTAACATTTCATTTTCTTATTAAAATCAAGCACTTCAGTTAAAGAAAAAACAGAAAAACACTGCAGAAACTGATCATGCTAATGATTCTTCCAATCATACTGTGTGTCATTTTGTTATATTTTCAGAATGCATCCTAATATTTAAAACATGCTAACTTCTGACTTAATCTCCTTCCTCCAGATCCTACATTACAATCACAAGGTGTCCCCAGCATACTATACACTCTCACAACTTTGTGTTACGTTGTGTTTCGTTTCAGGGATTGGTGGGTAGGTTGTTGATTTTTTTGCCACACAGTATTTTTCATTTGTTTGCCTGATATTACAGTATTGCAAGACTCCAGGTCTAGGAGGTCATTGGCCTCCAGTTCCAGGAAGTTTCCAAGGGAATATTTTCTATTTGTGTTTACATATATTCAATCTGTGCTTTCAAAGTCATTTTTTCAACTGAGTATTTCCTTCCGTTGGCGTGCATTTATTTCTTCCATTGTAATAACATACTTCATTGACAAAAGAATCCAAGGGGACATATGCAGCTAAACAGAAATTTTCAGATGGAGAATAGAAAGCAAACAGGTACTTGCTAAAGCAAATTTTGATTTAGATACTGCTTGAACTATTTCTAAAATGAAAGGGGAAAAGGCATGTATTAAGTCTTTCCTCTCCCTGTTAAGTTACTTGAAAGTCTTATCTGTAGGCTCAGCACAGAATTTCACTAGTTGAGCAAGCTATGTGCTATCAAGACTCTTTCTGAAGATATTACTGGTAACTGAAATTTGATTTCTTATGGTGAAAAGGAACATTCAGAAACAGGGTAATACAAAATACACAAAAAAAGCACTTTGATATGTTTATGAAGGGTTTAGTAAAACTAAGCCGGTGATCGTTTTTTTTTTTTTTTTTTTAATCTAGTGAGTGCAGAAAAGCAAGTATGACTTACATGCAGAACTACAGTAGTAAGAAGAAAACAGTGGCATGATTGTACCAATCAATTCCATCTAGTTTTTCAGAGTTATAAACATCTGCTATTCTGTAGGTCTATAGGGCTTTGTTATGCATGAGTGCAATATTACTTCCTAACTTTTTTCCTACCACATATACTTATTTTCTGCTGAATTATTTTACAGAGATATAAATTTATAAGTTTCAGAAATTTAGATATATAAATATAATTTTATAATTATTTTCTGCTCTATTTTACAAAGATCCGCACAGCTTGGAAGTGGTATTTTTTCTAGTGTTTCTTGAGCTGGCACAGAACAGAGAAATCTGTTAAACAAGATAACTGACTGTAAGATTAGAATTGCTACAGCTATATTAATTGAAAAAGTTTAGTAGCATTGGCTACAATATTCTGAATAGTCCATTGAACTCTAGCTTGAAATTAATCTGAAAAAGAAACACAGTTTCATATAGGGTTTATTTCTCATGGAAAGGGCTTTAAAAAAACATCAAAATAGTATTAGTGTATCTACACTGAGAAGTCTATGGAAACTTAGCAGTTTTCCACTAAGAAATGAAAAGCCAAGTTTTTCTGTTTATATAGTAAGTATACACATGGTACTGCGTGCATGCTTTGGCCTTTTTTTTTTTTTTTTTATTCCAGCATTCTCTTAGAGGTCCTGGTGAAGAGTCCCTGAAAAATAATTTCTCAGTTAGAAAGAAGTTATGCAAAGATTGTTTCTGTAGGCTTGGAGACCATAGTTCAAAGAGCAGCTCTACCTTAGGCAATCTAATCTCCTGTTGATCTGCCAGTCTTTTTCTTAGATTTTCTTCATGTTCCAGAGTTGGTTTTGTAGACATCTTTCTATTTTAAGTATCACATCAAGTATCTATACCACAGTCCCTTGCTACCTGTGTGATCCACACCTGGAAAATTCAGCCTATCACCATGCCTATCTGCTCCAGAGTAACCACATAAATTATCATTTTTAATCAGCTCAAATCTGTCCAAAACATAAATATTTTCAAGGTAGGGAAACTGAACTGGTAATTCTATATATATTCATTTATTCAAGACACTAACACTAGTAAGTCACTTGAAAGCAATTTAGCAGGAAATAAAGAAATACAACAGAGCAAAGCCAGTAATTTCCTTTCTAGGTATCAATAGGCTCTTTACCCAGTATCACTGGCTCTGGCTTTAACACTGCTCAAGGTAGTTCTCAGATTTCAGCTTTCATTGCAGCATGAACTCTTTAAACTGACTGGGTTCTTTTTGTTACCAGCATTTTCACTGGTTGAAAGTTTGGCTATCTACTCAGATATCTCCTCAAAACTGTTCATTCTTAACTGTTCATAAAAGTTAAATAAAGTCCATGACCCCACGTCCATATTAATTCTGCTTTATCAGGTTGCTTTTGTTTTTTCTTTCAGTTTTTCTAAGCTCGGTATGTTCCAGTAAGAAATAGTGACAATAAGAAAATCCAATTATCTCCAGATGGATGAAGTCCTCAAAGCTGTATTTTCAGAGATGGAACAAAAGGATGAAAGTGAAAATACCGAGGCACACGTAGCTATCAAATAGTGAAACAAAACACTAGTGCAACATGATGTGATGGGGAGTTATATGCTGAGACCTTCCATCCTTCTTTCTGGAAAATCCTGCACATAACGACGTACAGAGATAGACCAGAACTATTGCACGTGTACAGGGCAAATAACTGGCATGTGCACAGTGAATCCAGTGCATCTTGATCATAGACTGACTCTGCAAATAATCTTCTGTGAAACAGAGATAGTCAAGGGGCTTAAGTGTATCACACATGGAGCTAGCACAAGGCATGCATGGCAGGACTGGAGCACTCTTGCATGTTTCTGTGCACATACCACACATTTAAACTCTGCCATCTGTTCAGGACATAAGGGCCTTAAGCAGGATTTCTGAATATCTGGAAATTTAGGACTGAAGAGCTGAAGTGGATGATGTTAATAGTACAGAACTACAGGACACTTAGTCTTTGCCTCAATCTACAAAATTCTGTGCCTCCACACAGGCTCAAAATGTTCTATTCATAAGTGATTTCTGAAGCATGAGGTAAGAAAAATACATGGTTTTGGTTGAAAATGAGTAGAATGAGTGTTTTTTTTTGTTTTTGTTTTTTGTTCGTTTGTTTGTTTTCTGACAGTTTACAAGCATTTCAAAAGTCATGTCACTTAAAACACAATGCTTGCTTATAATTTATGAGGCATTACGTCTCATTATTCCCTAAGCAAGATACATGAAGAGACCAAATCCTCTGAATGAATTCTGCAGTGGAAGCTAAAAGGATTCATTTTTTTTTCATGGATAACCTATCTATCAATTTCTTAGAGAACAGTGATCTTCATTCATTATCAGATAATTTTCAAGGCTACAGATAGGTCCAGGGTTTGGTGTTTCTTTTTTCTCATGTACACCATTAAATGTACAGAATGATACTATTTTCTCTTTAATACTCTTTTGTGTTCCATCTGAATACAATTATGGAAACATATTCGGTGTTTTCAAATCTTCTCTGGTAAGAAGTATTCTCATAAAATAGCTTATATACTAAGAACCATAGTATGTGTGCCATATAGTACTGTTGGGCCTAAATGTCTCAACTCTGTAACGGGCCTTTGACAGTACAGTCCCCTTATGTCAACCCATTAGTTCTCACACACCTACTTTTTTCGATTCTCTCTGGCATCCCACTGGAGGGACTGAGCAAATGGCTGCATAGTGGTTAGCTGCCTGCTGGGTACAACAGTCTTTTGGCACCACTGTGGGGGCCCAACTCCAACCATGAGAACAAGAGTCTCATGCTCTACTGAAAATATGAAATGCTTCATGAATTTGCAATGTTATTCTTGTACAGAAGGCCATGCTAATCTCTTTTGTATGGTTCTAATTTTAGTATATGTGCTACTGAAGCAAGCTCCTCTTGGCACCCTGGGTGCCCACGCTGGCTGGATGTTCAAAGGGAGAGTACCCTCTACCATCATGCAACTGATGCTACATGGAGTAAGTGGGTCGCAAGATCACACAAGCAGGCTGAAGTAGGAAACCCCAGACACCCATGGAATCTTGAAAGCGATTGTGGACTGGTCAGAAGCAAAGATTTTGGAATATTGCCAGAGGAGGAGGTGACGCATGCTGAAGGGGCCCACTGTATAATAAACTACAAGAAAATGAGTTGCAATATGCCCTGTTCACTGATGGGTCCTGTTGTATTGTGGCAAAAGCATCAGAGGGTGGAAGGCTGCTGTATAGAGTCCTACATGACAAGTCTAGAAACTGCTGAAGAGATGGGTGAATCAAACCAATTTCAGAACTGAAGCCATCACGGCTGGCTTTAGATTATTGCTGAATGCGGAAAAGTGGTCAGTGCTCTAGCTCATATACTGATTCATGTCAAATGCCCTCTGTGGGTAGTTACAGCAATGGAAGTAGAGCAACTGCAGCGTAGAGGCAAACCCATCTGGACTGCCGCATTGTGGCAAGATATTCCGCCCCCCCAGTAGAGAACCTGGTTGTAAAAGTATGTCATGTAGATACTCATGTATCCAAGTCAGCTACTGAAGAACATCAAAACAACCAGCAGGTGGAGTGGCTCAGGTTGATCTGGACTGGCCAAATAAGGTTGAATTATTTATAGCTCAGTGGGCCCGTGACACCTCAGGTCATCAAGGCAGAGATGCAACATATAGATGGGCTCATAATCAAGGGGTGGACCTGGCCATGGACACTATTGCATGGGTTATCCATGAATGTGAAATATGCACAACAATCAAGCAAGTCAAAAAACTCTCTGGTATGGAGGATGATGTCTGAAATATAACTACAGGGAACCCGCCAAGGCAAGCACCATGTACTTACAATGGTGGAAGTAACCACCAGACGGTTAGAAACATACCCCATCTCCCATGCTACCACCCAGAACACTGTCCTGGGCCTTGAAAACAAGTTTTACGGTGACATAGCACCCCAGAAAGAATTGAGTCAGACAAAAGAACTCATTTTTGAAATAACCACATAGACACCTGGGCCAAAGAGCATGGCATTGAGTGGGTACCCCTATCATGCACCAGCCTCTGGGAAAATTGAACAATATAATGGACTATTAAAGACTACACTGAAAATGATGGGACATTCAAATATTGCAGTACCCATTTAGCAAAGGCCACCTGGTTGATCACCACTAGAGGATCTGGTCTTGCCCAGTCAAAACTTTTATGTACTGTAGAAGGGGATAAAGTCCCTGTATTGCACATAAAAAACATACCGAGGAAGACTCAGTTATTCCTGCCTCAGGCAAAGGCAAACATCCATGGGATTGCTTTTGCTCAGGGACCCAAGTACACTTTGTGGGTAATGCAGAAAGATGGGGAAGTCCAATGTGTTCCTCAAGGGGATTTGATTTGGGGTGAGAATAGCCTGTGATTTGAATTATAATATTCCAGTTGCTATATCTATATAATGCTGAATGTCATCACTACTCTGTTAATGTTATTACAGTAAGAGTCACCCAAACTGATGAAGAATGAATTTTGATGGAACCGAGCAAAGCGCAGTGGTGATAGAACACAACAAACTCTGTGGTAATGGAACCAGAGCTGCCTTCAGCGTGCAACAGTCCAACACCAGAAAGCATCCCTCCTGACCTGAAGGACCATTTTGACCCAAAGAAGCCCAAGGTCATGGACTAAAAGACATGACAACAGACATTTAGAGAGATGGCCCACAAACTAAGCGGATGGTGTCTGCGTGTCAAAAAGTGGGAAGGGTGGCAGTGGTTAATTAGGATCTATTGGAAACTGTGGGACCTGAGCAAGTCTTAAATATTATGGAAGGGGTGGATATTGTCCTGATTTGGCTGGGACAGAGTTAGTTTGCTTTATAGCGGCTGATACGGTGTTGTGTTTTGGATATAGGAAGAAAATAATGTTGCTAACACACCAATGTTTTTGATGTTGCAGAGTAGTGATTACACAGAGCCAAGGACTTTTCAGCTTCTCATGGTGACATGTCAGTGAGGAGGCTAGGGGTGCACAAGAAGCTGGGAGGAGACGCAGACAGGATAGCTGACCCAAACTAGCCAAAAGGATATTCCATCTTTTATGATGTCATGCTAACCAATGAAAATGGGGGAGTTGGTTGGGGGGCTGCCAATGCTTGGGGATGGGCTGGGCATCAGCTGGCAAGTGGTGAGCAATTGCATTGTGGATCCCTTGCTTGTTTGTTATTATTGCTTTCTTCCTTTTCTTATTAAACTGTCCTTATCTCAACGATGAGTACTTGCACTTTTACCTTTTTTCAGTTTGCACCCCCATTTCACTGTTGGGAATGAGCAAATGGCTGTGTGGTGCTTAGCTGCCTGCCAGGTTATACCACAACACCAGTCTACATCTTAGGAACATGAGAAATTTCCACAATAATGAAAGAAGTCAGGGTCAAGAGAAGAAGGGAAATCTTTATAGCAATCTAGGCTTAACCAGGAGGTGCTTTGGTATATCCATCTTCATTTTTCATACCGTGGATGGCCCATAACTGAAGGAAATAGCTAAAAAAATGTCAAGTAGGATAGTGGTAGCCTGACCTCAGCTGTAATAAGAGCTTCAGCCCATATTTCCTAGCCTGTCTGAACAAAAGTAGTATTTTTGTTTTGTATTTTGTATTTTATACAAAAATAATTTATAATGTGAACTATCTTACTAAACATGCCAGTCAAAGATAAAACTTCATTTGAAAAGTCTGTGCAAGTTTAGTTATTGAATCTATGCAGCTTTTTCAGTTTTGTTAATTTTTTATACTTGGAATAGAAAGTTTATTTATTTATTTATTTATTTGGTTGTTTGGTTGGTTGGTTGGGGTTTTTTGTTTTTGTTTGTTTATTTTTTTCCAAATCACTAAGTAAATTTGTTTTCTTGGATGATTCTATGATCAAGAATATAGAGAATGGGTTTGAAAGCACCTTTTGGAGCAGGATCTCCTGGAACTTAGTAGATCAAGAACAGATCTAATTATTATTATTCTCCTTATCTCCTGAATTGTCAGGAGTTTGGGATTCTTTAAAGGATTTCAAACAGAAATTTAATGAAAATTGCCATTCTTTCTGTTGTCAAATTCAACCTGATAGTAGAAGTGAATCAAGTAATGCTACATTACAGAAATTTCACAGAATCACAGAATCACAGAACCATCTAGGTTGGAAGAGACCTCTAAGATCACCTAGTCCAACCTCTGACCTAACACTAACAAGTCCTCCACTAAACCATATCACTAAGCTCTAAATCTAAACGGCTTTTAAAGACTTCCAGGGATAGTGACTCAACCACCTCCCTGAGCAGCCTATTCCAGTGCCTAACAACCCTTTCAGTAAAGAAGTTCTTCCTAATATCCAACCTAAATTTCAGTAGAGTGCTTACATCTTAAGGAAGTCTTCAATCAGTTTCATCAAATTACATATTGGAGCCTTTTCCCCTAATCGCTCAAAGGCCAATATAAGATGCATTGTTGCCATGTACCTGAGAGAAGAGTCACATGCAGTAATAATTAACCTAAAGGTTATGTTCTTTTCCATAAGATGAATAATCCATACTGTTTGTAGGAACGTGTGGGTAAAATCTATTTAGTGAAGTTCATAAGGAAACAAGATTTTTTTGTTTATTTGAAACTAACCTCTCATTTACACAAAATTATGTATAAATTGTTCTGACAAAATTGAAACCTTACCTATTGGTCAATATGGAATAAATTCCCTTTGAGGTTTCTTACCGTTTCTCAATCCAAAAAAGGCCCCCCAGAATTCAGTTCAAATCTGGCATAACTCATTGACTTGCTAGATATGCTGTACAGTCAGTCTCCACTTGCTGGTTTGATATCAAGGAATATCAAAAACTTGCCTGAATTTTTATGTGGAAAAATTGGTCTGCTTTTTTTCTTCTGAAATTTTAATTGTTGCCAAGTGGATGCAGCATTCCTACCTCCAGCCAGCTGGCCCACTTTGCAATTATGTGCTAAGCTGGTTCCAGGGACTTGCTGGAAGCACTTTTTAGAAATTTACGCTGTAAGTGAGAGGAGGACCAGAGTCACGTCTCTCTATCTCACTCTCCCTCTTTTAGCACATAAAGAATTATGTATATTTTTCACTACATGTAATGAATTATCTTAGCTAGAGAGGACTTATCCAAGGTCAGAAATACAATTTGATATGTGTATTGAGAACATCAGAGTTCCAAAACATGCTAATGCTAAAGGGAGATTTTTTTTTTTATAGCAAAGCATACCTGGGAAGTTCAAAGAAAAAAGTACTAATAACAGAAATAGCTGTAAGATCATAACTTACTGTTGATGAACTGAAGAGAAGAAGGATCATTGTCTAACTTTTCTCTGAACTTGATAAAGACAATAAATATGTTTAATAATGAAGAAGTGGAATAAGTACTAAATTGCTCTTTGAACAATAGAATTCAATGAAGCAGATTATTCTATGGGGAGAATTAGACAATACACAGATTGTAAATTGCATGATTATCTCCTAGATAATTGGTCTGTTAAAACAGAAGCATTAAAGATTAGAAGCAAGCAAACAAACAAAACTAAAATACCCATTTAAAAGAGTGCCATCTATAGATAGATACATTTAAAACTCAGTCAAGAGGGATTAAGAATCACTGAAGTCCTGGAATATATTTAATCAGTTTTCTATCTTTTGATGGTTGTTACAAACAGACAGTACTTTTAGTCCTAAAGGTAGTTTGTGTCAAGTTTTTAGGGACTAGACAATAATCTGTTTATCCATATATTTCAATATTCTCACACATAGCTGTAGCATTAAAAGCATCTAATCAATTTCCATAAGGAAATTGTAGGAAAGAAGGAAAGAAAAAAAACTATAGTCCTGAAGTATGCATTTATATGCTAGGAACTACATTTTGTCATTTTATAGTTATTTTTACGGAATAGCATCTTTATTTATTTCTTTATATCCATCTTTGTTTCTGTTCCATTCTTTTTCATTCATAAACTGTTTAGGATTGGAAATCTTCGTAAAGCAAATAGTATGATAGAATCATTCCAGAACTAGCAAAATGGCTTGTCTTCTACTAATTTGTCTTGTTTTGTTTATAGAAATGAAGTTTCTCTAAGACATTCTTTGTTTTTCAATATGGAAAGAAACTATTTAAGGTAAGAAACTATTTAAGGTAAAACATAATTTCTGATACTGAAATTACCTACCACAGAATTCTTCAGGCAGTTCAAATACAAATTAAATTATATTTACTTCAAGCTATGTCTACTGTACAATGCATAGCATTTAATATATTGTAAACAAAAAGCTACTTATATCATATATGTCTATTTTGTATATAAATAGACTAGTTGTCATTTAATATCCTAATCTCACCCTGAAATGCTGTACCACCTGAAACAGCATTTTAACATTAAAATGTTATTTCTCTAAAATGACAGGAATCTGACTAGTTAAAAATTATGAACAATATGAGGATATTAATTTTCAGTGAAGAACATAAACTCAGTTCATTAGCATAAAATGGTGCTACATTTAAAAATATGTATTATGATATTTCTCCCATATAACAGAAGACAATCAGAGGAGCTTAAATATGTAATTTTTAGAGTTACTGGTGTTTATTGTTTGCATTTCTTATGCAAAAGAGAAAGGAAAGGGAAAGAGAATGCTACAGCAGTAGTATCTCATATAAAACTGGAGGATGTCTTAAGATTAATTTTATCTGTTCCAGCTGGACTGGTAGAGGTGTAGACCTAGCAACTTGTCAAGGCGAATTTATTCTGATAATCATTTAACATTTATATAGATGGGAAAATGACAGTAAACATTTTGGATATAGCAGCATATTTCATACTTGTCAACATTGTCCTTAAAATGCTTTATTCTTCTAGAAAAACACTTTATCAACTTTGAAGGTATCCTAATGTCTTTAATGCTAAAAACATTGTAGTGTCTTGTGGACCAAAAAGCAAATTTTTGTTATATTAGAGAAAATGTAATTAAAAAACTAATTCAATGTACAAAGAGGTAAAATGGATCACTTTTAATGTTAATTAAAAACATTAAAAAATATATTTAAAAATACTTTTTTTTTTTTTTTTTAAAGTGAGGATGGTCTCTTCACCATAAACATTTTCCTGAAGTTTGTATTCAGCCACTTTTTGGACTTGTCTGTACATAGCTGGATCAGATGAATATGATTTCTATTGAACAATCTGCTGATTCAGAATTTTGAACTGAATTGAAGGACATATCAACATTTTTCATACAGCACACAGGATCTACATTATGGCATGAAATTTGAGACTCTATGCATAAAGATTAGTTTTCAAAGTGCATTTTATTTATATTATTTATATTATTTATTTATTTTAGCAATTAGTAATGTTTTTATGTGGTTGATAAAACAACTTAATTAAAACTATCTTTTTAGCAAACTTAGGTATATGGAACTAAAATCAAGGAAACAATGAAATTCCTGTCCTTGTCTGTTACACAGACATGTACGTATCTGTGAATGGAAACACACATGCAGATATTGTTTCTAAAACATTTGTAAGTAAAATATATATATATATTCATTACATTTCAAATAGAATAATGTCTTCAAGTGCTAGTTTTGTAGGTGTAGAAATGATCTACAATATTTCTACTAGTACAAGTAACCTTGTTGATTTGGCATTCTGGCACTTGGATGGATCTGATGAGCAGCTGCATGTGACAGTTTTTCTGAACAGATTTTTAAAAGCTTATAACAAGAATGCATTGATTTAGGAAAAAAAAAGAATAAATATCCAGATTATAAATAAATAAATAACATTTTGAAATCTTAAAGCATGGATATGAAAAAAAAAATCAGGAGAAGACAAGAATCACAATTCACAATTTTATTTTGGAAGTTCATATGTTAGACACTGTCGGTCTTAACCTCGTCAGATATAAATGCAGCTAACTCTACAGGCAATAGTGGAACTGTTCCTATCTGTCACAGCTAAAGAGCTAGTTCTAAATCTTTCCAAGCAAATTTTTCTCTTCTAAACTTGTGCTGTATTAGCACTTTTAAATATGACCATCTGAGCAAAGTCATTTCTCAAACACAATAGGTTATAATTATGGCAGCTTAAATTAATTGCCCCGGTAAATTAAAGACTTTGCTTATTTCCAAATAGTTTCCTGACTCAGAACCATTTCTACTTTGTCTGAAAAACTCCTTTGCCCTATTTGCATAGTACTTTGGTGACATACAATTTTTTGTTTGTCATCATTAGGTTCTCCAGAGCACCAGAGAAACTGTCCTCCCACAAAGAAGCCCTGAGTATTAATCTTGCATTTATCATGTAGAAATGGACTTTGACAAATTAATTCCAGTGCATCTTGCTCTGGCATCTTAGGGTGAATACATGGCAGTCTGCTCCACCAGAGATTACCACGCAGATGTGGCAGATCAAGGTAAGAGAGACCTTGTGCCCATGGCTCACCTGCTCTGAGCAGTCTATGAACCTCCTGTAACTTATTCTGTAATAATATTCTATAATAATATATATGTAATAAATTGGTGAATACCAATATAAATAAATAAATGATGATGCAAGCAGCACACTTCCAGCCACTTGGCCTAATTACAAAGTATATACAGACTTCTGAGTGAAAAAATGGGATTAGGTTTATGGAGAAACCTTTAAACTTTCAGTATTTGAAGGGACTTTCAAGAAGAGAGACTATTTTTGTATGTGACTTGGAAGCATAAACAGCAGAAGAAAGGAAAATTTATGAAAATACACAAAATTCAGAATGAGAGTTTGTGGAGTTATGAAATAAAAAAGAAATGATAAAAGCTACCCATTTGGTGCTCTAAATATTAGATATTACAAGATAACGGGGAAGAAAATAGAGCCAAACTGATAAAAAGAAGCACTGATTCTCAATCCTGAGGCTAGCTGAGCTCCATTTGTAACATCTTAAGCAACAGTCACCTACACTGATCTAAATTATGTTGATAGCAACAGCTTTCCAGAAGACGAAAGTTATGCTCCTTACATGCAAAGCTGACAAAAGAAACAAAAAGATTTTGAAATGAAGTTAGATTCACCTAATTTAATTCAAATAGATTATCCATTTGAGAAATATTTCACTCTCTCAAGGAGACTGGAAGTACTGATTGAAATTTTGCTTTAATATGTCCTGTCCTGAGTAGAATTTTATCAAATTTAAAATCATATGGCACAAGAGCAAAGAAGCTGTAGCATTCTCAGTTTTTCCTCTGTGGTGAATCAGTGTTGAGTTTGCTCAAGTCTTTGCTAGATTAGTAGATTAGTTTTTGTTGTGGTTTAGCCCGGCTTGGCAGCCAAACACCACACAGCCGTTCGCTTCACCCTCCCCCCTCCCTCTCCGGTATGGGGGAGAGAAACGGGAAAGTGAAGTCTGTGAGTTGAGATAAAGACAGGTTTATTAAGACAGGGAAAAGAATAACAATAATAATAATTATATAATAATAATAATAGTATTAATAGTAATGATGTGTACGAAATAAGTGATGCACATGCAATTGCTCACCACCCGTTGGACCGATGCCCAGCCTATCCCCGAGCAACCGGCCCCCCCACCCTGGCTAGCCACCCCTATATATTGTTCAGCATGACGTCAGATGGTATGGAATACCCCTTTTGGCCAGTTTGGGTCAGCTGTCCCGGGTCTGTCCCTCCCAGCTCCTGCTGCATCCCTAGCCTGCTCGATAGCAGGACAGAGCGAGAAGCTGAAAAGTCCTTGGCTTTGGTGTAAGCACTGCTCTACAACAATTAAAACATCAGCATGTTATCAGCGCTCTTCTCATTCTAATCCAAAACATAGCACCCTGCCAGCTACTAGGAGGAAAATTAACTCTGTCCTACCTGAACCAGGACAGATATCCACCCCTTATTCCATACCATTTATGTCATGCTCAGGTTACACTCTTTCCAATACCTTCCTAATTAATCACCATTTTCATCTATTATATATAGCAACCATGGTAGTGATGATATACAGTGTTATATGATAATTAACATACTACAATTCAACTCATGGGCTATTCTCACCCAATATTAGGTCCCCTTGAGGTACCACCGGACCTCCCCATTCTTTTGCATTACCCATCAAGTGCATCCAGGTCCTGGGCAAAAGCAATCCCACGAATGGGCTTGCCTTTTCCTGAGGCAGGAGTAGCCCAGACTGTCTTACCCAGCATGTTTCTTACGTGCACTACAGGAACTTTATCCCCTTCTACAGTGCGTAACAGGTTTGATTGGGCCAGGTCCAGCTCGGTTGGCAGATCCTCTAGTATTGACTAACCAGGTGGCCTTTGCCAAATGTGTTTCCCAATTTTTGAATGTCCAGCACCCATCGCTTTCAGTGTAGTCTTTAACAGTCCATTGTATCGTTCAAACTTTCCCGGAGGCTGGGCATGATAGGGGATGTGATACACCCACTCAATACCATTTTCTTTGGCCCAACGTGTCTATTAAGCCGTTGTTTTGGAAATGGAGCTCCGAGTTGTCTGACTCCAATTCTTTCTGGGGCTGCCCCATGTCGCCATAGGACTTGCTTTTCAAGGCTCCCAGGATAGTGTTCCAGGTGGTTGGCATGGTGCACAGGATATCGTTTCAAGCCATCCGCCGTGGTTGCTTCCACCCTTGTAAGTACGTCGGCGCTTCGATTGCTTTTACCGTGCGGCGTTTGGGGGCAGTGTGATGTAATCAATCTGCCAGGCCTCTCCATATTTGTATTTCAGCCATCGTCCTCCATACCAGAGAGGCTTTGACCGTTTGGCTTGTTTAATTGCAGCACATGTTTCACAATCATGAATAACCTGTGCTATAGTGTCCATGGTCAGGTCCACCCCTCGGTCACGAGCCCATCTGTATGTTGCATCTCTACCTTGATGGCCTGAGGTGTCATGGGCCCATCGGGCTATAAATAATTCACCTTTATGTTGCCAGTCCAGGTCCACCTGAGCCACTTCAATCTTAGCAGCCTGATCCACCTGCTGGTTGTTTTGATGTTCTTCAGTAGCCCGATTCTTGGGCACATGAGCATCTACATGGCGTACCTTTACAACCAGGTTCTCTACCCGGGCAGCAATATCTTGCCACAATGCAGCAGCCCAGATGGGTTTGCCCCGGCGTTCCCAGTTGTTCTGCTTCCATTGCTGTAGCCACCCCCACAGGGCATTTGCTACCATCCATGAATCAGTATAGGATAGAGAACTGGGCCATTTTTCTCGTTCAGCAAATATCGAAGGCCAGCTTGAACGGCTTTCACTTCTGCAAACTGACTCGATTCACCTTCTCCCTCAGCAGCTTCTGCAACTCGTCGTGTAGGATCTCATACAAGCAGCTTTCCATCTCCGATGCTTCCCACCATACGACAGGACCCATCAGTGAACAGGGCATATTCTTCTCATTTTCTGGTAGTCTTGGTTGTACAGTGGGGCTTCTTCAGCACGGACTCCACCCTCCTCCTCTGATGATATCCCAAAGTACTTGCCTTCTGGCCAGTCCATTAATCACTTCCAGGATTCCTGGGCGACTGGGGTTTCCTGTTCGAGCCCGCGCTGAGTAATCAGTGCAACCCACTTGCTCCATGTAGCATCAGTTGCATGATGTGTAGAGGTGGACCCTTCCTTTGAACATCCAACCCAGTACCGGCAGTTGGGGTGCCAGGAGGAGCTGCGCTTCCTCAGTACCGACCACTTCCGCAGCAGAGCGAACTCCTCTCATATGCTGCCAATATCTCCTTTTCGGCTTGGAGTATAGCGGTGCCTCAGATCCTCTGTATCCCCGACTTCAAAAACCCCAGGGGTCGACCTCGAGTTTCCCCAGGTTCTTTCTGCCAGAGGATCCAGGTGGGACCATTCTCCCCGGCTGTGCAGTGTAGAGCACATCTTTACATCTGGTCCTGTTTGGACTGGCCCAAGGGCTACTGCATGAACTATTTCCTGTTAATTTGTTCAAAGGCTTGTTGTTGCTCAGGGCCCCATTCAAAAGCATTCTCTCTTACGAGTTACTTGGTAGAGCGGGTTTTACAATCAGACTGTAATTTTGGAATATGCATTCTCCAAAACCCCACGACACCTAGGAAAGTTTGTGTTTCCTTTTTGCTAGTGGTGGAGACATAGCTGTTATTTTGTTGATCACATCCATTGGGATTGACGACGTCCATCTTGCCATTTTATATTCCTAAAACTGGATCTCTCGTGCAGGTCCTTTAACTTTATTTTGTTTTATGGCAAAACCGGCCTTCAGAAGGATTTGGACTATTTTCTTCCCTTTCTCGAAAACTTCCTCTGCGTGTCACCCCACACAATGATGTCATCGATGTACTGCAGGTGTTCAGGAGCCTCCCCCTGCTCCAGCGCAGACTGGATCAGTCCATGGCAAATGGTAGGGCTATGTTTCCACCCCTGGGGCAGCCGATTCCAAGTATATTGGACTCCCCTCCAAGTGAAAGCAAACTGTGGCCTGCACTCTGCTGCTAGAGGGATGGAGAAAAATGCATTAGCAATATCAATTGTGGCATACCACTTGGCTGCCTTTGATTCCAGTTCGTACTGGAGTTCTAGCATGTCCGGCACTGCAGCACTCAGTGGTGGCGTGACTTCGTTCAGGCCACGATAGTCCACTGTTAGTCTCCACTCACCATTAGACTTTCGCACTGGCCATATGGGACTATTAAAAGGTGAATGGGTCTTGCTGATCACTCCTTGGCTCTCCAGTTGACGAATTAGCTCGTGGATGGGAATCAGGGAGTCTCGGTTGGTGCGATATTGCCGCCGGTGCACAGTTGTGGTAGCGATTGGCACTTGCTGTTCTTCAACCCTCAGCACCCCACAACAGAAGGGTCCTCTGAGAGACCGGGCAAGGTAGACAACTGTTTAATGTCCTCTGTCTCTAAGGCAGCTATGCCAAAAGCCCAGCGGAACCCTTTTGGGTCCTTGAAATATCCTCTTCTAAGATAGTCTATGCCAAGGATGCACGGAGCATCCGGGCCAGTCACAATACGGTGCTTTTGCCACTCATTTCCAGTTAGACTCACTTCAGCTTCCAATACAGTTAACTGCTGGGATCCCCCTGTCACGCCATAAATACAGATGGGCTCTGGCCCTTTACAGCTTGATGGCATTAGAGTACATTGTGCACCGGTGTCTACTAAGCCTTATACTTCTGTGCGTCAGACGTGCCAGGCCATCGAATCCACACAGTCCAATAAACTCGGTTGTCCCTTTCCTCCCCCTGGCTGGAGGCAGGGCCCCTCTAGTCCTGGTCAGAATCTTCGTTTCTGTGTTTAAAAGACTGCCTGCTAGAAGTTGGAGCAGCAAACTTTTCAGAGAACCCCTTTCTCCCGATTGTTTTCTTTTGCAACTCACGTACCCGTGCCTCTAGGGTCTCAGTAGATTTTCCATCCCATTTTCTCATGTCCTCTCCATGGTCACGTAGGTAAAACCACAGGGTGGCGCGGGGTGTGTACCCACCATATTGTCTTCTTTGCACGGATGCACGTTTACCCCTAATAGCCGAGACTGGTTTGTACAGGTGGGGAAGAAAATACACTCTCTTTAAGTTGGTGGACCTCTTCAAAAAGTTTCTCCAAAGTATTCTCTTTTAGTTGGTGGCCACTGTGTTCGTTCAGGTGGGGGGGAAGATAAATTCTCTTTAAGTTGGTGGAACTCTTCAGAGAGTTTCTCCACAGCCGAGACGCAGGCCTGTAGGGAAGAGGAGAGATTTCCTTCGTACTCCCGGAGTTGTTTAGCCATGTCACCCACTGTGGGATCTTCACCGTCTTTCCAGGTTATTATTGCCAATGTGCTGGCCCATGATGATGGTGCATTCCGTACAAACTTCCGCCACATGGGTCGAGTACACTGGACTTCATCTGGATCTGTGGATGTTTGTGCGTCGTCTAGGTCCTTATAAATTACTTCCCGTACGGCTAATTCCCTCAGGTACTGAATTCCCTTCTCCATGGTGGTCCACTTGACTGGTAGACATACAAGTTCTTCCTTGTAGGGATACCTTCCTTCACAGCTAACAGGAGACGCCTCCAGAGGCTGTGAGATCGTGCTCCATCTCCAATTGCTTTGTCAATGCTTGCATCTCTAGCAAGGGATCCCAACCGCCTGGCTTCCCTGCCCTCTAATTCCACACCATTGGCTCCAGTGTCCCAGCACCGGAGCAGCCAGGTGACAAGCTGTTCACCTATACAGCGACCAAAATCTTTTCGCACATCTCGTAGCTCACGCTGGTATAGGGTCGGGTAGTTACTGTTGATTTCTGACATTCCTCATCCTCATCTTCATCCTCCTGCACACTTGATGGCCCAGCCTCGTCTTCTCCACACCCAGACTTAGCAGAAGACTTTCTGTGTTCTAAACGACCTGAGTTCTCTATAACATTTTTTCACCTTTTCTACAGGGGCAACTTGCACTGCTACAGCTCGCCTCTCCGACCCAGCCACAGGGTCTGCCACAGGGGTTGGAATACCCTCTGCAGGGCAACTTGCACTGCTACAGTTCGTTTCTCCGACCCAGTCACAAGGGTCTAGCCACAGGGTTGGAGTACCTCCTTGCAGGGGCAACTTGCACTGTACAGTTCGTTTCTCTGACCCAGCCACAGGAGTCCTTGAGGAGCGGAGCGAGGAGCTGGAGCGGCTGCAGGGCTGGAATGGCTGCAGGAGCTGGAGCTGGAACAAGTGCGGGAGCTGGAGCTGGAACGGCTGCGGGAGCTGGAATGGCTGCGGGAGCTGGAGTCGGGACGCTGCGGGAGTTGGAGCTGGAACGGCTGCGGGAGCTGGAGCTGGAATGGCTGCGGGAGCTGCGATACGGCTGCGGGAGCTGGAGCTGGAACGGCGCGGGAGCTGGAGCTGGAGCGGCTGCAGGGGCTGGAACGGCTGCAGGAGCTGGAGCTGGAAACAGCTGCGGAGCTGGAGCTGAATGGCTGCAGGAGCGGAACAGCTGTGGGAGCTGGAGCTGGAACGGCTGCGGGAGCTGGAGCTGGAACGGCTGCAGGAGCTGGAACGGGCTGCGGGAAGCTGGAGCCGGGGACAGCTGCAGGAGCTGGAGCTGGAACGGGCTGCGGGAGCTGGAGTTGGAACGGCTGCGGGAGTTGGAGCTGGAACGGCCTGCGGGAGCTGGAGCTGGAACAGCTGCGGGAGCTGGAACGGCTGCGGGAGCTGGAGCCGGGACGGCTGCGGAGAGCTGGAGCTGGAACCGGCTGCGGGAGCTGGGAGCTGGAATGGCTGCAGGAGCGGGACTGGAACGGCCGCAGGGCTCTGTCACTAGGTTGATAGTAGCATCAATTGCAGCTCGATAGGCACAGGCCAGACCCCCAGCACGCCACAGTGATTTGTGTCACTTTGGAACTGCCAGAGTCATGACACCTTTTTTTCAAGCATTCTACCAGTTTTTTAGGATTTTGCAGTTGTTCAGGGGTGAATGTCCAAAACACTGGAGGTGCCCACTGCCCTAGAAACTTGCCCATATCCTCCCACACTCCCTGCCACTCGCAAATATCCCGCCTCAAGACAGATCTCCGGATGAGATTCCTAAATAGTTGTTTAACCTTAAACAAAACCTGAAGCGCATTCAGGAGACATAACAACAAGAACATGCTGGTCTGAGTATCCCAAGGATATTCAACATCTTGGAGAGCTACCGTAACTAGCTCGGGGATAAGAGGGTGGTGAAGGAGGAAGGGAGAGTGAACAGGTAGGAAAAAAATATCTTCCCCTGTCCCCTCCAGAGATTGACTCCCTGATGAAAAAAGGCAATAGGTGTAATTGCTAATAGTTTCTGAGATATGGTTTCCGAAGTATAGAGTCGACGGACAGTGCTGAGTACAAATACCAGCTTAGAGTCATGACCAGATATCTCATCATTTCATAAGCCATCGTTACACCACACAGTACCATAAAAATCTTAAACCAGGGCCCGGAAAGGATAAACAGCACGACAGGGAGCACATACAGAAAGTAACTTGCTATAAAACTCAATTTGGGAAACAGGCACAGCAGACTTGAGATTAAGGCAATCAACATTGTGACTAGCAACTATTAAGCAGGTCGAATACTTATACCAATTTTAGTTTAACACACTCTGGTCAAATCTGTCGATATCTCAACCCTTCGAGCCCCACGTTGGGCGCCAAATGGACTGTTGTGGTTTAGCCCGGCTGGCAGTCAAACACCACACAGCCGTTCGCTCACCCTCCCCCCTCCCTCTCCGGGATGGGGGAGAGAAACGGGAAAGTGAAGTCTGTGAGTTGAGATAAAGACAGTTTATTAAGACAGGGAAAAGAATAACAATAATAATAATAATAATAATAATAGTATTAATAGTAATGATGTGTACGAAATAAGTGATGCACAATGCAATTGCTCACCACCCGTTGACCGATGCCCAGCCTATCCCCGAGCAGCCGGCCCCCCCACCCCGGCTAGCCACCCCTATATATTGTTCAGCATGACGTCAGATGGTATGGAATACCCCTTTGGCCAGTTTGGGTCAGCTGTCCTGGGTCTGTCCCCTCCCAGCTCCTGCTGCATCCCTAGCCTGCTCGCTAGCAGGACAGAGCGAGAAGCTGAAAAGTCCTTGGCTTGGTGTAAGCACTGCTCTACAACAATTAAAACATCAGCATGTTATCAGCGCTCTTCTTATTCTAATCCAAAACATAGCACCCTGCCAGCTACTAGGAGGAAAATTAACTCTGTCCTACCTGAAACCAGGACAGTTTTCCTTTTCAATTTAGGTGAAAATATTTTATAATCTATTTTTTCATTATTTCATGCTGTTCTCTCAAGAACGTTCTGTTCTCTCTCTGTTCTCTTCCAGCTGGAAGAAGCTTTATCAGAATCTAAGAAAGTTTGCAGAAATCCAGTCCAAAAATTAAGGGTTATATTTACATGACTGTTATTTTCCAGAGGGCCATGCCTGCTCTCAAAGGCAGCTTTGCAGTATATACAGTTTAAGGTTATCTTTCCACTCAGTGAATTGAATGTTTAGCATAGTTTAAAAAGAAATCAAGATGAGTTATCATGCTTCACTGCTTCCCTAGAATACCTTGCAAAGAGAATATGATTATTGTAGAAAGAATGAGAATACAATTTACCATACTTAAATTTTCAGAAGCCACACTATAAATTACAGTAAAAATCAGTAAAAGATATCAAACTGCCTTTATTAGGCCAGATTTTTATTTATTTATTTATTTATTATTTATTTTACCAAAGACAGAGAATAGTTTATTTTGAATTGACTGCTTCTGAATTATGAGTGGAATGCATGAGTTAAGTAAAAGTTACCAGTATTTTTCAAAAATGTTATTGTCAAGGTTGCAGTTTTTTCGCATAGAGGAAATGAGAGAATAAGGGAAAGCTGACTAAAAGCTAAAAGATAAAGGGCAAAATGGTGAATAAAATATTTTCTGGTGGAATTACCGAACTGATAAAAGAACAGGTTTAAATCAGTTTTTATGATTTATAATTTTCATATGCTGCTTGAATAAAAAGGACAGAAAATTCTCCAATGAATCTAGCTTGGGAGACAAAGCAGATGGGGAGTTTTTTAATCAGGTAAGAGGCCCAGTGATATTCTTCCTTCTGATGGGTTAATAAAATGTGTAAAGAATGTGTTAAATGCAGGTAAAGTGGAGAGTTGAATATTTTTGTCTTTTGGAAATCCAAAAGATTTTATTTATTTTATTTATTTATTTTGACAGCCAAGTGCCCAAGGAATATATCCAAAACCTAGTTTTAAAAGTGATCCTTAATGAATTAAGTGCATAGTTGAATTTTTCAAAAAATAATAATTTTTCCCTTTTCAGAAAATCTAAAATTCAGGACCACATTCTTTCATTATAAGCGGAAAAATAGACATTAAATAGTACCATATCCACATTGTTCTTATTTATTGAATTGGTACAATTCACGGATCAAACTTCTCATCAAGGACAAAAGTATTAGTTTTGACTAGTAAATATAAATAACAAAATAAAGTGTCAATCAAACAAATCACACATTTCAAAGGTCAACTCTGAGCAGTTTATTAGCACAGAGAACAGAGGGGAAAAAGATGTGGAAATAGGTAGGAAAAAGGATAGGTATAATGTACTCAGATATTCTGAATGTTTTTAAATGGTACCATTTAATACAACACAAATTATAAAATTATCTAAAGCAGAAATATGTAAGACCTCTCAGGAATTCTGAAAGAGTGCAAAATTTCAACTATAGCCTGTTTCATCTTAAAGGAAGAAAATAAGACCCTCAGAATTATATTTCCCTTATCTTCAGTTTCTAGGGAAATACTGGAAAAAATGCTCAAGAAAAGTAATCACTTCAGTGGTAATTAGGACAACAATAAATGGCAATACAGATTGTTTGAGAGCAAATGATGTTAAATCTATCCAATGTCTTTCTGTGGTAGCTTATAGGACCTTGGAGAAGATGAGTTCTTTTTGTTTTGAGTTCAGTAAAGCTTTTTATGATGTACTTATTAGCAAGATAAGAAAATATGACCCAACTGAATGTGCTAAAAAAACAGCTGGAAAGGCATACTCAAGGAGCACTTAAAATTGATCCATAATCAAACTGGAATAAGATATTGATAATTCTTAAAAAGTTTGTTCTGAGCCTCAGTATTTTTGTGTGAGCTGACTTTAGGGAAGGGCTGTGGATGTGGTTTACCTTGACCTCAGTAAGGCTTTTGACACCGTTCCCCACAACATTCTCCTCAAGAAACTGGCTGCTCGGGGCTTGGACTGGCGTACGCTTCGCTGGGTTAGAAACTGGCTGGATAGCCGGGCCCAGAGAGTTGTGGTGAATGGAGTCAAATCTGGTTGGAGGCTGGTCACAAGTGGTGTCCCCCAGGGCTCGGTACTGGGGCCGGTCCTCTTTAATATCTTTATCGATGATCTGGATGAGGGCGTCCAGTGCACCCTCAGTAAGTTTGCAGATGACACCAAGCTAAGTGCGTGTGTCGATCTGCTCGAGGGCAGGAAGGCTCTGCAGGAGGATCTGGATAGGCTGGAGCGATGGGCTGAGGTCAACTGTATGAAGTTCAACAAGGCCAAGTGCCGGGTCCTGCACCTGGGGCGCAACAACCCCAAGCAGAGCTACAGGCTGGGAGATGAGTGGCTGGAAAGCTGCCTGGCCGAGAAGGACCTGGGAGTATTGGTTGATAGTCGGCTGAATATGAGCCAGCAGTGTGCTCAGGTGGCCAAGAAGGCCAACAGCATCCTGGCCTGTATAAGAAGCAGTGTGGCCAGCAGGTCTAGGGAGGTGATTGTCCCCCTGTACTCGGCTCTGGTGAGGCCACACCTCGAGTACTGTGTTCAGTTTTGGGCCCCTCGCTACAGGAAGGACATGGACGTGCTCGAGCGAGTCCAGAGAAGGGCGACCAAGCTGGTGAGGGGTCTGGAGAACAAGTCTTACGAGGAGCGGCTGAGGGAGCTGGGCTTGTTCAGCCTGGAAAAGAGGAGGCTCAGGGGCGACCTTATCGCTCTCTACAGTTACCTTAAAGGAAGCTGTAGTGAGGTGGGGGTTGGTCTGTTCTCCCACGTGCCTGGTGACAGGACGAGGGGGAATGGGCGAAAGTTGCGACAGGGGAGTTTTAGGTTGGATGTTAGGAAGTACTTCTTTACCGAAAGGGTTATTAAGCATTGGAACGGGCTGCCCAGGGAGGTGGTGGAGTCGCCATCCCTGGAGGTCTTTAAAAGACGTTTAGATGTACAGCTTAGTGATATGGTTTAGTGGAGTACTTAGTGTTAGGTCGGAGGTTGGACTCGATGATCTTGAGGTCTCTTCCAACCTAGAAATCTGTGTCTGTGTCTGTGTCTGTGTCTGTGACTGATAGAAGAGAATAGTCTTGCTCATTTTACAGGTACCAACCATTTTGTAAGGTGGCAACCCTCTAGGAAGTTGGTTCAAATTATCAGAATGGAGAAATTAGTTGAAAAAAAACAACAATGTATGGCTTATTTAAAAAAAAAAGTCCCTTTGCATAGGCATATAATAAATTCTTACACTGTGAATAGTTACCTCTTCAACATTACTGGTTGTACAAAAAGACCTGTAAGTAGAGAATGTAGTGAAACCTCAGTGTGACAATGTCACATTTTTAGAAAGACTGACATGCTACTAGAATATAAAATGTAAGTTTGTCAGTCAGCTCTGTGACATAACCTTTCCACAACCTTTACACATCACAAGTAGTTTGCCTAGCTCTGGGACTACATTTAAAGAAAACTTTGGACCCATTAGATAATGTCAGGAGAAAAGCAGAAAGATTGATCAGTGATCAAGAAAATATGGCATAATATGAAACAGTGAATGTTTTGGAGTTGTGAGAAAAAGGGAACCTGAGGGAGGAAGTTACCTTTCCTTTACATAAATTTTAGTTAGAAGGAAGTAAAAAGCATTATCCACATTAATGAATGAATTGGTAATAGTCTCAGTGCTGTTAGTCCTATTTCTGGCATTTGTGAGAAAATGACATTTGTCACTACAAAAATTGTAAAAGATATCTATGTAAAGAATATACTAAAATGTACACACTATACATAAGTACTTGCCAGTTCTAGAAAATCTTAAAAAATACAAACCTCAAATATTCCTCCTCTTTTCACCAATAATGATAAATGACATATAAAAAATGTTAGTAAAGGAGATGCTTTCACATACTCAAAAGGTGTAAATTGAATTAGATTTATTATTTATATAGTTGTTTATTTATTTAAAAATATTTTCCTTTGTTTTTTGTTTGTTTGTTTCTACTGGAATAGCAACATATTAAGTAGTATAAGCGCATGCTTGTTATACTGTTTCATCATAAGAACTTTATGCTTTCAGAATTTGGACAACAATTTAGTAAAGTGCTTTTTTACAAAAATGGTACAAAAACAGAAGATGATATTCCAACAATAAAAAAAATGAAATCCCCCAAAATAGAAGAAAAGATGAAGAAGAGAAGGTAGAAAGAATACTAGGAGGGAAATATCAAGGCAGAATTGGCCTTTCAGGTTCCTCTGCTAAAGAAAGATATTCCTTCTGTGAATATCATCAGTAAACTCATCAGCGGTTCTGTAACTCTTGAGCACTTCAGAAACTCAGAGAACTGTGAATTTGGACCAACTTCTTCCAAACTGAGGGATTAAACTAGTCATCGAAAACCCACTTCATTTCTAGCAAGCATTCTTCTTCCTGCTCAAACAAGCAGACAACCGTTTATTTGCAGAGTTGGAAGAATGTGGCTCAAGAATCCTTTGAACCATAAAATTAATTTTTCAGAGATTATGTGGGACTTGAGACGCCTGCTCCTGTGAAAGAGAAAAGTACACACATACATGCATGCATATAGCTAGCTAGCTAGGTGTCATTTCGAAACAGACCAAACTCTGCAGATGGATTATGACACATGCAGTTCCTGTCCCCAAACTCAGTGGAGAAGTGGCCAAGTGAGACTTTCCAAGATAAGTATGCTGTGCACAATTCCCCCAGAAGTAACTCAAGCACAGAAAACAGAGGCAGAGAATTTGATAATATCTTGGTTACGTGTAATGCTTGGGCCTTAAGCCACAGTTCAGAAAAGCTTATTTCCAGGCACCTTTTTGAAGCTCTTGGCTAATCCAATTTAAGGATGTTTACATCCTCTAAAAATAATAAGGTCATATTTAATGTTCTCTTAAACTTAAATACTTTACTGGATACTTATAGCACAGCCTTAGAATGGAAAGCTATACAGTAAGAATGAGTAGAAGACAGAAAATTAAGAGAAGAGAAATAAGCCAAAATCTTGTCAAAAATTCTGGAAACTTGTGCTCTGATAACTTTCTTCACAGCAGCATAGATCAGGATATGCTTCACTCAAGTCAGTGGAATTAGACCGAAATGTAAAATCAGGAAAAATATATTTGATTATCCACTAAATTATTAACTATTCTGTAAAAAAAGAGAGTAAATAAGATAGGAACAGTCTTTTGCACCTTCTAATAAAGATTTTTCTGTTAATTCAAGGCCTTGTATAAAAACATTGAAAGTAATAATAATCTTCACAAGAACCTTAGTGCACCTGTAATTATGTTTTCATGAAAAGGGTGCCTGATAGTTTAAGAATATATAGTCTGAATGCTCTTACTGTGAAGAGACCATGGCTCTTTCAGGTCTCTCCAGACCCTTTAACTTATATTTGCATTAGAATGCATGTATTTCATCAACATGCAATTGTAAATATACCCTTCAGAAAAAATGACCTACTGGCTATAATTTAATTTCATTTCCTATCTGAAATTAATTATAAGTCCTGTGAGACATGATAGAAAATTGCATTTTCCACTTTTTTTTTTTTTATTTATTAGTGACCATAAATTCATGCTGATTCTTTTTGAATTATGTTTAGGTTTTACTGATACAAAACTTTAACTGATAACACTACTGATGTGGCAATAAGCAATGTGAAATATACAGGAATGCTTTTATTCATGGTTTATGATTAACCATAAAAAACATTAGGTTTTTGAACAGCTTATCTTTTTCTAATATCCTTTATTGTGTCTCCAAGGCTTAGTATTTTATATATTAGGTAAAATATATACTACTCTTACCACGACTAGAAATTAAATCTGCAATTTATTTACCGGACATTTTTATAGCCATGTGTATGTGTACTGATGGTCGTAACCTTGCATGCAGTTGAATGAAAATGATTTGACTCTAAAATGTGTGACACCTGATATCATATACTGTATCGTACTACAGTAATGCATAGAATGTATAAAAACAGTCTTATCCAGTGCCTAATGTATACTGGAAAACATTTTCCATCTATATGACTGTTTTCTTATTGCACTTTTACAACCTTTATGTTAAGAACTTGGACTTCATAATATCAAACATAATAGTTTACCAGTTATTTAAACAGCTTTTGTTGGAGCTTGGTCTAGTCTCACAGCTTTCTTTTTCATATTGCCCTAGGCAGAATGAAAAAACTAGGATCAGGTTTTTCTCTCAAATTAGGTAGTTTGACATTGCATCCAATACGTGATTTACTTCAACACTAGAGAAGAACTAGGCTGCTAGACCTTGAAGTTCTATAATACCTGAAAGAATGCCCTTAAGGCAAATACCAGAGTAAAAGAGTTTAAATCTGTTCTAGATAGGTGGAGCAATATCCCATAGTTACCAAAGGAAAAAACAGTTATTAACAACATATTAGCTTCCTGTTCTGCATTGGAGTATCATCTCATAGTATCTATAGAGAAATTGAACAACAAAAATTCAAATTTAAGCCTTTATTGAAGACATAACTTCTGCTTAGAAGTCAAGTTTCTATATTTTTGGAGTTTAAAAAAACAGTTATCCAGTAGAAAGTTGCTTCTGAATGCCTAAAACCCCTCAGATACTGTGAACAGAGGTATAAACCGAACAGATGTATAAACCAAACAGAGAAGGACAACAATACCTCTTAAATGTTCTGCCCTTTACAAAGCATATCCTTACTCTGCTTGTCTACCTCAACTCAGTAGTCCATGAAGTATATTGTAGTTTCCAATTTCTTGCAGAAATTGCTGAATTTCTACTTCTCCATGACAAAACACTGTTCCCAGAAAACAAATAAATGAATAAATAAATAGCATATTAAATTTATCCACATGGATAATGTTGGAATGGAATCAGTGATCCAAACATAAACTTCATATCCAAACATAAACTGTTTTTGCACTCTATCAAAAAAACTATCAAAGTGTGAAACACTTGCAGACAAATTTAGACAAATTTTATTTTTTTCTTCCTCTCCAACTTCTTTGCTGTCTCTAATTTTAGTCTCCTCCCTGTTCTGCCTTTGTCTTCTCAGTTTATCAGGTAGCTTCATCATCTATTTAGTTTGCTTGTCTATGCTCTTTTCTTAAACCGTTTCTCTCTGTCATGTTACTAGAATCTTTCAAGAACCATATAATCAAATACATTTCATCACGTTATACCACTGACTAAAATTTCTGGAATATGATGAACTGTTGCAAAATAAATTTTTCTTATTATATGAACATCATCTAGTTGTTTTACTAAGGATATTTCCATATATAAAAATATAAATTCCCAGCAATCTACCTTCCCCTTTTAAAAAAAACAAAAAACAAATATGTGTACACTCTTTCAGCTCATATCAATAACAACTGCAACAGTGGACATTTCTTTGGGGTTAATGACCCTTTTCAGGGCTATGGATCATTGGCTCCCAGGAGGTGGTTAATTCTCAGAAAAAGCCCTGTTCTTCTGCTTTTATTGCTTAAATATATTGTGTGTAGATTTGCTCGCTGCCATGTAGCATAAATTTTGGAGAGAAAAAATAAGACAAGTTCCCAGCTGAGCAGAAACTGATATGACTCAAATTGACTTTATCTTATGCTAAATGACAGTTGGATATTATCAAGCACATTTACTACTCATCCTTATTTTAGTAAAAATTCCAGGGTAGAAGACTGCCATTTACTTTTTCTTTTGTAAAGGGCCTGAAGATGAATTGTCTCGAAAACATCAGCTGTATTTTTGAATCATAAAATAAATGAAGCCCAACAACTTACATATAATGATTTATTCTAATTTGTACCCCACCAGAACTGTACTTTGACAATTTGTACAGAAAGTAGATTCACAGTTTCAACTAGACACTGATAAAATTGAGTTATAAACTGTTCAATAACTGTATTTATAATGAAAATACTGACAGACCATTAAGTATAGTGCCCATTAAGAGCAGGATCTAAAATATATTATTGCTTTTGTTTGTTTTTAATGCAGTGATATTTTTCTTTCCTTGTAATTTGTATCATTTCTGTAAATCTTATGTTTTGGAATAGGACAGCCAGAACTAAACCATTGCATTAATTATAGCCTAGATTGGATCTGCTCTTTAAAATGTTAATTGCAACATTTAATAGGTGAAGTACAATAGTAAAATACACTCAAGCAGACAACTACAGTTAAGAAAAAAGCCACTTTAATGAAAGTAAAACTAATAATAGCAACCCCATTAGCTTTTATCTTATATATTTCTTTTAGAGAGACTATTTCAGTTTAAATATAACTGGCCATTAATTTATTCTTTCTTTTGAGTTGCTTTTACAATGACAAGGAAAAAGTTGAGAAAGTGCATCAATCTCTGTGCTGTGTAGATCACTGAATCATTTACATACTCTTCATGGAAGATAATGCATGATTAAAGGTAAGTAAAAGCTCATCATCGTTACACTCTCAAAGATGCCAAAGCCCAATCATTTCTATATATATTTTTTTTGACATATCCGATAAACATCTGTAATGAAAATAAAAGGGACATGAAAAGCAATATAAAGGAATATTTATATTAATATTAATATAATAATATTAATATAAAATATATTAATATTCATTCGCTTTTTTTTTTTTTTTTTAGATCTTGCTGTTCTAAGTCTGGCTGTGTTTGGCCAACTTTCAGCCTGTCATGTTTTCATTAGCTTGGGTACAAGCTCTTAGTTAAAGTTTTTTAAAAGTGAAAGAGCTGAAGTTAGATCCCACTGGAAGCCAGAATGCCAAATTAAAGGTTAGAGTGATTTATTTTCTTCTATATTAGTATGTTCTGTACTAAATTTTGATCAGTTTGACTGTCTTTTGGACTGCTGATTCACTTGCTAAAGAATGATAATTCACACAGACAAGTCAGTCATCTATATCTGAGGTATCGTAGTCTTTTGGCAGCTGAGTGACCAGACAGAGTTGCTTTTCAAAGCTAAGTGGATTGCTTAAATACACAGTGAGTATGCATATGAAGCCACCAGAGCTGCATATTCCACATAAATTACTATTCCACAAATTGCTATTAACTACACTGAAGTTACTGTGCAATGATAAGTTAGACCAGATGACCAGATATAGATCTGTTCTCAAAACACCAGACAGAAAAAAATCTTTTCCCTGGTGGTCAAGTGATATTACATCCACACATAATGAGATGTTCATATCCTACTTAAAAAAAAAAAAAAAAATGTTTACATGCTTAAGTAGTGTGTAATTAGATGGATTACCTGCCAAACTTTAAAGGAGTTTGTATCTGATCTGGAGCATGGCTAGAGGTCTTAGTGACACAAGCTCTCCAGCTGCCCCATGTTCTGCTTCTGAGTGCAACTTCCTAAACCCCTAGTTCTCCAAGCAGGTAAATATACAAGCCCTGGTAGAAAAAGCAAGCAAGGTACTTTTCTGCTTCTCCTGAAATGATAAATTCAATAGAACTTCTGAGTGTGTCTTACAGTCACTGTCCCATGATTCACAATAATAGTTTTCTTAAACAGAAACATGGCAGGCTACCTCCCCCTCCATCTGTTAGTTATTTAAACAATGACTCACTAGTTCAATTTCTCTCTTAGAGTATGTGGGCTGCTAGGTTCATTTTAATTCTCTGCCTGACAATATTCAAAAATCTAGTTTCTGGAAATTCTGTCAGTCTACTAGGTGATGTTTCAGTTTGGAAAAAGTTCCCATTTCCTCCTTTTGAAGCTGGCATGTTTTTCATTAATGTGTAAGATGTTTCAGCTATAGCAACCCTGGCTGCATAACTTCATGTTTAAATCCTCTTTTCAGTAAGAAGGAGAAAGGCCATAGTTATCTGTTCCCAAATTTGTATTTTAAGAGAAAGCAATGAGTGTTTTGGGCAATTTTTGAAGAAATTCTTCAAGACTTAAACTCAGAAGGTGAAGAGGAAAATCACAGATGCATCTTCACATTCCCTTCTCAAATTCTCATTTTCTCTGTGTACAAAGCCTAGTTACACAATTTTCACTACAAGATTAGTGTGTCACCATTCCTTCTAAGGCAAGTTTAAGGCCTTTGTTCTACCCTCACCCCAATATACCTCTAAGAATTCAAAAGATCCAGGTAATAAAGTTTTTTGATGGTTTCTTATTAAGGAATTTTTGGAGGGGTTTCAAGTGGAGAAATTGTACATTAACAAAGTAAAATGAGATAGAGAAAAGGGAGATCTGACTGAAAGTTTTTTTTTTTTTTTTTCCTTTTCCTTCTGAAATAAATCAGTAGCAAAAAACAGAGCTCTGGTCTATCTTCAGCAATTCTTACAGTTCAACATAGAAATAAAAATTGTTACTGATCTTTATTTTTAATTTTTAAATATAAATTAAAAAATTGGTTTCAGAAATTACCATATTCTGTGTGATTTTTTTTTCATTAAATCCAACATCTATTTTCCTGAGATATTTGCTAATTCAGCATTTATTGCCATACATTACAATCATATGAAGTCTTATATATAGAAATAGAGACACCTATTAGTGTTACTGAAATGTGCACAAATATTATTCAGAGAATATCTCACTTTTGAATGCATCACATTTTTAACAAGTGACCTTTCTAAGTAAGGCAGGGTTTGGGCCTTTGTTACACTACTGAAAGGCTTTCATCCTTTTGATGAACTGAATCATAGTACTGGACAGAAAATCTTGATTTTCATATATACAAAAAACTTTCCAGACCAGTGCACAATATATTTTCGCAGTCTCTAATAGCAACAAAAAGAAATTTTACTCAGCAATGCCAAATATGTCTGAACCAAAGAAGCCTCTGTCTTCTTCTGTTTCTTCCTCACAGTCACTGCTGTTGCCAGTTTTCCTTCCTCACCAATAGTTTTCATTCTTTGTTGTCATCTTAGACAAGTTGCCTAACTAAAAGTAATCTTGAGAGCAAACATCAAAAGAAGGTTTTCTGTAGTTACTCTATGTTTCTGCAGAGGATAATAATGTAATTATGTATACCCTCTATCTAGATCATATGTTGAATGACAGAAATGTTAATTCTGAACATTTCTATTTCAATGACTTATTTACACCTCATTAATGCATCAAGCAATATTTCTGTGAAGTTATGGTAACAAGTTTTTAAATAAATGATCCCTGCAAATATCATAATATAGAGGTACAGTCTAGATGTTAGGGTAGAGAACAATGCAAAGAACTACTAGCAGGTAATATTAAAAGCACCTTACCTTCTCTGTTGTATTAGTGAATTCCCAATTCCATGTGATGGATGAAAATCTAAATTTTAGGTGTATCATTAGGGTGTGTATCATTACACTCTGTATCATTAAACATCATTAATGAAAAAAAAAGTCATATTTCACTCTTGTGGTAGAGTTCAAATGCAAGTGACTGACACTGAGATGAAAAACAACACTCAGTATGAAATCATCAGAACTACTCTCTTCTACATTGTGTTAAAATATATCTGGGTTACTCAGCTAGTGTGCACTTGTAAGGAAAATGGAGTGTGATAATTATCTGCTGATTTATAGCATTTTTGCAACTGTGTTAACAAGTTAATATTTACAACTTTAACTGCTTTTTCCAGATTAATGACAACACATACTTATTAAGATAACAAATATGTTTGATTTGTTTTACAGTAGGCTACTGTCTTTAAAATACTGCATAAAAATTTATGCAAGCAAGTTCTTTTTCCAACTCTTACAACTATGATTCTAGTCCATGACTGGTTCTTGAGTACCAAGATATATATTTTAAGATTTTCCTGTGAGTGCATTTTCTCCAGCAGTGTGTAAGATTCTCTTTAACTTACTTTTTTAATTAAATGACTTTTTCATCTCCTCTTCTACAATCAGATCGCCTTTTTGTTTGCTGTCATCAGTCCTTCAAAACTAGTGCAATGACTTTGATAACTCACCACTGTCCTTCAGCATCATGACAGAGCTTCTTGCTTCAGGGCTTGCTTGAGCCCAGTTGTTTGGATGGCCTCCAACAGGGGTTACCTAGGGAAAAGAAACTCTATATGAAATCAATTAAATATACTATTTATGTGGACCAAAGAGGAACTACAGAATTCAGACGCATCAGAATGTTGTCAAAATAGTAGCTGAGAAGCACATAGGAAATATTGGATGTTTACTGTTTGAATTTATATGTATCAATACAAAAATTACAGGTAAACTTACAGTATAATACAGTGGCTGTATAATGACCTAAATTGTAGAAAAGACCCTAGTCCTCTTCAGTTTGATGAAAGTCAATAGAGCTGAACATTTTGCTTGACTAGTACACATTTGTCACTATATTCTAACCACTTTACCTTTGTGGGTGAATCATATTTACCCCAAAGGATTTATATGCATATATGTGTTTGTACATACATGTATTTTATATATATACATACATTTGTTGTTGGTTTTATTCTGTGATTCTCACAATAAGAATGTGGGCTTTGGTACAACAGGACTTACTTCTAAACTTAAGATGCAAATACAGTCTTAGTAAATAAAGAAAAATTCTGACATGAAAAATATATTCTTTACTGGGGATGCTCATAAAAATATTTCATATGAGAAGCAATACAGGACAAAAGGTAATGCACATGGTTGCATTACTTTGGAAGATACACAAAATAAAAAGCATTAATCAGTCTGCTCACAGAACTATTTAAACCAGAAATCCCATTAAGTGCTTAAATTGATTTACTCTTCTCTATCCGAAAATAATAAAATAAAATTCCTCAAGTGTCTATTAAATCAGACAATAAATAAAGGCAGGTAGGTAAAATCCTTGGGGAAAAGGGGGACCTTAAGGCCATCTGATTCATATTTCATCTCTCTTCTATTTCTTTTTTTTATCCTTGTTGAAATTCATACATACACAATGTCATAAGCTACTGTTGCTTTGGATTCAATTTATTTCACAAAATAAATAAATAAATGAATAACTAAATAAATAAACAATTCATGTGAACTGAGGCCAAAATAGTCTACTGAAATATATATATATATATTTTTCATTTATATTCATTGCCATGTCTCTTCACTGAAGTTAATGCATTTTCCCTGAAAGGTAATTCTTTTCAATTTAAATCAATGCAGTATCTTTGAACTAATGCCTTGCAGAAACGCCGTGTTTGAACAAATAGTGGTATATTTGTGTAAGTTGTAAATTTTATTGGTAATTGTACCAAAAAAGTGCTCAGGAAAAAAAAAATAAAAAACAAAAAACTTTTGCTTATAAACAGTACAGAGAATGAGCATAATTATCCATACTTCATCTTGTTTTGATTTGGTGTTCAGGAGCTTTGTGGGCTTTGGCATAGTGGAGGGAAATAAAAAGCTACTTATGTATTTAAATATAACTAGATATAATTCTCGCCTAAATATGAAATAATACTTCCATGAAAAATGATTTTTTGCAGTTTTGGCAGATTTGGGGTTCATTAAGTCATCAGGGTTAGTGGGATAAATTCATAACTCATAATATATGAGTTATGTATGCACATACACCTAACAGCTATCTAATATTTCCAGAAGCTTTAGTATTCAAGAGGGTTAGAGTTCTGACAAGAAAACAGGATTAAGGGCTTCAGTAGTAGTTTTTAAGTAGAATATGAACTACAACAAGGGTTTAAATTAACATTAGTTTTATTTCATCTGTCTAACAGTGATGTTTGAGGTATGGGCTATTTTTTAATTTTTTTTTGAAACCTGACCTAAGAAAGCAAAATGCCCTTCCTCACAGGTGCCTCAGCATTATTTTGTAATTACTTGCAATGCCAAGAGCCTCACTTCAGTGCAGGCAGGGGCAGCCCAGTGAGGCCTGAGGTGGTGAGGGCTGCAGGATGGTGCAGTGCCTCCCTCCTGCAGCCCCAGCAAAGAGACAGCATGGGCTCAGGATGATGACTGAGGTCAACCACAGCCTGGCTAACCCCAGGCACGACCACAAGCCTTGGGCCCAGCTGGGAAGTTTTGGGGATTGTGAGTTTCCAGGTGTGGTTTTAGGGAGGAGACTACTGGAAATGTGGTTCTGTCCTGTTTATTTTCTCTTGCTCCTCTGAAGTACCACCTTCAAGAACCATCTCAAGTATCTTGAGATCAAAACCATAACCTTCTTTCCTTCTTTGCATACAGAAATTATAAGATGGGTTATTTTACTTTTGTTTGTATGTCTAGCCCCAAAGTTAGCCTCTTCTTCACACACCAAAAAAACAAAAGTTTGTTTAATAAGTACAGTTTAGAGTCAAACTCCATCATATCAACATCAAGTCCAGTTTGAATGGGATAGGTCATTAAAAAAAAAAAAAAAAAGAGGCATTTTCAGTGTACACCTATAATTCAGTACAATTCAGGACTGAGCAGAAACATCCAAACTAGTAGCTAGTGTATCTAGGCTGTGTATCAGTATCAGTAACATGACATGACATTAGCTATGAAAGATAACGTACCATCTGGTTCTATACAATATTTTTTGTACTGCGCGTTCCTAGTTTATAGACTCACGATTACAGGAGAAATATGAGTGGATTATAAAAATATTACTTGCTTTGGTTCTATTCTTGCAAGCGAAAATGAAGAGCTTCAAATTTCGCACACACAGAAGTATATGTAGAGAGAATATCTGAATGTTGGTTGCTAGTGACAGGTTGATATTTCTCCAGAGTTCAAACATCAAAATGTAAAAAATTTGCTTTAAGACCAGAGGTGTGTTTAGAGGAGCTTACTCACTGACCAGTCTATGCATCTAAGAGGTGCAAGAGTCTATCTATGGACAAGGCAAGAGACCCATACCAGGAGTAATTTCCTTTTATAAGATCAGAAAGGGAAAAGAATATGAAACTAGTTTTAACTATTGCAGTTTAGTAAATATCTCTGCACAGATAAGCTGGGAATATTAACATTTTCTGATACCTGTATAAGGGTACAAGGACCAGAATAAGTATGTTGCCTGCATTACAATTTATTCTACCATCTTTTAGGTGTTGATTGGCATACAAGCTTCCCATGCTACTATTGTTTAAAATGATGGAATGACCCAAATTTACCTCAGACTTTCTGAAAGATCACTGAGCATTACATTACGAAGTTAGCTGTTCAGATATGACAGCCACCCAAAGTCTCAAATATATGCTTCATCCACTTTTTTTTTTTTTCATACTATTATCTCCTTCAACCCATCATCCTTTCCTGAGACATACAAAGACAGGGAAGGAATGGGCAGAATATATATAAATTATATATATTTAAGAATTTTGGGAAGTATTTCTTTTATGACTCTATGTTTCTATGTCTAATTCACCGTGTGGATGGGTATTGATCTTTAAATACAATACCTCCAAAGCTCTTTCTGCTTTAGACAGCTCCTTTTTTTTTTTTGTTGTTAAAAAAAAAAAAGCCAGGAACATTTAACACAGTTCTTCCTTGAGATATCATTAAAATATGCTAAGTAAGGTAAATGTGTAAGAGGGAATGCAGATATTTTTAAAGGTTATGATCTATGACAATACTTCTTAGCTTTAGAGTTAGTTTAATTGAATTAATTGTAGCATTAAAGAAGCTGAAGAACAAAGAGAGCTCTGACTCTGAATGTATTAATGGAAAATATTTGACCTTTTCAATATGTTCCATTTTGATTGGCACTCCTTTCTACTGTAGCCCTCTTAACAATTATTTCTTTATTTTTTCCCCATGAAAATAAGGTAGGTGTGTCAAAGATCCAAAGTACAGCTGAGATAATTGGAGAGAGCCAAAACAGGAAACATACAAGTGTATATGTACACACTCTTCCATAATTTGGAGGACATTAGCAATGGGGTTTTCATTCTGTTGGCAAAGCTTTTATCAAAAAGAAAAAGCCAGATTAATTTAAACCTATTTTTTTTTCTAATTAGAAAATTAATTTCAGTTTTATTTTAGCTTACAAAATCTTAGAGAAGCCACTCTTCATTTTTTTTTCTCTGCTAAAGACTGCTCCCTGCTATATATGAGAATAAAAACCTTAAAAACCTTTTTTTTAGGAAATACTTTTTTTTTTTTTTTTTTCCCCTGTCTTTGGACATTTTTTAACTTGCTAAGATAAAATCAATTTTCTCAGAAAAGCGGTAAGAATTTCAGATATCATATTTATCCAGGATATAAACATTTCTTTTACCTCTACGTTCTTCAGCTTCATGACTGGATACATGCTGTTCATGTTCTCATCTAGCATTTGAATGTGTGCAGCCTGGACAGCTCCATAGTCTGGTGATTATAGGTTACTAATTCCACAGTTCATTGATATTTTCAAGACTTGTGCTTCTCATTGCTATGTGCATTATATATCAAAATTTAGGTAAATGGCACTTCACCAGCCTATAAGTGTTAACCTTTTCTCCCCTAGAGTTTACACAGTCTTGCTACATACTCAAAACTTCAGTAATAGCTCCTACAGTACTCTACAGCTGATCAGGGAAAAATCCATGCAGTAAACTGTCTGCTTAGCCTACACAATGCTTCCAGCATTTAGATTTTACTGGAATACTTTACTGCTGAAAAATTGTCAATTTTGCTCTTGTTTAAAGTAAATAAAATAAAAACAAGTTATGTGTGAATTTCTGATGTTTACTGGTTCATTGAAAATACCCAATTTCACTTTACATGCAAATTTCTCTATACCCTCAGAGGTTAAGAAACATGAATTTCTACACAAACAATATCTTTTTCTGTAGTGCTGTATTTTTTTGCAAAACCAAAACAGAAATTGCTGTTCTGATACAGCTTAAAGCATGCTTGAGGCAAAAATCTGGGCTTGTTTTCAACTGATGAAGAATTTGTTTGTAGACTACCTAAGCACCATGTTTCTAGGTTGCTGTTGCATCTCTTTAATCTACTTGTAAATTGTCTAGGAGCAAAATACTCAGATTTTCAGCATTGAAAGCTGATTGGTATTTTCCCTTTGTGAAGTTGAAAAGTCAGTGAGTTGGTTCAATTTCATTTATTAATCATTTCTAATTGCTGAATTATTCAAAAAAAGTCTCACAATGTGCTTTTGATATTACAGGAAGAATATGTTATAAATAACTTTCTACCCCTCATTTTAAATTCCTATGTTCTTGACTTCAGTTTTCTTTGTAGAAAAGCACTTCAGCAGATCACCAGATCACTTCAACTTCTTTGAAAATGCATTTCAAGAGCCTTGACAGATCTCTTGCTCAGCAATTGGCCTTGGGAAAGTATACTCTTTGTGTTACACTTCGTCATATGCAGTAATCTGTCAGAAAGCAAACAGCAAATGCAATGGATGGCTGAAAATGATCATTTAGTATTGTCACATTAATTGTGTATTTGACACTGTGAGAGATATTTTTGTCACACATATGGTCAATGTTGATTTGAGGCTATAACTAGTGAATTGGCCATATGCCTGGTGTCTGAAGAGTTCTGAAGCATAACTTAACCTGCAACTTAACTCACTCTCTCTTCTAACCTTTGAAGACTAGGACTGAAAATGTCTTCCACATAAGGTGCTCCACTGAAGTGAAGCTGAATGGTTGTGATGTCTTTCCAATTGCCTACAGAGCAATTTTGAAGGAACATAGCTTCACTTTTATTAACTCCAGAGGTCTTTCCATTTGTTTGGCTTTTCTAGTCTGTATCTACCTTTCAATGTCCAACTAAATTGACAGAGCACACAGTCCTGTTCTATATAGCATGCTTCTCTCTGGGAACCTCTTTAAAAGCTCTAGCACTTAAGAAAAATCAATAGTGCTTATGGTATCTTGCAGGCCTCACCTCTCCTGCCTGCTAAATTCTCATAAACCTATTATTAGCCTGCCTTGAGTTACTGTTGGAAAAGAAAAATAAACATTACATCTTGAAAGCACTCATGTGGCATTGCTCTTGAATAACATTGTCTATCCTTCCTCAATTAATTTAGTGGAGCTGTGTTGATTTAGAAAGAGAAAGAAGAGCTGTGCAAAATGTATTGTAGATATAGAGCCAAGTATATATATTACATACAAATCCATTATGTTCACTAAAATAAAATGAGCCCAAAGAAAATTGGATATTTTACATAACTCTTTAAAATATAAATCATTTTGAAAATAACAAAATATAATTTCCTCAAAACATATTTTAAATTAAAAGGAATAAAAAATCTGCAAGATTAACCTATGGTATATTGCAGAAAAGAAAAAGCAGAGAGAAAAATAGACATTGGAAAAATGAAGAAAAAATTATGTGGCTAAGCTACACTTAGAAAGGAATTTAGCAAACAATAACACAATGCAGAAACACCTAAATTTTAAATATCTAGTCTCCATGTGCTCTCTGATGTTTCTTAGGCTTGTGGGGTTACTTTGTTTTGGAAGGAGTTCTAAAAGAATTGAATCTGGAGCCATCTAAAGCTGAATGAAGGCCACTAAGAATAATGTCTTTGATCTCATTCCTTATGACAAGCATTAAAAGTGAAAAAACCTACTGAGATGTATCTCAGTTTACCTATTATTCACAGTTCAGATTCTCTTCTTGTTTATCATGCACATCCTTTGCAGTTCTCTGAGGATTATGACCATGATTGATTTCTTTTAAAATAAGAAAGAGATGGAGTCTGTTTTGGTTTGTTTATTAATTAATTACTCTATTTATTTATTTTTATGGAGTATCCCAGTGGCTAGAATAGCCATGTAGAATATATGGGTCCCAGTTTAAACCTCCTCATTTGCTTAGTAGTCTCAAATATTCCTTGCCACAGAAAAATGATCAATTTACCAAGGCATTGGAAACTTCAGCAGTGCTTATGCACCTATTAAGGGAGGATAGGGAACCTCCCATTCTGCGTGCTGAAGATTTTTTTCTTAAAATAAAAATATTAATGATTTTTATTTCAAGGATGACTGTGCAAGCATATGTATCATTCTGTAGTCTGATGATGATGATGACATTTCCTGGAAAGGACCCAGTTATGTTCACACAACATTTCTGAATTTTTTGTGATCAGGCATAATGATTTAACAGTCCCTGGAGATGAGCCTGTAAGCTGAGCCCACAGCTTTTTCCAGAGTTTGCCCTGTATGTCATGTTGAAGAGACATGATCACTTCACAATTTTTTATTTTCTTTATGTATTTTTTTTTCTCAGTGAGCTAGGAGTTGTCATTCCCAGAAACAGTTTGGTAGTCAGATCATGTTTTGCCAATATGAATAGGGGGACGTTAGAATTCACTGGAAAGAAATGCACGGGTCCTGCATGGTGAGTACTCTGTCATGGTTGAGAAGAGTCCGGTCCTTTAAAACAAATTACAAATCTTTACATGGCAAATAAGTGAGAAATTTGATGAAATGGTCCTCTCTATAGTAAAGAAAAAACATATTGCAAATGAAGAAACTGTGAAGTGCAATGACACCTTTAGTTTATTTATAGCCTAAATCTAGCATATTTACTGTCAGACTAAAATATAGGGTGAGTTTTCCCTTAAAATCTGCTTCCTGTGGAGGAACATATTTTTTCTCTGGCTCATTCTACTTTTACCATCAACTAATCTTTCACCCTTTTTTAAACACAGAAATGAGTGGCATTTCACACCTCATCTGCAGAAATAGTGGGTTTTGGCATCTCCTATACCAAAGAGGAAAACATGAAGCATGCCAAATAGAGTTCTGGATTTGTAACTACAATGAGTGTGGTCCTTCTATTTTATGTCATCTTTGCTGCCCTAGAGATAAGAGTATTTTGCATTGACTTCAGTAGCTTTAGGATCAGGTTCTAATTCCTTAATCTGTAATTTCATTCTTTCATACTTAATATATAAATTATACAATCTCAATACTAAATGTTATCTATTTTATAATATCTTTTGATGCACAAGTACTCACACTGTTGTTTTTCTTTGCTGTGATATGCCAGACTGGTGTGCCATGACAGATTTAAAAGTTGACTCATTTTCTTTATAGATTTATTTGAATTATAAATACTTACTGTAGATAAATATTCCGTGACAGCGTATAAATATACTAACATCTCTGAAGTTGTATACTAAACATTACCACTCAGATAGTGGGATAGAACTGGAGATTAGGGAAGGGTTAATTTTAATCAATGTTACATTGTAGCCACAGAGCCATGAAAGAGTTCTTGCTGTGACTTAAAAGAATATATAAAATTTAATTTAGCATACAAAGCAGCCCTTTTAGGGGAGAATTATATATTAAAAAGTAAGTAAAGTGGATTGCAATATCTTAAGCCAAATTTCAATGTGACCAAGAAGACAGTCAACTCTACCAGACAGAGCTGAACTAGTTATTTTAAATACCAAAATCCCAAAATATGTTTAAAATCCATGCCCTGATGTAATCATTTGGATATTTTCTTTTGGTATCAGGAACCTTAGGTTTTCATCCCAGAACTAAGCCTTGTTTACATCAAACAGACAGAGAATAGATACCTCTGAAATTTACATCAGAATTCCACTCTTTATAAAAGCATACATTTTTATTACTTGTAACTAAATTTTCAGCATAGTCTTCCTAACCTCAAAAACTTTGCATTTTCCAAGAGGTGTTTGGAAAGTCTGATTTGCCTTAGGTCAGAATATGTAACTGGAAATAAAAGTTTTTCTCTTCTTTATCATCACATAATTTCTCTTCCCAGAGAGGTTGTAGAGTCTCTGTCTCTGGAGATATTCAAAACCCGCCTGGGTGACATGCTGCATAATGTGCTCTAGGTGATCCTGCTTGGCAGGGGGTTCTTCTAGATGGTCTTCAGAGGTCCCTTCCAACCTTGGCCATTCTGTGACTCTGTGATAATATTTATATCATGTAAACACGTGATCCTTCTTTCATTTTTAGTGTTTTAGTGACTATTATAAACATTTCTTCAAAATTCATCTTCTACATGTACGAGAATCATAAGCACTCTGTCAGTGTGCCATGAAAGATTTTTTTTTAATAATATATAAATAAATATTTCCACACACAATAAGCTATTAATTCCTCTTGAAACAATTTCTCAAAAATTAAGCTTCAGTCAAAACATGAAATGGGTTTGTTTTGCTCAGATTGGTACCTAGTATCCATATCAGCACACAATTTAACATAGTGGGTAGTTTTGTTTAGAGGAAACTGAAGTAAAAAGCTGAGGTGTATAAACAAAACTGTTAGACCACAATTCACCTGTGTCCAGTGATATCAACACATCTTTTGTAGTTTTACGAGAATAATACAGGAAAAATAATGTTAGAAAAACAAGAGGAAGCTGCTTTCTCATATGTAACATCAATCTCTGTACTTACTGCATTCAGGGCATAAAATGGTTAAGGTCAAAAACTGTCAGCTTAAATTTTGTGCAAACTGGCAAACTGATTTAAAAAAAGATTACTTTAAAATCTGACAGGCAGACAATAGGCAACCTAATACATCATTGGACAACATCACAAACTGTGACATGATATTGCACAAAGGAGTAAGCCATATATTGTTTTCCTTGATGTTGTCATATAACAAAAGCAATATACAAAAATACATCTCAGTCATCTCAATAGTTCTGGAATAAGCTGGCCTGATTTTTTTTTTTTCCCAATATAGATGATGTGAATTCTCAAAATAACTTTTAAGAATGTTGTTTTATATATACATACATATTACTGCAAGAATGTCAGCTTATCTCTTGGTCATGGATGGTGCATTTCCTTTACAAATGCCTAGGTTAAACAGAAGTTATTAACCTTTATTCATGCACAGATCTTGTAATAAGATGAAAGACTGACCAACACCCCCTCCCCCCATACAAGAACAACAGAAAAAAGAAACAGCAAAGGCTCCAAACAAATACATGACAGCCAGGGAAAATGAAATCCTTTGGGAAAACTTTGTTTGTCATCATCTGCCACTGTCCTGCCCACTCTGATGGGTAATCATTTTGCACAGTTTCTCCAGATATCTTTTGCCCTGTGGGAGAGATGACAGTGCTTTTCATCCAGTTTCCAAACTAGGAAAAATTGTGGTCAAATATTCACAACTGCCAACTTCAAAGCAATTTTTCCATGGCAACCATACCTCAAAAGCTGGAGTTGCAGAACTTGCCAATTAGCAACTCCAAAGGGGGCCATTAGCTTCTTCAAAAACATAGCGGACACTGTTTTTAATCACTGATTGTTTTCAGCCTTACAGCAAACACTAAGCAAACACTAACCATACAAGTGTAAGACTGACTACTTAGAAAGAAGTTGATGATGCATGAAAAGAACAACGCATATTGCACTCTACTTTTTAATAAAGAATAAGTATCCTCAGTAAATCATCAGTGCTATTTTATTGTTGTTTAATTAAAATGAGTCATATTTTCTCATTATCTCCAACAGTAAATCATGCATAACAGTCACAAAATATGCTTTCAGTAATTCTCAGTTATATTGCTACTTGGAAATGAACATGTACCATAAAGCAAGGGGGATGAGCATAAATATGAACCTGTAGAAAGGATTGTCTAGCTGTCTAAGGCTTCTGTTCATAAAGATAAAACAGACTGGAGAAAATAAACATATAAGAAACAGAAAATATAGAAATCAAGTACGCTATGTCCTTACTTGCAAAATCACTCTGTCTCCTTTGAAGTCTGTGGAAGGCTATTGCATTTTTAGGGATGTATTTAGTTAAAACTTTCCTATATTTTTAAATTAAAATATTTTTTAAAATAAATAAAATAAATAAAAACACAGAATGACAACCAACACCATTTATAATTTGAAAAAAAAAACACACTATTTTTATTAGCTGCTCTAAAGTAATTATTTATTTATTCACATAAATGATGTGCCATCTCCTTCAGAGGTCACATATATTTCAGCAACAGAGTAAGAAATACATGAACTTTACCTATTAATTTAAATAGGGTGTCATTTATGAAGCCCAATTATTTCCATTACCATTTACACTGTAATGCTGCTAACTAGTTTATCACTTACCATCCTGTCATAAAACCCCAGTTATCTTGCTCATCTTGTGTTTCTGGCTATGTTCATGCCACTTTGACATCTGGTGCATTTGAGAAGAAGATCTGTGCAAATTTTAAACATTTAACCAAGTTAGGGACCTCTCCAAACAGTTTATATTAATTTTCTTTTACATAAAATCAGGATCATATCAGCAGAAATGGAGATTACAAAATGTTATATGAACTTTGACTGACTGTCTGAATGCTGATTCATAAGACACTGTGTGTTTAGAAACAGGAAGGTTAGGAGGTGTACTGAGTTCAAGTCACAGTCATTGTCCCAGTTGCATCAGACCATGAGAATAGAGTACGGGACTGCTGGCTGCTGGATTAATGTTCCTCCCAGAAGGCCCTATTTCGCAAAGCTTCACAGAACATTACAGACTAGATGCTAGGCAGTGTCACAGTGCTGGTATAGCACCATAAACAAGTAGAAAGTAACGCAGACTGTCTCTCAAAAGCAAGAGAGATGCATGCCATTGCAAATAGCCATATAATGAGGGCAAACTGTAAGACTCAAAATCAGAGTTTGAGTCTTGACAGATCAGGATAGTAATGGGAGCAAAATAAAATCACATTTTACCAATTTAAAGCCAGATTCTGACACACAAATATTGTCTTCTCCAGTAACTGGCCTAGTGAACTTATAGCTGTATTTGTCAGGACTAGTGCTAATCAGATTAATATTCCTATTATACCTATTTGAATGATTCCAGTCTCTTAAGAATGTAAGTGGTTCTGAAGTATTCTCCAAGGACCCAAACCAAATAAGTCATACCTTTTGCTTTTGTTTCTAAGAAAGCCAGGAAATTTGGGGTTATGAGAGATATAATGACTCTTAAGATGTCATTACATTTGCAGGTACATTTTCAGTGTCCATCAAACAAAGCTGATTTTATATTAAAATCAACTACATGGTCTGCAGGCAGGTTTATCTGTGAAATACAAACATTATTTTAACACACTCTGAAAAGAAGCTAGTGAAACTTCATATCCAGTTGAGTTGCATTTATGGTGCAAATTTTCTTCCATATTCCTTACTAGCATTTCACTATTAGCTGCCTAACTTCATGAAGGAAAATATATTATTGTTAGTCCAGACCACATTCTTTTTTAATTCATTTGCTACAAGCAAAGCCTGAAGATGTGCCCCTTCTTTGCAGCTGACATCTGGTGCTGGAGTCAACAGTTATGAGTAAGGAAAGGATGGTTATCATAGCAGTATGTAGGCTGAAGATAGACACCTCAACTCTAAGAGAAAAACAAAACAAAACAAAACAAAACAAAAAACTTAAGGGGAAACAATTCCCTGCTGCAGATACAGAGCATATTTCACTGTTAATTGCATAATTTTTGCAGTATATTACTTACCTCCATTTTGTGACAGTATGCTAACAGGGCCTTTGCTGTGTAAAAGTAAAAGAAGACTAACGTTAGGGAAAGGCAAAAATTACCTCACAAAAGCTTTCCTTTATTTTTCTAACTCGTGAGCTACTCACTCTGAGAAAAGTTTAAAGAAATTATCAATAAAAGAGAGGAAATGGATCAATTACATTTTCCTTGTCACTTCTTTTTCCTCTTTTTTTTTTTAAGTTTGAAAAAGACAGTAATGATTTATTTTTTTTAAGAAATAAAATGTCATGTCATCTTCTGTTTGACATGTACAAGATGTTTTTAAAGGTAGTAGTCATGAAAAACCCATCTCCACGGAAAGGCAACAAAGCCAGATTAATAAAAGATAGCTTCTTATATTTTTCTTAGCACTGAGAGAAAATCCACAACAAAAATACATACCCAAAGGTATGCTTCTTACATAACCAATGATGATCATGGATGTCTTCATCATTCTGTTCTGTGTTGCCTTTATAGGTCCGTTTTACGCATTAGGATGTTTCTCTTCCACTGTGGGTGTCCTTCATACTACATGGGAGCTCTGGGCAAATGAATCCTGAGCAACAATGTGTACTGCATAGATGGCTATGAAGGCTGACAAAATGAAATCTCTATTTACTGCACCACCATCCTATGGTAATAACAGTTTCACCTCAGACTCAACCTTATCTTACATATTAGAATAGAAAGAAAGCAAGATGAAGAATATTCTGAAAGTGTTAAGTCTGACAACTGTACCAAGAATTAAAAAAAAAAAAGATCCTAAAACTATTAACAATTTCATGTCAATATAGACCAACATGGACAGATGCATAGCATCTTTAGTCGTCCTCTGGAAACAGTTTCTGCTTTGAACCTCTGTCAATGCTCTTATAAGACTGAACTTTGACTAGCATGTCCTAATAAATTAAACATGCATAAAACTAATAAACATTTGCTGGAAAGGAACTAACTTTTAAGTGTTTTAAGTATCTCATGGGAATGACCTAGGTCTTATCTCACTCATCTCCTGGTGCTTCCTTTCACAATGTCTGTTCAATTTGTACATAGTGGAACAGTTTCCCTCATTGATGTGGGAGCACACTCTGTTCAGTAGGAGGAACATGCATCTGGAATCCAGTCCCAGTTGAACCAGCTATCTTTTACTCATACAGGCCTTGGTTGAGGTAATTAAAAATCCATTGGAAATGTTTCACATGATCCTTCCATCCACACACTCATTACATTATCTAGAGAATATTCATTTTCTCTCTGTGATATTATGATGGTACATGACACTAGTGCTTGAAATCTGTCATCATTAATTCTTTGAAAAAGAAACTAAACTGAGATGAAAGTAATATGGTCTTATTCTGTACCTTTACCAAGTAATTCCAAGGCAAAGGCGTTCCAAGACTCATCAGGGACTCATACTACCACTCTATTTCCAATGTATAAGTAGGAAACATCTCCTGTCTACATTGTGTTCTGTTTTTTCCTGACTAAGGAATGCATTCATTATATTTATGTTATATTATATTTAGCAGTGTGCTGTCTTCTTTTCTACTTGTGCTCTTACATCTGATTTCTTTTAATGTCTGCTTCATTTATTGCCATAACATAATATCATGAGCCAAATATTTCTAAATAATTTCCACCATTCATGTGAATACCTTAACCAAGAATTATGACTCAACATCCCAATCAATCCCCAGCCATTTTAAGCTCCCTCACATCCTTTCATTTCTCTTCAGAAATGGTGCCAATAATTCCATTAACCTTCTTGCAAGAGCCATGTAAATTCATTATTACATTCAGTGCATCTTGCACGTAAAATCTGAATTTGTTCCCTTGTTTGGCAGAAATCATAGAATCATAGAATGGCTCAGTTTGGAAGGGATCTTAAAGATCAACTAGTTTCAACCCCTCTGCTGTGGGCAGGGATGCCACCCACTAGAACAGGTTGCTCAGGGCCTCTTCTAATCTGGTCTTGAACAACTCCAGGGATGGGGCATCCACAGCTTCTCTGAGCAACATCTTTCAGTGCCTCACTGAAGGGGCCCCACTAGGGCTGTTGTTACACATCAGGATTAAGAAACAAGTGTATTTCCTGTAGCAGTATCCTTTACCTGTGGTGTCTTGGTGAAGTTTTTATTTTTATTTTTTCCATTTTGCTGTTTCTCCTCTTTTTATTCTGTTAATTTACTGAGTTACACTGCAAAGCCAGTGCAGACGAGACACTCCATTGTGCCCTAAAAAACTAAGAGTCAGATATGCTTTCCAGGTCATGATACCATCAATGAAGCTGAGAATGTATGTTCTTCAGGCTCTTTGAGCAAGGAAAAATGAATTAAGTCTCTTAAAACTGTGTTGGTCTCACAAACTCCAGATTACCATGGAGAGGAGGCAGCACAATATGTAATTAACTTGCACCTTTCTTCTCCAGCATCTTGTTTGCCTTAAGAGGGAAATTTAGGTCGAGGACCGCAACTTTATGCCATCCTTCAAAAATGTTTCTTTTCTTTTCTTTTCTTTTCTTTTCTTTTCTTTTCTTTTCTTTTCTTTTCTTTTCTTTTCTTTTTTCTTTCCTCTCCTCTCCTCTCCTCTCCTCTCCTCTCCTCTCCTCTCCTCTCCTCTCCTCTCCTCTCCTCTCCTCTCCTCTCCTCTCCTCTCCTCTCCTCTCCTCTCCTCTCCTCTCCTCTCCTCTCCTTTCCTTTCCTTTCCTTTCCTTTCCTTTCCTTTCCTTTCCTTTCCTTTCCTTTCCTTTCCTTTCCTTTCCTTTCCTTTCCTTTCCTTTCCTTTCCTTTCCTTTCCTTTCCTTTCCTTTCCTTTCCTTTCCTTTCCTTTCCTTTCCTTTCCTTTTTTCTTTTCTCTTCTCTTCTCTTCTCTTCTCTTCTCTTCTCTTCTCTTCTCTTCTCTTCTCTTCTCTTCTCTTCTCTTCTCTTCTCTTCTCTTCTTCTTTTCTTTTTCTTTTTCTTTTTCTTTCTTCTTTTTTTTTTTTTTTTTCAGTGTTGAAGACAGAGGCAAAGAAGGCATTAAATGTCTCTGCTTTGCCTATGTCATTGTCTGTGAGGAGACCTTCCCCATCTAGTATCAGACCTAAGTTTTCTTTGGTTCTCCTTTTTCTGTTCACATATCTAAAAAAAACCTTTTTTATTGTCTCCCACAGACATGGCCAGCTTCAACTCTAGTTGGGCTTTGGCCATACGAATTTTCTCCCTACAAACACGAACAGCATCCCTACATAATATTGTAGTCTTTTCAACTTCTTTTCAAACTGACATGTCTTTCTTGAATAGATTTCTAATACATTTTTATATTTGTTTTGAATTATAGTTGAATGTCTTCTCAATGCAGTACAGTTGCAACTTGTCATTTATTAAGTACTGTGTACACATGCATATTCTTGTAAGCACTAACATAGCTTACCTCTTTTTTTTTTTTTTAACTGTTACTTTTGAAAAAGGGTATTTAAATGATTTTCTTTTACTGGTTTATCCATTTTAATGTTGCTTTTATTCACTCAGTTACATCTTTATGTAACTGCAAAGGAGCATACCACAGGTTGTGATTTTTAAAGTGAGTAATGTATTATGTCATTTATTTATCCTATCTTTACTATATATATATAAATCACTCATTCCATGTGATGTAGATGAAAATGTGAAAAATGCATGCAGTGACAGTAATAATATATTCATTTCCTCAGGGTAAAATACATCAGTCATCCTACATACCTAGGTGATACACCAGTAGAACACTCACTATTTATATCACCGGAGTTAAAAAATAAACCATATTTTCCTCCTTCCCTTAATTCTTTTTAGCACCATTTCTATTCTTTATAACATTACTATTTTTTTAATATAGAATTTTATAAAAACAAGCAGGTGATTCAAAGCTAAAATTTGTTCTTTTTGATTACTTGAGAGCAACACACTCTCCTATCACTTGTAATTTCACACATCTTATTCCTACACCTAAAAGCAAGAATTCCATCTTCATTGTGCCATAGCTCATTATAAACTGCTTTCTCCTAGCCTAATACACTGCTATTATTGTTACTGGTTCTTGAAAACATGTCCATTGAACAACATTGGAAAATTCTGCGTTAAAGCTATTATGTACACTGTGATGTATGTGAGAGTTAAAAGAATAAAAATTTAAAAAAAATTCACCAAAGCTGCCTAAATTATAACTGGAAGAAATAGAAGCAGGATTTAGATGACCTTAACTATATTTATAAGCCCATATTATGTGGAAATGCCAAAGGTATCCAAGTGCAACAACATTTGGGCATCAGTAAAATAATATTTGATATTTCTACAGGAATATTAATGCATTTTTTTGTTTATTTGTTTGTTTCATGCTGACCTGGTTTTGACTGGGGTGTGCCATGTTTTGGATTTAGGATGAGAATAACGCTGATAACATGCCAATGTTTCAGTTGCTGCAGAGCAGTGCTCACACAGAGCCAAAGATGTTTCAGCTCCTGGTGATGCCCTGCCGGCGAGGAAGCTGGGAGGTGACACAGCCAGGACGTCTGGCCCAGGCTACCCAGAGGGATGTCCCATGGCATGTGGCATTGTGCTGAACAATAAAAGATGGGAGGGTTGGCCTGGAGCAGGGGGACTGCTTCCTGAGGTCTGGCTGGGCATTGGTTGGTGGGTGGGGAGCAATTACATTGTGCATCACTTGTTTACATACGTATATATGTATAAGCTCACTTTAAACTATCTTTATCTCAGTCCATGAGTTTTCACTTTTTTTTTTCCTTCTGATTTTCTACCCCATCTCACTGGGTGTGAGGGGAGGGGAGTGAGTGAATGGCTCTGCAGTGCTTAGCTGCCTGCTGGGTTAATCCACAACACGTGCCTATTGGTATAATATCCCAAGCGGCCGATCATTTCTGAAGTGGACTTTTTTTCACATTTTTTTCTTCTCTTGTTGTTCCTGTTGGAAATCTCTTGCACCTGCAGGCAGATGTATTCACAAGTACAAGGCAGTTCTCTTCGCAACATGTGCTGAACCTGAAAGATGTATAATAAAAAGCATTAGTATTCTGCTTTTGACAGAGAGTCCCTAAGAGTAACCTTCAAAGGTGCAAACATGTAACTCACTGGTATTACATAGCTCCCCTGGGATCAGGCTGCTGCAAGTAGTGCGATTGCAGCAGGGCTCACAAAGCTCTTTTAGTTCAAAATGCAGCTTTGCAGGATCTTAACTCAGGAGAACCACAACCTGTGTGCCAGCTAACCTAATGGTCACTGTACAAACTTTATGGGTCGTTCAGCACCTAAGCACTGCTGTGGTACTTGCTGTTTTCTTTCTACACAGAAAAACTCTGCAGCAACAGAAATGCTAACATTTGTTGAGGCTCATGATCTTCATGCTTTGGACTCTGGATTTTTTTCACAGAGCTGACAGACAGAGCTCTTTCAGGGACCAAAGCCTGGCCTTGGCAGTAATTAGTGGGCTCAGTTTGCTGAGGATGCTGAGACTGCATTCTGTGAATTGTGTTGTGCTAATTCCTGCAGGAGTCTCTGGAAAAGCTCACTCCATATTTTATGACCTATAAATTGTTACATTATGATTTCTTACCAGACTTGTCTTAAAAACATCAAGATTTTGCCTTATAAAATGCACTTATCATTTCCTAGGTTTTTTCTGGATTGGGTAGGTCAGGAAGATGATTTCAATAATGTAACTTTCTACTTTTGTAAAATCAATATTTTCATTGCAATGGTCATTTCAGTGAGGGAGGTTTGTTCACTTTGAATACCTAAAAGTAACTATTGTTAGGACAATGTACATGTTTCAATCCATTTGCTTTTGGAATGCAAGTTTATTGAACAATTCATTTATTAATGAAGTTACAATAGTGCTGAAAGTGGTTTACTGAATTAAAACAGATGGAACCAACAGATTTAAGGCATCTGACAGGGTAGGATTTGCTGATATTGTGACTTAACCTAGCAAGCAAGTACTACACAGCCATTCAGTCACTCCCCCCTCTCCCCAATAGGATTGGGGAGAGAACTGGGGAAAAAAAAAGAACAGGTAGAACTCATGGGTTGAGATAAAGACAGTTTACTAGGACAGAAAGGGAAGGGAAATAGTAACAATAATATATACAAAACAAGTGATGCACAATGCAATTTCTCCCCACCCACCAACCGATGCCCAGCCAGACCCCAGGCAGCCGTGTTCCCCCAACACCCCCCCCCCCAACCCTGGCCAACCCTCCCATCTTTTTTTGTTCAGCACAACGCCACATGGCATGGGACATCCCTTTGGGCAGCCCAGGCCAGCTGTCCTGGCTGTGTCCCCTCCCAGTTGCTGGTGCACCACCAGTCTCCTCGCTGGCAGGGCAGCACCAGGAGTTGAAACATCTTTGCCTGTGTGTGAGCACTGCTCTGCAGGAACTGAAACATTGGCTAGTTATCAGCATTGTTCTCATCCTAAATCCAAACCCGACATATACCAGCCTCTATAAAGAAAATGAATTCTATCTCAGTCAATACCAGGACAGCCGATTCAAAGTGAATTAATACCTAAAGGCAAGTCCTTTGTTTAGTTTTTCAAAATTTTAATTCTCATCTTACATAATAAAGGCTTTTTTTTTAATTATTTTTTAAAGAGGTGTATTTATACTGGAGGACGTGCAAAAAAAAAACAAAACTCATCTGTGTATTGTATTGCCAACAATGGTATTTTTTAGTAGCACATACTAAGCACTGTGCATGAAAACAAACCTTTTGGTTAGTGCCTCAGATGTGGCAGTAAGTATTTTGAGTCATATATTCCACCTTATAAGAGAAAATATAATGTTACCAATTATTAGTTAAGTAAATCAGATCCATATAATATGCCTACCTAGAGCAATGGACACATGCAATACAGATTACTGAGACAACACCAGTGTCCTTGTGTACTGAACCTCAGTTGTTCAGCCTTGCTTGGGCTGGCATGACCTTTGGACTTTGGAGACCTGAGCAAACATCTTCACCTAGCTGTGTACTGTTCCATGTGTCTAGTGCTGCTTTACATGTTACCATTTAGATTCAACAGAGTAGATCAACAAGTAGATCAACAGAGAGAGCAAATCAGTTATGACTTTGAAGAAGGCTGAAGTTTACTTCAGGAATGCCCAGCCACACAGAATACATTATAGAAAGATAAAGTCTCTCAGAGAGAGAAAGAGTGCATTACTGTACAGGCAAAGCTTTCATTTAGATGTATACAGTTAAAAGACACGGAGTAAAAAGCAGGAGGCAAAATCTGAGCAGAGGAAAATTGTTCTGGGAAATCCTAGGGTAAAGAATTTGGCTATGGAAGACAGACAGTGAAGCTGCATTTCTAATTTGTGTAGATGAAGGAAAGGTTTTGGCATGCGTCTCACGTGGAAAAAAAATATCGTAGAAGGAAGGTTTCCAAATGCAGAATTAGGAGTTTCAGCACACCCTACATTTTGAAGAAGAACAAAGGAGTCACAAGAAGATTTACACAAAGGCCAGAATGTCCTTAGGGAAATCTCAGTGAAGAAAAATCATGGCACCTGGTGGTGAAGCTTATTCTGTGTATTAAATGATGTTTTAAAAATGGGATTAAAAAGCAATTTTGCCAGTGATCAAAGCCTCTCTGGAAAACTTGAGCAAAAAGCATCAAAACACCATACCAGAGCTGCTGACCAGAAAAAAATTAATGTTAAAAATATATTTTGCTCTTCTCCAGTAGAGGTCAAGTGCTCTATAGGCAAAACTGAAGACTAGGATAATAGCTCACCAGGAACATGTTCTTTGTAGAAGTGATATACAGAAATTTCCAGCTACCCACAAACGTAAAACAGAAGAAACCATTATTCAAAGAACCCACTGTTCACTGGCACATAGTCACTCAGAAATTGTTAAGAGTGAAAAACAAAACAGAAAAGTAATTCAACAACTTATCTTCTATTTTCTTGATAGGACAAAATGAATATCTTGTGAATGGCTTTTTTTTGGTCAGATAGGCTATGTTAAACAGGTATGGATATGTATAAAGGCTAATTTATATTTATACTTGTGTGTGTGCACACTATATATAAATGAATATATGCATGCGCTATTACAAAGTGCATGGACTGCATGCATATATTTATATATAAAATATATTTGAATGAACGTATGCATACATTTATTGAAAATCTGGTGAAAAAGCTTACTGAACTGATTACACAAAAACAAATAGTTCCTGCCTCAAGCAGACCTGTCGCTTCTGATCTTTGCAGTGTAGAGGTATATAAACAATGTTTCAAGACAATGAAGATGTACTCTATATAAAAAGAAAATTCAAAACATTTAGGAGAACAGTAGGGCAACAGAAGGAATGAAAGCACGACCTTACTGCGTAACTGAATTTTTAGCAATATGGAAATTACTTTTGTTTTTAAAGAAAGGCAATTTGATAAAATCCTAGACTGTGTAATCAAATTTTTCAAATATATTTAAATTTTTACAAATATTCATCACATCTCAGAAACAGTGAGGTATTTACTTGTTTTATCAATTAAGAAGTTGTCATTTAAAAAAACTGAAGACATCTGTGCACTTGTCAATTTCTGTGACATTGCAAGTGATTTACAGTTGTGATGAAGATAGACATACCTGTGATTCTGAGGTTAACAGAGATTTTTCTCTATGCTAAAGAAGCTCTCTTTATCACCTTTCACATTAGTTAAAAATAAAATCACTAAGTGTTCATTTTGAATCTTTATATAGCTTTAGATGAATCATGAAAAAAATTATGTAACTAATGAAACCAGATCTTAGTGTAAGAACAATAATCAGGGAAAAGAAAATCATTGTAGCAGCATAAAACGTAGAAGCTGCAAGAAGGACATTCTTACAGATTTCATTCTTTCTTTGGAATTGTGCATTATTCCCATTTTACTTGTGAATAACTTGAAATGGAGAATAAGTGATGTCATATCTTGATCCTTTGTGGAAGAAAGCTCTTAGTTTGTTTCTCATTATAATGTTCTCCTTCTCTTTCTCAGTTACCATTGTAATGCTGCAGGGTTCACCAGGAGACTTCCCAGAGCCTGATTTGTCATAGCATTTGATAAATGCCAAGTTCAGAGATCTTTAATGAAAAGAGTCTCGAGTGTACCTGCTACTGTGTAATATAGTATATTTTCCCAAGGGAAATGTATTCCAGAATATTCCTTGTTTGCTTCTGAGTTTATATAGCAGTCTGGAATTCCTCATAATCCTCTTCAAGAACTTTTCATTTATAAGAAATATTGGTTATAAATATTAAATATAACAGCCAAACAGAAAGCTACAGTTGTGTCCAGTACTCATATGCCATATTTCAGAACAGATTTAACAGACTCATTAAGCACTAATCTGAATGAACAGTGCTTTCTCAGGAATTTAGCAGAAGACTTCTCTAGCAATGTTCTGAATGCTCTGTTAAAGCAATGTTTTGTTTTGCTCTTTATAATTAGAAAACTGTAAGACTCTGAGGTAGCCAGGACTAGAAGGAAGAGAACAGGATAAAAAGGGAATGAAGTCGAACGCACGGGTCAGAAAGATAAAATGCTGTGACACCATCTAAACAGCACAGTGAGATTTGGAGCAGATTTGGATTCACTGAATTAACAGTTGTTTCTTTCCAGAGATTTCAGTGTAGCTGAACAGTATAGCTCTATATCTGGATTCACTTCAGGTATCACTCTCATCACTTTTCACTTTCATCTCCTTGTATAGCCATTCCAGATCAAACAGCTGGCACCACACTACATGTGAACTCATTAACAAGTGATGTGTGCACGATATCAGCCGATCAACACCATTCTGGGAGAAGCAGATTTCAGAAGTATTGAATATAACTAGCCTCTGAATGACACATGAAGCTGTTATTGCTCTTACCAGGAGGTAGTTATCTACAGCCGTATCCCTTAGAGACATCAGTGGTGGAAGTGTTCTTTTTTGACTATGTTTCATACTTTCAGATTTAGAGGAGGACACACGCAGTTTTCAAATAATCCTAGCAACATGAACAACATGTACACCTTGCAAGAACTCTTACAGAAGCAATGCTCTTTTTGATCCTTGAAGGTGTTTCATTTATGAACTGCTTAGGCTCATATAGATTTAAAAACTGAAAATGTAAGTGTATATATATATATGGCATTGGATGGCAGTTTTAATTAGGAAAACATTCTGTCCAAAACACCTCAAAACTATCTGTTTTTACTTCTTTTAATATAAATTAATACCACATAATTTTTAATATATATGTCTTGGTTTCAGGTAGGACAGAGTTAATTTTCCTCCTAGTAGCTGGCAGGGTGCTATGTTCTGGATTAGAATGAGAAGAGCGCTGATAACATGCTGATGTTTTAATTGTTGTAGAGCAGTGCTTACACCAAGCCAAGGACTTTTCAGCTTCTCGCTCTGTCCTGCTAGCGAGCAGGCTAGGGATGCAGCAGGAGCTGGGAGGGGACAGACCCAGGACAGCTGACCCAAACTGGCCAAAGGGGTATTCCATACCATCTGACGTCATGCTGAACAATATATAGGGGTGGCTAGCCGGGGTGGGGGGCCGGCTGCTCGGGGATAGGCTGGGCATCGGTCAACGGGTGGTGAGCAATTGCATTGTGCATCACTTATTTCGTACACATCATTACTATTAATACTATTATTATTATTATTATTATTATTATTATTATTATTATTATTATTGTTATTCTTTTCCCTGTCTTAATAAACTGTCTTTATCTCAACTCACAGACTTCACTTTCCCGTTTCTCTCCCCCATCCTGGAGAGGGAGGGGGGAGGGTGAGCAAACGGCTGTGTGGTGTTTGGCTGCCAGCCGGGCTAAACCACAACAATATATATATTATTAATGTATTGGATTATGTTATGAGGAGAAATCTAAAAAGCCTCACTCTCTGCAAATTCCACTTCAGTGAGAGTCTAACGAGAGGAACACAGGCTTAGAAATCTAAAAAATGGTGAGTCATTACCAACTCTGAAGGTAATTCCATGTCATCATAACTGTTTTAACTATCATTATTTTGATCATTCTTTCTTTCCCTCAATTTTCTTTTGACAAAGTATTTAACAATCTACTGCCAACAAGTTTTTTTCAGTTTAGCAGCTAGCAGACGTGACTTAACTTCCCTGGTTCTGAGCATTGTCTCTTGATAGTGAGTGTGTGTCTCCTACAATGCCACACTGCAAGATAAGAAAGAGAGGGAAAAACAGGATAGGATGTCCCAGAGATATCTAATGTAGCCCAGGAAAGTTACTCCATTATGTATTTTCCAAAAAATGAACTACAGTTATGTCACAGAAGTTGCAGAAAAAGGAAAAAAATAGAGAAAATTAATGTCACAGTTGCATATTCCAATCTGAAGATTAAAACAAGAAAAATTCTCATTATTTGTGAAATATTTTCTCCATGTTGTCACCTGTATTTTCTATAGATAGATAGATAGATAATTAATTAATTAATTAAATTAATAAAACACGTGATTCATCTTTGCTTTTGTAAGGAAAAGATCAGATGGGAAAGCTGAATGTTATTTTACACATGAAAGACTCAACTGTCACTAATACTACTTGATAGCAAGTGAAAAAATGTAGTAATTAAGATTAATTAAGATGTTTTGCCATCTTGCTGAACATACCACATTTTTGTTTGTTTTTTGTTTTGTTTTTAGGTAGGATTGTAAGGAAGACAAGATTGTCTTAACTTATTTTGAAGTTCAAGTTTTACATTATATTATAGGTGTAACTCCTGGAGCTAGCTTTTTTTTTTTTTTTTTTTCTATTTGGCATTTTGTTCTTTCTTCATAGAAGAAGTGTAACTTCTTGAATGGTTTAATAAAATTGCATTTTGTATGAATAATACACCTACATACTTTTTTAGCTCTTAACATCTTCTTAACAAATTGAATAAAAAATATATATTCTTCTGCAGTAAATATCCAACTCACTGATGTTCTTCATAGTGAAGAAATCACATACTCTTTTGGAATATAATTGTTCCGTTACTCTAAAGAATACCAGTTTAGACCTCTGATATTTTGGCTGCAAGTGATTATCCAGTTAGTGTACTGCATAAAAAAGTTTATAATGAAAAAAAGATTGTGTTTTCCACATACAAAAAGAGCATAATTTTCAAAACTTAAAAATTCAAAGCATAATTCTTAAGTTCAAAGACTGACCAAAATCGTGAGAGTATCAGTTAAAAGAGCCAGATTAGATAAATCAAGCATTTGTTGCCTTTGGACCAAGATTTTTATTTTTTTTTTCCCACATGAATGGCTTTAGCATAGACATTTCAAATGTGTATCTCTGAATATCCTAGAGCCTTTTGCTTCATATAACCTTTTAAATCATAAAGAAGTATCAAAATCATAAGCAAATGATTTTTTTTTTTTTCCCCTATAGAAATGCTTTATAAAAAATGGAGCAGAATCAAAATGAAAGACAAAGGATAGGTCTTTGTGATGCCTAATAGCCTGACCATTGAAAGAATTTGATAGTAGCAGTGTATTTGAGACTTGTCAAGCTGGAGAAGAAACTGAAACAAGGTATTCCAGACCCAATATGAGCAAATTAAACAGCCTTTAGAAATTTTGTTTCCTGCATTTTGTTTATGTCCAAGTTGAAAATAAAACCAAAATATTTATTCTCAAAACTAAAATCAATCTTTGCTTTTAATTTATTAAATGAAATCTTTTTAATTTACTGCCAATCTTACCTGATTTTCTTTCCCTTACTGTTTGGCCATCTCTTTTGCCCACACACAACATCTAGCTCCGCAGGTTTAAGCATAATCCTACTACAAGTGTGACATTGTGATGCAATGATGTCCTCTTGTAAAACAAAAATTTGGCACAGTAGGAAAAAGATTCTTATATGTGCTGTGTGAATTCTGGATTTATATTTAACTGTAAAGAATGTTGATTGGCATCTTCTTAATTAATTGAATAAAAAATATTATTTTGTAGTAACAGTCTTTTATAATAACTGTAAAGCCTTAATGTTAAAATATGTATTATTTTATGCATCTAAATGTCCGCATCTGAAGATATACTACTTTACAATCCATATTTAAACAGCCACATTAAATCTGCTCTGAAGATGAATGTTCAATTTCATCACATTAATGTAGTTTTGTCTTGTTTTGTTTTGTTTTGTTTGTAACATTACATGTTAGTATGTATAATATTATGTGCATAAACTTGTAAGTATGCTTTTGTTAGCTCTGTTGATTATTTTTATGTCAGGATAATTCACCTCGACAGTCATTGCTACTGGAAACAGAGCAGTAAGAGATGGTGTGACTGCAGTGCAGTCTAGACTGCAAAAGTTACTTTATAACTTAGCAACTTTAGTTAGTAGTAGTAGTAAAGTTAGTAAATTTATAGTTAACTTCTGTTTAGGTAAGACAAATGTTCTTTATAGCAGTAGTAATGATGGTACCTGGTGTCTTATTAAAAAACTAGGGTGAAAATCAGCTCTTCAAGCCCTTTTAATGGGTGTAGGAATGTGATTAATTTGTCCAGTTACCCTTACTGAAAACATAATTTACCTGTTTAGTTGCAAGTCTTACCTATTGTATTTATTTCTTTTGTTTATAGTTATAAATAATTGCAGAGTCAGCACAATCTGGTTTAAATCAAATCATGGCATCTAAATACTTTGTTATAGTGTAACAGAAATCATCAAGTGTAAGATCATGGAAAAGATTTTTTTGGAAAAGTTTTTTGCCTATTGCCTGACATTCACATTTGTACCAGTGGGATTTGAGGTTATATAATACCATTTCAGAAACAAAATGCAATCTGAAGTTATATTTTGTCATTTCACTCAAGATTTATGAGACTAGCATTAAGACTTATTGTTCTTGTAAATATGCTATCTGCAAGCGGGTCTGCTTTTTTTAACAACCCATCCATTATAGGTAACAGAAGTTATAGGTAACTACCTGTCCATTTTCACAGGGGATAGAAATTATAAGACAGACCTATCCAAAGAGAGAATCAGTGTTCATTTCCCACATGAGAAATGGTCTTTGAGGCAGACTGGAAGGACAATGAATATTGTTGAGGAAGATAATTCAACAGGTTGGTGTAGTACACTACTTACCCTCAATAGCTGTGAGTGACAGTGTCCTCTATGTCAGTAAATGTTTACCATGGAATTAACAGGACCCACGCCCAGTAGGCAAAGCTTATTCTGCTGTTTCTGTACAATAGTTTTGATTGTTAAATACTCACATGTAAACAAAAACTGAAATGCCCCTGGATCTTACTTAGCTTTAACTCACAACTACCTGCTCTACTTTTAATTCATTCTTCTTTTTTTTTTTTTCCATCATTTTTAGATAAACAATCGTATTCGGACCACTGAAGAAAAAAAATCTTTTAAAAAAATTATATCATTAGGACTATTCAGGTATTCATGAAGTACTGAAATATGGATAATGACTTGAACATGTCAGTAAAATGATCATCTGTCCCCAATTAATGTTGATGTATTGCAGTTGTGAAGGCTTTTAATCATCACATTACTAGGAAATTATTACTGCTCATATAATTTGTTCTTATAATCATGTATTTATCATAGATACAAAAGACAAGTTCCCCAAGAGGACTATTAAAGCCCATATTCAGCTGATGCTTAATTGGTAGAGAAGACAGTCTTTACACTTATGTGGGAACAACCATCTTTTGATCAATATGACTGTCTCTTTTTAATTACAATATATATATGTTACACATACTGTATGTTTTATTGACATGGAACATAAGATTTCTGAAAAATATCTGCATGTGGTGGAACAGATAAACAGTCAAACAAAAATCAGACTGAACAACTTCAGAAATTATCTTTAGAGGGGAAAGTGATGAGACAAAAATATTAATACTTCTCAGTGTGTTTTGGGGACCAGTTTTATATAAGGCTATTCAATCACATATTACTTCTGTAGCTCATGGCTGTGGGTATTGGATCCCAAAATAAAACCACAGGTATCTGAAAGCTGTGTTCAATAGATTAGATAGATTTCAGACCACTGAATTTTATAGGCTCAGACATAAAATGAGGGCTCCATAGCTAATCACTAAATCTTACTCTACAAAATGAGTTCCCTTGTCCAATTGAATTGCCTGGCTGTCTCCATAAACAAATTACAACAGCATGTTGCATCTTCCTTCTAGTTCTATCTATAAATTAATAATATAGGTGGCTACTAGGTATACATTTTATTATGGTTAAAAATCCTGGAGCCCTGAAATCATAGTTTGATGGCTGCGTAATTTAGAGTGGTATCTGTCAGATGCATTTTCCCTGAAACTGCAAAATGTGTTGAACTTGTGGCCCACTAAATATGAAATTCACTGGTTTGGTTTCTGCATTCCTAGGGCAATCATACCTATGAACCTCAGAGGGTATTTTGCTTATAGGAACTACATTGTCACACACAGCTCTAAAACAATATCTTGAAATTATTAAGGAGTTATTGTGGCTAGCCTTTTCTTTTGATAGACTTGTGCAAGAAAAAATTACTGGTCAAATTTTGCTCAGATTTCTCTAGTTATGTTGATGGTTCCTCTAATCGTTAAAATTTTACATGATGAGAATGTGGTTCCCTATTAAACTTTCTAATTCTAAAATTTCACTTGGATACATACTCACCATGATTCAGTCTGGTCATTTTGTATAGAGGAGACAGCAATCGCTTTCGATGCAAACCTGAGAAATGGATCAAGGTCGCTGTTTGCTGAGAGATACACACATATATGAGAGAGATGGAGAGAAACTTGGCAGGTCTTAGGAATGTCTTGGGATGTTCCTCTTTGGTATGTCATAGTGGGTTAACATCACAGCCACTCCAGCCTGCAGAGCCAGAAGAAGATGCCTGTTTTCACTGCCTTTCCTGGGGTTATTGTCAGGTGCCCATAGTCAGCACTTACCAGAAATAGGCCGCATGTGAACAAGCAGTGACAACTAGTCTCCAATTCTGCTTTATTAGTTATGTATGATGAGCCAAAGGATAGTTGCTGTACCTCTCTCTTATCCCTGACATTATTGACTAGACTCTGCTGTATAATGAGACTATACGTACCTCACTCTGCAATGTCTCCCATGAAATCACCATCTCTCCCTTAACACTCATAAGGATTGTTTGGAAGATTGCCTGTATTTTCTTCTTTATATATATATATATATATATATATTTGCCTTGGGTTCTGTGCTTTCATTATACAATGCTCAACTTTCCTTTTTTTTTTTTAATATTGTTCTTTATTATAAAAAAATACTTTATTATTATTATGCTTTTCCTTGGGGATGCTTTTTTGTGTTTACCTCTAATTGTGTGTCTAGATTCCCCCAGGGAACTCCAGTGGGCTCTCTTATACAACATGAGTCTATCTTTATAAGCTAAGATTACAGATCCTATTTGCATTGTACTTCTAGCTAGGATAAATTACTTATCATATGCAGATTTTTACACACTCACTGAATAATTGCCAACTACCATAAAATTTTCTCTCCCCAAAATGTTGTCATTTTTAAAAATGAAAATAAAATATCTCTCTCCTGACAGAAACTGCAATATTCCTTTGTATAAGAATCAAAATGGCTGATAGTCATAATAAACCCCAATGAAATCATTTAAAGCTCAGCAGAAACCACACTTAAGTCACTGCAACTATCATTCTAACCAATATGTGCAACCTGTTTGCATGAAGCCTGAAGATGACTAGTATAAAAATATATAAAAGGATATTTTGTTAAATAAAATCAGTAACTGAACTGATTCGTTTTCTTTTTTTTTTTCTCCTCTCTTTCACTCTCAAAAAAAAAAAACCAACAAAAAACAACCCAACCTAAAAAAAAAAAAACAACAAAAAAAAAAACACCCCAAAACACCACCACCACCACCAAACAAACAAACAAACAAATAAAAAATAAAAAGAAAAACCGAAAGCACTATACTGAAAACATACCTCCTTCAAGTGAAAATGAGATTCTTTGTCCCTGGGCAATTAAAATAAATAAATAAATAAAACAAAGAACTTGAGTCACAAAAATAAGGAAAAACAAAGTGGCTATATACAGTACTATACAGTACTATATAGCATAGAACAATGTTTCCTTCACTGGGATGATTTGAATTCAGAGGTTTTGAAACCAAGATTATCAGTCTCAGCCTTGCCTAAAATATATTTTTACCCTCTAGTTACAACATATCCAGCATCAGCTGCTCCCAGCTTTTTCTGCTGACAAAATAATTCATTGTAAATAGTTAAATTCCCAAGTGAGGATCTCAGTTACAAGGTTAAGGAGTCATGCTAACCTGTTTGCTCGTGGGATCAATTAACACATAAGTATATTGTGCATTATGACACATCTCCAGCACGAAATGTTGCAGCTTTCCTAATTCTAAGTACTCTGAAGCCTCTTTTGATAGTTTTCTGTGGGCAAGAGATCTTTGTCAAAGACCTAATCTGAATCTTTTCTTTTTCTTTTTGTATTTCTATCTTTTGTCTCTCTTTATATGGGTCTTTCCAGAGACTTGCTTCTGTTACAGATTGAGATGAAGCTTCCCTACGTTTTTCGTTTGTTTGTCTGTTTGTGGTTCTTGTCATTGTGTTAGAGTTGGAAATTAATTTTTTAGAGAGCTGGGGAGGAAGTTTGAGGATGACTTTTGTCAATGACTGGGACACTGTGAAGATGAGACAGCAAGAATCTAATCTTTCCCCCTGTAAAGGCAAAATCAGATGAATGGTAACAACAAAGAAATTAGACCTTTTTCCACCCCACTTTTCATGGGATTTTTTGACACAGATTACTTTGTACAAATGGTATTGAAACTGTGAAATTTTATTTTATATGAAGCCCTATTTTGGGTTGCTAAAGTTTGGCCAAGTGAGTACTACCACAGGTGTTATTTGAAGTTAGGTAAGTCCAAGCAAGTCCTCCTGAATTTTGTTTTGATATTGAACATTTAAACTGGAAAAACTTTGAAGTCATTATGTAGACAGTTATCATATTAACTAAAATTATAACACTGTGAAGTATAATTCCTCTGAAGGTTTAATACCTATCACTAAAAGAAAAGGTTTCAAAAGGGCTTTAAGACTTAAAAGTCTGTTTGCTGGAAGCTGAGAGGAAATATTGTATATTTCACATTAGTAATAAACTTTCCCTTCCCTAAGTGCTCGTTACTTGTCAGTAGTTATGACTTTGACTCAGTGAAGTGTGTTGTTTTTAGATGGTAACAGGCAACCCTATCTGGGTGCCTAGATGTTATAATAAAAAGAGTAAATATAGCTTGTGAAGCACAAAAATATAAGAATGTTGTCAGGGCTACCTTCAGATACGAGCTATGTGCACACTGTTACACTGATGTTTGTATAGTTGGAGAGGATCATGGAACGTTGTCACAAGATGATTTTTAGTGTGCCAGGAAACACACTCAAAAGCTAAGTCTCCCTTAACAAAGTGTGGCTTACCACTATATTCTTCACAAATTTCCTCCCAGGGTTGAAAGAGCAGTTAGACAAACTATCATCTGTTAACACTTTCTGAATTCATCTTTGCTTTACCACAGGAGTCTTCATTCATCACATTAAAAAGTGGAGGTAAGTTGGGAGTGAGAAGACAGTCCCACCTTGGCATCCATAATACACCTGGAAGAGATGTATGTCCATGTTTACCGGGAAGATATGTGCAGGAGGCTGTGGCAACTTGAAGAGGCCTCAAAAAAGTACCTAAAATGCACTTGTAAGCTCATGTTTGCAGCAGAATCATCAAGAAGCAGCATTCAGGCTTTCAGTGGTACAGGTATTTGGGAATTATGACTATTACTGCAGTTTCCCCATTCTTCCTTCACAGAAGCCTGCGATAAGTGGTCTCTTTCCTTTTCCTTTTCCTTTTCCTTTTCCTTTTCCTTTTCCTTTTCCTTTTCCTTTCCTTTTCCTTTTCCTTTTCCTTTTCCTTTTCCTTTTCCTTTTCCTTTTCCTTTTCCTTTTCCTTTTCCTCTTCCTCTTCCTCTTCCTCTTCCTCTTCCTCTTCCTCTTCCTCTTCCTCCTCTTCCTCTTCCTCTTCCTCTTCCTTTTCCTTTTCCTTTCTTTCTTTCTTTCTTTCTTTCTTTTTCTTTCTTTCTTCTTTTTTTTTCCTTTCTCTTTCTCTTTCTCTTTCTCTTTCTCTTTCTCTTTCTCTTTCTCTTTCTCTTTCTCTTTCTCTTTCTCTTTCTCTTTCTCTTTCTCTTTCTTTCTCTTCCTCTTCCTCTTCCTCTTCCTCTTCCTCTTCCTCTTCCTCTTCCTCTTCCTCTTCCTCTTCCTCTTTCTCTTTCTTTCTTTCTCTTTCTCTTTCTCTTTCTCTTTCTCTTTCTCTTTCTCTTTCTCTTTCTCTTTCTCTTTCTTTCTCTCTCTCTCTCTCTTTCTCTTCCTCTTCCTCTTCCTCTTCCTCTTCCTCTTCCTCTTCCTCTTCCTCTTCCTCTTCCTCTTCCTCTTCCTCTTTCTTTCTTTCTCTTTCTTTCTTTCTCTCTTTCTTTCTCTTTCTCTTTCTCTTTCTCTTTCTCTTTCTCTTTCTCTTTCTCTTTCTCTTTCTCTTTCTCTTTCTCTTTCTCTTTCTCTTTCTCTCTCTCTCTCTCTCTCTCTCTTTCTCTTTCCCTTTCCCTTTCCCTTTCCCTTTCCCTTTTTCTTTCCCTTTCTCTTTCCCTCTCCCTCTCCCTCTCCCTCTCCCTCTCCCTCTCCCTCACCCTCTCCCTCTCCCTCTCCCTCTCCCTCTCCCTCTCCCTCTCCCTCTCCCTCTCCCTCTCCCTCTCCCTTTTTCCTTTTTCCTTCTTCCTTCTTCCTTTTTCCTTTTCCTGTTTTGTTTTCTTTTTTCTCTTACTTTTTCTTCTTTTTCCTTTTCCGTCTCTCTAGGTGTTGTATCAGCATTCTCACAGACTGGAGAAAAGGGTACTCTTAGCACTACAGACAACACTAAGATTCTTGAGTCAGCTAGCTCACTTGCTAGACTTCACATCACAGACAAAAGATAGAGGGAAAAGACACAGGAGTGAGAAATTTATTTTCATTTGTTCATGTGGCTAAAGACTTGAAACTGTTTTACCAAGAGCATAGTTGACTTAAACTGCAAATTTTTGGAAAGAGGAAAAAATCCTATAGCCATCCTGACAAGTTGCATGCCAGTTTCAGCTAAATGTGATTTAAGGCAGCCAAGTTATAAACCCTGAAAAATTGGGTTTATAATGGAAATAACTGACCATGAACTTCAATGTCATGTGCACAATGCCTTAATAGCTTGACACTCACTTTCCATCTCTCACTTCAGTCAACAGATGAAAAAACATGCTGCTCATTTATTGTCTTATAGGTTAGGTTGCTCATGCATCGATATTCAATTTCTCCTCTTCCTCTGTCTGTTGCATATCCTGCTTCTAAGATTCAGAGATCAGGGAGATTTAAACTTCATCTTACTTCTTGTAAAGTCAAGGTGGCTGCTTTGCAGATTATCAGTTTGCATATAAACTTTTGTGGACTCGGAAGGCTTTTATAGTTTTGGCTAGCATAAAGTAATTTGTTTCCCAGACCTCATTCAATAGTTCTTCAGTAAAAAAATGTTGTATAAAGAAACATTATGCCGGTATTACTCAATATCACAGTGGAATTCTGGATAGGGTAAGAGCCAAGAGGCCTCAACAACAATCTACCAGAAGCACTTGACTAGATGGAATAGCTCAGGGAAAACAAACAAACAAACAAATATGAGTCTATTCCTGCTTTTCCAGCTCTTCGACTATGGGCAGCCACTGAATATGCAAGAATTGCTTTCTTTCTATCACAATAGCAGCCTGACAGCTTTCCCAGAAGGAAACATTAAGAAACATGCAGCTTTACTTTGTCCTTTTCACTACCAAAATACAAGCAGTTTTCCAGCTGATTTGCTCACTCTCCTTTATCTGGTCTGCATGGTCATATGTAGGGAAAGTGAAGGGCAAAAGTACTCTAATTAAATTGTTTTTACAGCATACAAAAAAAACAAGTTGGGTAGTTCTCAGTTTGAAAGAACAAAACTGATTTTTCCAGTAGGAACAGAGATAAAGCAGATGGAGCTACAAAACTGGTAGTCTCTATGAAAGGGTATGAAATTAGGCAGAAATGATGGATGACAATTTAAAATAGGGACTGCACAGTTAGGACTGATCTAGATTAGGAAACAGAACTGATTTCTGAGGAGTGGACAGACAAGTGAATGCCCAAGCCTCCACAGGCCTTCCTTTCTCTTATATCAAGGTATCTCCCATCAACAGATTGGTAGTAATTTCAGGGAGTTCAGAGCCTGAAAAGGCAAACAAGGTGTACATCATCACCGCACTTCAGTAGAATATGCATGATTTTTCAAAGTAAAGTCAATGGTAAATTCCAGTCAAATTTAAAGTAAATGCAACAGGGTGTAGCTATGGCAGGGGAAGAAATGTCCTTTTGCAAAACAGCCTTTGATTTGAGAATGAGCTATTTGTAAAAGTTGGGATTTTAAGAAGCATGCATTACAGGAAAATAATAATATAGTGATCTAAATTATTGTTCAACTTAACAGAAAAGACTTTAACTTGTCCAAGTGAAACACAGAAATTCACCCAGATAACTGAAAATCAAAAGGTCTCAAGACCACTTTCCGAAAGACATGATTTTGAGCTTTACCTTTATAATTCTATCACCCTGAAAAGATAGCTGTCTCTTTGATAGGTAGGCAAGAAAAATTCAAAAGCTGTCTCAAAGCAAAGAAACTTGGAAGTTTTATTTCTTGGAAAATAAAAACTTTGGGACAGTGTGTCAAAAGTCGTTCTAAAATATTTTCATTTTCAATGGGACAAATTACAGCTGGGGTAGAAATATTAGCTGTGAGTTATTAACTAGGCAAGTTGAGCATGTGGAATACAGTCCTATTAAAGCTGTACAGAACTCGGGCTTTTTAAGAACGCCACAGTTTTCAGACTTCTGAAAGTCACAGCATGTCATATCTACAAGATGGTGTCGACTGGTACAGTGTTACTGACTACAGTTGATTCATGCCATTTTAGGATCAACAGGATCCTATAGGAGCTGTGAACTTGCTGGGCACATATTGCATTTGATGATGCAGTATTTGAAGAACTAAACCACATTCTAATAAAACACAATGAGTTTGTCCTTAGCTTTTTGTAAAAAAAAATGTTCTCAGGAGAGGAACCTGCATAAAGCACTGGTATTAGAGATACCAAAGTTATTGAAGGTTTCTAAAAGGAAAAATGCAAGCTTGTACTAAACCTCTGTTTTAGAGCAAAAAACACAAATAAAGGCTCAAGACTGACTTTTAAAATTTGAAAGAGTAAGCTATAGTTATGTGGAATCCACCTACAGAAGATCTGATTTAAATGGGAAAGCAAGGCTAATTTCCGATTAAACCTCAGAGCAATTCTTAGGGCAGTTCTCATTAGGGAGCTGACCTTTTCCCTGCTGCAATTAGAAAAGCTCTGTTGTCTTCATACAAATGTTTAAGATGTGATATCCTCTATAGTTTTAAGAGTATGTTCTCTTCATGTCTGTGTTATCATTTTTCACATGAAGTCAATACCTGTCCCAAAGGACACTATATGGAAAACAAAACAAGCAAACAAACAGACAAAAAACAACACACCAAAACCATACATCTCATCCCTCATCACAAACAGCCTAATTTCCAACATTCCAACATTTATCTTCCATGCACCCTTTAAAAAAGAAACAACCATTAAATATGCCTTTCTGCAAAGCAGAGGAATTAATAGCAGTTACATTTAAGTACTGCCTACATTGTTTAACAGGCAGTCTTTTATAATGTCAAGTTAATGAGAATGCCAATCAAGGAGGAACATTCTGTGTTAAAGTATGCAAATGAGACGTTAGCATAGTGAAGTTGCTGTCATCTTTAAATTGTGAGAGATAATGCCAATCTGTGAGAACTTTTACAGGGAAAGTCCAGATTTCAATGAGAAAGACAAACTTTAAGTGATTACTAAATTTATAGTGTTTATCACTTCCAAGACAGCTGACAGAACAAAGCAAAGCTAGAACATGTCCAGGCATAACTTTATTTTGTGTAATCTGAACAAAAAACACAGTTCATGACATCCTGAATGCAACATGATTGTAACTGAGTAATAATTAAATTTGAAAAACTAAACAGTGATCTCTGAAATTCATGAATTACACAAATAGCTTACAACTACATTTTTACAGGCATATCTTGTTTGTATTTTAGGAACTGTTTATTTATTTATTCCTTTGTACTGAGTGTTGAATGAAGGTGGGAGTAGCACAGCCAGCCCCTGCAGTAGTGATTCAGGAAAATCCCTTCAGCTTAACAAAACTGGGGCTCTGAGGCTTGATGGTTGTGCAAACAGCTTTAACTATAAAATTCTTTCTCCAGGCACAGAGATATTTATAGAAATGCCATATAATAATTAGCTGTCAAAGTTAGCTAAGTTCTCCCTGGTGAACAACAATTTGGATGTCTCATCTACAACCTGCCACTCTGGACCTGTGTATTTAAGGATCTAATACTGTTTTATTTTGGGCAGTGGTGTGGAGCAAGTGAGGTGTGACTACTTTGAAGACCCTTCTGCGTTTAGCCTCTATGGAAAATAAACCTATTGGTCCACAGGGCTTGAGGCATACTACTTGCAAATCCACCTCCTACCAAAAATGTTAGTCTTGTGAGGTCTGGTTTACATCTTCAGAGCATGTGGTTCCAAAGGTTATGTGTCACATACTACACAGCAATTTTTGTAGGGCCTGACATGATACCTTTCTTCAAAAATATTTTACATTCCAAGAAATTGAAATTTACTCTGTTGTCTTGGGAAGTTTATTTGAGTGTTGTTTTTTTGTTTGTCTGTTTTGTTTTGTTCGTTTGCTTTGTTGTTGTTTTTTCTATTTTGGATGATCAAAAATTACTGGCTTTCTCACCTGCATTGCCAACAAGAAAATCTGTTCTGTCCCTGATCTATTGACAAATTATTTAAGGGGAATAATTTATTTGAATGTCAACTTCAGCATAATTCATGATCTAATAAACATTGAAAGGTATCCTGATGATTGTCCTATCGCCTTAAAAAGTTTCAATGTTAGAAATACTATTTTAACATGAACTCAGCTGTAACATATCCGAGGCACACTTGTGCATTTCTCTGTCATAATGAGCTTTAGTTTAACATCATTATGTTGTAAAATATAACATATTGAAAATGTAGTTTGTAGGACAATGATTAATATCTTCCAACATCTAATCTATTTATCTTTTAACATTTGTCAACATGACTTGAGTTAATTTGGGCTCTTCCATCTTCCTTCATTGTACTGGGAAGGCTGTGAAAATATGAAACTTTATAACTTTTTAATATTAGGAGTTTATCACATTTTAGTTGTGTGTGTGTGTGTTTTACTAATAGTAAGCAAAGCTTAGCCCAAATTGCAGTTCTTCACAGATCAGTAATGAATATGCCAAATGCAATACACTGCAAGTATGAGAGGATGAAAAGAGGAGCCTCCCTGCTATGTTGCAACCCACTGGTTACCCAAAAAAGTAACTGGTAGTTCTTTGCTTTCTCTCTTTCCTCTGCCCCTGCCCAAAAGCAAACTCTCCCCATGCAAGTGCAGCTTCTTGTCCCTCAGCTCCTCCCTCCTTTCCATAAGTTCATGGCAAGTTCCAGGTCACTGATTTCCTGCCGTGAAAGGCCAAAAAATAATTATTCCCATTGGGCTGAATTGGCTGCAGTAAGATTTTTCCTCTCCTTTAAAACATTGGGAGGCCCTGCTGAATTAAAGGAAACCAAAGTTTAGCATCTTGACATGAAAATGAAACGTAGGAGTTGGCACGTTTCCAGTGGAGACAGAGTAAAAAGGTAGACTCCTAAAGGTCAAAAAACAACAACAAAACATCCTCCCCACAAAACAAAACAAAACAAAACAAAACAAAAAAACAGCCTTGGGAGACTACTTAGTAGACCTCTTGCTTTTAAGGGGAAGCCTTGGGTCTTGGGTCTACTTGTGCTACTGGGTAGCACAGTTTTCCTGTATTATTGCCTGAATGGTGTCTGGGACAGCAGGGATGATGCCTGTTTTGGGTTAGTGCCTGTAAAAGTCCCTGTTAAATGACCAACAGGCAAGGTGATGGTTTTATATTAACCCCACTAGTTGTCAAATTATTACAATAGTATCTTAAAGCCCATTTCTTTCTTTGTCTTCTATCCAGCTCTTCTTCGTTAGCAACCCAAACTCTTTTTCTAATCCTGTAGGCATCTGACTGCTGGTTACTTTCCTCTTGTCACAGAAACTGATCAAATCCATGACTTGAAAAACTGCAGAAGCCATAATGGAGTTCATTTGCAATATCCTTTCTGGTGCAAAATCTCTATTTGGTGCTTGCTATTTTTATTTTTCTTTAACATATTACTAATTTATTCTCTCTCTCTCTCTTTTTTAAACTGTTTATTCTGAGATTCTTTATGGAAGAATTGCTTATGATGTGTGTATTCATTTTTCATTTTCTCCAAATGTATTGCACCTGAGAAGAAAGTCTTTAATTAGCTTTTCTCCTATTAACACTGAAATATGACAGGGATTCAGAGACTGTAGTTCAATTTTTAACAGAGCTAGACTTGAAAAATATCTTCCTTTGAAAACTGAAACCTTTGGCCTCAATTGGCTTGGAAAGCTATTGGAGCAACTTGGATAAAATCCTGCTATGATTTGTATAAGCTTTTGGCAGTCAAAACTATGGGAAATAAATCATATGTACTCTTAACTACACTCTTCCTAGGCATTTACTTAACATTTAATTCACAGGTACATTGCCTTAAATCTCAACAGGTGACTGACATATGTATGCATTGGCATGATCCTTATTTGTGAGGTACTGCCATATTTTCCAGCAAAGTTGGAATGTAAAGAATTTGTTATTAAAAGCTTATTATAGAAGTTTAAAAAGGCGATGGGCTTAAAAGAGACTATTATGAGGTTAATATCTCATATGTTTTTGAAACTTTTCCACCTCTCTAACTAACATGATTTACGTCTTCCTTCAGTACTGTCGAAGCAGCTGCTGTTCCCAAGCAGGTAACTGCTTTGGTATAGCAGCAACTGGACCAGCTGAAAATTAACAAGGTAAAAGGTATCATTAGCATATTGCTGTTGGCTAGGAATATAACATCTCATCAAATTTTGAAAGAATTTTCTGTACACATTGAGGAACAATTGCAGTACCCCATAACAAACTGTCTTCCAAGGAAGAAGCCCTATTTTTGACCCTAATATAAGTGTTGTAGGCACAATTTTCTTTTCATAACTTCACTTAAATCTTCTATGAACATATTGGTTTGTTCAATTGGATATTATAAACCGATTTCATACAAATTGTATTTTAACATTACAAATTGGTAAAATTTAGCCAAGAAAAAGTTTTCTTGCCTGTTTCAAAGTAATAAGGAGCATGAGATGTGCCCAGTGCCCCAGAAAGTGTTGTGGTAGCCCTTCCCCAGTACCTGTTGATCTGCTGAGAGTTAGCAGTTGCAAGGCTCTCCACTGTCAAGAATACCAGAAAAACCTACATGTGTGGTGGCTGGAAGCTGACTGTCTTTCCTAACTAGTTAAAATGATTTTAAGTTGATGTTATCAAGAGAGGGGATATTGGCTCTTGCCACATGAGAGGGAAATCTCTAAAGTTTTATTGCTTCATCTGTGCAATAGGAACTGGAGGACGGAGTTTTGTCAGTAGTTAAGAGGTCATACGTTTACCATACACTGATCATTTATTTATGTTTATATACATACGTATGTATTTTATTAGAATTTTCTGAAAATAGTTTAATTTTAGAATGGTATTTGAAGAGTCTAGTACTGTGTCTTGTTCAGAAATTGTTATTTAATAAAGCACACTTTGCCTAATATTTCACATTCTAAACTAGTTTCCAGAAATTCTCAATGACTTTTGGAATAACCTAGCACAGCATAGCTGATAAAGAAAAGTATTTCTGCTGTAGGAAGCTTACAAATGAGGACTTTGAAAGGGGAAAAGATGTTAGCTTGGACTTTTTCTTTTGGTTTCCATCACTAAGTAAAAATAAAGAGACATGAATGTTTTTGAGCCCATAGGCATTTTAATACTAAGTTGGTGGTAGACTGTTTGGAGAAAAAAAACGTATGCCTACAGTCTTGTTTTTAATTCCATAGTCTACAATGGATAAATGAAGTCTGTGAGTCATTAGTAATGTAAATTTATATTCTTGAAATAAGATATGACGATTCAGTAAAAGGAAGAAAATTTCTATAATAAAATCTGAGGAGTTGAACATGATTCAAGCAATCACAACCACAATAGAGGAAAAGAGGAGAGACTTTATTCCACTAACAGTTTTTGGAAGCTTTCTGTCTCTGGAGCACATGGGAAAGCAGAATGCATTTGCAGCATCCACAGAAGAGATGGACTGTCACTGAATCAACTCGAAATAGCTAAGTATTAGCTTTCTAGCATTTCAGGTGGTCCCAAATTTATATTCTTCTAATTTTGTCTTTGGTGGGTTTCTGACATGTTTTTGTTGTTGTTTTGTTTGTTTGTTTGTGTTTGGTTTTGTTTACAGAAGCAATAATCCTTTTACTAAATGTTTTTGTTGGATTATATGATTTGAAATGCAATACTTTTCTCTAGTTCTGCCCACAAGAATCCAATGGAAATGTTTTCAGCTGGCCATAGTCTCTTAAAGTCTCAGATATCTACATCAAGGAGTTTCTCTCAAACTTGCAGCCAGGGTATTTCACTTTCACCTGGTCTAGCTCCACCCTTTACAATTCCCTATCTCCTCTGCCTCTGTTTCCATACCACATCCTAGTTTCTTGCCAGATTTTCTTGCCCTTCTACTTATTTCTCCATCCAGTTCCTCCCCTGGAGGATGGGACTCCACCCTTACAACTGAAAAAATTTCCAGTACACATTTTCAGTGCCTCACCCAAAAAATGCCGGGTGATCCCTGTCCCAGACATCCTTTATCTTCCCCTCATCTTCTGTTCACAAACCCTATAGTCTTTTCTGTTCTTGCTTCCAGTGACCTTTTTTTTTTTTTTCCATGCGCTGTCTACTTCTTCTCCCTTTTTAATAATTACTCTTCATCAACCTGCAGTCATTGACTCAGAGGACAAAACATACAAGTGAGAACCTAAAACTCTTTATTCCACAATTTAAATTCACAACACATTTGACTATCCCAGAAAATGACACTCTAGATACTGAAACCCTGTATGAGTCTGTGGGAAACATTTGCTCTTTTGCAACACGATTCGGAGGTAATTATGTTGCTTCTAAGTTGTAAAGGAAAACTTGAGTGATTTTTCTACAGAGAAAGAAAAATATGGGTTCTGAAAACCTGCTACACTATATGTGCTGCTCCATCCTGGGTTTAATTCTATTTCTACTCTTGTTCTCTTTGCCAGTGGGGAAGGCTAAGTAATGTCAGTCTTCTCAGTCATCCTTATCACAAACAATCATTCTGTGTGGCCTATGTTAATCATTCTCACAAGTCTCCATCTCTCACTATTAGATTAATAGTTGCAATTATGCATACTCTTCCCTGCACAGCTATTGTTTACACGTTCTCTAATTTTATTCATTAGACCAGTGAGTGGGCATAACTATGGTTATAAGTTATCCCTCCATTTTCTCAAGGACAATGAGGAATGTAGTACAGCGAGTATTTGGATCCATGATAACATCTTGGACTAGAAAGAAAGAAACTCAAGCATTAGAGTCCTGTCACATTCAGTGGGAAAAAAATCTCTTGCTTGGCATGCATGTTCAAGGTGTAAATTCCTCGCAATTTCAGAAATTGTATACAGAACATTTAAACAAGAGCTATAAACTATTGCCTTGATCCTCACCACTTTCCATTTTAATGGGAAAAAATATGAAAAATAACTTTTGTTTTTAGCATGAAATAGTCAAGACGGATAATGAATAGTGGCAAGGTACTCAATCTTTCAGCATTTTTGATAAAAGCTGGAGGCTAAAGGAGACAGAAAAGACACACAAGGGGCATACTGTTTTTTAACAGATGAGCAATCAGAAAACAATTATATGTAAGCTAAAAATCTCAGTGATTTAAGGAGCACTTATTAAAAAAAGGAATATCATATAACATTTTCTTTCTGGTTCTGAAAATAAATCACTGTGGTCATCTGCTCTATAGATATATATCTGCTATAGATATCTATAGATATCTGCTATAGATATCTATAGCTATCTATAGATATATATCTGCTCTTTCAAAGGTGTCTAACTTTCTGTTTGTTTTTCCTTACTTAAGGAAGGAATAATTTCCTAGTTTCTGAAAAGTTACAGGTGTAGTTTATCAAAGATGGTGAAAAAGTAAAGCTCTCCATTTTGTTAAAGATGGCTTCATAAGGAATCTATTCCAATAACCACAAGCCAAAAAATTTGTTCAGTATCTCATTTATTCAAGAGACAGTAAAAACAAACATTTGGTTCATATTTCTCATTAGCAGATTTTTGCAAATAAAAATAGTGAACATATTGAACAATTAGTTAGGAAGTGAAAATCTCTCCGTAATTACAACCCCAAAAAATTATTTACAAATAAGATGGCTTGCCCAGTCAGGAAAAAAAAAAAAAAAAAAAAAAGGAAAAGAAAAAGTGAATACATGTAATTAATTATTTTTCATCTAAAGCTCTTATTTAATCAACATATTCATAATGTACCAGTAAATGAAACAGCATGTTAATCATTTTATAAAATGGGAAGCAGATTAAACCAGAGCACTTTTACTACAGTCAGAAAGTCAGAAATGTTTTCTTAGCTTCTCATGTTAACTACTAAATTAGTAGTTTTAAAAAGTCATCCCTGTTTCATATTTAAGAAAAATCTCAATTTAGTAATCTTACATTATATTTAGAATCTATTCTTTAAAGAATTTCAACTATCTTCTCTCATTCACAGAATCACAGGATCACAGAATTGTTAATGTTGGAAGGGATCTCTGGAGGTCATCTGGTCCAACACCACTGTTCAAGCAGGGCCACCTAGAACAGTCTGCCCAAGACCATGTCCAGATGGCTTTTGACTATGTCCAAGGAGGCAGACTCCACAGACTCTCTGGGCAACCTGTGCCGGTGTTTGGTCACCCATGCAGTAAAGAAGTTTTTCCTGACATTCAGACAGAATATCTTGTGTTCCAGTTTGTGCATATTGCCTCTTGTCCTGGCACGGAGCACCACTGAAAATTGCATGGCTTTGTTCTCTTTGCACCCTCCCTCAGGTACTTATACACGTTGATATGATCCCCCCTTTTCCTGTTCAAATAAAAACAGTGACCCATAAGCTTCCATAATTAGGTGAATTCACCACTGAGCATTGGAGCAATTTGAATCCTGGGAGGCACTGCAGAAACAGACACTAACTCTGGGGTTTTAAGTTTTGCAGTAACTTGTGCATGATATATGTAGAAAGATCATGGTGCAGTGGACAAAATGCAAGAAAAAAGTGTTGTCTGTGGACCACTATTCCAGAGACATTAATGATATTTTGATAAAAGTTAACTATCTCTATAGAAAGGATCATGTAGAAAATTGCCAGCTTTGTGCATGAGATCCAAAATATGCATATGATCACTTACGTCTAGATTTTCTGGTGTTTTAGGCTGTATTAGTCACATTCATTGCTAGTTCAAACACATCTTTTTTCTACTACTGTGCCTCTATATTGTATACAGACTTATAGTTTGTACTTCTGTGGAACTTTGTATTTTAGTGTGATACTTCCCATGATTTGTTTCCATGACTGCAAACATTGTACTTGGCAGTTCTCAGTAAATGCAAAACTGCAAATGATTCCTTGAAAAGCTATACCTTTTTTTTTTTTTTTCCTTGAGTGTGGGTGCAGGGATGGAAGGAGGAGAACTGTGTTCGGTTTTGGGCCCCTCATTGCAAGAAGGACATCGAGGCCCTGGAGCATGTCTGGAGAAGGGCTACAAAGCTGGTGAAGGGCCTGGAACACAAGTCCTATAAGGAGCGGCTGAGGGAACTTGGGTTGTTTAGTCTGGAGAAGAGGAGGCTCAGAGGAGACCTTACTGCTCTCTACAACTACCTGAAAGGAAGTAGTGGAGAGCTGGGGGTTGGCCTCTTCTCACAGATAACCAGCAATAGGACAAGAGGCAATGGCCTCAAGTTGTGCCAGGGGAGGTTTAGGTTGGAAATCAGGAGAAATTTCTTCTCAGAAAGAGTAGTCAGGCATTGGAATGGGTTGCCCAGAGAGATGGTGGAGTCCCCGTCCCTGGGGGCGTTTAAAGAAAGGTCAGACGTGGTGCTTAGGGACATGGTTTAGTGGGTGACATGGGTAGTAAGGGGATGGTTGTACCAGATGATCTTGGAGGTCTTATCCAATCTTAATGATTCTATGATTCCATGAAATAAAATGATTAGCATATCTTTTGTGCCACCTATGTTGATTACAATCTTGTCTGCACAAAGTGGTTCACTATTTGTTCTGTGAACTATGGTTTAGACTTTCAGATAGAAGACAGAGATCCATGAGGGTGGATCACCCTCAAATCTCAGCCTGAGCAGGACCAGTTCTAATGATGAAAGCAAGGATAGTTGCACAATAGACAAAAATATCAAAACTCAACACAAAAATGCAATTGATCCAAAGAACCAAGACTATTGATTATTTATTTATTTATTTAAAATTTAAATGAAGGTAGAACACACACATAAATTCACAGAATTAGGCATATCTGATGCTGAACATGGTTGGAATGATCAACTAGAGTGCTTCATTCTATGACTTAATAGCTGGTTCTGAATCTGAAGATAAGTGCAGAAAGAAGTGGTGATAATAAATGGTTCAAAGGCATGGAAATAAAATATTCCATAAATTAACTTATAATTCAAAAATCAGTATGTACTGACCAATTAGAGATGCCAATTGGGGTAGAATTGTAATTTAAGAAGTAGCTAGTATTGATTCTGATGAGGTTTTGGAAAAATAATGTTTTAGTTTATGTTAGTTATGTTAGTTTATGTTAGTTATGTTAGTTTATGTTAGTTATTTTTAGTTTTAGTTTTTTTAGTATATGTGATAAGGTTTTGATAAATACTGTATTACCGTTTTCAGTTTTTTTGGGTTAGAAGATTCTCAGATGGCTTACAACTGAATAAAGATGACATTAAGAAGAGGCATGTTGTCTCAACAATAAATCCAGGCCTTCTGTTTTGAAATGACAAGCAATGTTGTAATTATCTCACAAGTGTCTTGTGGGTTTTTAGGATTTCTCTCTGAAATTACCTTTTCCATTCAAGCACTTCCAGTGGAAATCTATATCAAGATATTACAGTTACAAGATCCCATTTAAATGTTATTTGGGGCAACAAGATCTACAGGGTTAATTAAGAAAGCATTATACAGTCCACTATTGAGGAATGGACTAATGACTTCAGGCCATAGGGGACAGAACCAGTTACACAAATATAGGACCTGAGAGGATGGTTTAATGGGGGCAGCAATAAAGTGAGAGCAGAAAATTTTTACTACCCACTGATGGTCAATAGCTTTCTTAACACAACATCTGTGACAGCTTGGATGGCTGAGATCATCATCAGCCACCCTGAGTTAAAGTCTGGCTGAATAAGAGTCCCAGAAATCTTCTTGCCTTCTTGAAAGGCAAATCTCTACATTAAATAAGTCACTCTAAACTCCTCTTCAAGAGAAACTGACCCTATTTATAATAATTGCTGAATCAAATCAATCAGCTCAAATTATTCATTACAGTGGCATTGGAGTCAATGAAACAATACTGATTTCATAATCTGAGTATCTGGCCTATTAATTCAACCCCTGGACTGTCAGAAGGCTTTAAGAACACTCCCAGAGCTTGAAAAGCTCATGTTGAACTCTGAGAGCACCATTTCAGAAAATATTTTTTAAAGCTATATGTAAAAAAAATAAAAAATAAAGCATGGGCATTCAAAACCAGAAGACTTAAGTATGAGGGGGGAAACAAAAACAAACAAAAAACAAAATGAAAACATTGACCATATGAAAAGAAGCCTGAGAAATACAGAAAATATATTTTAATTCAAAATATTTACAATCATTAGCTTTTTTTTTTTTTTTTTTTTTTCTACTACATCAAGCTTTATTTATTGCAGATACATGAGTTTGAAAGTCAAAAGAGAGATCAAACATTACATGTGTAGTAACAACACTGGTAATGGTATGCTTAGCATCTGTACCAATTTCAAAGGAAGGAATGGATCAGATGAAAAGCAGTGAGCCATTATAAGAAAGCAAAGATAGCAACACCTTGATGAAACAGAGATTGAAGAATCAAATATTCTAGTCAGCATGAACATCATCATTCTTTCTGTCCTATCTAGTACATATGGAAGAATTCAAATGATGCCAATCATTTTTATCCTGATTTATTTTTCTAGTTCTTTTATTTTTAGTTAAAAGGATACTGTTTCAGACATTATTACTGCAACAGTGCCGTCAACTAAAAAAGTTTGTTTAGGCAGCCTTCTATTGGATATTCTCAAATGATTTCTCATCATCTGAGAGATCAACAAATATGTGCATTTCTTTTGTTATGCTACTTGTATTACTTGTAAGTCTTCTTAATTCAATATTGTAGACAGACGCTGGATTTGAAAGTTGTTTAATTTATACAGTATAATCTTAGGAATGAAGAGAAATATTAAATTCAGTAGCATTATAGCTGGAGAGAAAATGATTCTTTCTCATTAAGTTACAAGAATTTGCTGCTTTATTAGAAAGGAAGTAATTCCAATATATGTAAGGACTCATTTCCTGTTCTTGTGTGTTCTTTCCCGGCAAGCCTAGAGATGAGCCCTTCTTTCACTAATAGTAAAGAGAAAGTCTCTTACCTTTCTAGAGAGTTTCCTAGTACTTGTCAAAACTTACTATCTTTCTGACATCAAATTTCTTTTACATTGGTTTGAGAAAGACTGTAAGGACAAAATCTCTATGCACACTCACAGATGCACACAAATCTATATATATACAGTGTTTTGTTTCTCAGGCTTTGTTGCCTTTTCCACACCATAATATCACAGTTAGATAACATAAATACAACACACTGTACAGATCATATACCCTGGTAACACTAAGAAACGGTGGCATTAATCATTTTAAAATCTTGAAGAAATCCCGTGATATAATATTTGGGGCAAGAGAAATATCCAGCTTTTGATAGAGCCACTAGCATAGTTTTAGAGCAGTATCAAAAATCATGGCTAGTACAAACTACAGAATTCAAAAAATAAAGACAGAATTGCATTCTCCCAACAAATAAGTGAGAATAAAAAAGAATTCAGCTAATGAAATAGTAGAGAAAAACATTAAACAGCTATAATAGAACACCCCCTAAAACTCTAAGGGTTCCCCCCAGGGGTCTGCAGTTTATCTTCCACCAGCTTCCACAGCTGCCTGGAGTTAGGGCTTCTCCTTACTTACACTGCTTTACATACTTTGTGTTTTCCAAACATTTTATTACTGCATGTGTGCTACCTTTAAAAATAATAAAACCAACTTGTAGGCTGATTTATATATTTCAGCAATACTCCCTAACTTCCAGGGCAGGAATCAGTTGGCTGTGTTATAACCAACTTCAAATGAGTGGGATTTCCCTCATTTCCCTCAAAACGTCCAAATTTTATCAGAGTTTCTGGTAAATTCCTGAGATGTGGTAAAGGCTATAAATCTTTTCACAGCTGAAAAAAATAACAGTAAAGCACTGACTATGTTTTTAAAATGACAGATTATAACATTTAACAGGCCCCAAATGGTCTGATAGGTGTCTGAATTTACCATGCACCTTATATGCTGCAAAACCCACTTTCTGCCTCTACCACAGTGACACTGGCACTGGAGCATGCAGTGGCAATATCAGGGCAGCGGCATTACAGCACCAGCAGGAGGTATTTAATTAAGGGAGAATGGTATCCCAGTATGCGCACTGGCAAATATAGCATATTAAACACAGCACAGCTTCTTCCTAATTTATAAAACTGAGTGTTGAATATTCTGCTATTGTCCTAGGTAAACCCTGGATCAGTATTTCTTCAAAGACTGTAACAAAAATATAATTTCATCTTTTACAGTACTTCTAGGAAGAAAGAAAAAGGAAGTGAAAGAAAGAAACCTACAGACGTTTTCTCCTGCAACAGTAGGTAGAGTCAAAGAAGTTTGCCAGTATGTAGTGTCTGATCTTACTCCTATGGAAAGAGATAATGTTGTCATTCATGTTTAGGAAGTGGACAATTGCTTTCAGTTGTGTCTAACGTTACTCAAATGAAGAAGGCATTCTTCATGTCTATTTGTTAATGGATAAAATATAACATTAAGAGAAAGGAGTGAAAAATATCATAAACTAAATCAATTTATTTCAGTTAATTCCAGTTCCATATTGGGATTCCAGGGTTGGAAGGTTATCTTCATGTTAGTAAACTCCCTAAGTTATTTACTTGATTTCCTGTAATATATCTAGGAAAGTTGAAAGATTCATATGGTTCCAGTGCAAAAATATTGCATTTGCTGTACGTTAAATAAGTTAGAAATTAATAAGGCTACTTAAATAATCTGTAGCGTCATTGTTCATTTTGCAGCATACTTATGAATCACCTTTATTGAACCATGATCAAATCTATACCACTATATTTTTTATTTTACTCCATGAATTTTACCAGTAAAACTAAATATATTTTAAAGTATTAACCCAAACAAAATATCTCAAAGCCCAAGCATAAAGCGAAGCTTATACTTTGAAAGTTCAGTGAAAAACCCTCTTAGAAAATCACAGGGATTGGAATTAAACCCTTTCTGACTTCACTAGGGAATAATGCATTTGCAAATAAGAAATATGTCTCCTTTAAGTAAGGAACAGTCCCCTTAGCCTGTGGCATGGAGTGGGATTGGAGCTAGCCTGGACTGGCTTGAAGCAACACAGCTTCATTAACACAGTACCCTGCCCTAGGTAACTGCATGTATTTACCCTGGCTGCCTAGTTCTGTCTGCTCAGGCAGAGCTTCAAGTAATCCTGTCTTGACAGCTTCCAGCCTTTGCACTGGGTTATTCACAGGTCACTTGAGTAGCCCTGGATTACACGAAAACCTGCCATGTTAATGCTTCTTCCTCAGAAAGGCCACTCAAAAATTCTTTCACTCGCTCATTCACAACAATTTAGCATCGAAATAACAGTAGCAAATAACATATATACATATTTCCTTAAATGTCACTTCCAAACATCTGCAACTGAAAAATAAGAGAACTTGTGGTTGTCATATGTGTTTTCTGGCTTTCTATATTCCACTGCAAATGCTAGTAAAAAACTGTATCGGAAATCTTAGAAGGAAACTGTAGTTCCAAGGCACCATGGTGTTAATAGCAATTCATCCCTGACAGTAGGTACATTTCTTGTCACTGTATCATTTTGATGTGTGTACAGATTGAAGTTCATGTGGCAGACCTGCACATTCCACCTTCCGTGTTTGTGATCTGTGCACAAGCCACAACTGTTGGCACGACAAAAGTACTCTGCATCCACTGTTTGCACAAAGATGATCCAGGTATTTTGTAGAGAATAGAGACAGAAAAATTTCCATGAAGAAGAAATAACATATACATTTAATAGCTGTCAGTTTGCTATACCCACTCCTTAGGCTGAAGAGGGAATATCTACCATTTTCTATGTTTGTATATCTCCTAGCAAAATTGAATGTTGTGCCATTTGGCCTCTAGATGGTACCAGAATATAAAGGTTTAATAATCCATTATTTTTTGTCTATAGAGTCAACGCTTTCTTTCTAAAATCTCCTTTAAATTCCTCAAATCTATTCCTCTTCTATTGTTTGCAGTCTTCCCTACCCCTCATTAATTCCTAGGTTGTGATCAGTACTTTCTCTTGCTTCAGTTAGGTTTGTTTATTTACTTTTAAGGTGCAAAAATATTTTGGTCATCTAAAAATCAGTTCCTGGTAGACACATTTATACACAACAGAACTCAATTAACACAGTTAAAATTAATTGAATATTAACATTTTAAATACTCACGAGGTAACATACTTTCTTAATCCTATAGCCTTTCTTACTGGGAAATAATTCCCACAATTTATACAGCGGAAACAAAATAAGGAGCTGAATTAGTTCGTGCATGATTCTGGGGTAAATGTTTTTGTAGTATCTTTATGCTAGTTGCATTCATTTTTTAAAACACATAAAAAGTTTGGATATTGTAATCTCTGTTGTTAGACAGAGGCCATCTTAAGTTTCTCATTAGCTAGTCCAGTTTATACTATTTCTTTTGTTGTTTGTTGTTTTATCTGACTCAGTGTAAATCCTTTGCTTCCACCAGTAGATTCCCGCATACCTTTTGGGTCAGGCGAATTACAATTTTCATCTGTTGATAGCACCTGCCTTAAAGCATGTACGTCTCCACAACCAATTTGCTTTCAGAGTCCACCAGCACACCAGCCCACATCAATCTTTAATGAGCAAGAGTGAGACTAAAGAAAAGTGAAATAGTCAGTCTGATGTGTTAATTTTTTTCAATCAGAAAATCATCAAATAACTTACTGTTATCATCAAATTACTTACTGTTTCAATTTCAATGCAATGATTGAGCTGAGTGTTGTACATGATAGTTTTTTACCATAACATTATACATGCTAGATGTTTTATACATTTCATTTCCTCATGTAGGCAGTTTAATATTTTTTCTCAGGGACAAAATGAAACCTGATCATCCTTGTAAATCTGACCTGACATACTGAGTTATCCATTTAATCAGGAAGAACAAAGTAGGAAACATGAGGGAACCATAATGAAGTTAAAAGAAAAATATTAAATGTCTTTAGATTTAATGATGTATATTTGAAAAAATAAATGAATTCAAATTTTGGAGGTAAAATTCTCTTCTCTGTTTTTCAGTCTGTGAATTAGGAGGAACTCCAGATTTTAGTCCAGTCACCCTATATTTATACTCCTGTAAATAAAAGCAGCAACTAGCTTTTGGTCAAATGCTAATGAAATGTATGGATCTTCATCTTCTACTGTTTCTTTCTGACCTAATTAGGGCAGTCTGAAAGGAGTCTCATGTGGAACAGACACATTATGGCTTTTGCAAATCTCCAATACAGGTCCCATTCAATATAAAAAAACCAATGCCTTGTCTTGCTTTTATTTTTTCCCTTTTTCTTCAGGATAGAAAAATCACACAGAGGGAGTTAAGACTCACATATATATTACAGAAAATAATGTTATAGAAGCAAGGGCTGCCATCTGAAGGGACCTGGACAGGCTTGAGAAGTGGGCCCATGTGAACCTAATGAGGTTCAACAACCTAAGTGCAGGGTGCTGCACCTGGGCTGGGGCAATCCTAGACATGAGTACACACTAGAAGAAGAATTCATTGAGACCAGCCCTGCCGAGAAGGACTAGGAGGTTCTGACGGATGTAAAGCTTGACATGAGTCAGCAGTGCGCGCTTGCATCCCAGAAGGCCAACTGCATCCTGGGCTGCATCAACAGAGCAGTGGCCAGCAGGTCAAGGGAGGTGATTGTCCCCTTCTACTCAGCCCTTGTGAGGCCCCACTTGGAGTACTGTGTCCAGGTCTGGAGCCCCCAGCACAAGAAGGATGTGGGGCTGTTAGAGTGGGTCCAGAGGAGAGCCACCAAGATGATTGAGGGGCTGGAGCACCTCTCCTATGAAGACAGGCTGAGAGAGCTAGGGATGTTCAGCCTGAATAAGAGAAGGCTCCGGAGTGACCTCATCGCAGCTTTTCAATACTTAAAGGGGTCGTATTAAAAGGATGGAGAAGGACTCTACTGGGGTAGATAATGATAGGACAAGGGCGAATGATTTTAAACTAAAAGAGGGGAGATTTAAAATAGAGGTTAGAAGGAATTTTTTCACATGGAAGGTGGTGAGGTACTGAAACAGGTTGCCCAGAGGGGTTGTGGATGCCCCATCCATGGAGGTACTCAAGACTAGGTTTGATGAGGCCCTGAGCAATCTAGTGGGTGGCATCCCTGACTATGGCAGGGGAGTTGGAACTAGATGACCTTTGAGGTCCCTTCCAATCCAGGCGACTTTATGATTCTATGTTTATTACCAAAAAAAAATATTTTTAGTACCACTGTTAGGACATTTTCCAAATTCCCTGTTGTAATGTACCTCTGCACCTCCTTTAGAAAATGTTAATGAAAAACCCAAGAAATTTTCTGTATTTGAAAGGCAGTGCCTTCCCTAGCAAAAAATGGAGAAGAGCCCAGAATTCCAACCTTATCCTGGGCTGCTTCAGAAGAAGTGTAGTTAGCAGGTAGAAATAGGTGATTCACCCCCTCTGTTCCACTCTTGTGAGACCCCACATGGAGTACTGTGTTCAGCTCTGAGGTCCCCAGCATAAGAAAGACACAGATCTGTTTGAGTGGGTCCAGAGGAGGGCCATGAGGACGGTCAGAGGACTTGAGCACCTCTCCTATGAAGACAGGCTGAGAGAGCTGGGACTGTTTATCCTAGACAAGAGAAGGTTCCAGGAGACCTTATAGCAACCTTCCAGTACCTAAAGGGTGCTACAGGCAATCTGGGGAGGGACTCTTTGTCAGAGAGTGTAGTGATGGGACACAGGGTTTAAAATAAAAGAGAGTAGATTTAGATTAGACATAAGGAAGAAATTCTTCACTGTGCGGGTGGTGAGGCACAGGAACAGGTTGTGGATGCCCCATCCCTAGAAGTGTTCAAAGCCAGGTTGGATGGCGCTTTGGGAAACCTGACCTACTGGAAGGTGTCCCTGCCCATGGCAGGGGGGTTGCAACTAAATGTTCTTTGAGGTCCCTGATAGCTAGCTGGCTGCGGTGTCTTCAGTCATGCCAAACAGCTGAAGTTGTTTGACTATCTGTGAGAAATGATTTTAAAAAAGAAATCAGAATCTGTGTGCAGAGCTCATTTGTTTATTACATATTTCACCACAGATTCATTGTGCCTCTCTCAGAGATCTTAAGCACAGAAACGAACTTAACGGATGAATTTGGGTCTCTCAAATTGCCAATAGGCAGATAGGTGTAGAATTTTTGAACTTAAATGATAGAAAAATTTCAGTCATAGCACACTACTGGAATGCATAGTCCAGTTTCAGGTATTATTAGCTGTATTCCTCTGTGGAAACAGATTCACATCATGTATTTTGATGAAATTCACCACCAAGAACAACAACAACAACAAAAATCCAAAAACAAACAAACAAACAAGAACACCCCCACACCTACTTTGTTAATATTATTTTTTCTTTCCTTTTTTTTTTTCTTTTTTTTTTTTTTTCCGTATTACTGAACAGCCACACTTTCAGCTTTTCAGATAAAGCCCTAAGTATAACGGACCAGGTTAGCTTAAAATTGCAAAGCCTAAAAATCAGAAAACATTCTAGAAAATATTTCAAAGAAATAAAGGAAAATTCAGGTAGTCACAAGGAAACATACCTGATTTGTGGAGGCTGTGTAGCACGTGCTGTGTCAGTGTCACTCTGTAGCACATGCTGGTGGATGCAGAAAAGATCAGAGGTAGAGTAGTTTGGCATGAAAAGCCAGCAACACACAAGCAAATAGACACCACTTTGTTAATATTTTATTATCTTTCCTTTTCTTTTCTTTTGTAATTTAAAGTGCTGTCTTAGGTTTCACATGTAAGTTATTGATTAGACAAGAATACTGTACAGCTTTTGTCATTTAACAGTCATCCAAACACAGCCACTACAGATTCATTTTAGTGCTACATTTATGAACTGAACAGCAACATAAACTATACCAAAACAAAAACTTCTGGAAAGCCTAAGGCATTTCCCCCTCCCCCTTCCAATGGATGGCATATTATAGATTTCTGAGAAAGAAACAAACAACCCATGCACGAATATAGTTGGCCAAGGAAATACTCGGAGGGTGTAGAAGAGTGATCACCTGGCAGATATACACGATGGCCCTGATGATTGATACCATGTCCAAGCTCAGGAATAGCAGATGTCAGAAAAGGAAACCTCTGTGTACTCTCACACTGTAAAGAAATATATATATATATATATATGTGGGATTGATTGTGAATGGTTATGAAAGGTAAGAGTGAGCTATGGCTTGGAAAGTGACAGAGCAGGGAGAGTGATGGGAAGTGTATGTAAGTATAACAGGTTTAGTTTGAGGAAAGACAGTTAAGAAAAATTCATGTAATGGTTTCTATGTGTTCCTCCCTTTTTAAGACTGATCATATATATGAAGCTCTTGTTCCACATTTAACATTCAGAAGACTAGTCAGTATTCAGCTACAATAGATTTTTTAAAAATCAGGTTGCAGTCATACATATAACTATATTACTTGATCCAGAACATTACTTAAGAGTCTATAAAATGAGAAATAATAATAATAATAAAATCCTGAAATTAACTATGGGATAAAAGAGACCCGAAAGTACACATTTATATTTAGAGACGTTGCTATTGTTAGAAGCTAGCTGATGGCTTTGACTATTTATTAGGGTACTTAAGAAACCAACAATTTATCTGAAGGTTCCCTCACCTATTCAGACAAAAAGGGTCTGTAAGATTAATAGTAGAAAATTGAAGAAACACCTCAATTATTTATTTTTCTTCTATATAAGTTCTTTAAATTTTCTGTCTCTAGAAACCATACTGTATTGTTTTCTTTTCTGAACAAACAGCTTCCAAGTGTAATGAATAATATTTCTCAGTCACAAGCAATGCTTCAACATCAGATCAATATGCACACCCAGCAGAAGACAAAAGATTTAGCTTTAAAATTTCTAAAGGATTAGTGATGAAATACGTATATGAAACACTATAAAAAATGCTGTGATGCTGTCAATATATCTAGCATTATCTTCACAGCCATTTTTGCCTTCAGACTAGTAGAAAAGACTTTCACTTATCAATTTGCATTTAATAAAACAGTTCTGATCACTTGGGTCCTAGTCATAACAAGGCAATTGACACTAACTGTCTTCTAGGGGCCAAGACTACCTCTCAGCTCAGGAATCCACATGAAATATGCCTTGAATACAGCTAGTGCTCAAGAATCACTGTTCCTGGGAAATCTGCATGTTTTATGTAAATGCTAGAAGTAAACCTCTCCTCATATGAACCTCATTCACAACTATGCAAATTTTCATGTTAACATCATACGCTACCTTTTAGGAACCTCTAATTAAACAGTGAAACAGCAATACCTCACCCATATTGAAAGATTTTCTCTCTCTGCTGGCCAGTAAATCATGGAAAAAGTCATGCGATATAAGTTCATACTTGCGTTTGTTTTTCTTATACAGTGCTGACAGATATGACTTAGTTGAAGTGTCTTGTGGACTCCAACTTCTTTTTTAAATTTACATCCATTGCATTAAAAAATCAAAGGAAATCAAACTACAAAGCTGACACTAAAAAGTCTATCAGAATGTTATAAATATCTGTGCATAATAGTGCTATTTGAAAGGTAACATTTGTTCCAGCTTTTCTACCAGTCTTGGATGGCAAAACACCCAGATGTCTCTTTAATAGGATTAGTTAGCATAGTTTTATTAGTATCTACTTTTGTCCACCTCTCAAATGTTCATGCTTAGCAGCTTTAGTTATGCAATATAGGCTAAATATTAACGATTCTTGAATAAAGATAAATCCCTGTCTGATTAATTGCTCACCAAGCTCCCTTGTGGCTACCTCCATGCTGTGAGTGAGAACTGTTCAGATAAGAAAGATTTGGTGGGCTCAGGCACTCAAATGTAAGATACAGTGCTAAAAAACCTCTTATCCAATCAAACCTGGCTTTGATCACATAGAAGGATTATAATATTTTCACTTTTTCTTTCCCAGATGAAAGTCTACTTTATAGATGTGGTCAAGATGAACATTTCATTTGTCCACAGTAACTTATGTAACAAATGATTCATAACAATGATTGGCAAGTAGGATATGACAACTGAAAAAAAAATATATACTTCTATTAAGCAGGAAAAATGACAGTATTCATTTCCAAACCAAATTGATTAAAAAAAAATCACTAATAAATCTTCAAAAATTACTAGCAAACATACACGTAACAGTTTTACTATTCTGTTTCTATTAGTCATACACTGTGTGTTTATCTTGAAAAAAGGCAGAAAGTGGAAGAAAGGGTACTGATACACTTCCTGTAGAGCAAAATGGCAAACCCCTGATTTCTGGTTTTAGATACAACATTAATAGATGTATCTCTGTCCTCTTCATTTCAGGTGTGACTAATTGTCTTTGGACTCTAATACAGAATGGTAATCTGCGCAATCTGTGCAAATGTACAAATCTCTACAAATATACAGGGAAAATAGCAAAAGAGAAAAAATTCCACAATATATATATATATAAATATATATATATATATTTGTTTGTTTGTTTGTATAAAAGATCACGGAACTGGAGTGTAGCTTTTTTCACATTATCATTGCCGAAAATTGACCTAAGGACATTGTGGATATTAGTACAGCCCTTATTAAATGCCAGTATTCTGACTGCTTTCTAGGCAGTAACAAGCAAATCTCTGTGGGTCTAGGGATTATATTGCTGAGATATGTGTAGTGGGCACAATTTTTTATTGGCACAGAAGGAATCCAATTTCCAGGTTCATTACCCAAAACAACATAGAAATTTGAAACAAGAAAACATTTTAGTGCTTGAACTATAGATCAAACTATAATTCACAGGCCACATTCCCTCATGGATTGTGAGGATAAGGAGAAGGGGAAGGAAAAAAGCAATTTTTCTGCCTACTTGATCGATGTTCTATTTGACCTCTGAAATGCCCTCTTGCCATAACCTTTTAAATACCATCTGCTCTTTTTGTGAAGAGTGTGATGGGAAGGAGTCACTTCCAGACAGCAATTGATTATAAAAGCATTAATCAAGGACAAGGATTATCTGCAGCATGACATTGTGTGCTGTAGTTAAGCAATTTCACCTTAAATGTGATTGGAAAGGTTAATACCATTTCTCAAGACTAATTTAGACTTTGTATCAAACAACTTAAGACATCACAAAAACAACAATAACAAACAGGAATTGAAAAATTGTCAGCCTCCGTTATAAAGTCTTGTAAACTTTGTTTCCAAGAATGCATATGTAGTAGGTCTGCAGTGATCATCTTCGAAATTGAGCTAATTTTGCCAGCTTCCCCTCTCAAGTCATTGAAATTGTTCTTCTTCTTGCTGCAAGACAACGTGAATTTCATTTTCAGTAATTAGGATTCTAACAGGTAACATTGTCAACTGTATTGTCTTCTACCACTGAAGAATGAAAACACCCTTTTCTGTCATCCATTTATCCCCAAGAGGCCTGACGAAAACTTCTCATCGGGCCTGCAACCTCAGTGGACAGACTGCAGACGAGGGGGTGTATGGAACCTGCAGAAGGTGACATGCAGCACCCGTGATGCAACTGGACCCCAGTCCTGGCTGCTGGGGCTGCACTTTGACAACCAGACTGCTCTTTCTTAACAACACTCCCCTTCATGTTTTAGGGTAAAGTGAGAAGTTAGCTTTTGGAGGTATGGCAACTGCTGATAGAGAACACTGTAATAAATATGTGTCAAGTATATTTGTAGGGTTAAGGTAATTTATTTTTATCTGGGGCTCCAAACAGGCTGATTATGATATGAAAAATTAGGATATTCTGTATCTGTCTCAATATCTGTTGTCATGATCTTCAGATAGTGCGATTTGCAATTAATAAAGTGATCTGTCAGTGCCATTACAGTTAAAGTAATCACTAGGGAGCTTGGCAATGGTCATTTCAGACAGCTGGAGTGGAGGGGAGTGTATGTGCACATTAAGGAACTCTTCAAAGGCCAACAAAAATGGTTTTAGCTGTACTGTGCAGGTTCAGGGGAACTGGATCAAAGAAGAAACACAGAAGGTTAAGCTACCATTAAAGGTTGGATTCATGTTCTCCTCAGTTAATTCCCTTTCCTGTCATGCTTTGGCTTTTCCTCACATCCATTTTTGAAACCTATCTTACTTCCCCCCAAATCATTGGATGAGGCAAGGATTTTCAGCCTTCCCTGACCAGTACATAACAGTATTGAAAAAGAAATATACCGAGGGAAATAGCTTGTTTTACTCTTCCTATCTGCCTCCTGGTTAATTGCTTAATTTCCTGTTCCTGCAGACAACATCAGGACATCATGTGTTCTATAAATTACGAGCATGCATCACAGATGAAAGTTCTCACATGCATGAGAGAGACACAAATACCACAGATCAGAAGCAATAAAAACCTGAAGAAAAAATGCCAACACAACACCAAGTGTTTCAATAATTTTTCTAAAAGGAAGTCCTGAATCCCCTTTGTATTATCCTATATATAAACAAAAACAATATAAAACTTTTTGTTGAGCAAAACTAAATGCTATAATGCTGCTCCCAAAGAGAAGCATGGAGTTCAGTGCCATTTACTGTTTCTGTTGATTGATTTTTTTTTTTCTAAATTGAAAGCAGTCTTCTACAATAAAAACCTGAAGGTCTATGATCATACACATAAAGTATATCAGTTAGTAGCACTTCAGGATTCTCAGAAGTAAAAGGAAATCACGGTCCCAAAACACTCTTTGCTGGAATTTCTGTTTACTTCTGGTCTCTTTTTCAATTAAAAAAAAAAAAAAAAAGGAGTTTATGCACCATCGGCAAGCATAACTAAAGCACATTTTGAACATATCAGCAGAACACAACCATCAGATGCGTAATCACTCATAGATCTCCTTAAAGATGTTCTGTCATGAGGACAGTCATCACAAAAACTTGCTGGCATAGTACTGTCATATGGTAATCTACTGCTTTTCTGAAGCATTTCTTTTGCAGACCCGTGCTGTGTTTTGACGCAAGAGGATGTAGAGGAGCCATTCCAAGACACGGCATATGCTTCAACTGGAAGCAGCAAGATCACCCACTTCTGATGACTCTCCTGTGCTCATTTTATCCCTTTCATCTTGAATGCCTCATGCTGAGTTCTATGTATTGAAATAAAAAGAGAGAGATTCAAAATTTCTGAAACGTTGAAACAGAGCCTGATGTTTCATTCTTGTCATCCAGTTAGAGAAAACGATGCTAATGCTCAACAATTTCCTTGGTTAGAAATATCTTCTGGATTGGAATAGAGATATTTCTGTAAATATTTTCTAGGTATGAATTTCATATGTTGACAGGAAGTTTTAGTTTCAGATCTCCTGAACAGCAAAAAAAATCACTTTTTCAGTCCAATGGCAGATAATTTAATAAAATATGATTTTATAAAAGCTTATGGAGTGATGGTTTAATTTAAATGTGGAACTACATTTAGAATGCTAACTTGTTACTTGAAACTCTGAGAATTTTATTACTGTTCACTAGTCTTTTTGTAATCATAATATCTCTTCAACTTGTAAGTCATAAGGCCTTTTAAAATATGGTGGTGACAACTGTTATAAATGCTACTACAGCCAAAGGTTGCTTGTGATTTCAGAAACCTAGAAGCTGATGAACTAGCCTTGTGCTAGCTTTGCTTCCTGACATAGCTTTCCCTGACCCGGCTGTACTTCACTACTGACTCAGTTTGTGTCAGGATAAAGATTTCCTTTCTTTTCAGGATTACTTGCTTTACAATTCCTTGTTATTCCCACTACCTATATCTTGTTAATAGATTTTCATTTATTTCATGTTTTTGTATTATGTAGTTCATCAGCTTTAATGATCTTAAAGATTTCTGCTAGTTTTGCAAAATATTGTGCATAATTTTATAACTTTCATAACATTTTTATATAAAAGCAACGATTTTCCATGTCTCTCCTTCCATGTCATCAGTTTTTTCCTCTTCCTTCTTTTGTCCTTTTTTTCTACTTCAGGTTACATTTCAGGTTCTTTGCAAGTTACAATAAATAAATAAATAAATAAATAAACAAACATCTGTGATACACTTTCATGATATTATCATGATCAGAAGAAAAATAAAATTCAAGTGTTGCTTTCCTTCTCAGATTAGATCTCAATTTGGGAAGTAATAGCAGCTAGAAGGATCGATGAACATTATGAAATAAAATTAAGGGGCCTGATTCATAACTGCTCTTGATAAAACCAGTTTCATGTTTGTACAGCCATAAATAGATAACCATAAAAATAACAAAATGAAGTAGCTTGCCTTCAAGTGGTATAAGTTAACTTTATATTTTAATTCCATTTAAAAGATGCACTTGGGGCCAAAGCCTTTCAAGAATGAAGAGAGTATAAACAATGGTTATTTCACTTGTTTTGTCTTGATAAAATGACTACACAACATTGAGGGCAGTAGCAAGAAAACTGGCCTGAAGTTGTATCACTGAATACTTAACTGATGAAGTTCTGTGGTTTAGTTTCCTGCACAAACCTGCCAACCAGCTGAAATACAGCCCAAATTGACCATAACAATCTTTAGGTGTTTAATTGAAGTGCCTAAGATAGGAGTATAATCAGTGCAAACCAGTAAAACCTTGTATGTCCAGTCAGATTATCAATTGCATGCTGTCCCACCTCTCTAAAATACTGCATTGGTACCTCTTGCTCTATAGAAGCCATAAGTGATATATGAGAACAGATTATACGGAATAACAGTACACACTCATATACAAATGCCTTGTAAAGTCTGATACACTGTTCCAGCATCCATTCATTCCATTAAAAAGTCCATTTCAATAAACCTTCCAATGTTTTGTAATCCCTGGACTGTGTGGTGTGTAGTAGGGTTTGTCAGCATGCATTTTCTAATCACTTATGAAACAGTCTAATGATGATAATTCATGACCTCAGATTGAGTATTCCTTTTTAAGGACATCAAAATAGAGACGTATGCTCCAGATTAAGATACTGTCTTCAATGTAATACTTCAATGTCTTTAAATTTAATTAACCACAACTTCAATCTTTATAGAAGTAATATATTTACTATCACAAACATTAAGTTTTCATTTAAAATATTTGAAATATTTATCTCAATGAATATATAAAATATCACCTGAAACTGTCTGCACTGTCTCCTTGCAGGTACTGGCAGAAGGCAGAAGACAGTCTGTAAGTACATCTGTTGGCAAGCGCTAACACGTATCTGGTAACTGCATGGGAATGTGTACTGCGGGTAGCTTGTCTCAACTTTATTTTTTAGACCATCTTTTAGAATAGAAAATGTTATTCAGGGGATAACAAAAAACACTGTTACTCAATAAATTACTTTCCACTTTTCAGAACATAATCTTTCCATGGAGTATTTTTTTTCAGTTCCTCAAAACAGCCTAACTATACTGACAAGCACTGTAATTAGATCTCAGACAATAGAACAGAGAGACAACAGAACTGCATAAATTCTTGTACGAAGGAGCATAATTAGAAAGTTAAACTAAGAAGCAGTGAACAGCTGCATGAAAGAACTAAAAATTCATTATAACAGGTTCTGCTGTTCATTTAACATCTATTTTTGAAAATTAAATTGTGTAGGTCTCTGTTGTTGAAATTGTAATTCTTCACCATTTAGGTTGTTGATGGGGAGTTAAAAAATTTTTGCCTATTGGCACTGTCTACTCTGTAGAGATTGCAGACAAAGCAACACAGCTAAATATCACAGTATAGCTTAACAAAGAACTCTAAGCAAAACATTACTTAACATTTCTATGTGTGGGTACTTTTCATCCACTGAAGTTTGACTATGAAGCTAATCACTATGGTAAGGTAAAACAAGATAAACTGGGCAAATTATGCCAGATTGCAATGAGACGAGGGGAAAATAGAGCCAAAAAATGTGGCCATCTTTTGAAAACATAATTTTAGACCTTATGCCAAAAATAATGCATTTAAATAAGTGCCTGTCAAGCAAGCAATGTTTATTCAGCCTTTGAAATTAATGACTCTCAAATGCTTGCCATGAAATATAAAGCTGGTAATATAAAAAACTCTATGAAGTAAATCAAAATGATTGAAATATTTTATATTTCCATAATCTGAGAGATAATTTACATACTAAAAGAGAAAATTATTAAACTAACAGCAATAATTCCAAATCTTATTTCGCAGTGTCATGTGTTAATTTCAGGGTTTCTGTGACTTTAATGGACAGAAATCTAGGGGGAGTCTTGAATCTATGCCAAGTGTACCATGTGGCTGAACTGATGCTCAGTGAATAACAGGGGAGACCCTGCTTTGACCTGAATGAATTTGGGTCAATACTTAGAGCTATTTTATAACTTGTCAGTAAATCTTCTGACATGCTGATGCAGTGACGAACATTGATACTTCACTCCCTTTTCTTACACCTTGAGAATCTCTCTATTCCACACAATTGGTTAAGACATTTTTGCAACACTTCCTGGCTACTTGTGGTGTTCTCTCACTGCAATATTGCCTGGAGAATTTATTAGTAATTTAATCTAACAGGGAACTAGGATATTTTGGCTCATATAAGATGTTACTTTTAACATAAGCACCATTTAGTTGCCAACTGAAAGCCTAACAAACTTTTGGTTTTCCATTTAAAATGCCCAAATTCAAGTTAACTGGGCAGTACATTGAGATGCTAGTTAGCCCCACCTCTGTCATCCAACACTATTACATCCAGAACCTCCCCTTCCCCCCTTCTCCATATGCAAAGAAATGTATATACAGAAAAGAAAAAAATATATACAATTATCAAAAGTGTACCTGTAATTTCTGGGGCTAATTTACATTCCAACGTAGCAATTTCAACTGACATGACAAGGCAGGAGTGGTATGCCACCAAGCTACACTGCTCAGTGAAGCACGTGTCAGTTGGAACATCCGCTGCTTAGGATGTGAATGACAGCACGCTTGGTAAGGAAGGGGGAATTTCACAGATTTTACAGGCAACCACAACAGGCAAACCCTTTCCTCTAGCTTTTCAGGGTACCACCATATTAGTGTTAATATTTCAGAAAAGAAGGCTTTTGAATTTGCATCTCAACCGATAAGCAATACAGCATATTTTATTCTTGTTTTTGTTTTATTTATTTATTTATTTATTTTATTTTTAAATTAAAGAAGCTTTAAAATTGATACAGGATGGAATAATGAAAGGGAGAACATGCGATAAAAATGCCAGAGGCCAAATCAAACAAATGTCTGCACTTGTCACATAGATATTACTGCAATAAAAATATTATAGATTTTTTTTTTCCTGCTCCAGGGACAGCTTATACATTTGCATTAAGTCTTTGGATAAGATGTATAGCAGTACACAGAGGAGGGAAATACAGCTCTTCTTCTTTCAGGAGAATGTCTTGCTTGTTTTCTTCCTGTCTCTAAGAACCTTGCCCTCCCTCTCACTTGGTGGCTCTCACGCAGCTCTAGGATGAGCAGGATGCCACAGTCCTTCTGCCCTGGTGGGTGGTGGGAGCTCAGAATGCAGCTCTAGCTTGCTGCTCACTCTCAGATATGAGCTCAATCATTGCAATGATCTGGGCAGTGAGCAAGACCTGCTACCCTTGCTCCCCACCTCCTGTTGCCAACACCTGAGTCCCTGCACAGATGTACCCCATCATCATCATCAAATCCGAGTGAAAAGTATTGTGTTTGCCATGAATTTGGTTGTGTTGTAACATTAACCATATTTTAGGAGACTTAGATGTGCAACGTGCAGGCTGTGTGTCCCAAAATAGCTTTAGATTACAAGGCATGCAACTTTAATAAGGTCAGACAGTATGACTGTGCAATAAAAGAAATGCAGCTGCCCAAATATATTTTGTAGATACTAAAGTGAGTTAGCATTTAGGTGAGCTCCTGCTACTTGCGTTTTTAAAAGCATACAGACCTATATAGATTATGCATTCTGAGAGACTGAATCCCTTTAGGACAGAGTAGACCTGAGGGCTTGAAAGTTTTAAGCTTAAAAATTGTGCATTCTTGTCTGTAGGCACTTACCAGGCTTAATTGCAATTCTGAGCACGCTTTTCTTTCACTTACAAATCTATTTCACCAAATTGCATTCATAGCACCCTATTAAGATTAGTAAAAAAGAAAAACAAGATATTAAAACCAACTAAAAACCCAAATTAATCTTTAACAAAATTAATTTTAAACTACCCCCCCCCCTCACAAGTGTTTTGTTTAGAAAAAAGAGGAGGGAGATTGAGGTCATAAGCCAGAATGCAAATCAATTATCAGTGCAGAAAATGATATGCTCCTGAGGCTTAGTGAAATGCAAGGTAATATATCTGAACATCTAAGAAAGAGGAAACTCTGTAGTTTTCCTGAACTATCTAATACTCAGACTTTCCTTGTTAATAATACCTTCTTTTTAAAGGGACTAAAACATTTTTTAAACAATTACATGCTATCAAGTAAAAGATGAATTACAGAGAAAATTGCACCATTAGTAAAATTTAAGTTCTTAACTTCATGCAATAAAAGATGGTAACCTTTTTGTAATGGCATTTCAATTTACCATATATTATGGAAGTCTAATTTAGAAGCTAAAATGATTTTTGGTTTCAGTCTTATTACTCTGGGTGTTACATTTCTATACAAGTTTTAATTCATAACACAACTCCAGAAAAACTAATGAAGAATATTTTAAAATAATTTAAGATCTTGGTTCTGGCACTAAGCTGTGTTAGAGATGATATCTTTGATTTAAAAGGTAAGGCAGTACATTTATACATAAAGAATACAGAGCACTTGTGATATTTAAAACACATCTCCTCTCATTCTTGTTTTGTACTTACAAGCCTTTCAAAACATCATAATGTTTCAGTGAAACGTTATAGTAACTGCTGACAGTCCCTCATTGTTCCTTCTGTGAAATGCTATTTCTAGTTCCTTAGGTGTTGGGAAGTAACCTACTTTTTAATCCCAAGATAGAGAAAGCAAAATTGAAATATAATTTTATGGAAAATTTAATGTTCAATTATTTTCATTCTTTTATTATTATTACTATTACGAGATTGAAAATCTCCCTCCCCTTTACAGCATCCTTGTTTGTTAATCGGATTTACATAAAAAGGTGGAGGTGGGATGGGAAAGAAGTAACCTTTTTAAACAACCTTTTTCCTGCACAAACTGAAGAAGAATACTCTCATCAGAACCATCAAGAAGCATGTCGTATTTAAAAGCTGGTCACAGCACAGACCTGATTCAGTGAAGTCGCTGGGTAGTTGGGTTAAGCTTTCACTAATTAATTGGTGAAAAATATGATTACGGCCAAACAGCTAGAGTTGAATGAATCATAAAATGGGTGAGTCCTTAATATTTTTTTTAGTGTATGACTTGAGACATTTATCTTTAAAAATAAAAAATAAAAATGTTTCACAACGTTTAGAAAGTTACTATTCAAAAATAAGAAAGGAAGAACAAAACAGGGGACAGCAATAGTGGTCTGCAGCTGGAGGCCTTCCCGGACTGCTTATCCCATGGAATCAGAACCCAGGTACACAAGAAGCGAGCCCACCGGCATCTTTAGGCTTCGCTGCCTGTCAACCTCCAGATTGCTGGGGGCTGCAGAGGTGGCTCACAGATGTGCCTGCGCTGGTTTTGCTTGCATAGTGATGGATCCAAAGGTCATTTGACTCACTTGGGATAACAGGTGCATGGCACACCACTTCTGCATTTCCATCTGCCCACAGCAGGTAAGTCCATGCTTGCAGCTGGAGCAAGGAGCATCAGACCCGGCTTGCAGAGTGTTCCCTTGCTAGCCCGTGTCTCCTGTTTCCTTATGTCATTTTCAACAGTCTCAAAGGGCAAAACTACCTGAAAATCTGACTTAAAAGTAACTAATCCTTCAGACTTCTAGCAGTAAGCAGAAATAAGTATTTCAGTTAAAAACTACAGTGTGCCACTGGATTTTAGCAAGTTTGCAGAGATGGAGACATATTTCATTAATTGACTCATACCTGTTTTTATTTTAACCATTGCCATGCTGTCTCAATGGTGAATATCCTGCATGCTTTATTATTGTGATATTAATAACACTACATTAAGGAGAACTAATACATTCATTTTAAAAATAGCTGATGTTTCTGAAGACAAAGCCTGAAATTCTTTCTCAGTCAGAAGAAGAACAAGGGAAAATGTCTGAAACACCTCAGGTTAGCAGTCATTCCATGAAGCTGTCACCATTAAAAAGCTAACGCGAACATCCAGATGTACCTGAGACACCACAGCATGTTACAGGAGTTCTGGTAACAGAACAGGTAATGACCTTTGGTATTTTGAAGGTATTTGAGAGAGAGGGAGCATACACATACATGCTGTACCATCTTAAAATGCTGACTTTTTAATGCTGACAGCTATTCCTTGGTGAAATCTCACAAAACAAGTCACAGTAGTTTAGAATCTGGCCGAAGAAGGATTTGGAATAAAAGGCAGAAATGTGTTTTTGTCTGTCACAAAACTCTGTGTTTCTCACATTGTTTTACTTCAGCCTTCATAAGAACTGGAAACATAATACAAAATGTATATTGATTATTTCTTCATAATACTATGAGCTGACTAGAGCTGGACTAACATCTCTCTCTTGTCTTTTATTGAGCAGAGCCTTAGTATTTGCCTTTTCCTCTTTCTGTTTAGGTCATTTGTGACATCTAGCCAATATAAACATACAAGACTGTAAACAGATGCTAAAAATAACGATTCATGCTTTTATTTATTTTTTGTTTTGTTTTTATTAAGCATGTTGGACCAGCGCCTTGGAAATTATAATGAGATGTTTACACTAGAGAATTCTGTCCACTGGATATACAGATTATTCAGTTAGGCGAACAACTATATAGGATCTCCATTAATAATCTCAGAAATTTAAGAAAAAGGTTATCAGTTTTGCACAATCAAAACTGTTATATCCACAGTCAGAAGTCAGATAATCAAGACTAGCATCAAAGGCTATATTCTACAGAATACTTTTCCTTTTCATGAACAGAGAGGAATTCCTGATGTGGGTGTCCCTATGTATTTTTTGAGTAAGCTACATATTCATCATGTATCACCATGGTATATCTATTACTTACTCGCGAGGGCAAATGAGTAATGCTGACAAGATAAGTCCTTTCTGGACAAACCTCAGTGGTGCTGTATTTTTGTGCAGATATTGATTTGAAATAATAAAGCTAACTTTGTCATCGGAGTAAGAGAAGATTTGTTATAATTTAAAAGGGCTTACTCCATCAGTGCACTGGGAGGGTTTTTTGTTTATTTGTTTGTTTATATTTACATACTGAGTTTTAAAGTGGTAGGATAGTTTGGATAATTCCTGGAGTCCTAAAAATCTCTATTCTTGTGAACAGAAATGGAGAAACATTTTAGGGGGTATCTCATATAAGAAGAATATTTAGGAAAATTATATACTTCATCATCTGCCTTCTTAACCTTATAATAAAATAAAAATCCTTCGTATACAGATTACAGTAAAAGACTCACACTATTTAAAATTAAAATAAATAAAATTCATTAACAGAAACCTAACTGGAAAAAAAATGCTATATGAAACCATGTCCTACATTTCATCTTTCAGTATGTAATAAACTGTCACGAATCACTTCCTGTTTACCATTGGAAAGTATGTGCACATGAGGAGTTATGATGGAAGAGCTGACATGTTGTAAGGTTGAATGTTTCACATGGTTTTGTGACCATATATTCTCATGCTTTTTAGAATTCTGTATCTAAAAGTTAATTCACATGTTAAAGAAAAATGCTATGCTCCTTATGTCAAAGAATGCAAGACCAGCATCATTAGCAAAAACCACCTTCCTTTCAGGGTCTGTTCCAAGCACTTTCATTGGCACCCAACAAACAATGTTCAGGCCTTTTCTTATCTATCTGTAAGACTGCTGATTAATTGTTTTTAGCAAGTATTTGACTGCAAAGAGAGAAAAGGTGCCCACATTCAACACCTATTTCAAGTAATTTTATTGACTTAATATGCTTAATATTAATACAGCTGACAGCATTAAGTAAGCATAAATATACGTTTACTTTATCAAGTCAGTTTTAACTGAACAAGGAGGTCAAAAATCATTCAAGTGTTTTGCAACAGATGTGTCTTTTCACAAAAACTGGCAAAACTATATTGCGTAAATATTCTGGCATATGTGAAGATAATCTGATTTCCAATCATTAAAGAAACACAGATTATGTAAAGAAATTATAGATTCATGGAAATATTTTTAGCCATAAAACACAGGTTTATCTGTATTTTGGAATTCTGAAGAGGTTGCGGAATGATAGGTCTGGAAGAGATGCCAGATCCTTTACTCACTGCTAATACCATTCTAGATTAGGAATACAAAGTATAATGCAGACACACTCCAGTGACCAGATGCACTGTTGATACCAGACATCCCAGACCACCTGTTTTCACATCCTTACACACAATTTAGTCTGTCATTCAAAATAGCCTTGTGCAGCAATTTGGCATTGGACATGCCTATTGCTCTGGCAGTGAGCCAGACCAAAGCACAGAGTTCTCTATCTGCCAGTAAAATCCAAGCAGAACCATACACAGGAAAGCCTATGTTTCTGTTTCTGTAAGCATTTGTTTGTAGAGAGGAGAGAAGAAGCCACATGAAGTGAAATGGTTAAATCTCTTCAGTTACTGCATAATCCCTTCTTGTTAGCATTCAGAATTTTCTGATTCCCAAACACCTCAGCCACTCTGTCTCACACAATTCTCCAGATGATCCACAAAACACATGCTTGTCACAATACTGTGAACATGCTACAAAACTGGGAGATACCAAGGGAGGTACCAGCTACCTCGATCTTTGCTAATACAGTTCCTAGAGAGAAGAAAATATATTACAGCCATCCCCTTCATTTTGATACCAGATGTTAAGGAAAGAATAAATTTTAAGGAAAATCTTCTAACTTCCTGGAATATAGTGAAAGTTTGGCCTTCTGTTCTTCTATTCTTCTAGCTGAGAAATTTCAGAAAGATATATAATGTGTGGTGGTGGTGCCTCTGTGCATACATACACATGTATTTATGCAGCATGTGAGTAGTCAGTCTGATTCATGCAGAAGGACTTCTATCTTGAACTTGTGCACCTCAGCAGAGGAGAACTTCCATGCATTATGCAACTCAGCTGCAAGAGGGCCATGTGGTACCTAGAAATCCTGAAGAAATGGAGGTGTTTTTTTTTTTTAATTAAATCATGCATGGAAAAGATTAACATTTACTACGAGAGTACAGGAAAAAAAACCACTATGATCTGCCTCATGCCACATTTTTCAGTTCCGTTCCCCTCCAAAACTTTCTATACGGTGCTATATTTCAAATTATTGACTGGTATTTATTATTATTGTTGTTATTATTATTATTATTATTATTATTATTATTATTATCATCATCATATGCTAACCACATCCTCTTTGCAAAGGATAGTAAATGGAATGATTTTGGCTGTATGTCTTTGCTTAAGGTAGCCTACTCCATACCCCTGCTGAAAGAATGGAGTGTCTTCACTATCCCTTCGAAGACAGCAATTGGTTTAGGTTAAAACATTGGCAAAAACAGACATGGTCTAATTGGTCTGACTTTGAATTCAATTAGGAACATGTAGTATAAATGTCAGAGCTGCGGAGAATAGTAGCACCTGCTGAAAATTCATGAGCTGCTATAGGCAGGTATATCTTCAGGTATATCTTCAGGTAACACATCTAGATCCAGAAGAGGATATATAACCTTTTAAACAAACGTATTCCTTCTGGCATTTTCTTGCATGTTTTTTAATAATGAATCTGTTTTATATTCTGATGTATTTCATCTTCTCCTAACTCCAAGCTTCTCCATGCTTCTCCTAGTATCCCCTCACTGAAGATGCACGGTGCTTGGAACACAGTCCATCTAAAGAGAAATCACTGTTTCTTTGGTGTGCCATGAGGGAGGATGAGCTGGTTTGGGTTATCAGAGGGCAACAGAACTTTTACAGTAGCCAGTTTCCTGGGAGAAGAAAGTCAGTGTGTTTGTGCCCATACAAATCCTTGGAGAAGAGAGGGCCTCATAGCAGTAGGTGCTGGGAGCAATGGACAGCAGGTCACCTGTGTGCCTGCAGGTCTCCTTAGTCTTTTTGACATTAAATCTTTGTTTCATGAAGGTCCTTTATATGTTTTCCACTGAGGGATGAACCTCTGAGACTTTGTGGCTTTGAAATTAAGCAAATTCCTTAGCATAGGAATGCTGAAATCACTGTTTGTCCAACGTGGAAAATCATTTCATTTTTTTCTTTAATTTATCAATATGTATTTTTTTACCCCACAACAATCCTCTTATCCAGTAGATCAGTATGTGACAGAAAACACCAGAAGAAAGATCAGAATACAATGGCATAGGAAAATCTAATTTCTGTGACAATTAGAGGCGTGTATGTTACTAAAGCAAAAGATATTGCAAATATTTCACTTGAGCAGAAATCCTTAAAGTTTACCATTTCTATAGAACGTGGGCATCTTCTGTCACCTGGAATAGAGCAGACACTGTGATTTGAATGGGATATTATCTTTCACAGTTTTGAGTTCTTTTGATGTGGCACTCTATGGATTCAGCTCGAAACTGAGAAATAGTTTCAGACAAATTTTTTTTTTGGTAGGGACAATATAGAAATTTTTTTAAGCATAGTAAAATATGTCAGATTTGTTTCAAGCAATTATATTTATTTCTAAATATATCACACACACAAACACACAAACCCAAACACCCTGATGTGAAAATATTACTTTATGTTTCTTTAATAAGAAATGACAAACTGTTAATGACATGGAATTAATGAAATGAACATGGCACCTTCCTGCCTCAGAGAGCAACAGTTGTGGGCCTACCAAAGACAGATACAGGCAGCAGAATAATTTTTCAGCTCACTGTCTGATGGTTCGCAAAGCAAACATTAAACCTTAGTATTAAAAATGAACAGTAAATACAGACAAAATTCAAAGCATGCTAAAACCTCATGAGTCTAATGGTGAAGAGACTTTGTAACATTTTACGCAAAGAAAAATATTTTATTTCTAATTATTTTTATCATTACTTATGTCCCAAATGATGTTACTATTTAATCAGTTTTTATCTAGAATTTCTGCAATAATAATTTAGATAATATTAATTTAGAAAAATATTATTTCTTTTTACTTGCATTGAGCAGGTTTAACATCAACATTTAGTATGCTATTTGCAGAGTTTGGGATCTCTCTGCTTCTTCTCTACACAGAAATGGTGTTACCATCCTGTAGGGCATAGTAGGAGCTGGCAGAATCCCCCACGAGTATGGCACCTGCAACACAGTGCTTCAAAGCTTCCTCTGTGAATTCCTATGAATGCTCTTGTCATGTCTCATATGCAGAAATACTGAACACACCCCTAAGAGATATTTACTGCTCATCTTTTTGCCAAAGGAATTAATTACCAGTTTAAGAAATATTTTGCTTTACTGTAGTCAGTATTCCAGCACACCAGTTCATATGGAAAGTTTATGTATTTTTAAATGGAGAAAATGCTATATATAAATGGAAGAGGGCAGTGATTTTTTTCTTTGTTCTTCTGCTCAGGTAAATAATGGATAATAATATTTTGATATCACTGTTTCTGCCTTGGCTGTGGGAGTAAGAAGCAACCCATCTTCTGTATCCTTCTATTCATCAGTCTCTCTTCAGGATCTATTATATCATGATTTGCTCAGAAAGATTCTGTGCAAGATTTGCAGAGATTTCAGTGTATTGAACAGCTGCCTAAATACTAATGTATGTACTCAAATTTTAATCCATCTGTATCTCTAACTGGGATAAGTCAGTTTTAAGTCATTTAAGCATCCAACATTTTTGTTACTTAACATTTGCTTATGTGAGTCGTGGCACTGCCATGGCCTCAGCCTCAGCAAGCCTTAAGTGTTTGCCTCCAAATCAAATATCTATCAGGCCTCATAGTAAAACCAAAACAAAGAAAACAAAACAAACAAACAAACAAACAAAAACAAAACAGAAAAGAAGGACATCTTCAGGCCAAGAGCTCAAGGCACTGCTCTCATTTCTCCATGACCTTTCCGTTTAGGAACAGAGACTTGAGGCTCCCTCAAAGAAGTGCATGCCAACTAGCAGATGGATCTCTGCCAATGTTCCTCTGTGAAATGTTTGCACTTTGTGTACAACAGTTCACTAAGGGAAGAGATACTGTCTGGTCACTCTCAGCAGGTAGAAGTAGGACAGCAAGGGATCCCAGCTGTATTTGTGTAACATGCGTAGTGTTGAAGGAACAGATTCACTGTCTGAATGGAAAATCAAATCTGTACTCTGAATCTAGGCTTTTGCAGACCTCCACATAACGATCAAAATGTTCACGTCATTAAGAATTAGTATTAGAAACAGCCACAGCTATTTCATCTCTGTTTTACCTTATTTCTGCCACATACATTTTTTTTTCTCAAAGAAAAAGAAAGAAAACAAAGAGAGAAAGAGAGAGAGAGAGAGAGAGAGAGAAAGAAAGTGAGAGAGAAAGAGAAAGAGAAAGAAAGAAAGAAAGAAAGAAAGAAAGAAAGAAAGAAAGAAAGAAAGAAAGAAAAAGAAAAAAGAAAGAAAGAAAGAAGGGAAGGGAAGGGAAGGAGGGAGGGAGGGAGGGAGAGAGGGAGGGAAGGAAAGAAGGAAGGAAGGGTACTTGTCTTCTTTCATATATTTACCTCATCTTACCAAAAATTGTAGCAAAAAAAAAGCTTATGAACTGTCCCTCAACATTTTTTTTTTTTTTGTCATTGATGTATTACTTTTTAAATTTAATAATGGTTTATATAAACTTTGGTCTTGTGTGTAGAAAATGTCTGCTTTAAAAGACAGTTTTTGAAATTTTTACCAACAAGAGCTTGTTTAAGATTTTAGGGTAGTAGATTTAAGCTTTTCAAATGAAAACTGAGTGTGCCTGTGTCACGGCCAATATCATTTACATTAGTCAAAGTCACATCCCATAATGAGGAGTATAGAACAGCTAAAATAGGTACCTTGCTCCCAAGGTGAGGCAAGTGATACACGGAACAGAACAGGCAGCTGAGAGTCAGGCTTCTGCTGAGCACCAGATGCCAATACTTAAACAGTTACAGTTGCAATCACAAGCAAATAACATTATTCAATTTCGTTTTAATGCATGTTTTGCAATATCTCATGTTGTCATTCCCTTGAAGTGGTCACAGATCATCAAACTAACAGGTGGGGAAGAAAATTTTGAGGATTGTCTAATAGGGCTGGCTATCAAACTAATTATGAGTCATTAGACAAGCTCTCCCAAGGCTTGTGCACAACATGTTTAACTGTAATCAGGGCTAATAAAGTTCAGAAAAAATTCTATCTAAGAAGAGGGCCTTCAAAGTAGAGATGTGGGAGATTCTATTGAATACTTTAAATTACATATAGATTAGTCACAAATCACTGAGAGAGCTTAACAAGAAATCAAACCCAACACGTTGAGTATGGAAGCTCCCTGTCAATACACAGCTCACTAACATGCTACATGATCAACATTTCAATATATTCCACCCCACTCATCCAATGATACCTTGGCTGAGCTTGTGTGATATGTTCACTTTTTGATATAGCACTCAAGCACCACGAAGTACTCCAGCAAACATTATGGCATGAGAATATTTTTTTCATCACTTGTGTTATTAGGTCATTTTATCTGACTACTACCAGTTAAAACTTTTTCAGTTGGCCTGCTTACATTATTTCCTATCATATAACAGAAAATTACAAATATGATCTAATCTAAAGGTTATTTTAATCAACGTGAGATTTCCAATTGAATTCAAAGGGCTCTGGATGAAACTATTTCTTTAGCTAAAGCATATATTGTCATTGAGGTGGTCTCATCAGTGAGAATAAATTTTCCTCTCAATTCAGCTCAACCAACTTTCCTATATTTCATTCACTTGCCAGAAGGATGATAAAATGGTTCAGACCTTCTAAAGATGGAATGAGTGCCTTCATTCCCCTAAGCCTGCACGACAGGTATAACTTGTCAAAGAAACTTATATGACATCTTCTATGTCTTTTGCTTGGGGGAAAAAAGAGAGAAACACCACATATAAAATCCAGATTGCCACCTGAAGCTCCAGTGCCAGATTAGATTTTTATGTCCTTAGTAGACCTTGCTTTCACAAGATGCAAGCAACATAGGTTTTGCTTCAGCAGAGCATTTGAATATGTATTTCACATAAAATAACCAAAAAGTTCCATTTAACATGCATGGAATTATTCATCCAGCCAGTAGGTGAACATATTTTCACTGGGTCTGTCTTTTATGGTCCGAGTTCCTTCACCATCTTCTGTATAATGATAGATTTTCCAGTAGGTTTTCCAGAAGCTGGTGCAGCTTTAACTAAATTGAGATTCACAGAAAGAGCAAACTTGTTCAATACCAGAACTGTACATGTAAAAGGTCACTTCCACATCAACCACATCTGATTATGTAATTCCCACATAGGTTTCCGAGATACACTCTTCTCCCTTTCTTTGAATGTGCATCTAAAATCTTGTGTATTGCACCCTCTTCAGGATAAAATACAGAGCATGCCAGAGGGAGAATGAAAAAGAAAAAGAAAAAGAAAAAAAGAAAAAGAAAAAGAAAAAGAAAAAGAAAAAGAAAAAGAAAAAGAAAAAGAAAAAGAAAAAGAAAAAGAAAAAGAAAAAGAAAAAGAAAAAGAAAAAAAAGGAAAAGGAAGAAAAAGGAAATAAAGAAAAAAAAAAACAAAAAAGAAAAAGAAAAGATAAAAAGAAAGAAAAAAGGAAAGAAAAAAGAAGAAAAGAAAATGAAGAAAAAAAGAAAAAAGGAAAGAAAAGGAAATCTTATCTGGATATTTGAAAGATTATTATCTGCAGTTGAAAACCTAATTGCTGATTTAGGCAGTTAATTATCAATGATGTATTTGTTAAACAATAGATCAGGTTCAATCCATTAGAACAAAATGTCAGATTGAAATCTTGTTGATGAGTGGATGTAAGATTCATGCTCTGCAATAAACAGGATTCAGCCTGGCTCAGTACTGGAATAAAACTGAGAGTGCTTTCTCAATGTGTAATTAGCATGCTGTGACTATATCACTAATCCAAACTACACAATACTAAATAATTTTTTTCCTTATGCAAGCAATAAGTATATTACAAATGTAACCTGATATCTTTTTCTGTTATTCTGACAGTTTTAAAGTGCTTCATAACTGACAGCTTCCTGTAAGTATAAAATGATGAATAAGAAGGGAATATTATGTAAAGGTAGAATTTCAAAATAAAAAAAATGTTCTTAACTTTTGTTACTTTAAGGAATAAGAAAACACAACTCTGTATCTGAATTTTTAGACTTTCTATTGCAAAATAAGTATATATAATAGATACAAGCATATTCAATTTAGAGATATACAAGATTTTATAAGATTTCAAAATGTGACAGACTTATATTAAGATTTATGAAGTAATAATTTGATTTTTAGCACTTTGTCTTGCAATTCAATACAATCTAAGCCTCTTCTGCATTCTATTTGTCAATGCTATTACTAAGAACACAGTAAATATGAACCAATTACCTTTCTCCTACTCAACAGCAAATATTGCTCTGCAAGTGTAACTCCTAGCTAGCTTGGCTTGTATCAGTAATAAAAATCTTATAACTTGGCCTCCCCAAGATGATCAGCTAAATTCAAGAAATACATCTGATTTATTGGCAAGAAGAAGATATATTATTTTCTTTTTAGTAAGATTTTTTTTTTTTGAGAGCTATTCATTCAGCAGATGATTAGATGTATTTTGAAATGTTCATCATGTCTGTTCAAATGTGACTGGTACGGGAAAAATAACATTTCCTTATGGACAGTGGCATTGTGAGGGACAGTTATTTTTGAACAGTTCGATAACTTGAATACTAGAAGCATAGTGTCTATTCAATCAACGGGAGCAGTTTCCTCAAATAATACTTTTGTAAAGTTTTGCTTATAGTCTCATAGTTTATAGTCTCTACAGGAAGGCTTATACTTTATTTTAAAAGTCAATTAGAATGAAATGTTCAGAGTTATTAGATTTCCCTGTATAAGAACTTGTATAAGAACTTCACTGTTAAAGAAGTAGGGTGTCATATATTCATCTTCATCTTTATCATTCATTTTTGCTACTCAAAGAGTGAAATATGTAAGTAGCAGAGCAACAAAGGGGAAAATAACTTTTATGAAAGGCATCCTAGAGTAATGGATAAATGGAGTGGGACTTTTTTTTTTTTTCCTGAGGTAATTCCAATAAAGTCAGATGATTTAGAGCAGGGATGAATTTGCTTCGCTGTCCTCCATGTGCAGATTAATTTTTTCATTGAGAGCTCCTCTTAGTACCTGAAGCCATGGTTTCACAGCAGTGAATTGAATCCATGATAAACCTACTGTAGAATATCATTGAAATGAAGCATTATACCTCTCCATACTAGTCTGTTATTATGAAGGTGCTTATCTGGAATCATCATTATGAGGCAGAGAGGAAAAAAAAGATCTAATTTTTGGAAGCGGAGAAGAAATCAATGAGGTAGTGCTTTTCATTTTTATTTCCATTAAGAGTCATCTGACCTTACTTGCCACATCTCTAAAGAGAGACTCTTAAGAGAGAAATTATTCACTATACAATGTGGAAACATTTTATTGTGTACCGGTATCAGTTTGTAATAATTAAAAGAAAAGTGGAAATAACATTTCATTCTGAGAACATGCTTTCAAGTTATTTATCAATCATTCATTGCAGGAAAACAAAACAAAGCAAAGCAAATGTCTTCTGAAGTGCGCCATTGATAACCAAAATTTACACTGAAATAAAAAGCTATAGAAATTACATATTGTCATTCTCCTCTTACCCCATTCAAATTTGAATTTTTAAGAGTGTTGGGAATTCTTTTTTCCACATGTAATGGGTTGTCAGAATGTCCCAACAGTATCTGACTGTGCTGAACAGTTATGACCAAGAAAAGAGTGGGGCAGCTGGGAAACAAAGTTGTCTCTGTCATTCATGAAATCAGTCAAATATTTAAATGGTGAAGAAATGAAGTAAACCACTCGTAATTATGTCAAAATCATTTGTTTGTGTGTCCAAGACAAATACTATATTCTTCTTTGGATTTGGAAAGTTGGTGAAAGTTGGCTTTCAAAATTATTAATTTATTTTCAATCTGTACTAGAGGATGATTCTTAAGGCACATTTTTTTTGTAAAAGGAAGATCAAGCATAAAATACAAAACATAACTATTATTACATGATGTGAACACACAGGGTAAAAAACATCTCTCACTACCTTCAACAGGATTTTAAAAAAATAACCAAGAGCTTTTCATCAATACTAGAAAAAAGAAGACGACAAATCAGCAATCAAATGGAATTCAATTGACTCCTTACTCTCAAATACCAATCTATCTACTCCTTCACAAAGGCTTGGATTAAAAGAAAGAAATGGGACTAAGGGTCAATTGATTTGAATTATTTTGGACCAGGGAGAAAAACAGATTCCATCAACAGAATTCCCTTGCAGTGAATAGCTGGTAATCTGTTGTCTTCTTTAATGATGAGCTCCAGCTTCAGCTTTAGTGATCAAAGCACTGATGAAGAAGGAAACAAGGCCACCTCTGAAAAAATGTCTCAAATCATTTAGCCCTAAACTGTTAAATAATTAAATGCTACTGGGAAACAAGCACAACCAAAGCAGACCTTGCAGCTCTGTCGTCATAAACTTTGAAAAAACACTGATGTTTGTATGATAGTTATTCCAAATACATATTTTGATTTCTAGGTGTGGTGTTAAAGACTCAGAAGGGGAAGAAGGATTTTCTGGGTCCTGAGTATGCCCTGAAACAGAAGTACCAGAAATCAAAGCTCACATTCTACCAACAAAGTGCTGGAGCTTTGCTGTATTAAAAATAAAAATACTACTAAAAAAAAATAATAAAGTGTCTTCTATCACTGAAAACCAAGCTAGTCAGTGCAGCTACACAATTTGCATCATGTGAAGGCATGTTCCAACAGTTTCAAATATACAGAATATAAGGAAGATTGATAATGCATTGATGAGCAATGTTTCAATGTACAAATTACATCAATTTTAGAGTTCTTCAGCCCCATCTATATCCACATTCCAGCATGGCTGTATTCTAATCGTATATTGTTATTGATTATATTACTTCATTTTGTTCCCTGGACAGTTTTAAAATATACACATCTTGATGGTTGAGATGCTTAGTTTGGAAATTGTTGCAGGAGACTCTTAGCCCCCTTCCAATTATATCTTGTGAAACAGACACTCTGGAGATTTTTCAATAAAATGTTCTTTCATTATCACTCAAATTACATCTTCACTTTTATTGACAATAATCCTGATGAGGGTGAGTTTCTGTTCTAAGTCATCTTTCACCCAGGAGTAAGGATTACAAGAAAAAGTGCATAAAAATATACTGCAGAAATTGTAGAATTTTATTTCTGCAGAATGTTATTGAGAAAATGGCTATCCTACTGAACAGAATGCTGTTATAATATTGGAAAAAATAGGCTTATTTACCATGAAATGCCATTCACAAGCTGAAATGATACAGCTTGTAGATGTAATGATGGGTTATTAGCTAAACATCGATTTACAAATTCATTTAGAGAACGAATGCTAAAAGCCAGATTGTGAGCTGGATTTCATCAGGTATTTCCACTGTTTGGTATGATGGATGAGCATTTAGGGGTTTACATTAGCTCGGTGATAATACCTTGTTCAATACAGGCACTCAGGGAAAAAGACACATAGAGCAAATATATTTAAGTGGGTTTCTAGGATGAACTGATTTTCATCACGTACTTCCAAACTCTGCAGAATATTTGTAGAATGCGTTTGGCTTCCATAACCTGTTCAGCTTCACCCAGATTCAGATAGTTTTTAACTCATGCAATTAAAATTGACCATCTTAGTTGAAATATAGCTTTCTTTTTTTTTTTTTGAATTCTCACTTTACATTTAAGTAAAAACATTCAACACACAATTAAGTAGTAATTTGGAAAACAGCTTTTGCAAAAAAGAGGAAAGAAAATTAATGCAAAAAAACTCCACAAATTATTTTAGCTACATAGGAGTGAAAATCAGTTTATATGTTGAAACTGAATTTGCCTCATTTTATATAAAGAAACTATCTCAAATTCCAAGGATTTCATCTGGTCCAATGTAGAAACAGGAAAATAGAAAAACTTATTATTATTATTATTCAACAACAAATTGCTTTTTTCTTTTTTTTTTTTTCTTCAAATTTTCTGTTCAGTCATCATATTAGAAATTCTTTATTCACATAACTCACACTGTAGTGCCATTTCTTTAAACAAATTAATTTCACCTTGCAGGAGTAGCTGCAAGAATACAATTCACAGATGAACTGGTCTTAGATTCAACATAAAATTATGAATTCCTCATTATTATATGGAATAGCTCTGTTTTAGATTTTCTATCTAAGCTGGAGACTCTTTTTATTACAAGAATTATGATGACGATGCTATGCTACAATTGTCTGACCATATCTAGTATTTTCTAGCCCCAGATGTGAAGGCTGTAAGGCTTCACCTTCCCCGTCCCCCTCCCCTGTGCCCATAGGAAACCCCTACATTATCTTTCAGCTTAATTATTGTCCCTGATCTGAAACCCATAGCAATTCCTGGTGGTGAGTGGAATCACCCAGTCTAAATCCAAACCAGTTCCCTGGCTCCTTTATTTCCATTTCTTCTACTTTGTTCTGATTAATTACCGCTTCAATAAATTGGAATTTAGACAACAACTTACAGAGTTGTGTCATTTTGGAAGGTGGCCAGCACTAAGGAAATTTCTTGTACATGGGAGTAACTGATAAGGACCATACACCTCCAGCTATGCCCCCTTAAAAAAGGCGCATATTTCCCAGTTCTGTTATTGCTGTTTCATCTACCTTTTTACACATGGTAAGGAATAAGGAATATGACAGAATAATCAGGTAACATTAAGCAGCTCCAGGAAATAACTGGGAATGTCCAAGAATGTATTTTTTTAAAAAGATTGTGCAATCCAAAACATGAAAATGTTAGCATATGTGATAATAGTAACAGAGAACGGTTCCACAACTAATGCTTAAAACTCAAGTATTTCAGCAGACACTTTGCATGAACAAAGAATGTAATACTACATGGGAAACAGGTATGACCTCCAAGATTCTAGAGCCTGACATCTGATGGCCAATTTTATTCTTAATGGTCCTTTGGGGAATTCTGATTTCCACTTGGTTAGTGAAAAACTGTTTAGCTCTAAATTCACCTGGTCATCTTTGTTTTTATTAATGTTAACGTGTTTTCCTCATTAATGTACATAAAGGACAATGAAGAATCTTTTCTGGTTTCACTGGGAATATCCAGTTTTGTGTTGGCTGGTGGTTTTTTTTGTTTGTTTTTTTTTTTTGATACTGTTCATGAAGATTCACGATTTTGTACTTTGTAATTTGTAAAAGTCATGAATTTCATTTTTAAGTTCTTTTCCTTTTATAAATATGAATTAGATCAATCCTAAAAGATCTGAATCCAGTGAGAAAAATAAGCAACAAAATCTATTTTAAGAATAATTTGATCTTTCGGAAGAATACGATTAAGCTATACTGCTCAGCTCCTGACTTTCAAATTATTTACATTGGTAGTATAAGATTAAAAAGCTGAAACCTCCTTTTACCCTCAGGCCCAGCATTAAGCAGATAGTAGCTGAGCACAGTCTGCCTGTCATTTATATCATTTTACAAAGTATAGATGTATCCCAGGCTCTTCATAATTTCCTGAGATTTACCTGCATTATTCAGCTGGCTGGATTATTTTCTTGAAGATGAATAAGGAGAAAACCAGTTCACTCTCTGTTCCTCCTAGCTAGGTTTTCTCTAATCGTATTTTACAGTATTCTCAACCTGATTTAGTGCAAGTTTTTCTCTCTTTTATTCTTGTCACTCAAACATGCACATGTATTCCTAAATTGGAAAAAAAAAATGTTAACAAGCAGATATATTTTCATTTTTTCATTTACTCTTATGAAGTTATGTCTTCTCTCCATGGTACTATTTGACCAGACAGACTCTGTTCACAGTTCAAATCCTAGGCCTACACTTTTCTGGGAAAGAGACTCTAGAGGATGTAGCTCTGAACCAATCCAGACTGGGAGAGAGGGAGTTTAACTTGCCTGAGTCTATGAAATCTATAAGCTAAATGGGGGTAGGGCCCATATTTAATGGGTGATCTCTCCCATCCCAGGAACCTATATACTGAAAAGGTGGAAATGTTTTCAGGTAGTATCCAGCTACATACAAACAGTCCAATGAGGTCTAAGAGTGAATGAATGAATGAGTAGGAAAAAAAAAAATCCCCAGCAAGATGATGTGGATTATTTGGAGACAAAGAATCTGGGAGAGGAGTCAGCTCTCAAGAGTCACAGTATTTGTCTCTGCTCCTTCTCAATGATTTTGCCATGTACAATTTTTGAAAGCTGAGTATTGAATACTGTCAATAATTTTACCTTTACCCTGACAAATAAGTGTGAATCAGGCCATCAGCTTTGCACGAGCAGTTATTCATCTGACTGAGGAAACCCGAGGCTGGAATGCTCTGGGGCCATATACTAGGGCATTTTCCTGTCTTTCATAGGACTTTCTTAAAAGAGAATTCTCAGAGTGTCTCAGCAGAACATCTCTGATTGAGAGACCAAATGATCATGAAGTGGCTATGAAATTGCTTTTTTGGGATTTGCCTGAAGTATCTGGTTCTTCTAAAACCATCTTTACACAGAACAAAACTCAGCTATGCCTGAAGCTGAAAAGATCAGTCTTTAAGGTATAGCCTTTCGTTATCCACTTCTCATAGAATTACAGAATCATAGAGCTGCTTGGGTTGGAAGGCACCTTAAAGATCACCTAGTTCCAAACACACTGCCATAGGCAGGGATGCCACCCACTACATCAGGTTGCTCAAAACCCCATCCAAACTGACCTTGAACACCTTGAGGATTGGGGCATCCACAACTCTCTGGGAAGCTGTCCAGTTCCTCACCACCCTGTGAGTGAAGAATTTGCTCTTAACATCTAATCTAAGTCTCCCCTCTGGTCATTACCAGTTCTTCTTTCCCATACATCAAAGGGAGTATGCTCTCCTTGGCATTTCGATTCTAGCCAATGGACGCATAGAATCCCTTCTTGCCATTCTTTGCATCCCTTACCAAGCTCGGTTCCATCTGTGCCTTGGCTTTCCTGATCCCACCCCTGCACATCTGGTCAACATCCCTGTACTCTTCCCAGGCCACATGTCCCCGCTTCCACTGCCTGTGCATTTCCTTCTTGTTCCTCAGTTTGACTAACAGGTCTTTGCTCAGCCATGCTGATTTTCTGCTCTCCCTGCTTGTTTTCTTAAACATGGGGATGGAGAGTTCTTGTGCTCTAAGAAAAACATCCTTAAAGAGCAGCCAGTTGGAAGTTCACTCTTTGGAAGTTCATGGCTGTGACAGTTCTGATATATTTAAGTCTATAAAATCAGCATACACTGGCTTAAGTCTAAGCCCTATGTAAGTTAAAATTGATATACTTTGAAAATCAACTGATTTGTCTTCAAAGCAATTTCATGAGGAAAAGTAAATGAGATGAAGGAGGCTAACAATGGAGCAGAAAGATGATCAGTTTCAGACACATTTTTTGTTGACGTAATGGTATCTAACTAATAAAATTTAAATCAGTTAGTTCAAATGCGTGACACCTGAGTACTGGAAGTGTAATCTGACCTTTCCACTTGAGCTACACAAATGTTTCTTGACCCTTCCAGTGGCATGTATTTCTATATCACTGGATATACGGAAATAAGAACCAAAAGGAGTTGTACTGTGACACAGTTTCTTAATCAGACGTAATTCCACACAGAAACCAGGCCAGGAAAGACATATAATTGAAAAAATAACTAGATTTTCAGCATATTATCCACCAGAGATTTGGAACTGGATGTTAAAAACCACTCTGAGCTGAACATACTATGGTTTGCTGGGTAGCATCCTGATGAAGTAGATATTAAAACTAATATCACTAAATTTGGGGGAAAAAACAAAACAAAACAAAACACAACTGCTTCATGTGCAAGAACCAAATTAAGTTCCTGAGGTAACTGAGAATGCAATCACATAGTCATGAACATTTCTTGCATGTGATTCACAAAATATGTACAAAATACATCAGAAGTAGATAAAGCAGATACTGTTTTAGTGGATTGTGCTGAATGCACAGGTTAAAACATGTCATTTAATAATGCTGTAAAATATCTCAATGTATTTTAAGAGCTTTATTAATAAAACACCTACATGAATTCAATTAGAAACTACTAAAACACTCTTAGTTACAGTATAAGGATTTTAGAAACTGAATTTTTTTAATGCTTTATGTAAATTGAGCTGAGCAGAGAGGTTATTTGGTTACCATTACATTGACTAATCAATGTACTTTTTTCATGTCTACCTTTATGTGTGACTTTAATTTCAAGCCTCTTTTAAGCACATATAAAATGCTTTGTTATAAGCATATATGCAATCATGTTATTGTTCAGCTCATTTTTATATAATTTACTTGTTTTTTTAACCTTGTGTAGGTGATAACATTTATTTAGATTAACTCTGGATAGGTTAAATTGGCTGTGTGAGGCTAGAAATAACACATATTTGCTGAGCCAATCAGTGAGAAACTGATCAATAATGATATATTGATCAATTTTCATTCTGCTGCAGCAACATCAGATCGAATGATTGTATCTACATCAAACATTTAGTATAACAGAAACAAAGTAGTGTAAAAGGGCATCATTAAAGAATCAATTTCTTCCTACTTTGAGGCTAGTTTTCTCACAAAATGCTGTATTTTTCTAAAACAAATTTCAAGATCAACATGCCAGGCTATTTCATACAAAGTGAAAGTTTTAACAGCATTAAAATAGAGCTTTCTAAACATCTCACTTAAAATACATTTTTCATTTGCTTTTGAGAGAAGGAGGAGAACAGAACTCGCAGATAGAGGTTGTGAAGTACTCACATACAAAACTATTCTTCAACTTAGAATGCTGAACACTGCTACTGTGCTACTGTCTTTATCCCTTTCTCATCTGTTTTTTTTCAGGCTGTTTTAAACTGATGTTTGGCTTTCCTTCTATCTAGAGTACTAAGCAAAGATATGAAGGAAATTTACAATATTTGATCCCCCATGTCAGAAAAGAGTTAGCTACCTTTTCTCTTTAACAAAGAGAACAGATACATTTTAAAAGTTTATGTAAGTTAGCATTACTGTAAAATTATTATATCTTTTATATCTTTTTTGATGCCATCAGAATTTTCGGCTTGCCTACATATAACTTCATTATTTAACGTACATAGATAAGGTCAACAGAACTGTAGAGAAGTGAAATTCCATGTGATTTACAGTTCTACTGAATGTGGTGAAAATATGCTAAAGATGACCACTCCAAGCAAGCATGATTTACTTAAAAACAACTTGCTTAGTGCTATTCCAGCCTTGCCTTGCCAAGCCAAGCCAAGCCGCACCTTGCCAAACCAAGCCTTTCCATGCCTTGCCAAGCTGTGCCATGCCTTGCCTTGTTGTGCCTTGCCTTGCTGTGCCTTGCCTTACTAAGCCAAGCTATTCCAGCCTTGCCAAGCCAAGCCAAGCCAAGCCAAGCCAAGCCAAGCCAAGCCACGCCAAGCCAAGCCAAACCAAGCCAAGCCAAGCCAAGCCTTGCCTTGCCTTGCTTTGCCTTGTCTTGCCAAGCCAATTTGAGCTGTGCCTTGCCTTGCCCTATCTTGCCAAGCCAATCCAAGCTGCGCCTTGCCTTGCCTTGCCAAGTCAAGCCTTGTCTTGCCAAGCCTTGTCTTGCCAAGCCTTGCCTTGCCTTGCCTTACCAAGCTGCACCTTACTTTGCCTTGCCAAGCCAAGCCACACCACGCTGTGCCTTTCCTTGCCTTTCCTTGCCTTGCCTTGCCTTGCCAAGGCAAGGCAAGGCAAGGCAAGGCAAGGCACGCCGCACCTTGCCACACTGCACCACGCCATGCCTTGCCTTGCCATGCCGTGCCATGCTGCGCCTTGTCTTGCCAAACCGCACCTTGCCTTGCCTTGCTTTTCCAAACCAAGCCGCACCCTGCCTTGTCTTGCCTTGCCGCGCCTTGCCTTGCCAAGCCAAGCTGTACCTTGCCTTGCCAAGCCAAGCCGCGCCTTGCCTTGCCAAACCAAGCTGCGCCTTGCCTTTCCAAGCCAAGCCACACCACACCATGCCTTGCCAAGCCACGCCATGCCACGCCTTGCCAAGCCAAGCCAAGCCAAGCCAAGCCAAGCCAAGCCAAGCCAAACTGAGCCTTGCCTTGCCAAGCCGAGCTAAGCCAAGCCAAGCCAAGCTGAGCCTTGCCTTTCCTTGCCTTGCCTTGCCTTGCCTTGCCAAGCCAAGCAAAGCCAAGCCAAGCCAAGCCAAGCCAATCTAAGCCAAGCCAGGCCAAGCCAAGCCAATCTAAGCCAAGCCAGGCCAAGCCAAGCCAATCTAAGCCAAGCCAGGCTGCACCTTGCCTTGCCAAGCCACGCCTTTCCAAGCTGCACCTTGCCTTGCCAAGATGCGCCTTGCCACGCTTTGCCAAGCCAAGCCACACTGCACCTTGCCATCTGCGCTGCACCTTGCCAAGCCGTGCTGAGCCTTGCCAAGCAAAGCTGCGCTGCACCTTGCCAAGCCGTGCCTTGCCTCTCCTTGCCAAGCCAAGCCGCACCTTGCCTTGGCTTGCCTGCATGGACTATCCCATCCCTAAAATCTGTATGTTCTCCTGTGACAAAGTAAATCTTCAGAAGTTATGAAATATTCCAGAAAAAAGAAAATGAATTAAATTTAATCCACTCCCAATTGCAACTTCTTCTCAGGACAATGTGTATTAAACATGGGAATACCATTAACCATATGTTGTTCAATGCTCTTATGCTTTTTAGGATCTATAAGGTGTCACACATAACAAAAGTTCACAGAAATTCAGATATTTAAATATTGTATTTCATAGCTGCATTTGTTAGTGCAAAAATTCATCAAAATTCCCTGCACGTCATATGGACGGTGTGTACACAATGTAAACAGCAATAAGTAAATCTATGAGGATTTAATAAGACCTCAGAAAGGAAAACACTGCTTCTGTATTTGTAGAAAATTTATAAGAATCTCATATACAAATGATTTCTATCTTAGTTTAAAAAAAAAAAAAAACAACTCACCAAGCTATAAAGACTAGTGCTCATATTTGCTGGCAAGTCAATCTTTCTTTCAGACATCAAGAGATGACCTCTTAAGACCCAACGATTTATCAAGTCAGCAGTTTATTCCCTGAGGCCACCATCTTCAGCCTCTTCCTCTTCCAGTCACGTCTATTGAAGGACTTTGCAAAACCCCATGAGGAAATGGACTAATCTACTTCTTTCTAAAGGACAGGAATGATGCCTATACTGACTGTGCTCTATGGGATGAGAAAGCTAATAAAGGAAAGGAGACTACATCTATTTGTGAAAGATTCAGTGTGATGTTTGTATTATAAGAGACGGAGTTAGAGTGCTATAGCTGTCAATCAGAAAAGGGGTATTGTTGCCCAACATCAGCAACCAATACTGAGACATTTCCAAGGAAATTAATACACCTTTTTATTTTGTAAGTCTAAAATATCTCTGGATTGAAAGAAAAGTCAAAGGACTGTTTGCATTAAAAATAAGCTTTAATCTTCCCTCTCTCTCCTCTCCCCCGTGTCAGTTGATGCATTAACAGATACATGGATGTAACTATTTAAAGTAAAAAATAAAAAGTAAAAAAGATCCTCCCCTTAAAAGTACTTTTATTCATTTGTACTATATAATTGACCATGTTTCTTATTGCTATCCGCTTAAAAAAATCACATTGCTATTAGTAAATATTGCCACTGTGAAAAAGAAATGGCAATACAGACATTGCAGTACCTTCATTAACATATATACTGTACAATTTCTAACCAAATAACCTGGTTGGGGTAATTACATGAAAGGAAAAAAGAAATTCTGTCTCTTTTAGCCAATTAACAATTTCCAATAAATATATCCAAACAAGCTCTTTACCTTTAAATGAGTGAAAAAATCTACATTCTCGTCAGTAGTCAAGGCCAGCTGCCTCAGAACCAGTGCAGCCACAGTCGCAGCGCCCGACCACGAGTTATGGGGAGACCTTGGGACCTCGCTTCACCAGGGGTGGCCTGGGACAACAGCATGACCATGCCGCACCTGTCAGCTCTCGCAAGAGAGGCTGACGGGCAGTGGGCGTTGCCAGAGCCAAGGTGACTGCACCCAGGCCCTCTGCCTAGGAACAGCCCCTGGGAGGGCGGTGACTCCTTGCTGCCCACCATGAGCAGGGAGGGGTGACCAGCGGATGAGAATCACCCACAGTGTGCTGCAGTGGTGGGTGTGGGAGCCTGTGTGGCAGGGCACGGAGATTCTGTCCCTCCTCCCTTTCAAGTCTGTCCTATCTTATCTGTGACCACATTTTTTACCATGGTCTCCACCAGGCAGAGAGCTTGCCCCAAAAATACGGTAGCGACCCAAATAGAGGACCTGTCCAGAACCGTAGCTATACAGGTCTCTGGCTGCAGGGAGTGCCACAGCCTGCTGCTGCTGGGGAAGGGTGGCAGGTATTCCACCCGTGTGAGGTGCGAGCAGGTGGAAGATCTGGTCAGTTTGGTGGCAGAGCTGAAAGAGGAGGTTGAGAGACTGAGGGCCATCCGACACTGTGAGTGGGAGGCCAACTGGTGGAGTAACTCCCTGCTGTGCCAGAGGGAAAGACGGCAGGGAGATACGCCACAATTGATGTTGGACCCCCTGCCCTTTCCCTGTCAGGCAGAGGAGGGAGACCTGAGGGATGGGGAGGCTTGGGAGAGGGTCCCTGCTCGGCATCGTGGGCGAGCCCCCCCTCTGCTTCCCGTGCATCCAGGTCTCCCTAAGCAATATGTTTGTAGCATTGAACATTGAACGGGAGGTAAGTGGGGAGATGTGTGAAAGTCCCCTAAGAGGTTACCAAGGACAAGGCAGTTCACTCCATACATTCAGACTGCCTCTGCCAGGAAAGAAAGAAGGGTGGTTGTGGTAGGCGACTCCCTTCTCAGAGGAACGGGGAGACTTCTTTGCAGACCAGACCTGAGCTGTAGGGAAGTGTGCTACCTACCTGGGGTCTGGGTCAGGGACATAACTAGAAAACTCCCGGAGCTGGTTCACGCCACTAATTACTACCCATTACTAATAGTTCAGGCAGGCAGTGATGAAATCGCTCAGAGAAGCCTGCAAATTGTGAAGAGAGATTTCAGGGGGTTACAGCAAATAGTTCAAAGAGCGGGACCGCCAGTCGTGTTTTGTTCTATTCCTTCTGGGGAGGTGAAGGACATGGAGTGGGCTAGGAAAACACAGATAATGAATAATTGGCTGAGAAGCTGGTGTCAAGACAGGATCTTTGGGTTCATTGACCGTGGGGCAGTTTACTCAACCCCTGTCCTGTTGTCGATGGATATAATTCACCTGTCTCAAAGGGGGAAACGAATCCTAGTGCAGGAGCTAGCAGGACTCGTCAAGAGAGCTTTAAACTAGCTATGACAGGGGAAGGGGGTAAAACAGGGCTCACCAGAGAAGTGCCTAGGGGAACAATGCTGAAGCAGGGGTGCATCATCTGAAGTGCATCTACACCAATGCACACAGCATGGGCAACAAACAGGAGGAGCTAGAAGCGATTGTGTGACAGGCTAACTATGACCTAGTTGCAATAACTGAAACATGGTGGGATCACTCCTTCGACTGGAGTACTGTGATGGATGGCTACAAGCTCTTCAGAAGGGATAGAAAAGGTAGGAAGGGTGGTGGTGTGGCTCTTTATGTTAAAGACTGTTTTGATGTTGAAGAGCTTGCTGTTGGGAATGATAAGGTTGGATAAGGAAGGCCTGTAGGGGTGACATGTTGGTGGGGGTCTGTTATAGTCTGCCTAATCAGGATGAAGAGATGTATGAGGCATTCTATGAGCAGCTTGCAAAAGTTACACGATCACCAGCACTCTTTCTCATGGTATACTTCAACTTCCCCGATGTATGCTGGTAGCATAATACTGCGCAGAGGAAGCAGTCCAGGAGGTTTCTAGAGCGTGTGGAAGACAGCTTCCTGACATGGCTGGTTCAAGAGCCTACCAGGGGAGGTGCCCCACTAGACCTGCTCTTCACTAACAGAGAAGGACTGGTGGGAGATGTGAAATTTGGGGACTATCTTGGGCAGACTGACTATGAAATTGTTGAGTTTTCTATCTTTGGTGATGTCAGAAGAGTAACTAGCAAAACTGCTGTCTTTGACTTCTGGAGGGCAGACTTTGACCTATTCAGGACAGTTGTTGCAAGGGTCCCTTGGGAGTCACTCCTGAACAACAAAGGGGTCCAGGAAGCCTGGACGCTCTTCAAGAAGGAAATCTTAAAGGCACAGGAGCAGGCTGTTCCTGAGTCCCCTAAGGCGAGCCGGAGGGGAAGAAGACTGGCATGGATGAACCGGGAACGTTTATTGAGACTCCGGGAGAAAGAGAGTCTACATCCTCTGGAAGAAGGGACAGAATACTTGTGGTGACTACAAGGAAGTTGCTAAGATATGCAGAGAGGAAGTTAGAAAGGCAAAAGCCCAGCTTGAACTCAGATTGGCCACTGCAGTAAAAGAGAACAAGAAATCCTTTTACAAATATATTAACAGCAAGAGAAGAACCAAGGAGAATTTCCATCCTTTACTTGATACAGCAGGGAATGTGATCACTGAAGATAAGGGTAAGGCTGAGGTTCTCAACACCTTCTTTACATCTGTCTTTAATAGTTGAATCAGTTATCCTCAGGGTACTTTATGCCCTGACCTGGACGTCCCCTGTGATTCAGGTAGAGAATCACCTACTGTGATTCTCTAGGAAGAAACAGTTAGAGACCTGCTTCTCAATCTGGAATGTCACAAGTCCATGGGACCAGAAGAGCTCCACCCTAGGGTGCTGAGGGAGCTGGCGGAGGTAATCGCCAAGCCGCTTTCCACCATCTACCAGCGTTCCTGGTTATCTGGAGAGGTCCCAGAGGATTGGAGGCTTGCCGATGTGACTCCCATCTACACGAAGGGCCGTAAGGAGGATCCGGGGAACTACAGGCCTGTCAGCCTGACCTCGGTTCCAGGGAAAGTTATGGAGCAAATCATCCTGGGTGAGATCACACGGCACTTGCGTGGCATCCAGGGGATCAGGCCCAGCCAGCACAGGTTCACGAAAGGGAGGTCGTGCTTGTCCAACCTCATCTTCTATGATTGTGTGACCAGACTGGTAGATGAGGGAAGGGCTGTTGCTGTAGTCTACTTAGACTTCAGCAAAGCCTTTGACACAGTATTCTCCTGGGGAAACTGTCTGCCCATGGCCTGGACATGTATACTCTTCTCTGGGTAAAGAACTGGCTGGAGGGTCGTGCCCAGCGGGTAGTGGTTAATGGAGTTAAGTCCAGCTGGTGTCCCGTTACAAGTGGTGTCCCCCAGGGGTCGGTACTGGGGCCTATCTTGTTAATATCTTTATTGATGACCTAGATGAGGGGATTGAGTGTAGCCTCAGTAAGTTTGCAGACAACACCAAGTTGGGAGGTAGTGTCGATCTGCCTGAGGGTAGGGTGGCCCTTCAGAGGGATCTGGATAAGCTGGACTGCTGGGCTGAGGTGAATGGGATGAGGTTTAACAAGGCCAAGTGCCGGGTCCTGCACTTTGGCCACAATAACCCCATGCAGTGCTATAGGCTTGGGGTAGAGTGGCTAGAAGACTGTGAAGAGGAAAGGGATCTGGGAGTGTTGATTGATGCTTGGCTGAACATGAGCTGTCAGTGTGTTCAGGTGGCCAAGAAGGCCAACAGCATCCTGGCTTGTATTAGAAATAGTGTAGCCAGCAGGAGCAGGGAGGTGATCACCCTCCTGTACTCAGCTTTGGTGAGGCCGCACTTCAAGTACTGTGTTCAGTTTTGGCCCCTCACTACAAGAAAGACATTGAGGCCATTGAGTGTCCAGAGAAGGGCAACAAAACTGGTGAGGGGTCTTGAGCACAAATCTTATGAGGAGTGGCTGAGGGAGCTGGGATAGTTTAGTCTGGAGAAGAGGAGGCTCAGGGGAGACCTAATTGCACTCTACAACTTCCTGAAGGGAGGTTGTGATGAGGAGGGGGTTGGTCTCTTCTCTCAGATAACTAATGATAGGACTTGAGGAAATGGCCACAAGTTGTGCCTGGGGAGATTTAGATTAGATATCAGGAAAAACTTTTTCTCTCAAAGAGTGGTCAGGCACTGGAATGGCCTGCCTAGGGAGGTGGTGGAGTCACCATCCCTCGCAGCGTTCAAGAAGCACCTGGACAAGGTGCTACGAGATATGATTTAGTAGCATAGTGGGTAGAATTGATGATAGGAGGATGGTTGGACTAGATGATCTTGTAGGTCCTTTACAACCTTGTGTTTCTGTGATTCTGTGATTCCTTTTCAGGCAATTGAGTAGGTTGATCTGTTTGGTGATCTCCCTAACGCCATGCATACATCTCTCTCAGCCAACTTTGTGTACATTTCCATCTGACTTTTCTTTAAAATACAAACAAAAATTAACTTCATTCCCTTTTCTTCATATCCCTCTACTGTGAGATTTTCCTTTTAGTCATGACAGACAGCAACTAACTTTCAGGTTCAGAAGTGCCCCATTATCTACTGTGCTGACTGCTGCAGCACTGAAAAAGTGTTACCATGGGGAAGGATAGAAATCAACCTGCAGTGCTCTGATAAGCAATCCTTCATGTTTATTTTTGAAAATTCTATGTACCCTGTCAGTTTAGGAATCTGACACATGAAAATACATGAGTCAAGCCAATTCAAAGAAAAAAAGAGTGATTTTTGTCTCAACCAGTTTAGATTAATAAATACTAAATGTTAAATTAAATACATAAATATATTATTATTATTATTATTAACAACAACAACAACAACAAAACAAAATAATAATAATAATAATAATAATAATAATAATAATAATAATAATAATAATAATATAAATCTGCCTTATTCTCTGTTTCTAAATTAAGAAAGAAGATACGGCCACGTAAATTATTTTAGGAGTTCTGGTATGCACTGTACTGAATCTGGAGGGAGATTGGATTCCCCACTGCCAAGGGTGCGAAACTTGAGTGCATCAGTTGAAATAAAGAAGCAATAATAGGCAAACACACCACCTAAACCATATGGCAGGAGAATCACATTTTTAATTCTTTAGCAACTATATTAGGTTTCGCAAATCATAATGGGATAAACTAGCAAGAATGCTCTCCAAGTATTCACCTTTTCTTTCAGTTCTGGGATCTCCTACCCTTTATAGTTAGAAAGTGCCAGTACAGATACTTGTAACTTCATGGCAGGAACCAACCACTCCTGAAGCTTTCCATTGATCCAGGCAGGACATTTTGAAAGTCCCATTGTGTGCCATCAGTCGGTAGCCACTTTGTGGACTACATAGTGACCTTTCACACTCCCACAGCAGTGCTGAAAGTACCAAGACTATCTGTCTGAGGGCGTTCACGAGCAGTAAAAACAACAGACTTAACTCATTTGCTTTCTCTAACAACTTTGTTGTGAAATATTCCGGTTTCTGCTTCTCTGAAATTTCAGAGAACCCTGAAGAGTGCATTCATGTCTTTCCACAATTGCTATTTGTCAACTAAAGAAAAACACATTAAATTAGAAAGGTCAAATGAAGACTTAATAGACCACTAAAATGAATGTTGAAGCTTAATACAAAGAAAAGGAAATAAAAATATGCTAGCGATATGAAGATCATTCAATTTTAAAAAAATCAGGCTAAGTTCCCATTTCCCCACTGAAGTACTAGACATAGGAGAAGATGCTTACAAATGCACAAGATGCATATTAAAATTGTACAAACTATTAGTACGTCTTCTCTTTTAATTAATTTGCTGGATACATAGAAAGTCTGAAAATTTGTCAAAGTTCTTGGGTCAGTCAAATTAACACTGAGGATCCATTCACAAGCACATAAAATAGAATTACTTCTTGATAGGAAAACAAAGCGTATTTTTAATGTTGCTGTGTATCCTGAGGAGGTTTTCAAGTAAATTACCATATAAGAAGTTTGTTGTCATAAATCCTGGTTTTATTTGCTATCTCAGACACCAGTAACAAAATGTATATTTTAGTTTAACCATCTGACCAAAACATCTGCTACCTGTTGTTATATTTTGGACCTTGAAATCTGCCTTCTTTTCAGTAGACCCCCACTACGTGTTTTATAGTCTGCAAGTGGCATAAAAGTACATAACAGATGTTACTTAGTATTGGACTGCATGACTTCCCATTGTCTAAGGCAGCAAATCTTTTTTTTTTAATTCATCACAGAACATAAGGATGCTTCCATAATCCAGTCTTTAACACAACTAAACCATCTACAGAGACACTCACGGCTTACAAATGCCTTTTTTCTATGTTTTGTTCCATGAGAGTAGCAGTCAATAAAAACACTGTCTCTGCAATCCTTCCACTAAACAACTTTCTCAAGCCCATTTCTGCATATCCACTGTTGACTATAATGAAATTGGCTGGATTAATGCTTTGAATGCATTTTTGTCTGCAGCTCCTATGTAAGCGCAGTGTTTTTTCTGGTTTGCTGTGATCTATATTCACAGTAGAAGATAGAAGCTGTCATTATAACTGATAAAATTCTGTCACTATATGCCAATTTTGCAAAGAAAACTAAAATGTGTATTCAGTTGATGTAATCTCAGGGATTCATCAAGAAATCTAAGAGAAGATTTCAAGTCTTACATTGACCCAATAGGGTTATATAAACTCTCATAATCACTTTTTTAGCATTTTCAAAGGTGTGGTAACTACCAACTGAGAGGTAAGAAATAGCAGCCTCCTAAAACACATTTTAGCTGTAAGTTCTCCCTATGGTCTGGTGTATTTAAGTAGAAATTGAAAAATTTCAGACTCATTTCTACACCATGTCTCCCTATCTTACGTACTAAAAAGAAATACTGCTTTTATGGTTACAGGGAAACAGTTGAAAACACCATAAACCACCTGCAGTATCTCATTCGTATGAGAATATAAAAATTTTTCCAGAAACCAGATCCCAGATAATGTCTGAGAGCAGTGGAAGATCATTTCCCACTGGTCAGTATCCTCTGAGACATTCCTTCATTGCCTCAAAGTCCCACCAAAGTCTTACTACCTCAATCAACTTCATCACACCCACTAATAATAAAAACTTTAAACACAGCTAAGTTGCATGTTGCTCCACAGAGAGTTTTGCCATGGCCTTCAGCGCAAGAATTGGGTTTTCAGCAGGCTGAGGTAAAATAGTACTTGAAACATGGCTACAGCCGTAGAATCATAGAACAGCTTGCATTGGGAGGGACCTTAAGGACCACCTAGTTCCAAACACACTGCCATAAGCAGGGATGCCACCCACTACATCAAGTTGTTCAAAACCCCATTCAAACTGACCTTGAACACCTCCAGGGATGGGGCATCCACAGCTTCTCTGGGCAAGATGTTCCAGTGCCTAACCACCCTGGGAGTGAAGAATTCCCTCTTAACATCTAATCAAAATCTCCCTTCTTTTAATTTAAAACCATTCCCCCTTATCCTATTATTACCTGCCTATGAAAAAAAAAAAAAAAAAAGTCATGCTCAATATTTTTTATAAGGCTCTTTAAGTATTGAAAAGCTGCAACAAAGCATCCCCACAGCCTTCTCTTCAGGCTGAACAACCCCAGCCATCTCAGCCCGTCTTCGTAGGAGAGGTGCTCCAGACCTCTGACCATCTTCATTCCAGAGTCCCTCCCCTGGACCCACTCTAACAGATCCATATCCTTCTTGTGCTGGAGGCCCCAGACCTGGATGCAGTTCTGCAAGTAAAGCTTCAAAAGGGCAGGGTAGAGGGGCACAATCACCTCCCTCAACCTGCTGGCCATTCCTCTGTTGATGCAGCCCAGGATGCAGTTGAACTTCTGGGCTGCAAGTGCACACTGCTGGCTCATGCCAAAGTTTTTGTTCACCAGAAACCCCAAGTCCTTCTCTGCAGGGCTGCTCTCAATGGGTTCTTCTCCCAGTCTGTATTTATGTCTGGGATTGCCCCAGGTGCAGCTCTTTACACTTGTAACTTACCACTTCTCAAGCTTGTCCATGTCCCTTTGGATGGCATCCCTTCCTTCTGTTGTATCAACTGCACCACTCAGCTCGGTGTTGTCTACAAATTTGCTGAGGGTGTGCTCAATCCCATTGGCTATGTCACTGATAAAGATATTAAACAGTACTAATCCCAAGACAGACTTCTGAAGGACACCACTTGTCATTGGCCTCCACCTGGGCATAGAGCTGTTGACTGCAATGATCTAGGTGTGCCCATCCAGCCAATTCCTTATCCATTGAATAGTCCACCCCTCAAATCCACATTTCTCTAATTTAGAGATAAGGATGTCATTTGGGACTGTGTCAAAAGCCTTACAGAAGTCCAAGAAGATGACATCTGTTTGTCTTCCCTTGTCAACTGATACAGTCTGCCCATAATAGAAGGCCACAGAACTAGTCAGGCATATTTTGCCTTTGGTGAAGATGCGTTGGTTGTCTCAGATTACAACAATATTGTTTGTTTCATGTGCATTACACTTTCCTAAACATTCAACCTAAGAATTAAGTCTTGAAGTGAATTTGCTTAGTACAAAGTTACAAACATGACAAAAAATGAAAAAAAGCCTGACAATCAATCTGAATGCTAGCAATTGCTTTTAACCTATTTTCTCTTTGTAAATTATTTATATAATTTAGAATGAAAATGAGTTATCACTCTTTTAATGTAAAAATGTAGATTTTCAAAGACTTGTAAGTCACTGATGAATTGTCAGCATCTCAGATGTTAAATCCTTGCTATCAGTTTCTTAACAGGTGTCCTCATTGCTTTTCAGCTAGAACTTTTTAAAAAATATGTCTAACATGTCTATGACTAAGCTAAGCTAAGCTGATTTAGCACCAGACTTTTAATTGAACAGACAATGCCCTCAGTTTTGGGGCTGTTACCGTAATTCCTTCATCCATCTGAACCATCTTCTGACCAGGTGACTATTCCTCTACTGCTCTGTTTCATCATTAAATTGAATAAATAGGTTAGCTTTTCATCTTAGGCAGGAGATGAAAGGCATTGAAAAACTGCAGGATACTGGCAATATAGAAATGTTTCTTTCACCTAAATCGTTAACTCATTTAAAGTGTCTCTGGGCCCAAAAGGAAGAAGAGTTCTCATAACCAGACAGTAGGACTACTTCTATATGGTTAACCCATTAAGTAAAGACTAATAATTCAGATGCTTTCTGAATTCTGTTTTTTGTTGTTGTTGTTGTTGTTTGTTGTTTTTCCTCATGGGCTTTTGAAAATTAATTTTACTCTTGCAAATGCAGCTTCACTTTCCGAATGCCAGCTACTGCTTACATCTGGTTTGCTTACATCTTCCATACACTTCTGTTTCCACTTTCTAATCCCTCTTTTTCAGTTTCCTTCAGGGCTCAGTTTGTTCCTTTCTTTTCTGTATTACCAAGTCCTCTCTACTATAGTCTAACTCACCAGTGAAATATAACCTCTGATGTAGTTATATTTTGCATCTTGATATGAAGAAACTGTTTTGCTTTTTATTATTATTATTATTATTATTATTTTTAAGATCATAAATGACATGGTCTTTCAATAGGATTTGAATTACTTGTGGCTGCACATTTGTCGACATTCAGTCCTGGGCCCTCACTGAAATCGAGAGATCATTTCAGGCTTTGAAAAATGCATGATTCAAAACATGTTAAGTAGATGCTTGGCACTAACTTTAGATTCTTTGATTCTAAAGAACATGTCTGTATGTTTTCTGCACAAATAATGAAGGACATTATGGCCTAATAATTAAAATATAAATTTTCATGCAAACCAATATGGTAATGCCAATTAATTGATCAAATTCTAGCAAAACCAGAAATACTGAAAAAAAAAATCTAAAAGTACAGGGAATGTTGTTTTAGTTCTTCACTACCTGATAGTGGACTGCATTGTTTTAGGTATGTAATTTAACATCTAAATCTATCTTATAAAGGAGTTGAAAATATTCTGAATGTGGTACTAATTCTCTTTTACAAGAACGCCTTCCTTAGAAGAGAAGTATTTCTCTCGTATCAATATGTGTTAATTTCAACATTCCTGCTATAGGATCTTAGTCCTCTAACTAACAATATTTATGTAAGATTTTTCTTTAAATTCCTAACAGAAGGATTGTTCTGTCCATATCCAACCTATCTTTCTTATTAAGGTGGCTGATTGATTTTTTTTTCCTTTGGAAATTAACAATTTTTGCAATTAGATAGAAACAGTCAAAAAGACAAAGTCTTTAGGCATTCCTTAACATTCGCATTAGTTAACTGATAAAACATTAAGCCTTTTTTCAGGGTTCCAAAATGCCAATAAAGATGTCCTGTACCAAAAGGAGTACTGCTGAACTGGAACAGAACTGGCATTCTGTCAGAGACAATTTTCCTTGGGGGCCTTTTCATTGCTTTAACACTAATCTGTGACAAAAAGGCCTTGTCAGATTCTTATTGCATTTAAGAAGCTTTCAGTGAGATTTGTATTGATTTGGAATAAGGCAACTGACAACATTGCAATAAATTTTTACTACTTAGTACTGATCAATATGGATTTTTTCAACCTTTCTCAGGAAAATTGCTTTCTATTGTTTCAGATATGTCCAAGCTACCTGTAAACTAATTATATCTCATGCAACAGGTCACGCACTTTATCTAGTTCTAATCTATGACATGAAACAATTTTTAAAAGTCTAGAAAAACAGATGTGACTACAACTAAAAAAAAAATGAAAACCCGCTGCCCTAATTGGACGATATAAGTAGCAGTCAGAGTCATTAACTGTGCAACATAATTGCCAGGTAAAATGCTGTTGTTGTATCAGAAACTGAAAGTTTCTACCGCTACAATACTCATACAGACTCTACAAGGTTTTTCCATAACCTTGTCATCAGCTTTGAGACATTTTACTTGTGATTTACTTTACTCAGCTAAAGATACACAATCCAAATTTATGCTGCACTTTAACTCTGGAAGGAATGTACTCAGTTGTGTGTAAGAAAAGAGTACATCTGTGATGTTTAGCAGACAGTGATGTTGAGATCTCTGCCCAAATTGATATCTGAATCACGTGCTAATGAAGCACAGGCTGTCTCTCCATGACCAGGTAATGTGGAGCTAGAAGAATGGAAGCCGCACACAAAGTGTTGAGGACCTGGTATCCATATTATATATGCTTCAAGGGTTTATCTTGGACCAAGTCTGGTCTCCTTCTTGACACCTATTTTTTCAGGGATGGGACTGGTATATCATGCATCTTTCAGGTTAGTCCATGGTAAAGGAAGGCTATTTGTACCTATCAAGATATTGATGCAAACTGAAACACAGCAATTTGGTAACAGTCTTATTGGCTCATGAGGGAAATTCTGACAGGGAAGCATTTGCAGAAAAAGAGAAGAAACCTAGACATATTTAACATTTTAGCAGAGCTCATGATGAATGAATGTATTAGCTGAAAACATACTTCTTTATTCGTGCCCCTGCAGCAAAATGTTATTATGGGGACTAAAATGAGCTGCTAGCCTTACCTTGCCATCAGAGAATATCTGATCAAAGAACACATTCAGTGCTTCTGAAGTAATGATGAATCTATGTATAAGCACTACATAACATGTGTTGCGACACGTATGCATTTCTTTATCAATTCATCTTTAGAAAAGAAAATAAAAAGAAATGTTATTCCTTTTAAAAATATGTATTTTCATCACAGATGTTTTTAAAATATCTCCATTGTATGGAAAATAACTGTCAAACATATTAAATTTATTTATTAAAGTTACAGTGAGGTTATTAACTGTGGTTGTGTCACTATGTGGATATCCATCTACTTTCTGACCTGTCCAATTGTGTCTAATATTGTCATTTTAACTCTGAAAGTGTGCCTTCACATCCCACTTCCTCCTCAGACAGATGTGGATGTTTGCTTTGACATGACCATAACCTACCATACTGTGAGATAAAATGTGTTATTTAAATTACTTTTGTTAGGTTAAATAATCTCTTTGGCAATTGGGGTAGGACTATCTCAAGCAGGAACTCAGTAATTCTTAAAGTGTCTGGCACTTGTGATGCCACAAGCACATGCACAGCATGTCAGAGTCATCAGGCTGCCAGGAGGACCTCGTCTCTTCTTAAGCCAGTAAAAACTATGAAACTAATTTGAGAAATGAAATATACTGTTTGAGATACAGTTCATACAGGTACACTATTATAGTTATATTTAATTGAAATCTAACGATTGAATTATTAACAAGAGTTTAATTTAATTGTATTTTATATATAAGATTCCTATTAAAATGTTTTTTTTTTGGTCAGTTTGCGGTGGAAGATGTAGCTGCTATCAAAATCAGAAAAGACATACATGTAGGTTTCATTTCTCAAGCAAATAACCTGACTTTCTAAAAACGTTACGGTCTTTCTATTCATCTGAACATGCTATAATATATCTTATGAGGGATATGTGCAAAGTCTTGCATGTCATAATTTGCTTTGGTTTGATAAAAAGAGGTTTTAGCCTCTGCCAGTATCTGTTCAAAGCTGAATTCTAGTTCATACTAATGCATACAAAAGACTATGCCAAAGAAAATATGTTTACTGGACAGCAAGCACGAGTCAGTTACTAGTGAGGACAAAACTCATTACTTTGCTAGTATGTAAACTATGGATTAAATATGAAAGTTTAAAAGAAAAAGAAAGAGAAACAGAAAAAAAAAGATGGAAAATAGAAGATGCTAAAGCAGAGTAGATATTTTCTTCTTTTCCAGTTTCTGTACATTACTGAATAAAACAGGAAGTTAAGTCAAATTCATCACAGTGAGATGTTAGTCACAAAACAGAGTTCTTTCATTATTAAGGAAAGAAAACCACTTCTGTTGCTGTAACCAGAAAAGAGGAGGAAGCTAGAACTGCTTCCGCCAACAGAGTTTTTTGTTTGTTTGTTTTGTTTTGTTTTGTTTTTGACATTATTCTGATTGTTCTAAGGAATCACTGGATGAATGGCAGAAAGTTTTAATGGACAAAATAACAACACAACAACAACAGCAAAAAACTGTCATCACAAAGGTAAATTTTGTCAAGCACAACCATTTCTCACTGTTAGAACAATTGTCAGTTGAATGTCTTTTTCTGGTATTTTTCACGTGAAAGGGATGCAAAAGTTACTTTAAAAGTATTTATTAAAACTTAGTGAAAGTTAGAATTTGGTGAGTTGAACCTACCTTTTCCTATAATAGTTTCCCTTATAGACTTAAAAAGAGAATACTTTATCTCAAAAAGAATTTTATATCAAGAAAACTATCTTGAGTTATCTTGTGTTGCAGAACACGTGGTTTGTGTTAGAGGTACAGTCATAACATACAGTAACATAAATAAAACGTTGACCTATCTTTCAATGATGGTCTTCAATGATGTTTTTGCATGATGATCTAAAAAAGCCAGAAGGTCACCAAGGAAAGTTTCTCAGGTTCTTCCCAATTTCTGAAACTTCCCTGAGACTTTTTGTTGTTGTTGTAAGATACTCTCGACTGTGGATATTACATGCAATTGAGACATTAAGCAGGATAAGCAACACTATTTTCAGAAATCTTTTTTTTTTTTTTTTAAATCTCTATAGAACCATAAATCTGTATCAAGTAAAATGAGATACCATCCCAAAGACATAAGTGTAAGCCTCTATTTCTTTATATAAGTTGTTAAATAACTCTCTAAGTTACTAATCATAATGGAAGTATAATATATGAACAGTCTGCCATTTTACCCACAGGCAAATCATAATGATAGTCCCTCTAATTAAACCATGACTTCATTAAAGTGTTTCTCATTATCATTTGCAATATTTTATGATAATTATCTGTCTTTTATATAACAAATTAAATTAATGTTTTTAATAACACCTTTAACCTTAGCTTAGGTAATTCTGAATGACAAACAATGTAATGAGTACACTTAAATGCATACTTTAATTGCCCATCACATTAATTATTTTATAATGAAATAATTTAGGTAACTCATTCTCATTATTTTTTTCTTTTTGCATTGCAATTAAACATGCGATATGCTTCATGAGCAATGTTAATACAGGCTTAAATTAGTTCAGTTGCATTAGGGTGTTTATAAAATATCAATATTGAAGGCTTTTGCAAGTGATGTTTAATTTTTTTTCCTATTACACTGTTCTGATTGAATTTGATTGTGCTATAGAAACAAAAAAAAAGCTCGGAGTCCCACTTTTCCATTAGAAAACTATGTTATACCAGCAAAGAATTATCACCACTACAGTCTAAAAATGATGCTGAAAGTCACAAGACTTAGACAAAATAGAATGATCTTTCTGTGACTTAGATATATACCAGCTACTTTGTGGACACCTGATACCATTGCTTTGATTTTCCTATAACTAAATCATTTGAATTATAAACCTTAAATGCTCCTGTGGCAAACTGAGCTTTGCCCAGCCAGACATGATTTTAGGATTAAGGCTCACAGGCCAGAAACCTTCAAAGTCTGACTACAGGACATGCACTCAAGTTCACTGAAGTTTATTCATGACTTCCCCACCATCCCTTTATCCAGGCACAGCAGCTTGTCCTTGTCATAAGCAGTATGGAGTTGAACACTATTAATCAGCAGGTAGTGTAGAGTCCTTTATTTCACCTAATCAGAAATCTATCAGATAGCAAACACACAAATGAGCAAGAATGCATTTTATATAATCACTTCCACATCTTCCATGCACAAAGAATAGTTTTAAGAATAACAGTTTGTTGTGGTTTAGCCCGGCTGGCAGCCAAACACCACACAGCTGTTCGCTCACCCTGCCCCCTCCCTCTCCGGGAGGGGGAGAGAAACAGGAAAGTGAAGTCTGTGAGTTGAGATAAAGACAGTTTATTAAGACAGGGAAAATAATAACAATAATAATAATAATAATAATAATAATAATAATAATGATAGTATTAATAGTAATGATGTGTACGAAATAAGTGATGCACAATGCAATTGCTCACCACCCGTTGACCGATGCCCAGCCTATCCCCGAGCAGCCGGCCCCCCCTCCACCCCGGCTAGCCACCCCTATATATTGTTCAGCATGACGTCAGATGGTATGGAATACCCCTTTGGCCAGTTTGGGTCAGCTGTCCTGAGTCTGTCCCCTCCCAGCTCCTGCTGCATCCCTAGCCTGCTCGCTAGCAGGACAGAGCGAGAAGCTGAAAAGTCCTTGGCTTGGTGTAAGCACTGCTCTACAACAATTAAAACATCAGCATGTTATCAGCGCTCTTCTCATTCTAATCCAAAACATAGCACCCTGCCAGCTACTAGGAGGAAAATTAACTCTGTCCTACCTGAAACCAGGACACAGTTTGAGAAAGCAAGTCAAAGAGAGACTAAAAGAATTTTTTTCTTTCTGACAGATCACACAATAGCTCTACCATGCTGGCAGAACTAGAATAAGGCTTACAGGATGTCAGCTACAGGATAATTCAGGGATGGTTGTGGAAAGTAATGGTGTGAGGAATATCTAGGTAATTTCCTTGGAATTTGCATAATTATTATTACTATTAATAATAATGAATCTGTTTACTACTGTTAAATTTCTATTTTTATTTCATAGCTCTGGCTGAGTTGCCTAACACAGCAGAACTAATATGAAATATACACATTTTTAGAGTTTTATCTACATATTCTTCACTTAAACTGGCATACTACAAATTCATTTAGATAAATGTCAGGCATTCCACTCTGTTATTCTGGAAGTCAAAAAAACATTAAGTTTATATAGGCATATGATAAATAATAAATTTAAAATAAGTTTGGCAATTCAGCTAGCATTAATTCTCATCAAAACTAGCTCTTTTACTTTACACTACATTGAAAGGCTTTCCCTTTTTGGCCAACCATTTTAATCAAACTGCTATTGCACTAATATAGAAGCAGTATAGATTAAGTTTGTCTTGACTTTGCTGTTCAATACAGGTAGATGACAAACAGCTTCTGCTTGACAGCATTCTTAATGTTACAGCTGCTACAGGTGTCACCAAGCCATTTGCTATTTTCTTAGCACTTTTAAATCACAAAATATTTGCTGTAGAATTTGTTTGAGGCTGATTTGTGACATACACAATACACAATTTCACCCAACAAGAAATTTCAGAAGAGGCATGCTTACAACTCAGAGAATATTATTCATGTGATCAAAGGACTGTACTTGCTAGAAGTACAGTTGCTTCTCCATCACTGTAAAATTCATCATAGAGCCTTTCAATGAGTCTTTCATCTCAGTCAACTATTTAACTGACACCGGTATCTAAATATCTCTAGGCATATGCTGTAATATCTGGATAGACTTGACCATAACATTCAACAATCATAACAGTAATTTCCATTAAATATAGAACCATGAGTTTTAGGGAAAATTTCCCCATATTCATAACAAAGAACATAGATACATGTTCTAATGTGACACTTATCTACAAGAAGGGCAGAAAGGAGGATCTTGGGAACTGCAGATCTGTCTGTCTGACCTCAGTGCCAGGGAAGTTGTTGCAGAATTAATTTTACACAGTGCCAAGGAAGTTGTTGCAGAACTAATTTTACACAACTTTAATGTAGCAGCAATATAGGATTTATTTAGTACTTTTATAGTAAATAAGAAGCTTAGATTGTATTGTTTTTAACCAGACTTAATAAACATTTAATCATCAGCCAATTTAACACAAAGATTTCAACAGAATCTGCTACAACAGAAACAGTGACTTAGTCAAAGATTCAAGAATGTCAGGGTTCATCCGAGACCTGCTGCAGGGTGCCTGGGTGGTTAATAAAGCCAGTTGTGTGCTTCCAAAACTCCCCTTAGGGTGAATTACTCACCCTACTCCCTCATCGGTGTCTGTCCACAGATGAATTTGTTCCTCGAGGAGCCAGATCTGAGATGCACTTCCCCTCAGGGGTACCCTGAGAAGCATCCCAGCTCAGGGGGGAGATCGAAGGTGCACCCTGCTTCAGTCCCTACAGAGTTCAAGGGGCTTTTCGTTTAGGACTTTCATAGGACCACAAACCAAGTGGCAGTTAGTACTTTTCCATCCTGGTTATGGTTCAGATAAGGCAATTTTGGTATTTTTCACCAACTCTGCCATTCCATTACCTTCCAGATCGTATAGTTGTGTACAGCCCCAGATCTGGCTACTGTCCAGGCTGCAGGTTTGGAAATGTGATCAAGGAGTGCCTGTTCATACTCCCTCTTTATGCCCATTGCCTATTGACAATGGAGGACTGAAGTAACCTTAGTTAATCTTGAATCATAGCCAAGTTGGGGAAAAAAAGCTACTCCACCACAAGGGTTGCAGCCTGCTGCAATCCCTGGAGAGGTCAAATAGGCTTTTTTCTGGCCACTATATTTATAAGTTAAAGTGACTGGCCTGTAGTCAGACTGACATTCCTTACCCTGTTCTGGAACTCTGAAGTGCAAGGAGCAGTCACATCAAGGCCTACTGTGACTCATAAACCCAAGCAAGACGTATGTCAAGTGCAGGAGTAGAGTGTACCTACCACTCTCCACCCAGTGACTACAGTCAATTCACTTTATCCTCACAGTGTGACAGTGCAGTTAACTCTGTGGGATGAATATATTGGTGAATGATTTATGCTTGTATGTCGGTGGCTTTAAGAATCATTAGTATGAGCTAAAGCACAGTGATTATTCCTTTGTTTTCACATATATTCATTTTGTATAAACTGGAAATCTAAAGTGTTGTATAAATGAGGGATGTTCTTTCAGCAGCACAACTTGTCCGATCATCCTCCACTCCTCATCCAAACACAGACATATAAACCAATGGTTAACAGTAAATATAAAACAATCAGAGTAGAATCACAATAGGGCATAGAGTCAGGTTCAATACTCCTGTTGCCATAGGAGACCATCCAAACAGGACTTCCTGTCTTTGATGTTCTCCATCCCTTTTGACTCTCCCCAATACTTGATGTATTTCTTCACAGTCATGATAGACTGTGATAAGTCTTTTATCCTGTTCTCTATGCTTGTTGCAGGAGGCTCACCAGATCAGTATAGTGGAGGAGTCATTTGACTAGGGTCAAATTCATTCCAATATGTAGTAGTGGCTGCATTTTGTGATATAGAATATAATCAAAAGATATATTGTGTGTAATTATGGTGAAAAATTAAAATCACAACTGATGATTATAGAAAATTTACATATGCATAAGTTAGAGTGATTGGTTACACTATAAACAACATCATGTATTAACAAGGATCTACATGATGTTCACTTACATGCCCATCCTTTCCTCATACATATGACCACCATCTCAGAAATCTCATTGGGATGTATTTAGAAAGGAGAAACATTTGTTTGGTGTCAAGATAAATGTCTTGGGCTTTGATGGTGTTACTCTTCTAAAATAAATCCTTGTTGTTCCCATGCAACACACACATTAACATCAGCAGTTTGCCATTTGGGCATCTGTGTCCTAATGGATAGAGTATGTTAATCTATATACTAATCTTATATTAATAATAATACATCATAATTAATATAATAATTATTATAATTGATTTATAGATTATAATTAATATATCAACCTTATATTAATATGTGATTTAATCCTAAGTGCAATGATTGGGTATATGCTATATACCAAAGTATAGCATATTGTTAAGGCAAAAGCTGTGGCCTTAATGTTGATGGAATCAAAAGTAAAATTGACCAAATACCATGAGGATTAGAATTTCCGTTCAAATTTGGCTGCATTCATTTGACACTATCACAGCTCCATTGATATTTGTCAGTACGCTTCATTTCCATGCATGACCACAGTTGAGGGGTTCAAGTTTATTATTAGAATTTAATCTCATACAGCCACTCTAAGATTTTCTAAGAGTTGTAGCATCTGGGACAGTAGTATGAATGCAGCATTTCTGTTTGCCAACCTGTGTGGTGCTGTAAGAGAAAACAGAGATTCATTTCATTGGGAAATTCCAAACATGCTACCCTGTTAAAAAGAAAGATAAATTCATTATGCACTAATTTTATGTTTAGCTTTTCCTATTAGGTGGATCTCTAAGTTCATATTGTTTTAGCTTAAGTTTTCACTTATCTCTTTTAAAGGGTGTTTTTAAACTATATTTAGTAATAATTGCCAACTTTTTTTTCTCCAGATTGGGTGTCTATTTATTTTGTAACTTAATGTTTCCATTGCTGAGCTATTTGTTTCATTCTGTGCTGCTAAAATAACAACAGATTTTTTAAAATTAAATGGTCTTTTAGTTTGCATAGGTTGCTCTTGATGTATTTTCTTAACTTATTTGGCTATTCAGATTGAAGATAAAAGTCCTTTCATCCTTTCAAAATGTCATTGTTCTGTTTCTTAAACTCAGTTAAGTTAGGTATGCAACTTCTGCTTCTGCTGCTGTTTCTGTTTCCCCCACACTTTTAAGGGGAGTTCCTTTACTGTTATTTTTTGTTGGCATAATTTCACATTTTTATGGAGTACAATTGTTTTAAAATTCAGTATGTAAAGCATGAATAACTGTGGTTGAAAGAAATGATTTGTTATTTTTCCAAATTCACTATTATTTTAGAAATTGCAACCTATGATAAAGGGTGGAATTCCACCCTTAGATAGTGCAGGGACTGTGCAAAATATACACACCATAGCCTCCTTAACAGCTGCAGAAGGTCATGGAGCAAATGCTGAAATTGGAAATACCTGGACAAGAGCCTGTACATATCAACAGCCAAAGGATGGGATTCATCTCATAAGGCATCTTTGTGGAGACGACAGTATCTGAGCTGAGGAACTGACTTTTTAAAAAGCCAACAGAGAAAAGCAGATACTTTCAAGGCACAGTAATTTTGGTCTACTTAAGTTATTCTGTCTTTCTGTTGCTATGTTTGTAATAGACTCTTGTCAAACATGGTAATTTAAAGAAAGGTTTTGCATAAAATAACTTTCACCTCTTATCTGAAATCCTTGGAAAAAGATGATCTCCTGTAAGACTAACCTTTTGCCTCTATGCTCCATCAAAAATTGTCACCAGGAGAATTGAAGCATTCTATTTTGAAAACGAGTTCCACTTTGTAGATGACAAAAATTATAGAAAAACTTATATCAAAACTAAAATCTTGTGTGAAAATATTTATCATTCTTAAAATACATTCTTAAATTACTAACCTCTCTATTGTTATAATGATAACGACACATTTTGTTGGTATTAACACTGAATAAAAACAGAATCCTTTTCTTCCTCCTGGAACTAAACATAAAAATTAAGGGTTTTGCACTAGGTTGCAAGAATATAAACAGAAAGTTGTTCTGAATATGCGAAGTACTGTAAAATATGACTTATAGTATATAACTAGATAATTTTACCTTTCAAATCAAACAAGCAAGCATGCAGAAAAGTAGCCAGACACACAGTAGATATAACACTTGTTTCATTTTAGGATTTATATATATGTATATATATATGTATATGTATATGGTTTTCTATGCCTTGTACTTCCATTGAAATGCTCTGAAAATACAAACTTTTCTACATGAAATTATTGCTCTTAGCAATTGCTACCTGGCAATTTGGTACTTCAACTTTAAAAATTCACAACTAAGCTCAAATTATTTTGCAGATTGTTCTGCCAGTGTTATAACAAACAAAACCGGATTTTGTTGGTTTGTGTCTTGTAGTTTGATATGACCATTGAGAGTGTACATACTCTAGTAAAGTACATACTCTAATCTGATCTTTTCCATTTTGGTTAAGCAAATATTAAATAAAGTCCCTGTTGTTTAGGATGACGCTGGGCTTCTTGCAAGAACGTTTACTACTCAGGACTTGTTCTACATTCTTAAAAATACGAAACCTGGGCTCTTTTAAAGGCAAAACTGATGTGGTCAGATATCATGCAAAACAAAAAAAAAAATAAAAAAATGTAAAACTCATTGACATTAAGTATAAGTTAGAAAATTTATTCTGTAACAACCTTTCAATTAGTCTATTATTATTATATCATCTAATGTATATGTTCCTTTTAATTCAGAATTTTTATAACACGGTCTTGCATATGCTTGCATGCATGCACAGATATATCTTCCTGTGTGCTTGTTTTTAACACTACATGTACAGTAAACTCTGCTCTCTTTACAGGCAATTGATCATCTTTAATCCATTGTGACGTCTAATAGAAAAGCCTAAGGAAGATATACAACTTGGTAGATATTGTCACGTTCACAATGTGGAACAAAGGGCAAACGTGATACTGAAATGCAGTAGTGGAAGGAGAAAGAAGACTGATGCAGAAACTAATCAAAGAAGGAAATGTTTATTTGTGAAAATACAAACAAAAATTATTGCAAGAAGACACATTACTAATTTGCCATGTAATAAATATCCTTATCTATATAACAAGCTTATTTTATGCTGTTCTGTGAATTTTGCTTTTTGGAATGTCGGTGGTAAAATTCTTATTTCACTAAATTTGGAGCAGGTTTTTAGGAACATCTTACAAGCAAGCCATAGCTTGTAATACTTTTGTTACATGGAATTCTGCTCCATTTCACTTTTTTTCTTTCTTTCTTTCTTTCTTCCTTTTTTTTTTTTTTTCTCAGACTATGACTTCAAAAAATATGAACCATGTTTCCTTTCTTTTGCATATTCAAGACTTCCCAGGGATGTGGAGAAACTTCATTATAAAGGGCAGCTGTATGAAATACTAACAAAAAAAAACTTTTGTAGGGATGCATCTGAGGTTAAAGACCTCAAGGGTCTGTTTGCTTTCCTCCTTTTCTGAGAGTCATAACATCTACAATCATGCTTATCAAGCTTAGGAATAGAAATATGTATATAACCTCTCTCAGTTATATATAACTTCCTGTGCTATTTGCATAGTTCATCCAGATATAATGGTCTATTACATCTGTTTTTGAGGAAGATTAATTACACGCATGAACCACATCAGGATGAAAAGGTTTAATCTAATTAACAATTTCCTTTAATCCTAAATCTCCTTTCTAGTAGAGATTTTATCAACTGTTATTTTAACTACTTAGAACAGATTCATTAGTTTTACTTCGGTATCAACATTTCCTTTTCAACTCTGTATGTTTGAACTCTAAAGTAAAAAGTGCAGAGGAACTTCTTCCTTCTTTTTAAAGCACTGGAATGACATTTGAGAGGTCTCAGTATACACAGAGCCCCAATTTCCTAGCATAAGTTTTGTTCTAATATATGCAAAGCTAGCATGAGATATAAATGTCTCAAGCTCAAAGCACATTGGCACACAAAAAGACACACACAAACCTTTATCAATGTATGATTACTTTAAAAAAACATAAATTAATCCTCACTTCCCCAAAATCCTGAATTTGCGTAGTTTTTGGACTCTTACTGCATGACCTTTTTTTAAACAGCAACATTTTTGAACACTTTTTACACTGCTTATGCAGCTTTGGAAGGTCTGTTCTCCAGTGTCTCATTCTGGACTGAATTGCTCCTCTGATCTCAACTTTCTTATTCAGACTTGGTTAAATTTAGAAACATTCTCAGTAACTATATTTGAAAACTATCTGCATATAAATATGATCTATTAAACTAAAGTTGTTTAGTCTAAGAATCTAACTATGTTTAAAATTCTGTATGGGAATAACTCAGGAGCTTTCTTTCCTACATTTCTTCCCTAAAAGAAATACATTACCTATAGGGTAAAAAAATATTTTACATCAAATACATAAATACATGAAACACTTAAATGCAAAAGCATCATCATCAGTTTGAAATATTTTGCATTTAGGCACCTGGGGCTATTATTGTAAAAGACAGCCATATTTTGCTGTCACTTTTTGTTCTATTTGCTACATATTTTCTTTGCTTGTCTACTTGAATATGGCCCTGTGCAAAAGTCCATCAAACCCACAAACTGAGGAAACTGCAAGATCAACTAATGACATCTTTTGTTCTCACAGCATAGAAGGCCAAAAGCCTCCTGGACTGCATGAGGAAGATCATGTCCATCAGGTCAAGTGAGGTAATCCTCCCTCTGCTCAGCACTGGTAAGGCCTCATGTCAATTTTCTCAGTACAAGAGAAACAGGGAGTCACTGGAGAGAGTCCAGTGAAGGGCAACAAAAATGATTAAGGGACTGGGCCTGGATGCCGTATAGGCTGGGAGAATTGGAACTGCTCTGCCTGGAACAGAGAAGGCCCAGGCAGATCTGATCCATGTGTACAGATGCGTGATGGAGGAGTAAAGAAGATGGAGACAGACTCCTGTCAGTGGTGCCAGTGGCAATGCAGGAGGTGATGGGCACAAACTGAAATATGGGAAACCCCATTTAAAGATGAGAAAATACTTTTCTAATGTAAGTGTGGTTGAACACTGGAACTGTTTGTCCAGGTAGGTTGTGGGGTCTCCATCTGTGGAGGTATTCAAAACCCAGCTGGACACAACCCTGTGCAACCTTCTCTGGCTGATCTTACTCAAGATGGAGATTGGACTAGATGGTCTCCAGCAGTGCCTTCCAACCTCAGCTACTCTCTGATTCTGTAATTACTGCAAAATGGAGGAGAAAACAGTCTTATCTATTTCATTTTACAAAAGAAAGAAAGCATAGTCACAGCTAGAGTGGCATTTAAATGTCTCAGATGTAGTAATATATATGCTTGAAGACATTGCATTTTGTTTTCACAATTACCTACCATTGCAATAGATTTGGCAGAATGTTTTCATTTTGATTTGAAGTGGGATTCTATAGCAGATGTATATGTTCAAGTCAGTTTCAAGTCAAAACAAATTCCACTTCATTTTTAAAAACAAAGAATGCTCTCTGATGCTTATTGTCCCCCAGTTCACTATACTGAACACTTTCTACTGAGATGCCCTGGTCATTTGAGAAATGAGGGAAAGAACATCAGCAAACTGCCACTTGTATGCCTCATTCGCAGCTGTTAATTTATTGAAATGGCCATTTAAGACATGAATGATCACATAAGGAAGATTTATTACATGCTATAAATTTCCAAAAATTGTCTCTGCATTTGATATTACTTTATTCTATATTCACAACAGGAAAAAGTTTAAGTCTAGTAGGAAAAGCACATGCACCATCATATTGTCTAGTTTCATGCTTTCAAAATTCCTCAGGCTTACTATATTTTTCACAAAGCAAATAGTTTTATTAATAACAGTAATCTTCTATTACTAGTTCAAGCGATCCAATTTAACGCACTTATTATTTCTGACAGTGAGACTTTTGAGCAGGAACCTTAACCACTGAAAATGATTAGACATGCTGTATATAAGAAAGAATTGTCATTACTAGTGTTCTTTTTTGGGGGAAAAAAAAAAAGGAAAGAAAGAAAAGAAAAGCATATCTTTCATTCCCAATAACTAAGTTAAATACAGCAATTAACGTTATCTGGCAGATCTGCAATCCTCATCATCTTTCTAAATAGGTAAACTCATCAATGTGCATTTTAAGCTTCAAGATTAATGTATTCCAAGAACACACTGAAGAATAAAGCTACTTCATGGCTGTCTGATTTTAGGCATCTTCCCATCAACCTAAAGTGTAATCCCCTGGAGTGATTATGTGTGAATAATTTAGAAAAGTGCACAATGCCTGAGGTTTATAGGCACAATGTAATCCAATATTTGTTCAGTGGCTTGTCCATGACACTCCAGATAGACTGTAATGATATTGCTGAGGGCACAGTAGATAGTTCACATGTGTATGAACTTATTTTTCACTTGAGAGCCTTGTCTTTTCTTTGTAAAAAAATGAGAGAACCATAATGACTAAAACTTCATTCCAGGAATGCATTAAAAAACAATCACCAAAATGTAACCTAATAAAAAAAGAAAAGCAACAAAAAACTATAAAATGTGAAATAACAACTGGGAAGAAAACAAAACAAACAAACAAACAAACAAAAAAACAACCAAAACCAAAACAAACAAAAATGGCAAACAAGCAAACAACAACAAAAAAGCCAAATAGATTAAGTTCAATTTTCAACATCTGTGTCATTTAGAAGCTTAAAAGCCATTGACTTCTAGCAGTGGGGTTCAAGTGCTCAAGTCTCCTTTGAAAGTGATGTGATCATAGAATTATAGAATGGCTTGGACTGGAAGGGACTTGAAAGATCATCTAACTCCAACACCCTTGTCATAGGCAGGGATGACACTCATTAGAACAGATTAGCCAAGTCCCCATCCTACTTGGCCTTGAACACCTCCAGAGATGGTGAATCCACAACTTCTCTGGGAAACCTGTTCCAGTGACTCGCTACTGGATATTTATAGATATTTATATCAGAGTGAAGAATTTCTTCCTAATGTCTAATCTAAATCTAACTTCTTTCAGTTTAAGACCATTAAACTCCTATGATCTCCTATGTTGCATAGGTAACATATCATGTATTGTTAATTTCTGACAGAACTGTACACAATGATATAGTATTATGACTTGGTTGCCATCACAGAAATGTGGGTGGGACCACTCTCATGACTGGAGTGCTGCAATGTCTGGCTATAAGCTCTTCAGAAGGGACAGGCAGTACAGAAGGGGTGGTGGTGTGGCTCTCTACATTAGAGAGTGTTTTGATGTTGTGGAACTTGAGGCTGGGAATGATAAGGTTCAGTCCCTATGGGTTAGGATCAGCGGGAAGGCCAACAAGGCAAGCATCCTGCTGGGGGTCTGTTATAGACCACCAAACCAGGATGAGGAGACGGATGAGGAGTTCTACAGGCAGCTGGCAGAAGTTGCAAAATCATCAACACTTGTTCTCGTGGGGGACTTCAACTTCCCAGACATATCCTGGAAGCACAACACAGCCCAGAGAAAGCAGTCCAGGAGGTTTCTGGAGAACGTTGAAGATAGCTTCCTGACACAGCTGGTTAGAGAGCCTACCAGGGGAGGTGCCCCGCTAGACCTTCTGTTCACAAACAGTGATGGACTGGTGGGAGATGTGGTGGTCGAGAGCTGTCTTGGGCAGAGTGACCACAAAATGGTTCAGTTCTCTATTCTTGGCGAACTCAGGAAGGGGACCAGTAAAACCGCTGTCTTGGACTTCCGGAGGGCTGACTTTGAGCTGTTCAGGACACTGGTTGGCAGAGTCCCTTGGGAGGAGGTTCTGAAGGGCAGAGGAGTCCAGGAAGGCTGGGCACTCTTCAAGAAGGAAATCTTAATGGCTCAGGAGCGGTCTGTCCCCACGTGCCCAAAGACGAGCCGGTGCAGAACTAGACCAGCCTGGCTGAACAGGGAGTTGTGGCTCGAGCTTAGGAGAAAAAGGAGGGTTTATAATCTTTGGAAAAGAGGGCGGGCTACTCAGGAGGACTATAAGGATGTTGCGAGGCTGTGCAGGGACAAAATTAGAAAGGCCAAAGCTCATCTGGAGCTCAATCTGGCTACTGCCGTTAAAGATTACAAAAGTTTTTACAAATACATCAACACAAAAAGGAGGACTAAGGAGAATCTCCATCCTTTACTGGATGCAGGGGGGAAACTTAGTTACAAAAGATGAGGAAAAGGCTGAGGTACTCAATGCCTTCTTTGCCTCAGTCTTTAGCGGCAAGACCAGTTGTTCTCTGGATACCCGGTACCCTCAGCTGGTGGAAGGGGATGGGGAGCAGGATGTGGCCCGCACTATCCACGAGGAAATGGTTGGCGACCTGCTACAGCACTTGGATGTACGCAAGTCGATGGGGCCGGATGGGATCCACCCGAGGGTACTGAGCGAACTGGTGGAGGAGCTGGCCAAGCCGCTTTCCATCATTTATTGGCAGTCCTAGCTATCAGGAGAGGTCCCAGTCGACTGGCGGCTAGCAAATGTGACGCCCATCTACAAGAAGGGCCGGAGGGTAGACCCGGGGAACTATAGGCCTGTTAGTTTGGCCTCAGTGCCAGGGAGGCTCATGGAGCAGATTATCTTGAATGTCATCACACGGCACTTGAAGGGCAACCAGGCGATCAGGCCCAGTCAGCATGGGTTTATGAAAGGTAGGTCCTGCTTGACGAACCTGATCTCCTTCTATGACCAAGTGATATGCTTGGTGGATGAGGGGAAGGCTGTGGACGTGATTTACCTTGACTTCAGTAAGGCTTTTGACACCGTTTCCCACAACATTCTCCTCAAGAAACTGGCTGCTCGTGGCTTGGACTGGCGTACGCTTCGTTGGGTTAAAAACTGGCTGGATGGCCGGGCCCAGAGAGTTGTGGTGAATGGAGTCAAATCCAGTTGGAGGCCAGTCACTAGTGGAGTCCCCCAGGGCTCAGTGCTGGGGCCGGTCCTCTTTAATATCTTTATCGATGATCTGGACGAGGGGATCGAGTGCACCCTCAGTAAATTTGCAGATGACACCAAGTTAGGTGCATGTGTCGATCTGCTCGAGGGAAGGAAGGCTCTGCAGGAGGATCTGGATAGGCTGGACCGATGGGCTGAGGTCAACTGTATGAAGTTCAACAAGGCCAAGTGCCGGGTCCTGCACCTGGGGCGCAACAACCCCAAGCAGCGCTACAGGCTGGGAGATGAGTGGTTGGAAAGCTGCCTGGCCGAGAAGGACCTGGGAATACCGGTTGATAGGCAGCTGAATGTGAGCCAGCAGTGTGCTCTGGTGGCCAAGAAGGCCAACAGCATCCTGGGTTGTATAAGAAGCAGTGTGGCCAGCAGGTCTAGGGAAGTGATTGTCCCCCTGTACTCAGCTCTGGTGAGGCCGCACCTCGAGTACTGTGTTCAGTTTTGGGCCCCTCGCTACAGGAAGGACATAGAGGTGCTCGAGAGAGTCCAGAGAAGGGTGACGAGGCTGGTGTGGGGTCTGGAGAACAAGTCTTACGAGGAGCGGCTGAGGGAACTGGGATTGTTTAGCCTGGAGAAGAGGAGGCTCAGGGGAGACCTCAACGCTCTCTATAGGTACCTTTAAGGAGGCTGTAGCGAGGTGGGGGTTGGTCTATTCTCCCACGTGCCTGGTGGCAGGACGAGGAGGAATGGGCTGAAGTTGTGCCAGGGGAGGTTCAGGCTGGATATTAGGGAGAACTTCTTTACTGAAAGGGTTGTTAGGCATTGGAATGGGCTGCCCAGGGAAGTGGTTGAGTCGCCATCCCTGGAGGTCTTTAAAAGACGTTTAGATGTAGTCTTTAGTGATATGGTTTAGTGGAGGTCTTGTTAGTGTTAGGACAGAGATTGGACTAGATGATCTTGGAGGTCTCTTCCAACCTAGACGATTCTGTGATTCTGTGATTCTGTGATTATCACTGTCACCCTAGAAATAGCTGGTTTCTTTTCCTTCTTTCCTTCTTTCTCCTAGGGGAGACCTAGACCTCTCTGTTTGTAGAAGAACATCTATTCCCATATAAAATACATTTCGTTTGAGAAAAAGTCACTGAGAATTTAATCTCTAAAGATTCCTGAAACAATAAAATAAATCACAGTATTTTGTGAATCTGTGGGAAATTAATATAAAAGGGTCTCAGCACAGTCAAAAAGGAAATCTATGCTTGTGAGGTTACAATCTAGAATATCTGTTATGATTGGTATTCTCCAATTCTATTTAATGTCTAGATCAAATTTTCTTCTGTGTAAAGCACTCAAGTTTTTGTTACACCCTGCCAAGCATTCTGCCAAGAATAAAAATCTATATTAAAAATCTTTAGAAAGATTTTTTTTTCCCTATTGCTCCACTATATTGGCTCATTTTGCTGTACTCACTTGTCCCTTAGTTGAACTGGAACAGTTAATTTAACATACAAATCTAAAGAAAAACACTTTGAGTATAATTATGCAATCAAGAGGTGAATTCTGAGGAAGAAGTAAAAGGAAAACTCTCAAATACAAATGTCTATAGTTCTATTTTATCAGGAACAAAACATGAAAATTATCTCCATCATGATAAAAATGTAATTTTATAATAGGAATGGTGTCCTATTCTATCTCATGGAATAAACTTTAATGAAAACAATTAAAATATATAAGTGTAAGCCACATGTCAAATCCATAGCCTTCATGTGATAAAGTAAATTCAGAACCGAACACTAACTTTTTAAATGAGCATGGGCAATTTTAGTCTACATTAGAGACATTGTTAATATTTCACTGTCAATTTGTATTTGACAATTCTGTATTTTAGGATCATAGATTCATCTTTTCTAAGTCATCTTCCAAATCACAAGTTACAGCAATATTCACAGGAGAAAAATTAATTTAGCTTCTTCTCTTTAAGGCTGACCCTAAAATCTGGATTCAGGTTAGGATTTCCATACCTGCTCCAAATTTTGCACATGTGATGACGTAGCATTTACCTGGAGACTGTTACTTAGCTTTTCATATAATTTAGCATTTCTGTTGAAAGTAGGACCTGGTTTCCTTTATCATTATCTTTAAAATTATGATTGGTGTCATTATTTAATTATCTTTGGTTTGTGCTGTCTACTATAATCTTGGAAAGACATGATGTTGGTGAAGGACAAGGCTGGTTGGTGCTATCTTTGTACTATTATTTCAGAATTTGATTTATTACTAAAGGTCTGTCATGACAACATGCTTAAATTGATTTGTTCATTATTCTTGCATATTTGCTTTGTTGATCTTAATAAAACTTCAGAAAAATTAATAACCTTTACAGATGTTCCCAAGGTGTTAATTACATGTTAACAATGAGATATGGACTGTGTTGTTTTATTCCTATGTATAGAGTACATATTTATCACAGTAAAATGCACTATATCAAAATATTTGTTTATATAAGAACAGAATCAACTGAAAGACAGATCTGGTCTTCCTTATCCACAAAGTGTGGTGCCTTATGAATTTACTTTTAACTCAGGATTTGGTAAAGAATTGGTGCTTTATTTATACATCTGTTTTTCTGATATTTTAATGTATTATATTTATTCAATCTCTGTAAAAACTATGAGTGACTACAAGAAAAGACAAATGTGGTCCTTCCGGGGCCAAAAAAATTAAAAGTGTTCTTCATGAACTGTGTCTTTGTGATTTCCAGTTTCACATTCCTAATTTTAAAATATGTTAGTAAAGTTTATTTCAAACATTTTTTTCCACTTTGTTTTACCCATATGAGCAAACAGATGATAATATATTCCCTTTTCTCCATCACATCTTTTTTTTTTTCTCTTCTTTGGATGGTCTTAAGCCATACTTTATTGAAAAAGATAATTTTTGAACTGTCATCAGCTCATTTGACTCTCTTAAGAAATTTTTATCAGCACAAGCAATTCCCAGTATAATAATAACATCCACCATTATAAAGGGAATCTCATACTGGATTTCCTATTTTTGCTTTAGAGTCTGATGAGGGAGAAATAACTCCCCAGCAACAATGTCTGCTGCTGAGCATTTTATTAATTTTGTGTACTATCACTCTACTCAACAGAACTACCAAGTTTATTCCACCACATAGCTGGACCTTGTACAACACACACACAGAGGAATACCCTATTCCACTATCTCAGTGCAACTTCCCAAGCCCCAGTCAGTTATTCCCTAATAGATGCCAACAACCAAAAGAAGCAGAGCTACACAGGCAACCATCCCAGCATAGGGCTTTTCATCCACATCACTTCTGTGAAAAAGAGGACAAGGGAGGATGCTAAATCCTGGCCTGGCACCACGAAATGAGAAATGAGCTACAGGTCAGGATGTTTCTCTCTGGCTTTGTCAAGCCAGCTGCAAGACTGCTCTTTATTTATTATTGTTATTATTATTATTATTATTTTTAAGAGCAAAACCCAAGTGGGAGAGGACAGAGCTCTACAGAGTTGCCCTAGTCCATCACTTCTCTGTGAGGATGAATTCAAAGTTCAGATCCAAAGCCAGCATTCATGCTATGGAGAGTAGAGCGTTGCACCTTAATGCCAATGTGCAACATTGGTTGGATGCATAGTGGCTCTTTTAGTATCCCACTGTATTTAAAAGAAAGCTATGTCCCCCAAAATCAGGCCCACTATAATTTCATTACTTTATGAAGAAAACAGATACAAAATACCTTAAATGTCTCAAAGAACACTTTTAAACCTGCTTAAAAGGTTCAGCTATATGCAGCTGTAAGTGGACAGGGTGGAATATATAAAGACAGAAGCTGTGTGTACCAGTCTGTACAGTTACAGTTCCTTAGAAGTGACTGCCAGCAATTACTTATGTATCAAAGGTATGACTAATGACAGGGTTGAGTATGGATTTATGAAAACATGTGTTGATCCTTATCTTGAGTAATGTTTGCCCAAGACAGCTTATCTAAAGATCATGTGGCAACATTTCAGTCATTCTCCAATACAAAGCAAATTAGAGACCGGAAAGGTAATTTACCCATTGTTTGTTATTTTTCTAATCATCTGTTGTGTTTTAAACACAAAAATTTGGATTTATTCCAATTTACACCTTCTGGGCCATGAGTTTTAAAACAGTAAAACTCTAGCTTCATTGAAAGGTCAGCTTATAACCCTTATTTCCATATAATGCAGAGGACCAAAGTACGCTTTCGAAACACGTAATTTAAAACAAACAAACAAAAACACATACAAACAAACAAACAAAACAATGGCAAAAACAAACAAACAACAACAACAACAACAACAACAAACAAAAAAAGACCCCTTTGACCGATATCAGGCACAAACAACTTTCAAATATTTTGCCATTCTAATTTATTTTGAATTTGGACTTTTTTTTTCTCTTGATTGTTTTCTAAGCTCTTTTTTAACATTTATATGCTACAGTATCAGACAGATATCTCTTACAAGTGTCAGGTCATCACTCATAGGAAAAAAATAAAAACCACAGGAAAAATTTTCTGAAGTTTTGTTAACTCAGAAATAGAAAATAAAAATCCATTAACTATAATGTGATTTGAGTAGCACAGAGTAGGATACTATATATTTTCTGGTAAGATCTATGAATGACTGCAACAGATTACAATGCCTGTTTATATGTATACATGGACACACTTCCTCACAAATATGCAGAAATTTAATGGGAAAAACTATGCCTGGAAATTGTAACACCTTTTATTTTCTACAAGGTTTTCAGCAATACCTCACATCTGTTTAGATAAAATAATTAATGGCATCTTTAAACATCTAAATAAAATTGAAACAAATCAATTTCAATAGATGTGCAGTAATTATCATTATGTCCATATCAGGAGTGGAAAAATTAATACTTATTATTCTGTGCAGCTACACAACTTTTTTCTTTGTACAATGCATTTTATTAAATCCTTGATTCAACCTTCTGATCTTTAGTGTTATAAATTTTTGAGCAAGATACAGAAGAAACTTGGCCTGAAACTTAATTAGCCAAAATGTTTAATCAAAGAATACAGTAGCCTAGTTCAGAATTTATAACAGCCTCAAACTTAAAACATGGAGTTCAGCAAAGACTGATCCTTTGTCTTTATTGCTTTTGACAGAAAGCAAGATGTGTTTTTGTTGTTTCTTTATTTTATTTGATGTCATAATAGCAATGTTAAAAATAAATTTAAAAAATACAAAAGAAAACAAAACAGGCATCTCAAAGTCAAAAAAAGATGAAAGAACAAAGGAGAATTAAACACAGATCAGCCTGAAGAGGACCCAAGCCAATTTATAATTCACACTAAGAGTAAATGAGCTGTAGACACACACACTGCTCTCAGGTCTAATGAATGCACTCAGTGATTTCCTGCTGTACTGCCTGTTCAGAAGCTTTCAATGCTTTCATTCTCATGTCATGGGTATCATTCTCAGAGTCCAACAAACTTACTGAGATCTGGGCTCAAATCCTGGCTGACACGCAGGCATCTGACTTGTGTTGGAAATCCTGCCCTGCTGTCCATTCTGTGCAGGAAGGTCTGTCCAATCTTGAGCTCATCACCTGGAGCCCATTGAGGTCCCATGCAGTAAAGTGCCCTGCTTTCCTGGGGGACTTCAACGTTAGGGTGCTGTGTGGCTCTTTGCAAGAGAAAAGAAAGTGGGTCACCTGACAAAACAGTCACAGAATGGACTTATTACCTTTCCAATCTCTTTCACATATTGTAAAATGCATAGCCTTTGCTCCACATGTTTTTGCTGAAATCTATCTTTCTCCCCCTTTTGTTTTTTGAAAAGATGGGGGATGTAAGAACCGGTGACCACCATATTTACCATCCCCCCACCACCATGAAGAAATCAGATTTTATGGTATGCTGCCTTATCAAAAGATTTCTTGAGAAAGAGAGAAAAATAAAGAGCCATGAAAATAGAAACACAGCCAGATATAAAAACAGAATCTTTGACACACACATACTAGACCCCATGCAGCTCTGTAATAGCAATTGTCTCTATTTCTGATTGTTCCCCTTTCCCTTGGTACTCAATCTGAAAGTCCAATTTGCCAGAATAATGTATCTGGTGTGAGAGACAATTTCTACGATTGAAGTAACTGTTTCCTAGCAACCAGAGATGCTCTAGGAAAAGGTTTCATTTTCCCCCAATACCCACTGAGATACAGAATAATTGTCAAGATAATTATAACATATTTGTGATGATTTTCATAGTTTTTATAAAATTATTTATAGGACTACTCAATAAAATGGAACTATTAATTGACCACAGCAATGAGGATCCATGCTTGACTTACAGATAGCCACTAGAAATCAGAATGAAATACAGTTACAGTTGACCGGGGTTACAGATTTCTACCCTAGTAAACATATTGCTATTTTTTATTTGTATCACTATAATAGTGAGAGATAGTCTCAAGTCCTTCCTCTCCCCTCCTCCTCTGAGGTCATGGTGCTGTGGTACCAGACACTGCATGCACACAGACATGCAGAAAGACAGCTTGTGACTTGAAAACCTGGCTATAGAAATGCACAAACTATAGAAAGCATATGCACATACACACAAACACACACACATGGAGAATCTTGTCCTTCTCAGCGTGTAGAGAAGGAACTGAGCAAAGATTGCTGAGGGACTAGGAACCAGGTGCTCTCAGACACAAATTTAAAAGGTGGATTAGAAAGCTTCATAATTCTCAATCTCACTGTTAGAAGACAAGCCACTGTTGGAAGACTGTGGTTCCAGGACACTGTAAGCTGATTTTAACCCAGGCTGCTACCCTTCCTTTGCTCTGAAGGAAAGAATGCTCTCTTGCCCATCTCTTGCAATCATGTGGCTGTGTGGTAAACTGGTTCGAGGAATTGAGCTGGTAGACAACTGCAGCAAAAGAGAGCAAATATATTCAGTTAGGTTGGCACAGCAATCTAAATCACTGCACAGTTAATGGTGACAAAGAGATGAGGCTGGGATGACTTACATGAAGATAAGGAGAAGGCAGGCAGGTCCACCCTTTTAAATAGCTGCCCAGTTTCATAGCTGAAGTGTGCTGTGAAACTAGTTTTACAGAGGAAACCTTGTACCTCTCAGATCTGCAGCTTTGAATACTGAGGTGTCTACGATTACAGATCTGCTGTATCAGCAGTTGAGAAACATCTTAAAGTCATTTCAGATGATGAAGTGGAAAGCACTTCTACATTCCCTCTTGTTGTCATTCCATGTTTTCAACACAGAAGCCAGTATAAAAAAATAATGTTACCATTAAAACATATTTCTGCAGTTCTTAAAAAAAAAATAAAAGGAACAGAAACAGAGACGAGGTGAAAAAATGCAAAATCTCATGAGCAAGTCATAAATTTACAGAACACACCGGTAGCCTTTAGTAGTAGCCATGGTGGAACTGCCATTCGCAGATGAGAAAAAAAATGAAAAAATATGATGCCCACTGTTGAAATGATAAAGATGCATATTGCATTACTAGCTCATAGCTGTGAAAAGTTGTTACAATTCAGAAGATTTATCTACACAAAGGAGTTTTATTGTTACAGCGAATAGAGTGAGACCTCTTTATTGTGAAAGGAATTGTTCCTAATGCCAATCTTTCCTTATTTTTCAGTCAGTGCAAATCTCCAGGGTTAAACTAACAAAGAGTTCTCATCCCCAGTCTTCTGGATATTTACTTTTTCAGATGGTTATGAATATCCATGGAAGACAAAAACTTACAACAGTGTTGCTGCATCAATATCTTTTACTTACAGAAAATTAGTTGACTTCCATATTTCAACCATTTTTACCATCTTATGCTTTCCAAACACTTCCATTATGATTAGATCTTGAAACAGTGTATTACTGAATTATAGTTTCTCTCTAGTTTGTATGCCAAAATGGCCCTGGGCTCTGGTCTCCCAGGTAGCTGTAATATCCTTTTGTAAACCTTCCATGAATGATTATGGTAAATCTTGCTTGCAGCAGTTTCTGTTCCCTCTAGCATTTTTTCCACCCACCTGTCTGTGCTTTTTTTTTTAGCTTTTTTTTTTCCCTAATTTTCAATTCCCTATTTTACCTTATACCCTACAGCCTAACAGACTGTCATAATACACTTTTTTTCCCCTGCTGTCTATTTCTCTACGTACTGTCAGTGAAACAGTATGATTTTCAAACCTCCCAAGTGATTTTGTTCTAAAAACATCAGTACTAAGCATCCACAAAAATCAAAATGACATAAGAAAAATCATTTTAGATACAGCTTACGAGTTGCTTTTCATATGAATGGCACTTTAAAAATGTATTGTTCTTTCTTTCATGAACTGCTGTAACAAATCAAGTGTCTCAAATGCTCAGGGAAAATCGATGCTCAAGGCAAGATCAATCTTCTAAAACATGATAAGTATTTTATAAGTCTAATAGTGTTTATCTTTTAGTTAATAAGATTAAAAGGAAAAAAAATGATTTAACAGTACAAATAGGTACAAACCTAATACAACCATGTGGACAAACTCAAGCTAAAAACTGGCATTCAATATCAGCATTAAAAGAAAATTTTGGGGGAAAAGAGAAAGAGACATTGGACTTGCAAATCTTGATTAATTGATAATAAAGTGTAGCAACTCTCTGAGCTGAGTTGGCTTTATAATAACAGTAGACATTGTATAACTCTGAATCCACACCACAACTTAGTGGGGCTGATCTCACTCTTAAGAGACCTACCACTAGAATTGGTCCAAAATGCTGAAATAGCTCAAACTTCTAATGTTCAGATTCAGTAAATAAATAGAAGACACTGGCTGCTTATTTTAGTCACTGGTTGAATATTGTCTTATGTATCCTCAAAGCACTTTACATAATCATATACGATGCATGTTACAGTAATCACTTCACTTCAATTACATGTGAAAGCAATCCTTTCCAAAATGGAACACTGCAACTGTTAACACCAGAAAGCACTGGTCCAAAACACTTTCGGTATCAGTGGTGAAAATTATCTTCCACAGTCAAGAGTATCTATAGACTGAGTATTTATGTGGTTAAAGACTTGGTCTTAGCAAGGACACCCACAATAATATTAAGGCTTATGAAATCTGATATGTGCAAACAACAATGATTCTCAAACAGAAGTTGAGATTTTAAGTAGCAAATAAATAATGGCTTTAGTTACTATACATATACCTTAAAAATCCAAAATAATATTCACAGTGGGTTTTTGTTTTTGAATTAATGACTCAATCTGATTTTCCCTCTATTTCAAAAACTATCTCCCTATATGAAATTGTAACTTAAGCAGTTAGAACAGTTGCTTTCTGGGCTTCTATGTAAGACCTTTTTTATTTAGTCAGATTGACTGCTGACTTCTCTTAATTTACCCTGTTAATGTAGATTGCATGCGTTTATCACAAACAAAGGAACAAGTCTGGAAGTTCTTGTCTAAGCAAAACTCCCCTCTAAATTAACCATATTATTGCTTTATAAAATGCTCATTCGATCATATGGAATCTGTTCTACCAACTTAACACTGCTCCCAAAGATTGAATTGTTGAAGGTTTTCAGTGGTCTCGTAAAACATGATTGATATAGTAAGCAGTTAACTGAGTTTACTGCATTGGAAATTTCACCTGCATGTAGACTATAGAAATAGGTTTTGTTTTCCTGTGTTGCACAAATATCCATTTGGCTTTGAAGAAAAACTATTTGAATGCCAGATTATCAGTGTAAGACTATATACTCCTTTCTCTTGCACTGACTTTTACTTCTAAGCAAGCAAGAAAAGCCTCATTTTTAACTACTGTACCTTCAGGGAACACAGTTCTTCTTACTCATATGCAATTTGTATAATACATTTACTATCCCATCCATTGGATTAGGAGGACGGTAGTGAAATATCAGCAGGTGACATTTTTTTCATCAAGCTTTTACTCCAGGGGCTTGATCACATAAATGGAAAGTTGTCTTTTTCTTCCAAATATTATTAGGAAGGTGTTGTTTTATTATTTTTTTTCCCTAAAAGAATGGATTTTGTTTGATTTTTACCCAGACGCCTTTTCCCACATTTTGTTTTTTTTTTAGGTTTAAAATCACATTCAGTTATTGTTCTTCTTCTTCCTTGAGAATGATGCACGTGTTTTGGTTTTGTACAGAGGGAAGTCATTCTCATGATTTAAAGTCTCTTCCCACCTTCCTATCCCTACACCAACAAAACTGCACTGGGAACAGACTTCGCTTTCAGTGTTTGTTACCAGATCACTGAAAAGTTTTGTTCTATGAATCTAAATATTATTAAACCATTAAACATTAGTAGGTTCAGTTTAGCATGAAAAATGCCATTCAGTGTTGCTAACACATAGGCCTTAACCCTCTTTTTTTTTTTTTTTCCTACTTATATTTCTTATTTTTCTACTTTCTACATCAAGAGCAAGTCTTATAAACATACATATTTAAATTCCTTGTGGGGGGGGGGAGGGGAGGGGAGAACACAAAAAAAGCACGCACATAGGCTTAAAAATAGAGTAAATATTCACAGAATTAGGCAGTGGGAGTTGTAAATGTGTCCCAGGGTATCTGGGGTTTTCAGCATCTCCAGAAGAGAGAATGATGTTCTTAGTCTTGCAGCCACTGCCCCTTAGCTTAGTTAAATGAGTAAAAGGAGATCAGTGAAAAAGAAGTGTGAATGCACATATGTACAACCAAGGGCAAACATAAAACATTTCCTCACCACATGGGATGAAGCTGTTTTCCTGTGTTTGAATTACCCTCTTGCACATATAGAGGTACTACTTTAAAGGGGTGTTATAACTCCAGTTTGTTCAACTCATCTGGAAATGTATTCACAGTGACGTCATGTAAAACAACTTGTACCTGCTCATAGACAATTTCAAGGTCCAGGCTTTAAATTATATAGATAGCTTTATGAAAGTAGTATGTGTTTATGTAATAAAAGTAGAAGCAATTGGTCAAGAAGGAATAAGTAGGTGAATATGTCACCTGCAATTAATAAGACATTTTTTTGGGGGGAAAAAAATGACCTTAGGAAAAATGGGGGCACAGAGGGAAGATGTCAGAGTTTTTGGTTTTGTCTCACCCTCCAACTCTATTTTAATTGACAAAAAAATTAAATGAATTTTCCACAAGTTGAGCCTGTTTTGTCTGTGACAGTAATTTGTAAGTGATCTCCCTGTCTCTGTCTCAGCCCATGAGACTTTTCATCCTATTTTCCTCCTTGTTGAGGAGGGGCAGTGAGATAGAGACTGGTTGGGTGTCTAGCAGCTGGCCAGTATTAACCCAAAGCAACATCATAGCTGTTTGGACAGTAGTATTATGGGCCAACTTGTGTTACATTACTATTTTCTAAAATAGGAGATGGCTATTTCTACAAATGATAATTGTATCTTTCACAAGGTTAAAACACTGCTCTAGTTGTCTGCAAGTTGGAGCTCTATAAGACTGACTTTCTAATTTCCACCATCTGGAACTTCTTAAAAGATCCAGATGATTGATATATAAATGAGAAGAGTGGTTTGACAGAATTATTGACTCATAAGCTAGATTTAATAAAATGATAATTTTGTTTAGTTGCAGTATTGGATTCAAATTTTTCAGTTACATAGGCAGAAAGAAAGCCACCATTTTACGTGATGAAGACTTAATTTAACACTTCTATAAAGCTGCAGTTTATAAAGATAGCTACATAAATCATTAGTGCTGGAAATTTGCTGAAATATCAAATTAAAACTCATCAGTACCTTAAAAGATCTGCATCATGTACTCTGATCCGTGGTAGTACCAAAATGGATGAGATATAAATTTATCTTCTATGCAGTCAGAATGAAGCTTGACAGCTTCAACCATATATTCTTAAGGTGCAGGATGTTCCCAGCAGTGTGCATTAAGGAAGTAATTAGGGAAATGTCTCAGAGCACTAGTTTGCCAGAGCTAGGGAAGCAAGATATAAAGCCAATAGCTCTTGAAATATGGTTACTGCACTGTCAAATCAGAACAAAACCAAATCCCACAAAATACTCACACCTCTTCATCCTAAGCAATGGAAACCAGAGTGGAAGAAAGAAGGAGGAAAACAGATTAGTAAATTATCTGCAAATAGCAGAGTAAACCATTAAGTCATAAAACTCCTGGAGGCTCTGCCTAAAATGGGCTTGAGGCTCTGGCTACATGGGATAGCAGCAATGCTTAGGCAGATATGTTGAGCTCTCAGGGAGAATATGTTACTACTTTCCTTTCACGTAAACCTACAGACAGTTCTAACTAGAATGTGTTCCTTCAACTTCTTTTCTTGCTTCTTCTCAGTTGTCATACTCATTCTTTTGTTTTCTCTCTCTAAACGTATATTTAAGAGTGTTTTGCAATGCAGGAAACATGACAAAATACACATAGTGAAGTCAAGAGCAATCCCAAGAATGCATAGTTCTACAGACAAACTCGGTAGGAACCCCTAACTTATCATAAAATCAGTGAAATTTAATTCACTGAAAGAAATCAAGATAGAATTTTTGCAAGGAAGACTTACATAACTTATTAGAGATAAAAAGTGAGATCTTTCCTTGAGAATACATTCAAAATGACGAGACAGTGGACACACACAATATTCCTAAACAATGTCACTTTGTAGCTATATGATATAATGTCTACATTAACTGGTGTATATTCTCCCCTGCCAAAGGTAAAACACTTCTCCTTTGCACATCTTTGAGTTTCATCTTCAATGAAAAGGATTTTTCATATCAAAATGGATGGCCGATACCTATACGTTTTCTATAAACATTGAAGCATTCATGAGTAAAAGAAAAATTACCAAAGTAGCCAAGGAAATTTTTAGATTTACCAAAATAATTTCCAGTGATGTAAATATTTAGTTGTGTTTTCTCTCATTCAACTCAGTGGTTGTTATGAACTTTATATTTTTCTTTCAAACTCTGAACATGTCTACACAGCAGTTTGTGGGGGAATGTCGGCACTGGGTGCTGAGTCCACTGCTGCCACAGAATTGGTAAGTGTTTTCCAAAAACACAGAACTGGCTGAGGTTGGAAGGGACCTCTGGAGGTCACCTGGTCCATCCCCCTTGCTCAAGCAAGGCCACCTAGAGCAGGCTGACAAAGACCTGGTTATTACAGGTCTCTCAGTCTCACTTCACAGGGCCTGGTAAAATTATGGAGAAGATTATTATGGGAGGTATTGGAAAGCATTTGAAAGACAACATAGTCATTGTTCAAAGCAATGCAGGTTCATGAGGTGGAAGTCCTGTTTGAATAACTTAATTTCCTTTTATGTTACCCACACTTTTTCCTTTTAAGGTTTCCAGAGAAGCCAGTTAATGTAAGATTTTAAAAGATATTGCAAATATTTTCTAAGTAAAATTTTAATGAGCTTTGACATTCAAAAACAAACAAACAAAGAAAAAAAAACCCTCTAAAATGTTTCAAATTATGTTTGGATATTATTGGATTTCTCCAGATTATAAAGATCTGCCTGCTACATGAAACAAGGTGTTCATAAAGTTGCAGATATTTAAATAAATAAATAAAATATAATGTCTTTCCTTTTGAATGAAAATCATTCAGAATAAAACAAAACAATATGATTGTCTTGTTAAGAAGAAAATTAAAAGAAAAGAAAGCATTTGAATGATTAAAAGAATCTGTTTTTAAAATTCAAGCCATTTTTTCACCTGAAGCTTTCTGTGGTGTTCTTTTCCTATTTTCTTTATAAACAGACTTTTTTTTTTTTTCCTCTAATGGCTTTAGCTGGTAGATGTCCCACTAAGAAGAGCTGTGCTTCTTTTTATTCGAGATAGTCTGGTTATTCCGTATTCATAAATATGCGTAAGAACGTGCAATTAACAGAGCTGTTAGCATTTAAGATATTTTATGCCTCTGTGAAGATCAGTAGAGAATAACATTGATTTTGTTTCATTATAGGTACAGTTACATATAATTATGTCTATATTTCTCTTAGAATATCAATACATATTGCATATTTTACAACTATATCAATGTATGCCTCTGACTACTCTAACCCTTGAATTTATGTCAGAACTGGAGATATTAATTGACTTACACCACACCCTAGAAGCAATTTGGAAATTATGGTCATCAGATTTCTAGTATACTACAGTTTCAAACTGTCATTAATGGAGGGAAAGACAACTCTTATATGATAAATGCTCACAGAAAATTCTGCATGAAACATAAAGATATAATTGTATGTGCTCCATTCTACAGCAAGCATCTGCCTAATCACATAGCCTCTATTGCACTGATATTTTCAAATTATGCTTCCTGTTTTCTCACAACATGCACATCAGCTTTGTATCAGGCTAGCTGTAGATAAGTCAGTGGTGAAGCATCAAACAGAAGAAAACTAAGCTTATTTTCTGATTCCAGCACAAGGTTAGTGTCTTGCAAGAATCAATACAAAGACCTAAATTTAGTACTTTGGTCAATGTCTGTTACAAGTACACTGTGATTCTAAAAATTCTGTTGGAGAATGTGGTAGAATGAAGAATAAAATTCCCCTGTCTGTTGCTTTTTCTTCATCTTTCTGATCAACAATTAGGTCTATTCCACGTGCATTTGCTAAATCTACTGTACCTGAGGTGAAAGAAAAAAGGCTACAGTTAGAATGGTCTGGGAGAGGATGAGCAGAAGGTTCAGACATCCTTCAGTTATCCTCATCCTCAAAATAAGCATACGGACTTGTCAACTGCTACCTTGACTTAGGCAGGACAACTCATTTCAGAAATGAATTAGAAACTACAAAAATCATAGGCATTAGAAAATCATGAAGTTTTTGGGTTTTTGTTTGTTTGGTTGGTTGGTTTTGCTTGGTTTGTTGGCTGTATTTTTTTTATTTTTCTTAACTTAAAATCAGAAAAGGAGACAATTCCTTCCTTTCTCTGTACATGTGTTCTTACATACAGTAACTCAAATGAGCCAGGCTTTCACATCTCTGACTGTTGCCAAAGCCTGGAATAGTCATCTGAATTTATTATCAGCTGTACAACTTTGGTATCAGTACTTTTGAGGAGTGGTATTTTCCTTTCGCCATTGTAAAAAGTAGTGTTGTTTTTTCCTTCTTCACTTTTGTGCATCTTAATGCATCCGGTCTCAGATCCCAAGGTCACAAGGTGGCACATTATATGTTACAATTCAATTATTCTAAAGTTGCCATTGTTATCTCACTTGAGTGCATTGCCCTTTTCTTTATATTGCAAATGATGTGCCATGCAGCAGATTTCTGACTAAACCCAAAACAGTAACAAGATATGACAATTTTTGCAAGGATTTTTCTTCTAAGCAATTGCATTTACATTGGAAAAATGGAGCAACAAATAAATAGGATAATGACAGTCTTTTTCTTCTTCATAGCCAAACTTTCAACTCTGTTTATTAAATTAAGCATGTTGTTAAAAATAGAACACTTTGGCTGTATTAAAAGAAATGGCAGCTGCTCAATTAAATTCTATAGTCAACTATGTAGAATTTAGATTACGCTTGCTCTGGAGCTGGAAAGTCCCAGCACCATTATTTTGAGGTTTAAGACATCAAGCATTTCCAATGTTACTATTTTCTTGTAATTGCTTGTAGGGAACAGGAACATTCTGAAGCTGACCTTTGTCAGAACTGTGAAGGACAACATATCTGCTTAATAAATCCCAAAGGTGGGAACCATCATTTTATGAAGTCCATCTAGGATAAGATAAAGGCCTTAGGTTATAACAAAGGCACCTTTAATAGCTGTAGATGTGAATCACACAGTCCACTTGCTATGGTCATAAAGGCATAATTGAAAGACAAATCGCTACAATCATTCTCTTTCAAATCATAAAAAGTTGCTAATTTATACTTATTTTAAATGAGACTGTTTAGATATTAAAAAGCCTAACAATCATTTATCTGAAGTGCTTTTCAGACTTGCTTTGTGCCACAATATTGATGCTGACTCAGTGCTATTACATCTGTACAGAAATCTAAGCAATTTGTTGCATTTGAGTTTCATGAAATAGTAACAAATTAAGTAATAAGTTTTTAAATGATGTGGTAGGATATTGCTTCAATAAATAAGAGTCTAAACTTAATGTTTGTGATCACTTTTGTGAGTAAGTCTGAGTTAGCAAATAGCCTGTTGGAAACGGATGAATCTTTATACTATTTATCACTGACATAATAGCACATCTCTAGTTTATGATTTATATAAGTAATCAGGTACGGCATCATACTGACCCAAGGAAGATAAGATGCACTTCTTTCCACAGATGAAGTGACAGCTGAACAGGTACCACAGGGCGTTTTAAACTCTATCTGTTGACACTGAAGGAATTAGTCACTCATGCATGAGTAACTCTTCTGCTACTAAGGGGATTCTTATTATATAGTTGACCATAGTAGTGTTATTAGTATCAAATAAAGAAGACATTTAGATGATCTGTGCTGGCATGATTCTTCCCCAAGAACATTCTGCTATGTCTGCTCTTGTTCTCTGAGTTTCCTTATCAGTTTCTGGAAGAACAGTTGCCGTCAACTTTATTTCCTTCCCCTCATTCCTTTAAGCATATGTTTGTTTGTTTGTTTGTTTGTTTTTTGTTTGTTTTTCTTTTTTCTTTTTTTTTTTTTCATTTTTGGGAGTGTACCAACACTAATGTCTAGTGAAGGTGCTAGAGACTGAAGCAGGAATGATAAATCTCACCTTTTGTGTTGCTATCAGCACATTCACCTTTTTCAATATGTTCACAGAATGAAGAACAAGGGGAACCATTCTGAATAGTTAATTTAATCTTTCTGATGGAAAAAGACTATACCTGAAACATTAATTCTATTAATTCTTTTAAACAAGGATGACAGGCAAGGTAGTGAGAGTCAAAAGGAAAAATAAAATAAAATAAAATAAAATCATTCTGCTTCTGCCTTGTCTTTTAACTAAATACACAGACAGACTCCAAAGTGTGGAATATTTTGGAGATTCATTCATTTGAGGAAAGCTATAACTGTTTATTGAGTAGCAGATCAGATACAGATGCCAATTACAAATCAGACACTACTTAAAAGGAAAAAAAAAAAAAGTACTTATAATTCAAAATCTAATAGAAATTTTCAATTCACCATTTAAGACACTTTCTATGAGATTTTGGTCATTTTCCTCACAGGGGAAAAGAAAGATTTTGAAGTATCTGTTGAACAAGTGCTCTGGTGGCTATTTCACTTTTATTTCTGCTTCTTTTACGTTCATTAGGTGTTGACAATATTGCTTGAACAATAAAATCTGTACATATAGCTTGCTGTATTCAGGCCTTTGATATATTTGTTTTATAGTTTTGATTTCTTTCTTCTTTTCTGCAGTGAAAATTTAAGGAGCTTTTGGTGGGAACAAGGGAGTTAAGATTTCCCAGTGTAGACATATATACTTGGAATAATCACTTCAGTTTTCCTCAGCAGATAAAAGTTGCTTGTTTAAGATGTGATTATTTTCATCTTTAACTGGATACTATCTTAGGATAAGGATAAGGATGCCCCAAAATTACTTGTTTCTACATCAAGTATAAGGAAAGTCTGATATGACCAGCTCAGATGTAGGTGCTGCATTATAAATATCTAAATTTCTTTTGAAAGAAAATAGACCATTTCTCCTGGGATCAGCTTCTTTATCCTGAAAACTAGTTCATTTACTTCTAAATATGTCTTATTTTTTATTAGATAGGCTAATTTACTCCTTGCAATTCTCTTGACTTCACTGCGTCTGTAATAATTTATGCAATCCAGTAAAATCTTCATTCCTAAGTACTTCTACAAGCTTTGGAAGAATTGTTCTAAAAATACATGACCTTTTAGTGTGAGCAAGAATAGCTAGGCTGGGCCACAGTTAAGAAAATAGTTTGTTTACATTCTTTATTCAGATACCCTTAATTCTACAGTTATGTATTACTTTCATTTGCTATTGTCACTGTGAATATCCACCTTAATCAAAATTTAGAAAAGATGTACACATTAATAAATTTATCATGTATCTGTTTTTGTCCCCTGGAGTTAAGCAACCATTGTACACTGGGAACACCTTCTAAATAAAGATACTTAAGCTTTTTAAATATTTGAGAATATTTTTGACCTGGTATTGTCCCACTGTATAACTACTTTCATTAGGAAAAGAATAATTAGACCAGCAAAGAGCACAACAATTAGAAGCCAGAATTTAACCACTAAATAATGAATGCCAACTCGTAATTTATAGTTAATGAACTAAACTCTCCCAATCCACATATCAATATTTCATACACATTTTGAAGAAATTTAAAAAAACACTGAGTGTGCATTAAATGTCCAGCTGGCTAGTAATATCAAAGTAGAGTATTTCATGTAAACATAAATCAGTGTTGTAGTCTGTGTATGAGGCACAGGAAACTTTTTTGGTACTTTGAACATGTAATGTGTTTAGTGGCTGCCTTGGGATTAATTTAATTTTAAAAATGTAAAGACTTTTTCCACAGTGCTGCAGAAGCAATAGAATAATTAATTTTTCCAGCCTTTTAGCTTTAAACATAAGGTTAGGAAACACTACAATATAGGGAGTATGTTCTATTAAGATACATGAATAGAGTTCAGAAGGGCTTTTTCCAGGTATTCCACCAACATATTGCACATTTACATTTTTTAAAGAGATGAAAAATATATATTTGTTTTCTCTAGCTGGAGATTAAATATGTGCTTGTAATACACAGGGATTTCCAAATAAGTGGAGTCGAGGTGAATGTCAGGAACAGAGATGCATTGCTGGATGGAAATGCAAGAAACAGCAGAAATACAGCACAAGACCTGGTTGTGTCCACGTAGCATATACTGAAACAAAAAGGGGGAGGAAGAAAGGGAAAAATGAGACCTAGCTGATCAGTTCACACAGTAGTACTTCCTTCCAAAGAATCTGTATAAATGAATGATAACACTTCTACAGGGACTCATATAGTCCAGGGAGCATCTGTGCACCTCAAACTTTGTAGTTTTTTTTTGTTTGTTTGTTTGTTTTTTCTTTCCTGTTCCAGTGCTGATTTTCCATTCTCGGTCCTCCCCAATCAGGCAAGTAGTGTTCAACTTGACAATTGCTGGCAAATTACCAAGATATTGTGGAATTAACCTGTTTATGTAACCTCTTGTAACCTCTAGTCACCAAATAGATATTGGATGTTTTTTCTGCTTCTGTTCTAGCGCTGAGGGTGTGTGGGGGGTGTGGAAGGGATAGGAGGAAGAAATGGTGAAGGGAGAGGCACTGCAAAAAGAGTCACAACCCATTGCCTATTCTGACAGCTGCCTTGGCTCCTGCATATGCAGCTATAGTTAAGCATCCAGATGGCGTCAGTACCCAAAGCTGAAACTAAATTTTCAAAACTCTTGCACTACCCACACACAACTTTGAATATTGACCTAGAATTTGGAATGAATGAAAGGAATAGTTCCTGCATGCTGATTTTTCTAGCCTTAATAATTGAACCTAAAGCCATAGAGAAAAACAGCTTTGTTTATCCATCTCCTTAATAGCTTACACACTTAATAGGTTGGATTTTCACTTTCGTTTCCGCTAATTAACTAAATCTTTCTAAATTGTTTGCTACCCTCCCAGAAAACATGAGCAACCTTTTTCCTGCTAAAATGAACCAATATACTTCAAAGCTGAGCAATCTTATTACCTTGCCAGGTTATATGGAGGGTGTAATCTAGAAGGCTTTCTCAAAATTACTTTTAATGTTATGTTACACTTCCACATTCAGCTTTTATTGCATATCATTGCATAACTATTTTGAAATTCAGAAACTGAATTTAGTGACTTATAAAAGCATAAAGGACAAGAATAAGCCAATACCAACTAGGCTGCCAAATCATCTACACAAAGAATGAATGGCTATTAGAAAACAAAATAACTTTAGATTCCACTGGTGCATATGGAAGCAGAAAACCTGAGCCTGGATTTTTAAATGCCTTATAAAGAAAAGTTTGAAAACAAAATAATAAGAAAGCAACAACAGTTACCTTCTTAACTCAGTGGGATCATAGTTGTAAACAGGGATTTAGCAAGTTAGAGGGATGGATTAGTCATTGCCATGTAGAAAATACTATTAGACAGAAACAGAGTGGGGCAGGGTCCTTCCCTGCTTCTGGCTGCAAATCTGTCTTTCCTTTCTTCTGGCATACTTAGAAGACAAAAACCTTAGGAAGTGCTCAGAAACAAACACGAATCCAAAGGACTCTGAGATGACTCTTAAACACCACTGTGAAGTTTTACTGGGTAAGTGGTATATATTTCTGTTAAAGTGATCTTTTCTGCAGCTAGACAAAAGCTCATTTTTTCTACCTTTACTCACCACTGGGCTGTATCACAGCATGATCAAGAGTCCTGTCTCTGGCTTTCTCAAAAAAGGCCAGCAGGGGCAAAAGAACCTGAGGAGCAGCTCTCAACACTTCTAGGCATAGAGCACTAAGCAGGTCCTTCAATATTTCTCTGTATTATGGAAGCTTTTCTTTGCCAGAATTTAGAACTAGAAGAGTGGCTATCCCAAGCTCTCAACGTAGTATCCAATAAATATTGGGGTTTGGTGCTCTTCAGTAAGATGTTAAGGGGATTTCTACCAGCCAAAAATTGCAATCATGATAGAGCTGATGAGGCTTCCCTTCCGAGAGTTCAACAGCCTACAGGTTTTCTGTGAGGAAGGACCAAAGACAATGAAAAAAACATCTACGAAATCAAGGACAAGGCTCATTTTAATTTCACTACAAACTTTTTCCAGAGTAACTTAACTCCATAAACAGCTTCAATAAATCATTTAAGTAAAATACACAGAAATAAACCCAAGGAACTGTGATCAATCCTGGTCACCAACCAGTAGTTTTCGTTGTAGGTTAATAGGAAAGTACTACCCAACCCACAGATTGGTTAAGGTCAGTTATCTTTCGTCATAATATGTTAAAAACATAAATACATATTATTTAAAAGAATTGTTTAGCTTCTGCTATTCTGGCAAAACCTCACATAAATGCATATTTCTTTACAATTTTTATGTGGACTAAGGACTTCAACTGTACTAAAAAAATCGTGAAGGTGCAACATACTAGGAGCATTCAGAAATAATTTGTCAAGCACACCTCTTGAGGAGGCAGCAGGGGGGGCATGTATCTGTTCCATGCCCAGGCAGCTCTGCAGTTTGATTTTAAGATGAAGATACATCTGTTCCCACCAACAGCTAGCCATGTGTGTGTTTGCCTGTTGCATCTCCTGTATCAACAGGAATTACAGAACATTTTAGGAACAGATATATTTTAAGAAACTTCCCATGAAAATAAATCATCTTCTCAGCAGTCTGTTCATTGAATTTCCCAAAAAATATCCCGAAACATAAATTGTTGCATATCTATTCGTAACAGTCTCAGTTTTCCATATTTAAATTAACTCTTTTTAGATGTGTTTCTATTACTGTAAGAAGTCTGCATCAATCTCAAGTATACACAACACCTTGCTTACTGCCATGAACACAATTTGCCTGGAAAAAAAAATTGCTTTGAAGTACATGCTTACGTAACATGCTTTTCTTCTAACTTGCAGCTTCCTTTTCATTCACTTTCTTTTAATTACTTCCATTTAATTTTTAATACTTCACCATTTTAATAGGCTTTGAAACATTTCACATTTAACTATTTGAGTAATTTGCTCAACAAATTTGCTCCATTGATTACTGAGCAGATAAAAGACCATTCCAATAAAAAGTAGATGGCACAATACAACTTCAAAAATAATTATGCATGTTAATTTGAAATTCTGAACATTATACTTCAAACCAGAGTTGTGGCTACAGTGACTGCGAATTGTGAGATATTTACATTAATGTCATATTAGAAATTTAAATTTTGTTACAAATTTTTGTTTGTGCATTCAAAATGAGAGTTACAGTAAATTGATTCAGGTTATATACCAATACAAAAAAGTCTCTATTTTGTGTTGCATAAATGGGAGCACTCATACAAAAGAGATGTTTGCTGTGTTACTGCTCCAAGAACCATAAATAAAAAGAATTATGTAACAGATATGAAAGTTATCATAGAATCATAGAAACATAGAAACATTAAATGGCTTGGATTGGAAAGGACCTTAAGGATAACCTAGTTCCAAACACCCTGCCATGGGCAGGGATGCCACCCACTACCTCAGGTTGCCCAGGGCCCCATCCAAACCGACCTTGAACATCTCCAGGGATGGGGCATCCACAATTTCTCTCAGCTACCTCTTCCACTACTTCACCACAATCTGAGTGAAAAATTTCCTCCTAACATCTAACGTAAATCTCCCCTCTTTTAGTTTAAAGCCATTCACCCTTGTTCTATTATTATCTGCCAAGCCCAAGTTGCTCTCCATCTTTTTTATAAGTCATCTAAGTATTGAAAGGCTGCAATGAGGTCTCTCCAGAACCTTCTCTTCTTCGGGCTTAACAGCCCCAGCTCCCTCAGCCTGGCTTCATAGCAGAGGTGTTCCAGACCTCTGAACCATCTTTGTTCCAGAGTCCAGAGTGGATCCAGCACCCTGGATCCACTCGAACAGATCCATGTCTTTCTTGTGAGGAGACCCAGACATCTCTGCAAGACTCCCAGTGGGCCCTCACAAGGGCAGAGTAGAGGGGGACAATCACCTCCCTCAACCTGGTGGCCATTCCTCTGTGGATGCAGCCCAGGATGCAGCTGTACTTCTGGGCTACAAGCACATGCTGCTGTCTCATTTAGAGTTTTTTGTCCACCAGAACCCCCAAGTCCTTCTCCACAGGGCTGCTCTAAACGAGTCCCTCTCCCAGTCTGTATTCATGTCTAGGATTTCCCTGACACAGGTGCAGCAGCTTACACTTGTAAGTGTAATTTACCCACTTCTCAAGCTTCTCCATGTCCCTTTGGATGGCATTGCTTCCGTCCGTTGTATCAACTGCACCACTCAGCTTGGTGTCATCTTCAAACTTGCTGAGGGTGCACTCAATCCCACTATGTCATTGATAAAGATATTAAACAGTATCAGTCCCAAGATGGTATATCACCAGCCTCCACCTGGACATAGAGTCACTGACCACAACTCTCTGGGTGCAGCCTTCAAGCCCATTCCTTATGCATTGAATGGTTTACTCTTCAAATCCATATCTTTCCAATTTGGAGATCTGTATGTTACGTGGGACTGTGTTGAAGGCTTTACAGAAGTCCAGGTAGACGACATCATTCAGTCTTCCTTAGTCAACTGATCCCTTAAACTACATCTATGATGATGTATATCATAGAAGGCCGTGAGATTGTTCAGGCAGTTTGCCTTTGGTAAAGCCATGCCGGCTGTCTCTGATCAATGCCATGTCCAGCGTGTGCCTTAACATTTCTTCCAGAACAATCTGTTCCATGATCTTTCCAAGCATACAGGTAAGGCTCACTGGTCTGTAGTTCCCCAGGTCCTCCTTTCTACCTTTTTTAAAAATGGGAGTGGTTTCCCTTTTTCCAGCCACCAGGGACTTCACCTGAGTGCCAGAACTTTTCAAATGTGGTGGAGAGAGGCTTGGCAACTCCACCAGCCAGTACCCTCAGGACCCTGGGATGCATGTCATCAGGTCCCATAGACTTGTACTTGTTCAATTTTGTTGTGTGGTCTCAAACCTGCTCTTTGTTTAGAGTGGGAGGGACTTTGCTGCCTCAGCCCTCGCCTAGAAGTTCTGAGACTCGAGAGATGTGGGAAACCCGACTGCCAGTGAAGACCGAGGCAAAGAAGTTGTAAATGCACTCTAGGAGTCTCCTGAATTGCTTACATTATGTTTGAACTTTTTCATCTTTACTTGTTCCCAAGGTTAAAGTAAGACAATGACTGATGGATGTGTAAAAACAATATTCCCAATACCAATCTTGCCCTTTAGTGATCTCTTTGTAGTTTTCTGCTGTATCAGGTAATCACAGACTCTGGCGAGACTCTAATGAAGATCTTTATGTTGCCTTAAATTTAATACAGTATTTTAATTTAGAAACAATATCAATTCTCATTGCAATGGATACAACCACAATAACTTATAGACAGTGCAGATCTCCAGCCTCAAATAATGCACAGAAATTGTTATATTGAACCAGTGGACTTACCTCTAAAATCGCATGTGATTTTTTATTTATTTTTTCTTTTGCACTAAGCAGAGGCCATGATGAGTTTGGAAAAACATGAAAGAGGGACCTTTCTCTTTTCCAAGACAAAGAGGTCTGGTGTGAATTGTGGTCTTTTAAAGTATTCATGTGGCCATTTGAAAATTATTTTTGCAAATTTCTCTTTACCCCTTCTATCCAGAAAAAATGTAATACATTGGGACTTTCCTCATAACCATGAATCTAATTGTATTAGAGATTTTAGATTAGATTAAAATTATATTTAGATTAAATTATATTTAAATTAGATTTGCTCTCATAAGTGATTGAAGGATCAGCCATAATCAGGTGTTGATCACTATAGTGGAATAGCTGTTCCATTAGAAGACATATTGTCAGCATGTACTGCAAAGGAAAACGTCCTTTGCAGGAAATGTAATGTTTTATTTTTTTTTCCTCATCATCTTTACTGAAATTTCAGAAAAAAAAGTAATCTGATATTTCAAACTTTCATAGCAAATTGTTGAAAAAAATAGGCAAACAATGTAGGCATTACCTTTGTCTGAAAAGTATTTATTCTGGCCAAATTTACGTTTAAAAAATGTAACCAAAAGGATTGTTCAAACCTGATATTTGTAGCTTAATCCCTCATCCCACAGATATCTTCCACACTCAGAGATTAAAAGGACCCATGTGTTCATTTGTGGTTTGGTTTCTCAGTCTGATTTAACACAGTGTATCTATACAGTCATGTAGACAGTATAAAATATCTATTGAAATAGTTCCAGATGACAAATGTAATCTGTTTTCTTGTACTACTTCAGTTTTAATGTCCTGGAAGTATATCTGCTTTTTAACACTCTTTTGTCCTCCTTTTTACATGTGGGAAATTGGGATCTGAGATGTGATATCTTTTGGGATTGATCTTGCACAAGATTTGAACCAATACAGAACCAGACATTATTTCACCTGTGCCTCCATCCCTTCTCAAGCAAAACAGTATTCATTCTTCAGCTGTGTGGTCACATAATATTTCAAGTAATATATGAAAAACAAACAAAACCAAACAAAAACAAAACAGAAACACATATTAGGCTTCCATATATACCACTATGTGACAAAATGTATCACATAATATTTGGTTGATGCAAACATGAACATAGGATCAAAGTGATCTTTATTAGGAGGCAATTCTTTACTGTAAGGGTAGTGAGGAACTGGAACACGTTGCCAAGAGAAGTTGTGGATGCCCTGGAGGTGTTCAAGGCCAGGCTGGGTGGGGCCTTAGCCAACCTGATGTAGTGGGTGGCATCCCTGCCTATGGCAGGGTGGGTTGGAGTTAGATGATCTTTAAGGTTCCTTCCAACCCGAGCCGTTCTATGATTCTACAATTCTATGATTCTACGATTCTATTATTATATGATCTAGCAGTGTATAAAGTAATGCTGTGCATTACATAAACTTGCAGATGTATGAACTCTGAAATTACCTGTGATCATTATGAAATGCAGACCCCCCCCCAAAAAAAAAAAAAAAAAAAAAAAGAAGAAGAGCTGCATGTGGGTGCTACTGATTTAAAAGCTGCTTTTTTTTTTTTTTTTTAAAAATAATGTACCGGATGACAAAAGACTTTCATGTCTCGTAAGTTTTTCTGTAGGCAGCAGTTAATGGCCTTTCTATATTACAATCCATCCTACATTGTAAGAACTTCAGTGGGACAAGATAACAATCTATACTAAGACTTGAAAAAAAAATTCAATATTTGCAGGTCATCATTCATTTACATTTCTCCAAAGAGCATCAATAATTGGAAAGCCAAATTAGAGCCTGTTTGTAGGAAATATATAAGAATTTAAAAAGAAAAGCATCCTATGTGTGACAAAGACATGAAGAAATAGTAAAAATGAACCTCCTGAAATTACATTCTTGGTTTTTTAAACAGTCTGATTTTGTTTTTGTTTTCAACTTTCTGCAGGCTTTCTCTCATTTATTAGCAACTTATGTTTATAGGAAAAGGACACACTGGAAAAAAATACAAATAGAACTAATAAAAATAGCCTGAAGGGCAAAATACACAAACGGATGGAAAGAGGCCAAACAGATCTGCAATATGGAGTGTTTTATGCATTTCACCTCGGTTGCGTTAATGGTTTCCAAGTAAATTGATCCAAAGTTGTCCTCCTTAATAGTATTAGAAGAAAAAGGTAAAACACATAGTAAATAAAACAGTTAGTCTAAGATAACTCGGACAAGTGCAAAGAAAGGATGCTACGTTACATGTATCACATTCTGTTACTTCAAATTCTCTTACTAAATATGGTACCGTATCTACTTATGTGAGGTAGAGGTCACATTTTCAAGGACGGCACTGTGGGAAATATGAAGGGTCTTCTTCCTTTTCTGTTATTCTTCTGCCAGACAATTAGTTGTAGGAGGAGAAATGGAGATTGTATTTCTCCTTGAAACCTACCAAAATTCACACACTGAAGAAGCAATTTTGCAGTCCTGAAATATGAACTGATTGCATGATCTTGAAATCACCTGAGTTAGGAGGCAGCTCCTATTCACAGCTTGACAAAATGTCATATTTGTCTCTGAGCAGCAGCGGAAGGGCAGGCTGTAAATGCTCTACTTCAGCAACCAAGACATCAGATCTGAAGAAATGTCATTCTGCCCAGGATCCCAGAAGCTGGCAAACTGTGGAGGTGCTACTCACCCAGACAAGTATTCCCTACTCCAGAAGGAGGGCTTGGGCACACCGCCTTCAGAGTCATACTTTCCCACAGCAAACCTAGCCAAGTACTGACCAGTGTTACTGTCCTAGCATATAAAAATGTAGAGTTCCCGCCAGCCTTAATAAAATCAATAACTTCAGGAGATCTACTCCTGGTGGTAGCTATGTTTGCACAGATTTTCAAGATCTAGCTTTACATTTGCAAATGAGATTTCAACAGAGAGAGGTAATCTGATAATATTATGAATTTTATTAAAAATAAAGGGCCTAATTCCTCAGTTCATCACTCCAGGATTACATTAATGAATTTCCATGAAGATATAACCAGTGAAAAACTCTCCAAATTAGCACAATCATAAACCTAGAATAATGTGCTGTGAAGTTTTTGCCCATTATGTGTGGGGAGTATCTGTATGGCAGAATACTTTCAGTGATGAATGGCAAGGTTTGGGTGGGAGTGGGAAGGTGGGAGTCCACTTTACTTCTCTTCTTTCCTTCTGTCTATACATTATGAACATTTTCTGAAAATAATTTGCTCATCAAGTGTCAGATGCAAACATCATTTTAGTTAGTCTGTGGGTTGTTACCTACCTGAATGAATCATTCTTCATAATGAAATAAAGCAGGAGCAGATGGAGAGTGTTTTAATATCTACATATAATTATTTCAGACAAGACTGATATTCGTTGAAATTTTAGACTCTATGACTCAACTATTTTAACAAGAAAATATCAATGCAAGGCAGTTGACAGGTTTTATTTTGAGGACTGAAAAATGATTTGCAAATCATTTGTTAACGTTTCAGTTTGTAACAGAATATTGCTTCTTTAGTCACAACAGAGTGGCTTGCTATACCAGAACACTTTGCTTTTCAGCTATTATGTGGAAAGGATATTATGTATCTACCATTTTCAATGGCTTTATTCATAGCACTGAATTCAACACTAGAAGAAAATTTATTAGAGTAGGCCATGATACACAATCCTACCACCAAGTTAGAAGCAGCAGGAGTCAGAAAGAAAGGGATGCTTTACTTCACCAAATCTGTGGCAGTATCTTAATAACCTGTCTGAGTGGTGAAATTAGTGTCAAAATTTAAGTGTGAATAGATTTACATATACTTTTTTTTTTTTTTCATTTCATTGTAGTATACACCATACAAAATTAAATTACTCCTGGAGTTGGCCACACCAAAAAAATAAAAAAATAAAAAAATAAATAAAAGGTGTTTGCATTAGATGCAACAGAAGGAAAGATTAAGATAATAAAAAAAAAAGTTTCATCTGTTCTTGGTAGATGAAGGAGTATAAATGAAAGACCTCATGTATGCAGTTCTAATGTCTGAACTTAAAAGATATTGTTGCATGTTGCCCATAGAAATATGAATAGATTGAGATTAAGGATAAAGGAAACACTCAGAAATGCTAAAAAGTGCACGCAGGGAATTTCTCAAAGGCATATCATTCTTAGTGTCAGTCTACTACAAAAATATCTCAGTTCTTTTCCATCTCTGTGCAAGATTGTGGGAAACAGAGAGAGTGGCAGTTAATGGCTGTGTGTGTCTAGGCCAGCTAGTTCTCCTAGGAGCTGCCCATAAGATTCTGGATGTTGTTTTGGCTCCTAATTGCTCTGGAGTTAGTAAAATGGTATTCAGTCTCATTTTCTTCCAGATGTACAATAATATGAAGATATAATTACACTTATGGGTGCTAAGTAAGTAGACAAAGTATGTGGGAGAGGAAAGGGGTCTTGATTCTGATTTCTGAGCACTTTTGCAGTAGTAATCTCTCTCTGACTGTAAGGGACCTTATCTTCATTTATCCTGCTGTAAACAGAAGTTGATACAAACCCAAATAACACATTACAGATCTCACCATTTGTGTCACTAATACCAGAAGACTGCAATAATATTTTGCTTATGCACTGTAGGCACAAAAACTTGAAGCACCTAGTTTCCTTGACTCCATATGGATAAAAATGGTGATAGAAATGACAGACAGACAAAGACATATATATATGTCTTTGTCTGTATATATAAAACGTATATATATAAACTTTTAGGAAGTTTTAATAGATTTTATTATCACTTAATTGAAATGATGTAACTTGGCCAAATTACTTCCAGTGATATTTTGGTACTGCTCTATGTTTACTATCAGCTGTGGAATAAAGAAAAATAAGCTGGAGAAAACCTATCTAAATATAAATATAGTACAGAAATGGAAGTCATTTTAATCGGAAAGTTATGATAGAAAAGAATATATATATTGTGGCTTAACCTGGAAATTAATATAATACAGTATCAAATATTTCTATCAAGTTCCGACTGCTCTGAACTTTTTTGGCTTACACGGCTGGCAGGATGGAAACCTAAACCTCGTAGAAGCAAATCACCAGGGAAAATTTCCAGCCAGAGCATAAATAAAGATTTATTGACTTGACAAAGTAAATTGGAACATGACAAAAACAGTTTGATCAGCACAGATAATGAAAATTACCAGCAAAAAATAGAGTTCAGATTCAGTTGTGGTCATACATATGTGTAGATGGTGCTAAATGAGGAATTCATTGAAGGTTTTAAAAGCCTGAAAACAATTGACAAGCATCACATCAAATCTGCAACTTATCAATGAGTAGCATAAATACTTGTTTCATATTAGTACAAAGAGTCACAGGCTAAATTTGAGTTTCAGTGAAAGGGAGGAGCAGGAATCTGTTACCAAAACAAACAAACAAACAAATACAAACAAGAAAAAGAATAAGAATAAGAATAAGAATAAGAATAAGAATAAGAATAAGAAAGAAAAAGAGACAAAGAAAAAAATCCACATTTTTTCTTTTTCTTACTTTAAAAAGTAAGCAATTTAAAAAAAAATGAATTAATCCTTTTGGTTGGAAAGATAATTCATAATGTTTTTTTCAGAGAGGCGAAAATGGCCCAGTGAAACTGCTTGCTGAAATACTGGATGTAATAGAATAAAAGTCAGAAAATTGTGGGGAAAAAAAAAAATCAGTAGACTTATAATTGGTTTTAAATAGTTGATGTTCTGGCACTACATTTAAACCTAGAAATACATAGAACACATTAGTTTACATTTTCAAATAAGCCCTAAGATCTCTGTGTGTGGCAGGCACTATTTATGACATTCATAAATCCTTTTGTGGGATGTTTTGAAAAAATGACCTCTTTCGGGCTAATGGTGACAAAAACAATTTAATGCAGATACATGAAGAGTTCTAATGACTTTGATGAGCCTTTATCAAAGGTTTTCACACATCATGCAGTATGAGAAATGAGAAGAAAAAGAGCAAAGTGAAGCAGGAGTGTGTATTTGTGAGTCTGTCATCGTGTGTTCACATGGATGGAAATGTCAGCAGTGGGTGATTCCTAATGGAGTTACCTCAACTTAAAAAGACAACTTTGACAAGCCTTTAGCAAGTAGGATTATTAAACAAAAATTATATTTAGTGAATAAAAAGTGGTAAAACAATGTAAAAGCATCATAAATAGAGAGAACTATAATAATGAACTAGAATAAATGACCAGTCAGCTAGAAGAGCCATGAAGAATATAAAAATATGAAAAAGAGAAAATTATTGCTGTAGAAGACACTAGCAAAAGGATGAATATCAGAAGCCATTAGAAGCCTGTAAACTGTATTTTGCCAAACCTGAGGGATACAGTCCTACCCTCCATGGTCTGAAGTAGCATTATCACCCTCATATAACTGAAATGTGTCAGGTTTTCCCATTAGAGAAGGAATCTGAAAGGCAAATATTTTATGTATTATAGCTTATATGAAAGGAATAACACAAGAATCTTGTACACTTACAGTACAATTTACCAACAAGTGCTGAAAAACATAATTGATGTTGCATCTCTTGAGAGGCAACTGTTATTACTATACTATTAATAGAATTTTATTATTACTAGCTATTACTAAGGAATTATCAAAACGATTACTTGAAAAATAATTTCTCTTTGATGCAAAGTACTCCATGTACCTAGAATCATAGAATCACAGAATATCCCAAGTTAGGAGGGACCCACAAGGATTATTGGGCCTCAACTCCTGGGTCTACACAGAACAACCCAAAAACCAAACCATACATCTAAGAGCATTATCAGATAGCACAGATTACTGATGCCATAGCCTTTGGAGAAAGCACCATAAAGTCCAGCTCAACTTCAGTAGAATCATATCATAGAATCATATCATAGAACGGGTTGGATTGGAAGGGACCGTAAAGATCATCTACTTCCAAACCACCTGCCATAGGCGGGGATGTCACCCACTACATCAGGTTCACCAAGGCCTTGTCCAGCCTGGCCTTGAACACCTCCAAGAATGGGGCATCCAGAACTTCTCTTAGCAACCTCTTCCACTACCTCACCACAATCTGAGTGAAGAATTTCCTCCTAACATCTAATCTAAATCTCCCTTCTTTTAGTGTAAAGATGTGCCCCTTTGTCCTATCATTATCTGCCCAAGCAAAAAGCTGCTCTCCATCTTTTTTTATAAGCCCTCTTCAAGTATTGAAAAGCTGTAATAAGGTCACCCCTGAGCTTTCTTTTCTTCAGACAAAACGGCCTCAGCTCTATCAGCTTTTCTTCTCATGAGAGGTCCTCCAGCACTCTGATCAATTTCATAGCCCTCCTCTGGACCTGCTCTAACAGATGGACACCCTTCTTGTGTTGGGGGGCCTCAGACTTGGAATCAGTAATCCAAGTGGCACTTCAGGACAGAGTAGAGGGGCACGATCACCTCCCTGATGATTGACCCTCCTGCTGGTCAGACCTCTGTTGATGCAGCCCAGGATGCAGTTGGCCTTCTGGGCTGCAAGTGCACACGGCTGGCTCATGTTGAGCTTTTCATTCACTAGAACTCCCAAATCTTTCTCTGCAGGGCTGCTCTCAATGTATTCTTCTCCCAGTCTGTACTCCTGTCTGGGATTGCCCTGACCGAGGTGCAACGCCTTGCACTTAGACTTGTTGAACTGTACAACTTCAGTACCATCAACCGTTCCACTCATCTTAGTGTCATCTGCAAATTAGGTGAGGGTGCGCTCGATCCCATTGTCTATGACGATGATATTATTAAATACTCCCAGTACAAGGACAGGTGCCTGAGGGACACCACTTGTCACCAGCCTCCACCTGGACATAGAGCAATTGACCACAACTCACTGGGTGCAACCTTCAAGCCAATTCCTTGTCCATTGAATAGTCCACCCTTCAAATCCATCTCTCTCCAATTTGGAGATTTTAAAGTCATGTGGGACCATGTTAAAGGCCTTACAGAAGTCCAGGTAGATGACATCGGCCAATCTTCCCTAGTCAACTGATACAGCCACACCATTATAGAAAGCAATGAGATTGTTCAGGCGCAGTTTGCCTTTGGTAAAGCCATGCCGGCTGTCTCTGATCAATGCCATGTCCAGCGTGTGCCTTAACATTTCTTCCAGAACAATCTGTTCCATGATCTTTCCAAGCATACAGGTAAGGCTCACTGGTCTGTAGTTCCCCAGGTCCTCCTTTCTACCTTTTTTAAAAATGGGAGTGGTTTCCCTTTTTCCAGCCACCAGGGACTTCACCTGAGTGCCAGGACTTTTCAAATGTGGTGGAGAGAGGCTTGGCAACTCCACCAGCCAGTACCCTCAGGACCCTGGGATGCATGTCATCAGGTCCCATAGACTTGTACTTGTTCAATTTTGTTGTGTGGTCTCAAACCTGCTCTTTGTTTAGAGTGGGAGGGACTTTGCTGCCTCAGCCCTCGCCTAGAAGTTCTGAGACTCGAGAGATGTGGGAAACCCGACTGCCAGTGAAGACCGAGGCAAAGTTGTTGAGTACCTCAGCCTTCTCCGCGTCTGTCATTAGCAGTTCTTTCTTCTCATCCATCAGAGGGGGTACACTCTCCTTGGCCTTTCTTCTCTGGACAAAGTACATATATACAACCTCGTTACTCTTTGTATCCCTTGACAAGCTCAGTTCCATCAGTGCCTTAGCTTTCCTGATCCCATCCTGCATATCCGAACGGCATCCCTGTACTCCTCCCAGGCCACGTGTTCCTGCTTCCACTGCATGTGAATTTCCTTCTTGCATCTCAGTTTGACCAGCAGGTCCTTGCTCAGCCATCCCCATAGAAGTGTTGGTACCTGGACAGCCATAGATAGCATGAAGTAAACTTATAACTGATCTAATAGAAAGAAATGCTACAAAATGCCTGTTTTTATGTTGATTTTGTACCCCCATTACATTAAATTAACAACAACAAGTCAAATTCAGACTTTATCTGCTGCAAAAATGGACTGGAATTTTTGGATATTTTTCTAGAGTGAAAAAAAAGAATAATCCAAGGATGAGTTTGCCCATTCACTTGTGTGCCAGAAAAAACAGAATATTTGAATGTTACAAGGCAATAGTGTAAAGGGATGTCTTACCTAATTTTTAAGTTGTTGTTGCTATTCTTGTGAAATGTGACTCCCTCCTCCATCTCCCCCCAAAAAGAAAAAAAAAATGCAAACAATGTTGTTTAAGGTTCTTCTATAATTTCCAGTACATCAAAAATTATCTAGTTTATCTGAATATTACAATGTTATCCTTTAACATGGCTTTAGTCCAGTCCAATAGCCCTTGATATTTCACCATATTTTTAGATGACTGTATTTGAAATTGCTACCTTCTGTGAGTGCCATGTGTTCATAAATTCTGCATGGACAGCATTAAGAAAGATTTGCCTACTGTACAGGTAGTAGGAGAAACAGCATTAACCAGCAACAGAACTGGGGTGTCATTATTTAATGACTGTTGGATGTAAATATAAAATAAATAGTGAGGAATCAAAAATGTGAAAAATAATTTCTCTACTTCAGGCTTCCCATGTAATCGTTCTAATCACTAGGCAACTGAGCATATCAATTTGAGTGTGACCCAATAAACATTACAGTAATTATTGTAAGCAGGACTTAAAGACTTGCCTCAAAGTACCATTTTTTAAAAAATTTATTTATTTATTTATTTTCTGAGGGCTAAAAAAACATGGATTTAAATCTTTGCTTCCCTTCAGCCTGATGATAACCTCTCCTATGGTCCATGGTAGAAGGAAGGTACACCAGTTGTTCAGGGCACAATTCCAGCTCTGAATCTGTGGACTGTATAAATTAGCAAGTCTGAACTTTCAAGATTTGGGTGGCTGAATGTATTTACTATGGGTGTGAATTTGATCACTGCTAACATTATTCCTCACCAAGCAGACTTTCTGAGAATCTCCACTTTGTTCTTGATGGCAAAAGTAAAAAGCACAGAATCACAGAACAGTTAAGATTGGAAGGGACCTCTGGAGATCATCATGTCCAACCCATCTGCTCAGGCAGAGTCGCCTAAAGCACATTGCACAGGATTGTGTTCAGGTGGGCTTTGAATATCTCAAGAGAAGTAGAATCCACAACCTCTCTGAGCAACCTGTGACAATGCTCTGTCACCCTCCCAGTAAAGAAGTTTTTCCTCATATTCAGATGGAACTTTCTGTGTTTCTGTTTGTGTCCATTGCCTCTCATACTATTGCTGGGAACCACCAAAAAGTCTGGCACCATTGTCTTGACACCCTCCTGTAAGATATTTGTATACTTTGGTAAGATCCCCTCCCAGCATTTTCTTCTCCAGGCCAAACAGGCACAGCTCTCTCAGCATTTCCTCATAAGAGAGATGCTCATAAGAGAGATGCTCCATTTCCCTACTCATCTTTGTAGTCTTCTACTGGACTCTCCAGGAACTCCATGTCTCTCTTTTACTGAGGACACAATCCTTCACATGTGGTCTCACCAGGGCTGAGTAGAGGGGGAGAATCACCTCCCTCGACCTGCTGGCAACACTATTCCTATTGCACCCCAGGATACCATTGGCCTTATTTGACATAAGGGAACAATACTGGCTCATAATTAACTTGTTGTCCACCAGGACTCCCAGGTCCTTCTCTGCAGAGCTGCTTTCCAGCAGGTCAACCAACTAACCTGTACTGGTGCATGCGTTTATTCCTCCTTAGGTGTACTTGCTTTTGTTGAACTTCATGAAGCTCCACTCTGATCAACTCTACAGCCTGCCTAGGACTCTCTGAATGGCAGCACAGCCCTCTGGAGTATCAGCCACTCCTCCCAGTTCTGTGTCATCAGTAAACTTGCTGAGGGTGCACTCTGTCCTTTCATTCAGGTCATTGATGAATAAATTAGACAGTATATGATGCCAAGGTAAGCATAAAGAAACTGTTTACCTCTTCTGCTAATATCCATAGAAAGGAAGAGGAAATTAAACCAAGAATGCAAAACTGATAGCAATTGTACATTTATGCAATACATAATTAGCCTTCAGTCTTCTATCTACTTCTATCTTTTTCCACAAAAATAGTAAATAAAGTCAAACCACACCTTACAAAGATACTGAGGCATTACTATGTCTTTTATGAATGAAAAGAAGTCTCCTCTGTTATGGAAAACAAAATATGACAACCGAAAGGAGTTCCCATGGGGAGGAATCATCATTGACCACTATGAGTTTTCCTTCAGTAACCTTGGAAATCAGTCGTGTTTCTCTCTGCCCCTGAACTGGCACAAAAATGTCTCCATCCTAACCAAAACATTATGGAAAAACATTAAAATATTCTGCTTCTTCCCTTCCCAACAAATGGAAATATCTCCATAGGGTTTGCTTGGAGCTAGGTGGCAGTTTACATATGGATTTTTCTTAATGACCATGAGTGTTCACTCCTGAACTACATGCATTTCATAAGCAGTATGTTGTGAAGTTGAAGCAGCAGTGTCACTTAATTGTTTTAAATGCTGAAACTAGGGTTGTCTGGAAGTACAACTGTGAAAAAAGATTAATCTTAAATCAATCTTAGTGAAGCTAAAGGTCAGCTTACCAAACTGACATTAAAAAAATAATAATAAATAAAGTAAACAGTCTAGAGACTTGGAGACTTAAAGTAGTATTTTAAAGTAGTATTTTAATTTAGTAAAAACCTACTTTCACTCTACACTATAGTTATGAACTCAGTTAAAGCTTATTGCAATAAATAGTTGTTTTCACCTTGTTTACACATACTCACACAGTAAGCAAATACAGAATTTGATTTATTGGACATAGCAGAAATTAGAAAAAAAAAAAAAGTGAGTAGGATTCTGTGGTTCAAATTCCAAAACTGTTACTGGCACCAGACAAGAATCAGATCAGTTCTGTTTTCAATGAGATAGTGAACTGCTATCCCATAACTCGTAATGCAAAATCTCCCCAGACTCCTGTAACAAATTTCATAGTCCTCCCTTCTTTATGTTTTAATCTAACCTATTCCTAGGTCCAAAATACAATCTCCACCATTATTTTTTTTTCAGCTGTGATGCTATATTTTACTATTCTGCACTTCGTTTGGGGTTTTCTTTTCTAATTATCACACTAAGTAGATCCGTCTCTCTTTCTCACAGCTTGATCACTTTTTTTATGTGTGATACCATCTGTCTAATAGGCTTTCTTATCTGGCTTAAGGGGGGACTGCTATAGTAGATTCTGCTATATATCCCCAGAGATCTTAATCCATGTTTTCTTATCACTAAAAAAAATCCATTTTCATTTTATAGCAGATTTCAGCAACAAGTATTTTAGCCTCATGTAACAGAATATGCCTTTCTACAGCATGTTCATACAAAGCTCATAGCAATGTTCCTTACACAAGACTATAGACAGTTACAATCTTTTTTATTCATATGTGTACCTCCAAGAATTAGTCAACATATGCATGCCCCAAAAGAAACATATTTCCTTTATTTTGTCTACTGGCAGGGCAAAATTCTCACCTAGCAGAAATCAGTGTAGATCTGATTGATTTTAGAGATTTTAATAATGTGATTATGAGAGCATGCTGAATAATTTTATGGTGATTGTTTCTGTTAGACAAATTAATAATAGAAATGTGCCAAAGAATTAAATATTCAGCTGCCAGTAGGGAGTGTGGGTGCCTGGGGCTAAACTGAGATGAGCCTGTGTAATTTTGTATCCCTTTTGGAGTAGGGATCCCATGCTTTGTGTTCAACATTTTCTGTGATGTAAGAGCCAGAATATCACCATCTAATTTACTTACTGTATGATTCATTGATTAATCATTTCTTTGCATTCAGTGATACAGAGTACTATACAGAAGGAATCCGAGAAAATATTTGCTAGGCAGACAATAATTGATTTGATTGGCAAATAACTTGCTCTGCAAATTTTACTTTCAGAAAGGATTTCTTTGTGTTTGATCTTGTGAAGGATGTTATAACTGATACTTGGAGGTAAAGCATAATATAATTAAGTCCACAATAGAAAATGGGAAAATAAAAATGTGGTGTCCTTACTTTCTGAGGCTGACGTCAAAGATAAACACTTAGAAAATATTATTTTACTTTTACGCATACTTTATGAAACCCTGCCCCCTCAGATGTCATGGCAAAGTCCATCTTGATTTCTAGAGGGCAAAAATTCTACCTATATTATGCCATTGATATGTTGAAATCTGTGTTTTCAATGACATTATGCTTATATTAAAACTGCGTTAAGAATATGGCTGCTATCATCTAACTTCAAATTGTTGAGCCCTCATCTTTTTCCCTCTGATGTTCTATTTGTTGTTAAATCATAAAAGCTAAAAAGCTACAAGTCAAAACACCAGGTTAGCAAGTAACTTGAAATTCCAGTGACTTCACTGACTTTATCTCAGCAAGAGGTTAGGCCCAATTTGTTGGGTCATATCAAAACACATAGCCAAGGAAATGGAACAACTTAGAAAAATACCAGTTTATCACATCAGTGGACAAGCAGCAAAAGAAGAATGATGGAAGCCTTCTCTGAAGGTCTGATGGATCACATAAGGCATCTGTAATTGTTGAAATTTCAGTTGTGTGGCAAGCATCTCACAGATGCTTGCTTTGATTAAGTTCATAACATAGGTTAAGATTAACTCCTTACCCTTGACTAGTACGTATGTGTAGAATAATTTTCTGTTTAGATCAATGCTTTCACGTTCAAAGAAATCCACTTAACACACTTACCACAGAGTTTAAACCAAGCTTATTTTGCCATCATTGCTGTTTCAGCCGAAGTCAGCCACTTTGAATAGACTCATACCTAATGACAGACAGGATGATCTGATCCAAACAGCACAGGGCAGTTGTAGGGACTGCACAAGTATTTGATGAAACTACTCATTTATTTTCTTTTGGTTCACCTTAAGTGGAAATACAGCTCTATTGCAGGCAACTGGGTGCACTGCTGCTTGAGCTGAAATATGCTCCACTGCACGACATAATTATTCTTCCATCTGCACAATGCCAGTACAACTAATGCACAGGGAATTTAGATATGGCCACAAATACATTAATTGCAGTAGTAAACCTTTTTCACAAATCAATACAGTCTCAGTAGCTCCTCTATCCTACCCTGAATGCAATACAATAGAAGCTGGTAAATCTCAGTTATTCATTAATTCTGTCATCAAAAGTCCCATACATATCTCCATTTTCATTACTGTTGCTTTATTTGATATCTCTGTGGATATTGAATGTACTCTCCTGAGTACTCTGGTACACTCTACTGAATTGTTTGACCCATGTTTCTTAAGAGACTCTAGTCTGACACTATTCAATATCTATTGCCTGTAGTTTAGCTTGAGCACCTGTGAAAGATATTCCTTCTTTTGGGTTTGATTTAGGAGCCAGTTAATTTTAAAAGGACTGCACTGTGAGTAGGACATCTGGAAAGATACATCACAGTCATTTCCTTGATTCGAAATACTGACCTTCTATATGTATAATACATGATGGTCAGGTCCACCCCATTCTTTAATTTATACATCATTTTCCAAAACATTTCACTAATTTAAAAAAAAAAAAGTTTTTTTTTTTCTTTTTCTGTCTCATCAGGAAGATTGGCTTGCCAAAAACTTATAGATTGGAGAGGCTAAAATAGGCAGAGATAAAATAAAATTATAAAGAAAGCATAAGACAGAGGAAACTGAAAAAAAAAATCTTAACAATAAAACAATAGTAATGTTAACAATAATAAAGGAATGTGGGACAATAGAGAAGAGAAAGAGAAAGATAAGAGACAGGTTACCAGCTTCTGTAAAAATAATATGGTTCAAATGCCATTGAATTTCTCATAAAGTTATTATTATATATATATATTTTAAATGGGGGGGGGGGGGGTAAGGTCATATGGGGAGATTCTGCTCATTCTACTACCCTACATGAAAATACTACTCCCTCTCTCAATATTTAATATCAGTACTACTCTGTAGGGTAGAAGGAAAGTTTTCCTAGGAATGTCTTAATTTTAAAAGCCCTTACAATTTAAAGAATGTTACTAGTAAGTATGGTATTAGCAATAACAACTAAAATGAAAAGAAAAAGATAAAATAGGTTCTTTCTTCTACAGTTTCCTGTCTAGTTTACCTACAAAATATTCTGTTTTATTTCCTCTCCTTCTCTGCTTTGGTATACAAGTAAATATTGGAGACAATGACAGCTACAAAATGGCTGCCTGTTTAACTAATGACTGCTTTTTAAGTACAGGATTTTTTTTTTTCCCCGATAGACGTCTGATTGGTTTCATGTACAGAAGCAACTATCACCTACTCCAAACAGGGAGTTAAAAATAGTCAGTTAAAAATACATCTTCTGAACCTGAAGAAAGCTATTTATTGTGAGAAGCTGCAGTCATTTTATCTCCGATGCAGAACAGTTACATCAAGGTCTAAGATCTTGGAAGATTATCAGATGAAAAGCTGATAATTATTAGCCTTTGAACCTACAGTTGAGAAAAGTTTCCTTAGGTCCTTACCTAGCTCAGAGAAAGATGGCTATATGATTCATATGACTCAGTCTTAGAGACCTGAAACACCTGAGATTAAACCTAAACCATCAGTTAAAATATTTCTAAGGATCTTAATGAAGATGAACATGAAAGGAAAAAAAAATCAAAGACATATCTTTATGATATCTATTTATAATATATTCAAAACTAAAACAAATGTTTGATTTTTATCATGATTGTTTTTGCTAGAGGAAACTGCAGAACTTTTTTTTTTTTTTTTTTTATGTTTACTCATGCTAGTTAATGACCTGTCCAATCTAAGGGAGTCCTAGAATCAGATCTCCAACAGCAATATCAATGAAAAAATGCATGAGGCTGACTGTAGGCATCATGTTAACAACTTAGACCCTGAAGTCAGTGCTTAGCAAGAATAACAACTACCTGGAAATGAATGAGTACTGCCAGACGTTGAAATTCCCTGCACCAACTCAGCCTGAGCAATCCAGTGTCTACTGCTGACAACCAAGATCCAGAAACGTAGCGGCTCCTCTGAAGCTGACTTTTCTCAGGAAGACACCTCTGAGCGAATCTGAGCACTTCACATACACACACCAAAAATTGTAACCAAGGATGTATGTGTCTTTGTTATCAAAGACCGCAACATATCATAATAACTAAACCTAACAATTCAAACACTAGAAACAGAAGTTAATGTAATGTTCTTTTTAGGGTTTTGTGGGGTTTGTTGGAGGGTTTCCTGGGAAATTGAAAAAGAACTCACTAGTTCCAATAGGCAGCACCCAGATTAGGAGGGTGATCTGGAATGGAAGTGTTTCCTCCTTTCCCATTAAAGCTCCTTTTTAAGCTGTGGAGAGAGAAAGGCTAATTGAGCCAAAGACAGGCATTGTGGTTTGGTGTGACCTAGGAGACAGTGGTCCCCTGGGCTGCTCTATGCCATTTATCATCAGAGTGTCTTTTGATACTGCATAGGCTATCATTAAAGAGGAGGGGGGTGGGGGGGGTGGGGGGGTGAGGGAGAGGCAGAGAGAGAGAGAGAGAGAGAGAGAGAGAGAGAGACAGTCAGAACTACTCCCCCCATAAGCCTCTTCAGCACTGCACATGACATTCATATACCTACATTCTACCTAAATCCCTAAATATTGTATCTAACTTGAGATTCCTCTATGTCATGGGTATTTTGCTGCCAAAATACATGTAAAGAAAAATAAAGCAATTATAAAATGTAAGAACCAAAATTAAATCTGTTAGCCTAATCGATTTTTGTCCAGAAGAAAGAAAGAACACACAGAGTTGTGTGATAGACACTCAAGTAATTTCCTAGTAAAAATATATTAATCATCATATATGTACCAAGAAAAAAATGTCAGAAAATCTGCCCTTATTCTATTCTTATTTTTTTTTTCAAGGGAGACTAGTTTTCTAAGCATCCTAATTTTTACTATGTACCTTGGGCAAAATTGTAACATCTCTACTTGCTCAAGGCCTTCCCAGCAGAGATTGTCTTTTAGTAATTATATAGACAGGTCATCTGTGACTTTTTTTTTTTTTTTTGGGGGGGGTACAAACGGGGGGGGAAGGGGGAGGGGTTTTTGCAGCAAATTGCATTCAGCCTCAAAAATTTGGACTAACTAATTTTTTCATTCCTGCACCTCTGAAAGAGTTTGTTCCTACATGAGACAGCCAACAACTCTTTACTTCTCCTCTGTGTGGTGTTCTAACATATATCTCAGTATTTATGGCTGAATATTTAAAATGTTTTAAAATCTGACAAACTCTGGAACACTGAGTCTAATTATAGTTCTGGCATTATTTATAAGATCACAGTCTCTCTTCCAGGTGGAAGTCTTCCATTACCAGTTAGTCGGGCATTAGAAAAGATCTCACTGGTAAGCGCAGAACAGAAGTGCTGTCATCCAAGAACAGAAGTGCTGAGAACAAATTTATTATTTAAAATAGGGGGAAAAAACATATATAGTTTGTTTATTCTATTCTTTGACTGTATTAAAGTAAACTGTTAATAAGGAGATAGATTAGATAGGAAGACAAACAGATAGGTAGGTAGGTAGATAGATGCTGTTCTGATTCCACTTATTTTATGGACTAAATGGAGTAGTCATTGCTATTAAGTTTCTTCAAATCATTCTATGTATTATATATACTTTGATCAGATAAAGGGGCCTGCTTCCTGGATTCCCCATCACACACAAATGGTAGATGTGTCGTGTTACCATAGAAATGGAACAGTGACACAGAGAGAGCCATATAATCATATCTGTATCTTGAATGAAGACACACATAACCATGCATAAGAAACTGGCATGCTGGGATTGCTTCCTAAAATTATGATGGGATTGCCTCTAAAATAGCTGCTCGTGATATCTGCAGTGTTTACAGTGACTGATTTGAAAGCAGAGTACAAAGGGGAAACAAAAGAAAACCTTTACTAAGAGTAAAGACTTATACAGAGTATAAGCATGGGAGAGAGAGGAAAATGCAGCATACGTAAAAGTAACAAATGATATTTGTTAGCTTCAGCAAAAGAGCTGAAGAAAAAAGAGAGAAATTAGAAAATGAGAAACTGAAGAAATTGTAAGACTGGAGAGAAACAGCAACAGAAAAAGTAGGAAAAAAAACATCAGAACGGGATGGAAAAAAAAGGAAAAGTAGAGGTGAGAATAACAAGGAGAAAATCCCTAGGAGAAAATGTATGGAAAATAAAGTAGTAAGAAGAAAAGCAGAGGAGGAAATGTCAAGATTTGAAAGGAATTTTAGCACAGACTTACTAACAAAAAAAATTTATATATCTCATAGTTTGAAGGCATAAACCACAGATATATTTATTTTTTCTTAATGTTAATAACAAAACAGTATTGTATCTCAGAGTGAATATTTTTTCAATATTCACTAACATTAAAAGCTAGGATAAGCAGAGATCATGAAATTTAGTAATGTTTTTAATTTCTGGAAAATGATCATCCAAGTTTTACATAAGAATTGTTCATGTCCTTCAATTCCATTAATTTCATTTGCAGGTATTTAAGCACTTAAAAAACAAACAAACAAACAAACAAACAAAAAACACAAAAGATTTAAAAAAACAAAAACAAATTAAACAACAACAACAACAAAATAATCTAAAGCCTCATTCAGATACTAGGTACCCGGCTGGCTTTTCAGATATTCAAAGGATTCTCATAGGAGTTGACAGCAAGAACAGCACTTCTGAAATCCTGATTGTTTATTTTATTTACATTTACATTTTATTTACATGTGTAAATAAGAGATATGGTGTCCTTTTTCTTTTTTTTCCCTTTAGTTCAGGTCTCACATGGACAGTTCTTAGTGAGGATCAAACAATACAGAAAAATTTTCACATAAGTAAATAAACAGTAAATAAAAAACTAGTATTTTAATTGTTATTAAACTTTATTCTCATTAGAATTTATACCCTACTCTCAAACCTTGGAAAATGATGTGGTTCTGAAAAGATTTTTTATTTTTTTTTTATAAATTGTCTGTGTTTGGTGGTAGAAGAGAATGTTACAGTTAATTCACTTTTTAGTTTAGCGAGACTCTCAGGTTTTTAGCCATAAAGGAGAATTATTCAATCTGTTTTAGAAGTTTTTTACCTTTTAAATGTATGTCTTGATGAAATACGGCATCATAAGAAGACATTTTTAAGGAACAAAATCTGAAATTATATGTTGCGTAAATTTACAAACATTTAAAAAAATAGTATCAAGTACTAAATTAGCAACAGCAATTTACACAATTTTATTAAATCCAGCCCACTTAGCAAGCTCAAAAATATATGACGTTAAATGACCATAGATGCTTTAATTCTACAAAAGTGATCATTTTCTTATATCATTCTTATAAAAAGGTATTTCTGCTTCCTTATAATGATTTATTCTTGTTTTGACATAGAACAGTATGTAAATTAAGTCTGGAATATCAGACAATGAAAAATTCAGGATTAAAGTATATATACCTGAAGGCCTGACAAGTGATAAATTAGAAAGGGAACCAATCTGCTAACTTCTCCCATGTTACACTCAGGGACAAATCTCTGAAGGCACTTCCACTGTTGTCAAAGTTTCATTAAGACATAACATCCTTCCTAGGCTTCTTTAGGTGCCAGTTTGATGGATGTGCACTAAGCAATGTATGTTGGGCATGGAAGGAGGTTGAAATACCTGCTATACAGCTGTCAGGTGCTTATTAACTTCAGCGCTTGAACAACAAAGGCCATGTAAATACAGAACAAAAATGCAGAGTAAACAAATGCTTAAACTGCAAAAGAGAAACAACACCTGGAGAAGCCCTAAGTCTGGAGAATTAAGGCTTCTGTATGAAAAATTAATTTTCTGTTTCCACTATATTCTTAAGACTTTCAAAAACACAGTTTGCAACAATTCAGTTTTCAGAAAACTGAATTCATTTGCAGTCCAAACTTAATACTCAAAAGCCTGAACTGACTATTACTCCATTTTTATCCTGTTATAGGCTTGTTATGAAAACAAAAATATGTGTAATAAAAGGTGCTAATATATTAAGCATAAGTGACCAGTCATTTTCCACAGCGTCAGGTTCAAAAATAAAATGACAGAAGAAAAATAAGGCTAACAATACATAAATCTCTTCGTAATGTTAATTACCTTACTAGTAATATAGTCCCTCTCAATTTCTTCAAAAAATAGAGTGATAATGAAGGTTTGACCTTCTCTTATATAACCAAATATGTAAAACCAATATTCCTTTCCTCCCACACCTATTATTTAAAGGCTTATAATTGAAAATATATTTGGTTATATAAAGAATATGGTTTCATTATTGAAGATTGAATGAAAAATCTTATAAAAGACAGTACATCAGTAATATAGTTGTCATCAAAATTCCCTGTGAATAAAATTCATTGCAATGCATAAATTAATTTGTAACAACTGTAATCAACAACATCCCAGTGAAATCACAAATATATTGGTTAGAATTAGCAACTCTGAAAGATATAGGATTATATTAGTATCCATGTTATTCAATTAACATGTAAGTAGAGTGAAATGAAGAGAATATTTAGTCTATATATAATTATTTAAAAGATCTTGACTTGTAACAATCTGTAAGAATAAAATTCACTCCAACTTTACAAGTGAATAACAGGTTATTTTAAAGAATGCATATTATTCTGAAAAAAACTTTGAATTTTTAAAGGTTTAAATAGGTACCCATGGCATATTAAAAAAAAAAAAAAGTTTACAGAACATGCTAGCAATCTCTACAGAGGAAATATGTCTATTAGTACCCCATAAAATCTTTAGTTTATTATCTATTTATATGTTTAGTGGTTAAAGCCTACACTGTTAGATATAAATGCATATACTTCAACTTTTTGGAAGGCAAATACAAACACTTTTGCTGAAGTTGAACTTTAGCTGAGTTAAACACTCATTTCCACTGTATTTAGCTGAAATACTCTGCTGCAAGTTCAGAATCAAGAAAATGGAAAACAGGCTGAAAGGGACCTTCTCCTGCTTCAGGAGAACATTAAACAGTTCTTCTGCAGTCCTGCAATACAACTCATATTGAAGACAGTTAAATTCACACCACCTATTTTATCCTGTCTCACTGGTCAGAGGGTTTGAAAGGTGCTTTTAATTTCCAGCATAAATTTATATATGCTGAGGTTATCTCAATTTGTCCTTTGACAAATATTATCCTTTAGCTGAGAAGAATTTCCCTTTCTCCATGCTTGTCTTTTATACATTTAAACACAGCTTTTATTTTGCTAGGCCTTTCCATTGCCCCTATAAGCAAGGCTCCCAGTTCCTCAGTCATTCTTTTACACTTTCACTTAATCTTTCTGAACACGGGCAGCAAGAATTGCACACGGTGCTGGAACTGATATCTCTTCTGTCTTCTGTATGAAAGAGTAAGAATGCTCTATTTATGCTGGGAATGGCTCATTCACTGCATCTCCCATAATGTCAATCCTATCAGGGGAAACAACCTCCCCTTGCTGTCAGTGTCTTCATTTCAGAGATAGGGATCATGAAGGTCTCAAAATGCTGTGCAAAACAATCCCAATGACCTCAGAAGGTTTTGTACTAGCACCTGAATTCTTAGCTCTGTCTGCAAGTCTTTTCTTCCTCCCTGCTTGTCTTCTGTCTTCTTGAAATTGTCCTATGAAACATTCATGTCTTTCTTCTACATACAGGTTTTGAATCCTGTCACCCAGTACTTTCCTGCTGGTGCAGCCTCCCTATTCATGGTGAATGCCTTTATGCTACTTCTATGCTTCTTCATTCCATATGTCTCATATAATGTTAATTACTGTGATTATATGTGACTTCCAACCTCTTCAGTTCTCAAGAGGTTTTAATATACATTTTAAATATAAATTAAATTGTATATAAATTAAAATAAAATTAATGTTCCAAAAGTCAGCAAAATGTTGTGTTTACCTTATTTTTTGTGTGTTAATTCTGTACTCTTATACTACTTCAAGGGTTCCTTCTTCAGCAGATAACCAACAAATCTGATGGGACATTTGTGTGTATTTTATTATCCTGTAGTCTTGAGTCATTTTTGGAACATCTGTTCATCTTGCAAGCTTTATGCTTTTACATGTGAGACAACATTAACCATAAGAAACTCTCTTCTTAAAGAATTACATTTAGAAATGTTTCTTCAAATGCTTCTGCTGCTGCATGGACCCAGTTAATTAAGAATTCTGAGCTCAGCAAATTATGCCACAATATTCACATGAGAAATATAAGACAACCTGAGCAAAAGAATCTGTATTTTTCTCTACTTACATGTATATATGTACACGTGTGTGCATGCATGTACAAATCCTTGACTTTTCAACTTTAGTTCAGAAGCTTTTAGCTTTGCTATTTCTTCATAATGATATCAGTTAAGGAAGACTTCTATTTAGGAAGCTGAAATTATTCTGTCATGTTTATTCTTACCTTGAAAGACCAAAAATGTATATGTTTTAAACTGTCTACAGTATTCATATTTGTATCACAGTAGTTACTGAAATTAAAAGTAAAACCTAAATCTTATACTGCTCATTAGATTCCACTATAATCATTCACTAGAAAATATTTATTGGGAGGAATCACACTTTCTCTCAGGAAATCTACTTGCAACACCTGAATTTGTGATTCAACTTCTGTAACACAAAAGGATGTGTCATGGGGTAGGGCTGGGCAAGGGGGAAATCTCATTAGTCGGTGCAAAGCACATGGTTTTTAGTCACTGGCATCCCAAAATCCGTCCCCTCAATTACACTGATCACTGGCTGAAAATCATGTTTGAGTTGACAGAGCTCTTCCTAGCACCAGAGGGGAAGAGATGGGAAATGCTCCCGTTCCTCCAGCCTCCTGCACCCTGTGCTTACTGGAACAACTTTGAAACTAAAAGCAGATCAGGGAAGATCCAGGATAAATAAAACTTTCCACTTCTTGAGCAAATCCTCTAATCACTACAGAATTAGATAAGGCTTTCTTTACATGTAGAAAGTATGTATGCTTATAATCACTCCCATCATATATTTTTAGCAGTGGTCTCATTTTAAAGAGAAATGTGTTACATGGTTATAGCTGTGGATATCAAATGCAGAGGGTTAGGATCCATTTTGGCTCGGGTGCCTGGGTAAGAGGATAAGTACACTTAGAATATATATATATTCTATATATACATATATGATCTATATTATCTATATCTATATATATCTATAGACAGATATAGATATAATTATAGATTATATAGATATAGATATACAGATTATTATAGATATATTATAGATTATTTTGTATACATATAATCTATATCTATCTATATTATCTATCTATCTATATATATGGCCTTTCTCAGCTTGTAGGGATGGCAGAGCTAGGCCGTATATGAGCAAATAACAGCTCTGGCCATTAATAGTGTCTCTGACTAAGCATTATCCTCTCATTCTCTCCAGATTTCCATTTCCAGAACTGAACCTGACTGTGGTGCCCAAGACATGCTCATGGACGTGACTGCCATATATCTGTCTGGGCTACACTATTTCGGCATTTTATCCTCAACTTCAGTACCATTAAGGCCAAATACTGAGAAGATAGATGTTGTAGCACGTATCCAGTAGATGCTTGAATCTTTAATTTTCTTTAGCCCTGGGATGTGTGTGGTAGGGGATATTTTACCCTTAACAAGTCTTCACATACAAAAATGATCTATGCTTCATGAAACAGTCTCTTCCTCATGAAAGCAAAAAAGCTGCAGGGCAAAAAATGTTCTATTTCTTTGAGAACTTACAAAGTGTGATTTTCTGCAGGTGATAATTTTTGGCAGAGCAGTAGCCACTGCATACCCTGAAGAAATAAATCTCCAGCCAAAGCTCATGCTTTATGCTGTGTGAATGAAAATCTATTTTGCCTTCTTTATCCTTTACCCAAACCAAATTCTTAAAGGTGCCTTAACTCAAATTCTTAAATGTGCCTTATCCATACATCTAAAATTCCCCAATATGATGCTCTTCAGAGAGCCTCATTAGACAGTAGAAAACAGAATTCCATACATCACATTTTAAATGAAATCTACATTTCCTTTACATTTTTCCCTGAGAGAAGGATAGTTAGACGCTGGTATTAAAAATACATGTATCTATTTTTCATAATGATTAGTCAACACAAAAAATGTTCATAGGCTGAATTGCAACTGGTCTTTGCCTTCTATACTCCCATTTCAACGTAAGTGTAAGGATAATGGTTTTGAGTTGTAAAATATCTGTGGCATTTCTCCATGACTCTCTTACTGTTTATTTTCAAGCCATTGTACATTTACTGTAAAATAATAAAATTAAATGTAGTAAACCCTGCTTTGAAAGACCATTCTCATAGCTTTCTGAATAAATAATCTGAATCAGATGCAGTATTTCACAATTCAGTAAGAGATGAAGAGCAATAATATTGATAAGAAAACTAGGAAATGTAGGAATATTTTGTCCTGTTACAGCTCATCACAGTGGTACTTTGCATGTTGATGTTACCAAGTTTTAAAGAAGTGACATTTCTATTCAGGCAATAGGGAAGAGTCGATTTATGCCAGCAGGATTTTCTGCCTTCTTAAACAAGGATGAAATTTGAATTCAAACCCTGACTTAAGTATATCAAACACAACACACTGCAGATTGAGTCAGCTGCAGGGAATTAGAAGACCTAAATCATGATAAAAATATGATTAATTTCACCGGTTATGGAGAAGAAAAGCTACTTTCTGAAACAAACAAACAAAACTAAACAAAAAGAAAAAGGACAAGAAATCACCCTGAGAATTACTTTCTTTCTGAAACTGTCACTGGAGCCTTGGATAAGGGTTCGCAGTACAATCTGAAGAGGGGTCCACAACAGTTTTCAGCTTTACTTTAGCTTTACAGACACTTTTGCTTCATGTTCTACAATTCTATATATGGAAATCAAAGGGGAAAAAAAAAAAAGAGAGAGTGAGAGGAGAGAGAGAGATTAAAATAAAGTGATGTTGTGTGTATTCTATAAAAAAATTCTAGAAAAATATGTAAATTGCTTGAAAATGTTACTTTCACTCTTTTTTTTTTCTATATAGATATATTTAAATCAGGTAGTTAATTTTTTTATTATGTTTTGGAGTATGCTTTAATAAGATACTAGCTAGTAACACTGTACTTGAAAGAGAATGGCAATGTAGCACTCCCTTTGGTTTTCCTGTAGATGTGCCCTTCTCCAAGACTGAGACTGCAGACCACTGTAAATTTGCTTAAAATTTTACAAATGATAATGCAAGGAACTTTTTAAATGGAAGGAATGAGATGTGAATATGATAGGAATATTAGCCTATTTTTAGGATATTTTTATGCAAAACAAGAAAGTTAAGAAATAGTGATGGAAAGCCAAATGTTTTATTTTGATATTAGCTTTGCCTCAATTTTTATTGGAAAACAAACACATCTTTAAATATATATTTAATTAACTACAGATTTAAATACATAAAATATTACATGAAAGATTATTGGAACTATGTGTTTATAATGTAAATGGAAATAGAAAATTAAATGGACTTACTCTGTGTTTGCAATGTTGGAGTTGATGAAAATCTGATTTAGCACACAAATTAAAGGAAGAGAAGATTTTTTTATATTATAAATTCATTTGTAAGTACATAAATAAAAATAGATTTATAACTAAATGTATAAATATAGAGAAATTTCTTATTTTAAGCCTCACATCTATATAATCTTCACTATCATAAAGTTTGCTTGGAAAATATTGAATGTTTGAAGGCAAACATAGTAACATTCATAGGGAAAATACATGGAGTTCCAGATCCTTTCAAATATATATTTGCATATATGCATATATATACACACATATGTATATAAATAGAGGTACATGCATGTATGGCATTCAAAGTCCTGCTTAAAAAATTGGTTTAAGAATTACCTCTAGACTAGCTTTTTAAAGGCCTAAGCCCATGTCTCAGGTGTGCTGCCTGATTTGAGCTGTGACCAAAGAGAACAGAAGCCACCCTCTGCACTGGAAAGCAAGTTCGATGCTCACTTTGCAGTGGCTTGCAGCAGCCCATAAAACCCTGTTTCTTTATCATTAAGTTACAACAAATATAGACATTACCTTCAACTCAAGATTCAGCATTGCTGTTTCTAAGTTCCATTACTGTGAGATCATTATCTTCACTCTCAGCTTCTTCATTCCCATCTCCCAGGCTTTCTTACTGCTGAGCCTCATGGATTTCCTGTAAGGGTGAAGGAGAAGAGCAGCACCACTTTTCTATGCCAACCTCCTATAGCTCTTCTATTGCTGATCAGCCTTCCCAGGTCAGTGAGAATTAATAACAGAATTCAAATCATTCCACATCCAAGTCCTCAAGCTATGGCATATGTCAGAACAAGCCAGTAAATATTAATACTAAAATGCCTGATAATTCTATATCTGTTCATAAATGAATTATTAATAAACAAAATATATAAAATGAAATGGATAACAACACAAAATTATTAATTATAGTATTCATAACCATTTGAAAATCATCTGGAAAAGATTTTTTTTTTTTAATTATGTTTGGGGGCTAGAAGACTAAATCTAATGATTGTATAATAGAAAAGAATAATCCAAGAAATTGTAAAAAATAAAATTAAAAATAAAAATAAATAAAAATAAAAACAAAAATAAAAATAAAAAATATTGTTTACAGAAGAATCCTGATGGCTGTTTGAAATTAACAAATTAAGAACATGGTCTAAAATTAAAGCATAAATGTTCAATAAATAAGTGAAGAAACCATTAAAAGAATGCTAGTATATGAACCACAGGAAGCTACAGTAGGTGTCTGAAGCAGTTGATGATTTTCAAAAGAACAAAGAGAATGTGAGGGACCGTTAATAAGTCTTCCAAGAGAGCTGGACTTGAGCCACATAGAGCTTGGTCTGCAAATACTATGTTTAAAAATCAATCCTTTGCTTCACAGGAAGTCAATGTGCTTTTGTCAAAATTAGAGCTACGTGAACATCTTGTCTTGGAGCCAGTTAACCATCTCACTGCTTGTACTTTTCTGTTTTGTTCTTTACCCCCATAAGAGGGGTAAAATTAAACTTCCACAGAAATCCAAAGGTTAATACATTTCCTGTGGTATGTCTGTACTCCATGAACACACAGTGATAGAAAATTCAGTGCAAGACAGGACTCAGGATACCATGTTTCAAAGCAGTAACTAAAGCCTGAACAAAGTTAGAAGCAATTAAAATATTGAGTATAAATGAGAAAAGAGAAGCATGGGTTATTACTTCATGTCTTCAAAAGTTACCTTTTAAAATATTTCAATTATGCTTATTAGGAAGCGCTAACTAACAAGATGTTGATGATAGAATATAACTGACATTCCCCAGTTTCAGTTAGATTTTCTTCCAAAGCAGGATTTGAGAAAAAGCGTTTTGTTGTTGCTTTTTTTCTAAACATAAATTTAACATTGTCAGAAGGGTGAAAGGGAAAAGGGGAAGGGGAAAAGGAAACTGGGATTCCTACCAGGAATACTTTTTACTTTTAATATATTTCTGTGCATAGTCATTACTACCCAAAGGATTAAATAACTGCTGCTGCAACCACTCCTCAGCTGAGCACTCTCTTTCAGGAGAAACATGCATGTGGATGCAGGTGCTTTGTACAAGGAAGCAGGATAAGGCTCAGCTTTGCCTTCTGAATCCTGCCCTGGGGACCACCTGGCTGAAAACTTGCATCGTTTGGCTGCCATTCTGACCCTGCTTCCTTCCAAAGGGCAGGATTTTGCCCTAGCTCCTTACAGAGTCCTTTTGATGGCTTGTAAAAAATCTGATTACAGTGTCATTTAGTAGAGAGACAGGCAAGTGAAATATTCCTCCAGCAAAACTGTCACACTGGGGACTGGAAGGCTGCTCCCTGAGCCTCACTCTGGTAACAAGTCTTGAAACCCTGCAGCAAGCTGCAGATTAAATACCTCAGCCTCAGAGGAGCAGACACATCATGGATATTGCGTGACCCGCTGGATATCCAAAGGGAAGAGATGAGATGCTACATCCTCAAAACACATCAAATTCTTATGCAGCACTGCCTGGCACAAACTAAAGTTTGCAATAGGCACTGCCACTTCTGCCAAAGGCATGCTAGTTCCCATTTCCTCAGCCCTGGTAAACCACAGACACTTACACACCTGGGAATGTATCTGTCAGGAACTATTCAGTGCACTGTTATAGGGCAGATTTCATCTTGTGTTATTGGCTACAATAAATAATATTTCAAGCTCTTAAGAGAAAATTACCATATCTTAAGAATAAAGTATTATGTAGGAAAAGGGGAAGGGGAAGGGGAAGGGGAAGGGGAAGGGGAAGGGGAAGGGAAATAAAGCCTTAACACGGAAGAAACAGCTATTGGCTGGCTGTCTCAACTGGCCCTCGAAGCTAAAAGAAGGTAAAAGAACTTCATGGACATGTAAACTCAAGATTAATCTAATGATTGTTTTCAACATCGTTTTCTGTTTGCTGCTAGTAAGCAGGTGAAATTTTGGTCTTTTTCAAGACTATGCAAAGAATAATAGAACTGAATGGGGATTTTGGTATTTTGCACAGACCTTTTCTCTTCCTCAAGGGATTGAATACCAAACAGCACACTAAAAGTCACTAAGCTCCATTTCTCCCCATGCATACATGCTGAAGAAACATTTGCATTACACCAATCATCAGTTTATCTCATGTGGAAATAAGTTTATGCTCCTATTCGTGTACACAAACTCTTCTCAGGTAATAAAGAAAGACAATGAGGAAGCTGAAAATAAGGACTCCTTGACTTCTTTAGCACAATTGTGCTGTCTTATGGTAAGGAACAGTATTTCCATTTCTTTCCTTGGTGATAGTTCATTAATCCTTTTAAAGTAATCTTTGTAAGTTAAAATTCAGTTATATCACACTTCGTATGAGAGTCCCAGAACTCTAGAACTTGGTGAAGTAAAAGTCAATAGTAAGTTTTATTAATGTTTCCTTTACACTTCACACAAATAAAAGGCACTTTAATAATTAGAGAAAGCAATAAACAAGATTGAAAGAAATGTGATTATGACAACTTGTCATGGAATATTAAGTAATGTTACATTGATATAACTAAGGATCAGAGATAAGGATACATCAAAATAGCTTATGCTAATTATTTCATTTGAGAGTTAAGAAATATTGCATATGTATCTAGATCCATATTTGTATCCTTATTTACATACTTATAGCATTTTAACTATACTAGGACAACGGCTATTTCCATTCTGCTCCTTACAGAGCCTCCCTGCAGTGCTAATCAAATCCTGACATCTGACTCTAACACTAAGAGTTTTAAGATAATTAAGCACTTTAACCTAACGAATTTGCATTTTAATCCACTGTATTTGTTTAGGGAGAACTCAGGAGACTAGTAATGGGATATGGAATTTTACACAGATTTAGACGGAATGTTCAGATTAAGCCCAGGTCAGGACCAAGACAGATCTGCAATTTCATCTTGCAGGCAAAGCAAAACAAAGTGATGGTAGAGTACATTACATGAGATTAGATTTTTCTTGATGAAATAAAATGTATTAGTTGTTTCAATGCTTTTCTTGCTTATGGCTCCCCAAAATATCCCCCCACTGCAATCAACTTTAATTGATGCTCTCAGCAGGCCAAATATTGAATGGAAATGGAGCCTGCGTGAGGATTTTATGACTGTGGCTGTGAAAGGAAAAGGATAAAGCGTGTAGTTGAAACAGCAAAAGGAAGCTTGCAACTGCATTTGGTGTGACTTTGGGCATCAGCCCCAAAGTCTGTTTCATCAGCATTGCATTTCTTTACACAAAATGGAATTGCCAAGAGCTAGGGGCAGGCCTCCAGCGTGCTCAAATCCATGGTAGCAGACAGAGTTATCAGGCACAGAGCTCCACAGGGAAATGCATTATCCACCTATTCACAGCAAACCTTACCAACAAGAGGGAATATGAGCTGGCCATGTTTTCTCAGCTTAATAAAGGTTTACCTCTCCATGAAGAGAAAGAGATCCAGGAAAGAGATTCATTTGCCGTCTCTGCCTAGCTTTTTATTCCACAAGTTTTAAAAATTCATATATTCTTTTGTTCCACTGAAGGAAACCAATTCTATTGAAAAGGAAGATAAGAGATTCTCTCCTTTCCAACGACTGCTCTGTATATGATTCAGAGAGAGGAATTCAACCTTAATCTACCTCTTGGAGGCATCGCCTAGCCAACAAAACTTATTTATTCCAGCACAAACACTTTGGAAATTTCTTCTTTGGAGCTGTTCTTTTCTTGTAATAAATCACTTTTCATCATCATGACTCTGTAGCCCAGCAACACAGTAATGCATAGGAGACTAAGGCTGAAGTCATTGTGGCAGCAAGGTGGGATGATTCCTGCGGGACAAACCATGACATCTACATTGCTGAACACCCAACAGCATGACAACTAGAGTACTCCCCTGGGCTAGAGAAGACAGCTTTAAGTTACTGTTCTGCTTTAGCATATGCTTTTTTTGGCAGCTGATGTGCCAGTGATAGCATGGAAACAAAGACACCAAATTATAATGCATAACAATACAGCTTCTAACCATTCAGAAATGATGAGCTATTCCTCTCTCCCTAAATATCCTTGTTATCTCTCATGGTTTTCTTATTTCTTGATTTTTAAGGCTACATTTTCAAAACATTCACCACAACCATGAATAGTGGAATATATGGGAATTTCTGCATTTGTCAGCTAAAGAAGTCAAGCAATATCTTGATTTTCCTGGACTTTTAGAAAGTCTCCAATTGTTTTAGAGTCTCTAAAGAAAATAAAGACAGAAATGCAAACTGGCTACATTGAACACAGAGTTTCTGCTCCAGCAGCATGCCACATACATGTCACATGTGGGAAGAAATACAACACAGAAGCAATCTTACCAAGGGATGACCATGTAGTCAACAACCCTAGAGAAAACCCAGCTCGTCTGGGGTATGGTTCTGGTTACGTTCAAATTCAATAAATTGACAATACAATATGATTTTCTCATTCATTTACCATGGTACACTTTCCTTTATTAATTTTTGGAGGAAAACTGCATAATAATAAAAATGTCTTTGATGGAATAACAGTCAAAAGAATTTTTCCCATTCTGTTCTGATAGATCACAGAAAATTAATAAAATAAAATGAACCTTTAAGTTAGTTCATTGTTTTCTTTACAGCTCTGAGATTTATTTTACTGTTCATTTTCCAAATTCCTTTGTTCTTCTGAAAGATTAATATACAGTATATATCACTTTCAATTCTTTGTGCTCAGTACTTTACATGATATCAGTTTGTTTTTTTCTTTAAGTCTGTCTTTCACAGCTAAGCCTAGGTACAAGTCTGCCACTAAAGAGTCCCGTAGTTAAAGATCCACAAAGGTAATCATAAAAGTAACCACAACAGTGGTAAATTGTCCATCAAAAATTAATTATTTGTACATGTAACTCAATAAGCCGATGTTAATTGTTTTTCTCACTGTTAATGTGATCACTGAGGTTTTGGTAGAACTGTAGCCTACTGAGATCACTACAAAGAGCTAAGAGCTTCTGATAAGAACACTTATGTGGATTATCCATTTTTAGCTCAACCAGACTGTTTAATAGAAATATAGTCAAAGGACTCTTCTGCCTGAGTTGCTTAGAGATTTAGTTAAGCTGATTTTTTTTTTCCCTCTTTAAAATCATATTTTTTTCTGATGAAATCATAGAAATCTGGTCTGTCTCCAGATTGCCGTCCACCATCACCACTGTCAACAGCTTGCAAGGTTTACTCAAACATGCACATGATCTCCAATCTAATGTTTATGTGGAAAAAGGATATTAAGAAGCACACATCAATACATGTTTCCATAAAACATGCATTAATTTTAGAAAAAAAAAAATTATAATTCCTCTGTTCATATACTCAAGGTCCCACAACATATTTTTCCTTACATTTTGTATGAGATATGGTGATTTAGTGCTAAATATGAAAAATTGGATTCAATTTAATGTATATATTAAAATTATAGATGTGAACTTACAAAGTGGTTGTTACATATACACACATATTTATACACTTGATATAGTTTTAGAAGTCATTTGTCTTCTCTAGTCAAAATCCACAGATAAAAGTTGTTTTTCATTAAATTTGTAACACTTCAATTTTTGCAACAAAATATTGTACTAATGAAACTATGCTATCTTATATGGACTTTTACATTAAACATCAAATTAAGACAAGTCATTGCTATATATGAACAGATTAGTACTCACTATTTTCAGACACACTGTAGAGAAGATAATATATTTCTCTCTCCTCTAGAGCAAAGGAAAGTATTTAATTAACTTCATATAGATTAATAATGTGGCAAACAGTTGTTTGTTTCTGTTTGATGGTGATCCCATGAAACTGTTAGAGGTCTAGCTCCAGCTATTAGTCACAATTCAGTGGCAACTGAGCTCCAGAAAATCCAAATGCAACACATCCCTGTGTCATGCTGCACTGAAGAACTGATGAAATATTAATCACTCAGGCACCACATGCAAAATGTAACAAAAAAAGAAAGTCAGAACAAGAAAAAAAGCACAGCAGGGGTGCTGTATATTAGCATCAACAAGACACTTTTAAAGGCTAAAGCAAAATGCAGCAACCCTAGCCCCACATGTTTGTAATTGTAAAACTCTTGTCATAGCTAAGCAATAGCATGGCCACAGCAGGATGCACCAAAATTAAAGGTAAAAGCTCTCCTAAGGGGTGAAGAGAAGAGGTAATAGTGCCAGAATGGTCACTGAAAAAGCCATTTACTTTTTTTTTTTTTTTTTTTTTTTTTTTTTTAGAGAGAGAGAGAGAGGGAGGGAGAGAGGGAGGGAAAGAAGGAGGAAGGGAGAAAGTGATTGAGAGAGAGAGCTCAAGGAAGAAGTACTAGATTCATTAAAAAGATTCATTTAGTACTCTTATTTTTTTTCCTGTGTGGCTTCAGAAAGCCTTTGACTATTGTCTACTGTTGTAGAAATTTGCTCTGGTTTAGGCATTTGGTCATTCATATATGTTCTGATTCTTGCTGACACGGAAATAAGTAGTGTTCTGCATGTGACACTGGCCTCCCCAGCTCAAAGGATTATTTTGAATGAAATACTTCAGGAATCTATTATGTCTTTCCCAATAATAATAACAAAAAACAAATGCACACACATACAAAAAGGAAGACAGTAGTTGTCAAAATGCTTCCATATGACTAAAATGTCGTGAGTCTTAGTTCCCTAATGCTTCAGAATTTTCTCTTGTACCAAACAAAAATAAGGGGTAAAATAATTTGCACTTTAGTTCACTTCTTCAAATGTGCTCTGACAAAAAATATTACAAGATCACGTTAACACCAATCTCACTGTGATTTCACTGATTGTGTAGTCCAGTAATTGCAACATCTTGGATGTTCTAGAGCCTTGAAAGTCAGCAAAAACCTACACAATATGTTCAGAAGATACTGTTACTTTAATTAGCTTTGTTATTTGTTTTGTTAACTACTGCATAACTATTACATATACTAATGGTTTTATATCACATTATAACTTTCTCCCTACACCAGCCCTGCTGACTCCTCACTAGTAAGCATACTGTGTAATCTTCCTCTACACCATTCAGGCCACCGTCTTCCCCCTTGTCATTGTCACAGTTCAGTCCATTGTCCTGTTTCTCATATTAAGTAACATATTCAAATTAGATCTATGTCATTGTTCTCAAATTGTACATAGATTCTATAAAAGTTTATGCACATTTAAGATTTCAACCTTTCCAACAGTATCAGGATTTCCAGTAATCAATAGTATCCATTACTTGTGAATTTTCTCACTAACAAAAAACTATGGTGGATTTTCTAGATGTGATGATCATCATCTGGCAAATTAGATGAGCCAGTGTTTTTGTTTGTTTGTTTGTTTCCAGCTACAAAGTCACATGTGAGAACAATTGGACATTACATCTTTGCTTAAATACTGGGCTCAGTTACATGAAATTTGGTTAGTGAAAGTCTCATAAACACACATTGCCATAGTAAGTTCATCATCAATTATCTTTATAAACTGACATAAAAAAACAATAATAGAAACAAGTTCAGTCCAGAATTATTGCTTCTCCAAAGGCCTTTACTAACCTGGAAATTCCAGTGGTAGTAGCCACCGTTTTGCACAAAGCACAGATTTTGAATTCCCCTTGTGGTATCTAAAAATATTTCTCAAGTTACAGATCAAACCTACTCACCACTAATGAAATTTAAAGTGTACACAAATTATCTTAAATGTGAGAGAGGGAAAAAAATCAAGCAGACATAACACCTGTGTCTTTGCTAAATTATGTGTTGGTTTAACCAAATTCTGGAAGGAAAAAAAACAAAAAACAAAAAGCAGCCTGGGTTAAGTTTCAGTTACACGAGGTTTATTGAAACAGATGTATGTTGGCTTCATTAAGAAATAGATGAGACTCTTATAACAAAATTCATTATAGGTAGAGGAAAGGAGACAGCTTTTTTTTTTTTTTTTTTAATTATCAATCTAAATGTCTGAATTTCACTGATCACTAATTCTTTCCTTCTCGTAACTGTTTGTTGGTTTTGTTTGTTTGTTTTATTATTAAATCAGACTAGGATTTTCAAATGTGGAAAAAAAAAAAAAGGAAAAAGAAAGAAACAAGACAGTTAAATAATAGGGTTTCATATCTTTTTCATCGTGTGGCATCAGTGTGGGATTCCGGTGTGTAATACAGGAAGGGTAAGAGTAGAGGAACACCACAGCTGGACAAGTAATATTTGAGGATCATGCTGAAAATTCAAGTTAAACTGAAGACAACAGTCTTCAATTGAATAATTGATATCCCACTTTTTCTCTGATACCAGGCTCAATCTTCCTGTTTTGTAATCACTGACTATGAGGCCTTGCTGCATCTCATACTGGATTGATTTCTGTGCCAAATATGTGAATGAAATGGAAGTTTTCAAAAGAGGGAAAGGATATCAACCAGAGATCAGCAAAAAATCATTACAATCCCCTTTTTCTCTAAATTGAAACTCGCCTACACAAGGCACACTAAAGGCCCTTGCAATGTGACCTCCACCCTCTCTGTCAATACTAAAACATTTAGATATTAAGCCAAAGCCCAGAGATTTTGCAGGCTCCTCATAGCCCAGTAAATGCAACTCTTTTACACTTACTAAGAAAAGGTCCCGGACTTTTTACTGAGCTGGCAGGTTGGGGCCTTAGGACTTGCATGGTCTCACCCTGGGTTACCTGGCTGTGGGGCCACAGCCACCGCAGAATTTGCTTCTAGCAGAGTTCAGAGCAGGGCTTTGGAAGACAAGGCAGTGTGGAAGACAGCAGACCCAGGAGGATGCCAGTATCCCCATCTGCAAATACGGAGAACAAGCCATTATGAAGAAAGTGCAACCCCATCAGTCAGGTAAAAGCAATTTTAGGAATAACTAAAAGCGAAAAGTGATCATAACGTAGAACTGGGTAACAATGGGGAAAATGCAGGTTGTGCCAAGGAAAACTGCAAAATAACCCCAGTGCTGGAGGAGGAGGAAACCCCAGCGCATACACCATACTACACCTGGAAAATGGATCAGGATGCCGATGGCTTGCTGAAACCCCATGTCCCCATCCTGATGAAACTTTTCCCTCAAGGACAAGGAGGACATTGCAAGGGTGACCACAGCACCAGGGTAAAAGAGGCAGATATTAGCAAGGTTTTATACAAAAATTTAAGCTGCATTATCAAAGAGGTTTTTATACATGAGTAAGAAGATTTGGCTGCAGTTGTTGGTATCATTGCAGCCAGACTGAAAGTAACTGTTTGGATTTTTTTTTTGATCAAGTTGTTAAGATTTTAATTAAACTTATAGTAAATTCTTATCTCCACATACAAACTGTGTTCTCTTTTGTCATAGCAAGACTGTGAATTTTACATCCCTTCCCACTTTTCGTTTTTACATGATAGGGTACTGTACCATCATCTACTGTTTTACTACTCTGCCTTCCCTTTCATTTTGCAAATGTCACTTGTCTGCTCTGCTTTTAAGATTGAGACAGCAAATCTCTTCTAACAGCTCATACAGGAGAATTGTCCTTTTAGTGCTTACAAAAATTAAATGATTATTAGTGGCTGGAGGTAACTTTAAAAAAAAAAAAAAAGAAGCACTGTTATATGCTTTTACAATGATGTAAATTTCTTCCAATTTCTTTGGTTTTCATTTTACCTTTTTTTTTCTTTTTTCTTCTTAATGAAAACGTGGGCCCATACTGTGAAAACAGTATCTCAGGTAAAGACATGAAGATTTGACAGAGACATTTACCAAGAAATTAACTGCAGTGACACCTATTTTATAAACAAAGAAAAGGTTACTAAACCTAAACGTGCTAGCCTCCAAACTAGAGCTTGCAGGAAAAAGCTGTTTTTCAAATTGTTTGCTTACCAGCAAAGAAAATCAAAATAACAGAGTTCTAGAATTTATCCAGAATTTGACTCATTTTCTTACATTTTAGTAACAGTAAAATATACCAACCAAAATAATAAGCCTCTTATAAGCCTATCACAGATCTTGTCTAGGTGGTGAATGAGATTCTGTGATGCTTTAATCCTACAGGTAGTTCAGATCTACCCACATTGAGTCTGAGCATTCTGAAACATCACAGATTGAGTGGCATCAAAAATTGACTGTTTTTCTGTGGCAAAGATTTTAGATTTTTTTCTTTTTCCCCAACTACATCATAAAATAACAGCAAATTACAAAACAAAATGCATCTTTATAACCAAAAATTACCCAATTTCCTCTTTTTCTTAGTATACACTAAGTTAATCTATTGTGCTCCTCATATTAAAATTACATACATATCTATGAATACCTGCAAATGAATCATTTACTTTATAAAGAACTCTACGAACAACTGAAAATGGTACATAAATTCTTACAGGTGTTCCTTTATATACTGATTCACACTATATTCAAGTACAAGCTTAAACATGTGCTGTACATACTATTATTTAATAATAGTTTTGCATCTAGATAGTTGTTTGCTATATTAGTAACCTTTACATGTTTTTGTGTTTGGTTTCAAAGTACCATTCTTCTGATGAAGACTGAAAAATACTAATCACAGCAGTAAGAAATCTATTGAATTTTAGGACATGGAACTCTCTCCATCAGGAATATGGGAAATCTCACAAATTATTCTCTTAGATGAATCAAGGCTATGTAGCCTATAGTGCTGGGCAATGGTGCAATTAACCACTAAGACAGATAAGAAATATGTTACTAGGAGATAACAAATGCCTTATAGGCACTGGCAAATTCTGAAACTGGGAATAAACAAAAGAATGTAGAATCATTGCTAGGTTCCATAAATTCAAGGTTATGTTAAGAAAAACAGTAATACAGCACAATTTTTTTATTTTATTTATATATATATATTTTTACTTAAGGCAAACACTTAGTGTTTTCCAATGTAAGAAAAATTAAAATAAACAAGTAATACATTTATAGATCTGTAAATACAGGTTCTCATAACTTTATACTTTTACTAACATTGGCATGAGAAAACAAATGAAGAGCATGCAAAGTGTTGTCTTCATTTTAACTCATAAAACCTATCATATCTTTGGTTTTGTTCACTAGCTAATTGTTAAAATATAGATTAAAATACTCAACCTGGAGTAAGTCACTGTACTTTAAGAGTAATCAAGACAACATCTTTTAGTAGTGAATTGTCATTCTGAAGAATCATGAGTTATATTTTTGAGGTCAATCAAAGTTTATTTTCATTTTTATTCTCCCCAGCCCCTCAAAAATGTGTCCTCAATTTCAGTTGTCACCTGGAAATGGACATTTCCATAAATTAAGTACATTTTATTTTATCGACAAATGGGCTCATCTTGAAAGATAATAATTATTTTGTAACATCAAAAGAAGCTTTTAGTGCAGAAGATGTATGTGGTAACTGCGTCTTGAAGCATGCACCCTGATGTTGCAGCTCAGGTTGTGCAGTCTTACCTGGGAGTCTCAGGAAGCTTCCAACACAATAAATAGAATATGTCAATCTGAGTAATCATGATCACAACATTACCTGTCCACTCATCCCAACCCCAGACACGGAATGCCATCACTAGTCAGTACTCCCTATTTGCCCAAGGACCAGTAAATAAATCTAAGAAGGAACATCATAGAAAGCAGTATTCTGGATATCTCCAGTAACTAATCACCCAAAAATCCATATAAAGTTTACAGGTATTCCACTGGTACAGCTTTCTTTGTTGAAACTGGGCCCCCATACACATTTTCCACCTCTTCCCATCATCATTGTGGCATTTCAGACACTAATAGGACAGTGCTTGATGCTGCCTTATATTGCTTTTATGTACACATCTATTAAAATGTGTTAATGAAAGTAAACTGCTCATAACTTGTACTTTATGTAAGGAGTACACAGTGATGCCTGCTTTCTAGGTGTTTAGGCAGTGACCTATGTTGAAAATGTTCCAGAATAGGATGTCTTTAAATGACTTTTTATGCTAAACTATGGTGTATCTTACATTGTATTCAGCTAAAATGGAATTGAAAATAGAACCCCAAGATTTTATCACATGAAGAAAGCTGTTGAAGAAAGCTAAAATGAGAACTTATGTTTTGACTCGTGTTCTACTTTTCACATCATATCCCTTCTTTTTTTAAAACAGTATTGCACATAAACAGAGATTGGTCTGGATGAAAACTTCTTTTTCTTTTTAAGATAAGTCATTAGTTCTTTGTCGCAGTGCATTATACATAAGCAAAAACAGCAGAAATGTGTAGCTGCTTTCATACACAGGACACACTGGCTAATAAAAGCAGGCATGGGATTGCAGTCTCAGTCACCCATTGGAATAAACAGATCTCTGCCAGGCTCTGTGATGGAGGGATTGATGGCAAAACATCTTGTGGGTCAAATCGAAAGTGCATGAGCAGACAACAGATTCATTTCTCTCTTTGAAATCCTATGCAATCTTGTTTATTTGTTTGTTCATTTAGGTAATTTGGATTTTTTTCCAAACTTTCTCATCTCATGTTAAAACACAAAAAGACTGATCGTCTTGAGACAATATATACATGAAACAGTTTGTAAAGTGTTATTTTAATAATTGATTCTTGGGTGTGCAAAGGGAAGCCATGCTTTACAAGTTCCTTCTCCTGTACAGCTGTCAACAAAAAGTAGGTAATATTACAAGTCAGGAAGAACAACTGTTGGAATGGTTCTCTTAAGCAATAAACCCAGTCTTTCTTATTGTTTACATAAGAAATTTACCCGGATTGCAGCAAGCCAAGCCCATCTGAACAAACGTACATCTGCAAACGGACCTAAGTGGTTGGTGTGTCCCCAGTGTCAAATCATACACTGAGCTGCTGGTGGGATCTGCGCCACCAGATGCAGAACAAGCACCATCAACAGGCACCTCTTTTTCATTAAATGAGCCAGTAAGCAGGGCAGCTTGTGGGCACCTCAGGACCTCTTGGATCTCCCTAACCCATGGAAAAAGGAGAGACGCCAGCCCAAATGCCTGCTGGGGCCACTATTACTGCTGGCTCTGGAGTTTGGAGCAACCCCAGAGAGCATGTGGATATAAGCTTTAATAGGGGATTGCAACCCACAGCATTCCTTATAACTGCTGCAGCTAACGCACTCTAAAACCCACTCCCCATGGGGCAGAAAAAGGGGAGCACAATGAAACAAAAGAGACTTTTGATGCTTGTTTCCTAGGTAGGCAGGCTGTTGTTGGATGTATTTAGGATGTATCTAGCAGGAGGTAAAAGAGAAAAAAAAAAGGAGCAACAAGGAGAAACAGCTGTAGCTTTTATTGCAGTAGTTCACAGCTCTGCTGAATGTGGTAAATACGGAATTTTAAAAGAAAGACTAATAAGCAGAAAGGCCGGTGATATAAAACAGAACACTTTATCGTCACAGCTTCCTCTTATGAGTCTTGGCTCTATCCTGACAATAGCAAGAAACCATTAAAAAAATGCAAAATGCAGTCTATAACATCTGAGATCACAGTCAAAAACATTTACAGAGAAATGTTTAATTTTTCAACATATAGATCCTAGGTTACTAAAAAATATATATATATTTTAATGGCAACATATAAAATTAACAGATAGGGTATAAAAATGACCGTTACAGTGAATGTCTCTAAAAATTGATATGTAGTGGTGACTAAGAAGTAGCTTCTCATTCCAGTACTTTACAGCTCATCAGAGATCTTTATTATTATCAGCTATAAAAAAATCTAATTTTTTTATGTAAGGATACATTCACATAAACTTTCTAGTCAAATTTTTATTCCCTATAAAAGTCATGCCTTTCTTACAACTATCTTAGATTACTGGGAACATTTAAATGGCAATGAGAACTATAAATGTTAGAAACACAGGAAAATGAATCTAAGTGACAGTGTATAAAAAAAAAAACAACCACACCACAAAACAAACAAATAAACAAACAAATAAAAACAACAAAGACATCAAATACAATCAGTATGTGCACTAAGCAAATAAACAGCAGACAAAGAAATATTTGGGACCCAGGATAAAGCACAGTGCAGTCTATAAAAAAATTCCTTTGACTTCAGTGGTCTCTCAGGTGCCCAATAGTAAGAGTAGTGGGAATCTTATTCTGGATATATTATTCAAAACAATTTCACTGAATTGAAGGAGAGCAAAATCACAAGAAAGCATTATCTGACAAGAAATATCTATTCTGTTTAAGATAGACAAAGCTTTTCTTAAACTCTCAAATATTTTAGCCATCAAAAATTATACTGAATGTTATTTAATAATGAATAGACCAATTAAGCTGCCTGACCTTTTATAGAAAACAGATTGTTTCCAAGATCTGCAAGTATGGTCTATTCCATGGGCTTTTGCCAGTAGTGAAACAGCAGAAGAATTCCAATTTGTACCAAATGAAGTCGTATTTGGTATATTTGTTCTTGATTTACTACAAAACTTAATTCCATGTTTATTTGTTTATTTGTTTCCCAATTCAGTAATTGTAAGCTATAAAAATACAGCTTAAAAGTACATACAGATTAAATATGAAGCCTGCTATTTAAAAATAAATAAATAAATTAAAACTGCATTAGTCAGACAAAAACGCCAGTACTATTAATTTAAATAACTTGTAAGCCACTGAGACTTGGTGAGTTTTCCTGCTGAACAGGGGGAGCAAAAGCAGACATGTACAATCATCAAGGGGCAAAACCTCAGCCCAAGACCAAGGATCCAAGATCTGGGGCTCCTCGAGGAATGATGTTTTGACCTGTTCAGTTCCAGTAGCTGAAATAGAAAAAGTTAACCTGTTTAGTTGTAACATTAAAAATCAAAGGGAGATGAAAGTCTACTGCTGGTTTTTAACGTTTTGATTTTTTTTTTTCTACACCTAAATGATTCCTATTTAAATTCACATATCAAATCTGGATTTAAAGGCTTCCCATCAACCACACCAATCATACCCTCCAATGGGCCAGCAAGCTGAGGAATAAGTGCTTGTTGCATCCAGGTTTCCAAGGATAGGATGTTACAAACCTTCAATTCCAAGTTAGATATAACACTTAAAAGAGAGCACCAAGTGAGATCAGATTTATGGCCTGTACCTAGGAACTCCTGCTTTAGGGAAAAAGCAATTGTCCTTAACACAAATGTCCTTACGTCCTGACAAATTAAATAAATATGCAAATAAATATATCTGCTTTTTGGTAAAGAAAAGTGCTGTGAAATAGCTCCATTTTCCACAGATATTTGGGAACCAACCAGGAATTAAATACAAGAGGAGAGGGCAGAATAATGTCAGCAGAGAATGAAAGTATTTGCTCCTACAAGTACCAACTCACAAGGAAATAATTTGCTCATCAGTGCTTATGGAGAACAAGAACTTCTGGGCAAGCAGCTGCAAGGGCAGGAGATTAAGTTCTCTTTCTCTGGGCTGGTTCTAACTTTCTAACATTTAAAAATGTTAGATTAACCCATGGTTGAATAACCCATACAAAATATCATCTTGTCAAATTTGTCATACAATTGATACAGATCCTTTGCCTTCACTATTCTTCTCATGTACATCTATAAAGTCTGCTCTTGGTCTGCCATACAATGGTGTTTCCAGTAACAAGGCCAGACTCCAAGTGCCTTTACTATTACAAACTGTACTTTAAGGAGTCATAAGTAAACCATCCTGCGCACATATCGCTCTTTTAGACATGGCGGCCTGTCCAGGTAGCATATCACACCAGTCACTACAGCAATATCGTTGGAGAGGTCACAATAATAATTGTAATGCAGATTAAAATATTCAGATTTCAGCTTTGGCCCTGAAGTTTTGTCACAGGGCTTCTGCATACTCAGCATTCCCACCAGTTTCCCCAGGGGTTGTGGCAGGGCCAGGGCCAGACTCACCCTCTCTCTCGGTTCATCTTTCTACCTTATGTAATGAAACTGCCTTGGCTGCATTAGCTAACTTCTATTTTGTAGAACGTGGCTTACTGATTATACCATCATAATGCCTAGGAAACTATAGCATACTCAGTCTTTTTTTTTTTTTTTTTTTTTTTTTAATGTAAAGGGCTTTTGCAAAAATACACAGTCCCCAATCTTCAGTAAGTACGTCAAAACTACTCGTGATAGCAATTCTTAATTAAAGATAAGCTTTCCAAGTTATGTATTGTGGCTTTGAGAGATAGCTGATATGCTTTCAAAAAAAAAGAAAAATTCTACAAAATAATGTGTACCTTCTTAACTGTAATGAAGCTTATTTCCCCTTATAACAACAACATGAAGCAGCTACAGAAAAATAAACAAGGAAATCAAATTCAAAAGTTATGTTAGACATAATTAACATTGTGACATAATCTGACAAAAGCCAGGAAATTGAAAGCTAAGGCTGACACTATATTTATAATGCTCTGTTTTTCCATGATATGACTTAAAGCCTGAGTTACTGCCTTAACTTTAAATTTCCTGTCTTTTGTCAGTTTGTGTCACAACCTTCACGTTATTTAAACATAGGTTATGTGCATTTAAATTCTCTATTACCCCTTTTACTGCTGACTCACATTCAATAAATCAGAACCTTCTAAAAATAGTTTGGGAAAAAAAAAAACACGACACTGTATGAGTTTGAAGTTGTGCGAGTCTTGCATTTGACTTTCACTACATATTTTTTCCAAATGAAAGTTAGCAGAAAATTAACATTGGTTGTCAAACACTGCTATTTCATTTATAAACTACCTATGATCAAAATAAATCCTTAAGAGTAAATAGCATAATCTATATTCAGTGGAAAACAAAACAAAACAAAACAAAAGATTCTTCTTTATCACAATTGTTATTTAATGCATCTGTAGATCCATCTCATATTAATAATTCTATTTTGTGGGGTATGGTAAAAAGATGATAGTAACTGTCTCCATGGAGTTCAACACATGAATGTAGATGTTCTGAATGGCCTCAGACTTCTCGTATAACCAAAATATTGAATTCCAAGGCAAAAATATTACTATTGCCCCATTTTGAAGGTATAAAATTGCTTGTAAACACGTTAGTAGTTTCAAAGCACTACAAAAACTCAAGAATATTTACAATGTATTCTGCTGAATTTATAGGAGAAAAAGCAGGAGCAGATTAATTCCCAATGTACATCTTGCTGCTAGTAACTTACTATTTTATTCCAAAAGCTTGTATTTCCAACTCTTGTGGATTAGGTCAACACAGAGATGATAATTTAGAAGATAAAGAATATATATATATTTTCTGCTACAGTACAGACTGCATTTAAAATAGATAGGAACAGCTGTATATATTCTCAAACAAAAACTCATAAACACTTTAAGTTTACTGAGGCAACCAAATCTTCATTTATTGTCAAAGCATTTCACAGTTATAAAGGTAGTGTAAAGTAAAAAGGTAATAAAGTTGGCTGTGTAACTTTAGGCATTGTATTAGTTCTTACTCATCTAGTGAGTAGACAGGAAATAGCATACTAGAAGTCTTTCTGCAAACCAGTAACATCACATTTGAGGAAACTAGATTATTTTATATCTGAGCATGTGCTTAAAGGGACACATTTATTCAGTGAATTCATTGGAATTACACCAAGAATCTTCCTTTGGGAATAATTTTACCTGGAGGTGCAGATCATCTCCGGTATAAATCCCCTAAGCTACTTTGACTTGATTTATGACAGCTAGGAATAAGGCTGGTTGAGCCTAAAGAACAAAAGTTTTGTTCCTCAAGAACTGCTAAGATGAAAAGTAAAGCATTCTTAATTGTAGCACACAATAAATACATATTTTCCCTATATTTATTTGTACAGTCAGTTCTTTTTAATTAACATTTTCTAAAGGCCAAATGTTTACATATTTTAAAATATAGACTTTCAGATATAGTGTAATAAATTAATATATTTCCTGATCAAAAATCTCCTTGACGTCAAAGCAAATTCATTCACATCAAATCTCTTCATAACCCAAAAGACATGTCCACATGTGGTGTTTAATGAGATAGTCCAAAGTATACACACCCGGCTCCTACCTAGACCCAAAGATGCAAATGTCTGTATCTCATCCCATTACCAAAGTGAACATGCATACCTTTTGGCTCAGGGTTGAATTCCAGGGCATTTTGCACTCTTTGAGGAGGATCATGTGTCCAGTAAACAAATAAATAAATTCAGAAAGCAAATTGCACAGGTTATCAGTCTTACTAAAATCCTAAAACTGGCAGCTCCACTCTTGATTTAAAAGCAGCAAAAGGTTCCAAGCTCAGAGATAGATGATACAAGATATTACTCAAGAATATTGAAACTATACTTCTTTCATTTGAAAGTAATGTAAAATCTAACGTAGAGTTTTTTTGACTGTTTATCTCCTTTTTCTGTTTTATCTTTCAAAGGCGTTATGGATAACATAGGAAGACTCTGACTCCATGCCTGTTCCTCCATGGAATTTTACATACTACCACTGTAGAATATGGTACAGGAATGGATTTAGAGAATGGTTCGTTTGAAAGAAAAGCTGCAGTGTATGTGAAGCATACTTTCTGCAGTCTGGAGATTACCTTTGAATTTACATTAAGGACATAACTGATTTATATGTAAAATCTACACTTTTTCTCCCTATAAGCTACTGTTGAATAACTTGTTCCTTTACCATTTTTGCAAGTCTTGCATGTGTACTAAAGATGTTTTGGCAGTAGTTTACAGACTTCCTCCCCCACATCTTCTTATGAACTCCATCTGGCCAGAGTGAAAGAATCTAAGTTGAACAGTACATCAAATCTCCAAGTGATATACTCTTAAATACATTGTTTCTCATAATGTTTTAAAGAATTATGTTTGAGTAAGGAAATTGAGGACTTAGTTTTATATTGATAATTAACACAGCAGATGTTGCGCAAGTCTTGGCTGCAAAAGCATTTCTTTCTGAAAAGAAAATAAGTAAATTAGGCAACAGGAAAGACATTTCAGGGGGGTTGTTTTAGTTTGATTTTTAAAATAGTTTAGCCTTATAAATGTCTTATTTTATGACTTAAAATATTCTGCAGTCGTTAAAACCTGCTTTTTCTCTGTGTGTGCCTTATTTCATTTAGGCTCAAAATGAATCCATATTTTCGGTGATTTATTGGGTAACATTGTAAGGGAGGCAAGACAGTAACCTCAGGCAAACCATATGTAGTGAACAGGTTCCAGAGACACTTTATTGCTTTCTACCAGTGGTAGGTTAGCACTGGCAGTCTTCCTTCTGAATAGGTTACAACTGCTATCAGATACATCTGTTCAACATTTTACTGCAAAGAGAATGTAATGCCAAAGCAATGCTAAACTTGGATTGCCCATTTGCTGAGATTACTGCTCTCAAAAAGTTCACATAAAGTTTTCTGCTCTGTAATTTTAACATCTGACAAACAAAATCTGAAGCAATATTTTAATTTCATACATTATCCATAAACTTCTGCAGCAAATATAACTATAATTAGTATAATCACTGTGATCTGCCAGCATAGAAAATAGACTCCAGAAATAATTTATGCTGAGTGTTTTATTTTGTTTTGTTGTTGTTGTTTTATTTGAATGAAGAAAAGCTGCATTGGTATGCTCTCACCTTTCCTGTTGGACCTTTCTAGGATATTATTTATCCTTTTTTTTTTAATGCAGAGATAGCTTGGATTTTATATCATACAATTTAGTTATTTTCAACACCTTTTTAAAAAGATATTTTAGTTTAAAACTGGCAATCTTAATGGAGCCTTTCTACTGTTTGTATAGCATAAGCTCATACAGCCTTGTAACATGCACCTCAGACAGTCCTCAGGCATTGAGAAAAACAAACAAACAAACAAAATGACTCACTACATTTATCTTCTAAAATGTCGATGTCTTTCCATCTATATAGAAGATTAAGACAAGAAAGGACTAATCTAGGGCATGATGAGGGTTGAAGTCTGTAACCTAATGTAAAAGAAAAGGTCAGTTCTGGACCATCTCCTTTCATGGGCTTTTTCTTGCTGTCTTTCTGCAGTGTAAGTGGTGTAAAAGAAATGTATTTGTTCCTGTAGTCATAGATCAAATAACATATATATTAATGCCTAGCATCTACATTCACTTTCCCGAAACTGGCTTTGTGAAGCTAAGGTAAATGGTTCTCTAAATTATGTGGGTACTTAGAGTTGTGGTACAGCTCCTCTAATCCACATGGTCAGGTCCGTTTCATAATAAAGGAATGCATTGCCAGGCAAAGCTTTCACCACCAGTGAAGTATCTTCTTTTTCAGCTGCTCTGGACATGTGGGAGATCTCATACCTTCAAGAGTTTTTTCAGGGCAAGCGTGATATTTCCCCACCCATCTGCTCCCGCACACTCTTGTAGCACAAACTGTATGAGTCTTTTAAGGCACCACGAGGCAACATTGCATTACACTATGCACCGGTTGGAAGAATACCCGGAGAGGCCCCTTCCATGTCTGCATCACTCAGGCACCCATAACAGCAAGCCTGGTACAGCTAGAGCAAGGAGCAGTGATGGTGAGCTGGTAAGATGTTCCCTGCTGGTAAGATGTTCCCTACCTGCACTTTAGCTCACCGCCCTGGAACACTGATGGTTTTAATGAAGGACAGACTCTGGTGTCCCAGCTGCAAGACAGAAAAAAAAATTATAAGCGAGCTCACTTACCTGGATGCAGGGGGAAGACATTCCTGTGCCTATGTAATACTTAATATTGGATGATTTATGGGAATATATGAAACTTATTATGAGATGCTTATGGGAATAATGAAAGACATGGAAAGGGAGGGGGTTAGGGTTGATCAGGGAGGGACAAGGATGGGAAAATAGAGGAAACAGGTGCTAAAAGTAAATGGTTGCTTTTAAACTGGTGGCTGTTTGGTACATTCGTCTGATCACAGCACTTGTTACTGCAGTCAGTCCTACATTCTTGCAAAATCCTGTTTAACTGTGTTCTGTGGGGAATGCAGGCCGTCCTCTGATCCTCTGCATTCAAAAGCTAGCAAAGGTCAAGCCCAGTTAACCGGTGAGTAGCAGAAGAGGTCAGGACCATCTCCTGCAGCAAGGGGCTGTGGACTACAGGAGCTCGTAGGGTGTGTGCACATATCCATGTGTCCACACACAACATGGCTGTACACATGTTGCTCAGCTTTGCTGCTGGCTGGGGCTGGAGCATGGAGCCAGGGCAGCTTGCATCCACCAGGGCAGGAAGATACCCATGGTGCAGCTACAGGGAAAGCCTTGCACAAGGCAAAATAAAAGATGAAATTTCATCACCTGACTTTTCCAGAATCCATAGTTGACTGAAGTCTTGGTGTTATTTTTGACTTACCTATAGGCAGTGCTACAACTTTGTGTCCAAAATGCAAGATAAAGAACAAAAAATAGCTGAAGAAGGATCAGAGCTATGATTTTATTTTTATTATTTTCCTGTCTTAATCCTATGTCCAAACATAAATGAACTGGCGACTTAAGTAGATAGAAAATTACTTCAAGCAAGGTAAAACTGAGTTATTTTTCAAGACACAATGTTTTAGAAGTGTTTCCAGCATTAAATGTAACATTGGAAAACAAGAACTTCCACTTTTTTTTTGTTGTTGTTATTGTTGTTGTTATAAAGATGAGAGAAGATTTTTATATTCCTAGCTTTGTCAGAGATTTGACACGGCGCTTTGATTTTTTCTCTCTTGTTGTTCCTCAGTACCAGGTTTTCCTGGAAGGGTGGGAAATATATGACTTGGCATGAAATACTAAATGTATACATTATTATAGATATTTCTTAATACTACCATATTTATTAGTCAAGAGCATGATGTTTAGTCCAGGTTTCAGCTGAGATAGAGTTAATTTTCTTCATAGAGGCTGGTATATGGCTGTGTTTCAGATTCAGGAAAAAAATAATGTGCTTACACAAGTCAAGGACATCTCTGCTTCTCATGCTGCCCTGCCAGTGAGGAGGCTGGAGGTACATGAGGAGCTGGGAAGGGACGCAGCCAGGACAGCTGGCCCCAGCTGGCCAAATGGGTGTCCCATGCCACATGGTATCATGCTGAATAATAAAACTGTAGGATTGGCCAGGGGGGAGAGATGGCTGCTGCTTTGGGAAGGGCTGGATATCAGTCAGGGGGTGATGAGCAATTAAGTTATGCATTACTTGTTTTGCTGTTTTATATATATATATATATATATATATAGTTATTATTATTGTTATTTTCCCTTCCTTTTATGTCCTATTAAACAGTCTTTATCTCAGCCCATGATTTTTACCTTTTTTTTTTTTTTCTGATTCTCTGCCCCATCCCATTGATGGGGGGAGTGAGCAAACAGCTGTGTGGTGCTTAGTTACCTGCAGAATTAAACCACAATGGGTTTCATGAAGGCAATTTTTGTGGACTATTCAGAGATACAAGAAGAATAATTATAAAGCTATTGCTATTGTAAATGTAGTAGATTTTGTAGTTGTTGTTGTTTTTTTATTGTTATGATTATTATTTTAATTTTCTGTGAAAACTTCCTAATTCCTCTCTTTCATATGAAATATATATATATATATATATATATATATACGGTAATTCAAAGATTTCAAAGTTCCATACTAAGCACAAACACTTATAAAAAATATCCTGCCAGCCCAGATGTGTGTGTGATGACATATCTGTTGGAGCAGCTAACAACGTTTCCATAATGCTTAGAGATGAAACTTGCAGTCTACAACCCCTCTCATTCAAGGAAGCCATGAGACAAGCAATTTAACTTACACCTGAAATCAAAAAGGAATGGAAGATGGCCTTCTCTTTTCTGATTACATTGTGCTGATGGGAAGCCCAGTAAGTTTTGTCTAAATTATATTGCCTTCTCAATGTATGACTTGACTACCTTGTACTACAAAAAATCTCTTCAGAGAATATCCAGAATACACATAAAAAGAAGACTCACTTTTATTAAAAGTTATTGTTTGTTTGTTTGTTTTTCTGAAATAATAATATTTTTGTTCTAGATAAGTTTTATATTTCCATAGCCCCTGTGAAAAGCAGAATAGTAAAATACTACATGATACATTTAACATGAAATTATAATAATAGCGCTCAGTGAACTAAGAAAAGCACAGCAGTCTGGAAAGTTACTAAGGCTACACTGACAAAAGCATCCAATTGTTCTTTTTACTGAAATAAATATGTTTAAAATCAGTGTGTACTATTCTAGCTTGATAAAGAAGTTGAAATTAGCATCTGTTTAAAATTAGTCTCTTATATAGTTCAAAAATGTATTTTTTCTTGGTGAGTAGAAATTTTAAACCTGACTTGGTTCACACAGCATTTGTCAGTACCATTGCATCTGTTCCATGTGAAACAAAGTTGTAGAATATATTCCTTAAAGTAGATTTCTAAGGAATTATCATGCATTGACTGATGCCTGAGCAAACTTTGAGAGTTACTTGTATTTGTTTATCACTGTGACTACATTTCACCTCTGAGTCTACCCATCCAATCAAAGCTATAGCTATATTTTTATCACTTATATTCCTTTATAAATACTAGCCCTTGAATTATAGAAGTCAATAGAAATTTTACCACTGTCCATGAAATGCTCAGGTCTAGACTATTACTATTACAGCTGAATAAACATCTAGGAAGGATTTTTTTGCTTTCCTGCTAGTATATCAGAGAATCATAGAATATTTCTACAAACTGTCCAATGTTATAATTTCTAAACCAATAGCAAAATCATGCAAGACCATTGACACCCTCAGCTTCATCTCAGTGCAACTCAAAACCTGTATTTGGGGGTGCATATTAAGCATGAATTTAAACCATAAAGAAATCAGAAATATTAAGACATATGCTTTCAAAGTTCATCTGAAAGGCTTGACTTGTCGTGGCCTCAGAATTTGGTTGGGTCAGGACTTGCAAGAATTTCACGGACACTTTTTGCACAGTTGCATGCAAATCAGTGTCACTCAGCTATGTTCTAGTCCACAGTGGCTCACACTCGTAAAGCTGGGATAAAAAGCAGGCCATGCTCCACTCTGAGTTAACATAGTTGATCATAAGTGAAAGAGCAGTGACACTGTCCTGCAGCCACACATGAAATCTTAGCAGTAGGACAGAGAGCGACTATGCTGAATCCTAACCTCTGGAGCCCAAAAAAGTGTTCCAGGCACACTCTCCCTAAGCAGGAAGGTTTTACTCATTACTATTGAATATTAAAGGCAATACAGTAACTGAAATCTGAAAGAAACTAATTTAAACAGCTTCAAGATGCAACACAAGAGGATACTGGTGTGGATGAAATTACATTAGTAACTCCTGTGTTACTGTACATTGATTTGCACTGAGAAATATGTGGGTGATCTATACCAACTGGACAATTCAAAAAATGTATATTTTTATTTTTTAGTGGGAAATTAAGAACAGGTTAAATCTTTTATAGCATTGACTGCAATGCTTCCTACAGCAGCAAAAAAACTATTTGGCAGCTGTTTTGATAGGAAAAAAGCAGACAAATTACAGATTTATATTAAAAAACAACATTGAGAAGCCTAAAACAAAAGCAAACATTAATTTTTAGGTTTAAATGCCAGAATTGTTGAAAGTTTGTCTTGTGTGTTGATACTGGAAGAAGGAAACAATAAATTCTGCCTATGATCAGGCATGGACCTAGTATACTATAGGTCAGCCTGATTTATTGCAGATATTTATGATTTTCTTTTCTCCATAAACAATGATTAGCTTAATATTAAGCAGAACACTCCAAGAGTGAAATGCATCAAGCAGTGTGAGACAAGTCTAATCTCAGCCACTGAACAAACTGTTAATAAACACTCAAATCTCAGTACAGTTACATTTACTTTCTCCTGCTAAGTAGAAAGGTGTTTGATATTCTCTGCAGCTGGTGTTACTAGAATGATGCTAATGATACAGTTTATCTCCTCCTCACTGTTGCATAGCTCAAGCCCTATATTTAAATCAGTGGTGTCAAAAAAGAAAATGATACAATATAACCCAATTTTAATCTCCACTTCTGGCATCACCCACGTTAATGTGGTAAAATATTCTTTCCTTTGGCAGGTGAAATTGCTGTCATAAACACATAGATGCTTCCTTAATCATTGATGTTTACTCTGCAATGAAAATGCTTCTGTTTGTGCAAATAAGTGTTTTTGTTTTGTTCCCCCTTCCCCCCATTAAAACTGGCCTGTTGCCTTACAAAGCATATTACTTAAACTAATTTGATTTTCATTAGTAATTCAAACAACTTTGAAACTTCTCTTGAAGTCTGGGACCATTGGAAATTTGTTGAATCATGCCTTCCTGTTGCTTTCAGTTTTCTTACAGTTTTCTTACTGTCAGTCTTCTCTATCCTCTAAAAATTGAACACCCTCCTCATTGCCCTATCACTGACAAGGATCTTCCTGCAACACAATCTCTCTCTGACATCTCAACCAGCTCTACACCATGAAATGACAAATTCATCAAAATTTTTTTGCTTGGCATCAAAACAGATTTTTCCTGTTCATTTTGGTGATATACAGAATGCTTTCAGTAATGTAGTTAAAGCTGTTTTCCTTCATTCAGCCAGATAAATGCCAAAGTAGAGGTTTGCTAGCATATGGAAAGCTATTATATCTAGCTGGAAAAAAAAAATGTGGATTTTTTCTTGTGGATTTTCTTTTTCTTTTCCTTCTTAATATATAGTTAAAGTCTTTCTTGATTTACGACACTTTATTTTTTGACAAGTTATTCCATATTTTATCCTTAGATATGGAATATCTATATAATTAATCCATATTCCTTTTAGTTTCATCAGAGCTAATACAACCACTGCAGAATAAGGCAAAGAGGATCGATAAAGACCTAATTATTTATATGTCAGATTCTTTACCATGTGAAAAGGAGTGCTGAAATTTTAGAACATATAATTTTTCAGCCTCACCTGCCATATGCCACCACAGGTTCAGGACACCACAGAGTTTAATGCACAGAAGTGCATGCTCAGAAGTGCAGGATGGAGGACTGGGCTTCACAACCAGAAACTTGCTCCACTCCAAATTGTACTAAGCTCAACACTGAAACCAAAATCTACCTTTAAACACTGTTACTTCTACACCCTGCTCAAGTTATTGCATTGATATCCAAATAAATAAATAAATAAATAAGGGTAAGGTTATCAATCCAAATCAAGTTTATGGATTTATAGTACCCTAATAAATCTCCAGATGCATGTTTTTTGCAGGAATTCCAGCAAGGCTTTTGGATAATTTCCTTTATATATATATGTATACATACATAGTATAGAAGGCATGATGCAAGAATACAACAGAAACATAAGAATCCCAGAGACGGGTTAGACAGCCAATTGGTAGAGAAACCTAGTCTGTTCCTAGGATCCAGAGTAATGTGCTGCATTATGTAGGTGTCAACCTTCTCAGAGCCAACTCATTATGGTTATTAAAATATATTTATTATATTTCTCCACACTGTACACTCCAGGTATATTGTTAGACCACTCAAATCATCAGCAATCCTCTTGTCTGTGAAATCCATTCAAACATATCTCCTAGTCATAGACCTTGCACTCAAAATCACAGAGATATCTGACATACCATTAGCACTGCACCACTTTTATGAAATAACCTTAAAAAAAACAATTTTGACTTATGAAAAAAAAAAATCCTACAAATTGTTATTAAAGCTCTTCAGTTATTTCTCTAGGATACATATATCTATTCTATCTAAATTCCTTGTTAGGCCACTCAAGCAGCTAACATTAGTGTTAGTCACACCTACAACACTTAAAAAAAAAAAAAATTATATATATATATTTGTAATCCCTATGCAATCTATTTCAGCTCTATTTCAGTTTCAATGTTCATTACATCCCCAACAGATAAGCAACCTATAGAGGTACAAAATACAATTTATTTACAAAGATAAACGTGCAACACTATGTATTTATTGTATAACAGTTGGGAAACTTTTGTTTATGGAACTTACTGAAATTAATAATATTTTGTAATGTAGAGAATAAAAATTACTAATTCACTACGCTGATTGATTACAGTGAAAATAAAGCAGGCAAATAGACATTTGCATCTGGGCTGGTAAATTTTCATGACAATTTTGCAAAGCTTTAATACTAAGTAATATTAATTTGCAGTAAATCATTTTCCCACTATTTTCACTGGATTAAAATTGGTCGAAGCTAAATATTTGCATGATTTGCACTTACTGAAATGCTGAAACACAAGGATTTTTTTTCTCTCTCTCTCTATATATATATATTTATATATGCCACCACATATATTCACTATTTATCCACAATATGTATTTAATTGTTTCCAAAGGAATTTACCTTCACCCTTAAACTATGTTAACAAATAAATAAATAAATACATAAATAAATCAGATGCTGAAAATAAGCCACAGAGAGAAAAGGAAATGAAAATCCATGTGTTGGTTAGAAAGCTCTACTCAAGTAAACTTGGTGGAGACAATTTTTCTAGTGCTAATTTATAATAGTTCTTGCTGTCCATCTCTCAGATATCCACCTCTTTTCTATATTGCAATACAACACCACTTTTAGTGTAAGTTTTTTTGTTTCTTCTAGCAAATGAGAAAGATTACTTTTGCTCCACTTCAAATTTCTGCTTCTGCAAGTTCTGGTATTTCTATATTGAAACACTTCTTTAAAAAGCTGTTTTAAATGTCCATAAGTTTATTCCCCCAATGAAATGGTCAAAGTTCAACCTGAGAAATTCCATGGGAAATACCAACATATGACAAATAAAATAAAAAATATATACAAATTTATATACAGATGTAGAGTATCAAATAATATATCACAAAAAAACATGTCCTTTGAATGATATTTGGAGTCTGGGATTCCAGCCAAAAATAAAAAGCTTTTAGGTTATATTGTTTCCTGATCAAAAGATTTTATTTTTTATTTTTTTATAATCTATGAATGAAGAGCCAACAGACTTACAGTATGTTGTCTTTCGTCCCTCTAGCCTTCAAAATAACACTATGTAGGAAGACAATGAGAAATGTCTGAAAAAAATGTATAACATAATAAGTACATTAGAGATATCCAGACATTTTATAATATTGATCTTACTGAATGATATTGCAGCCTATCAGATAAATAAATAAGTAGATCAAAAGCATAGTGTTTCTTTGGTAAGTGATATTCAGGTATATATATATATATTCAGACATCATTAGGAATGCTATTGCAGCTATTTGTAAGGGGGATAATTAATTTCATATGGTACAACTTTGTTCCATCTTAAAAATAGCAAGAAAGATAAAATCAGTAGTTTGTATGGGTAAAAATCAGGTCTATTGTTGTGCCTTTTTAAAGTTTGATTTCTGCATGCTTTGTAATTTAGGTCATGTGATGATACCCGATGAAAACACAATGGAATTTAAGACCCTAATTCTGCCTTATGCTTTTAAGATAACTCAGCTATCTGTGTCAGCATAAGTAAATGAGGACCTTTTGATTTTTCTGAGCCTGTCTGCACACAGCATTTGTTCCTTAGTGGACTGGTTAGTACTCTTTTCAAGGCTTTCATTTCCTCACCTAGCCTTGATATACATACATCTGGGCTAAATTCAACATACTCACTGCCAGGTCACAGTTTCTTGACATTGGAAGAATCATCAGCTAGCAAGCTCCAACAGCTTTCTAGATTTTATAGACGTATCAGCAAGGTCAAGAGAGGTCTTGGCCTTGAAACTTAAAAAATGTTATACTAGTAGTGGACTAGTAACTTTTTTATAATTTCAACATACTTGTCAAAACAATACTAAGAAGACTAGAAAGGGAAAACTGAAACCTCTAAAACAAGTAACCTTTTTATATATCTGTACACATGTTATTGCAGTGTTAAATCTCATCTTTTGCTGGTTAATTAAATTTTATTCTCAAACAGATAGAGGTGAATTTGTTAGCCAAAAGATATGTTGGTCACTTATATGCTTGTTGACAAGTCTGAAGGGTGAAGCTGAGAATTGGGAATAGGAAAAGGTAGGAGAGCAGGACTTTGAAAAAAAAAAGAGAATCGTCTGTGGCCAGTTTCCATTGCTTCTCATCCTGAATAATCATCTATATTGCATAGAGCAGGTATATACAGTTACTATATCAGGACCGAAATGTTGGACTGCTGAAGTAAAAATGGTGCAAGGTGATCCTTACTGCCTTGCAGTTTGGGCAAATTTTACAATTGTGGTAGAGCAGCATGAAGCACAGCTTTTCTTGTTCAATAAGACTGTAAGATCTCAGTTTCAGGGAGTAAATGATGGCAAATAGCAGTGGACTAGGACATGCTGACTCTTTCACAGACTTCTCTGTTTCTACATTACACCTCACCTCTCTCTCTTTTCTGACTGAGGTCCCCTGGGATCAGGATGATAGTATCTTCTATACTTAGAATGCATATTGAGCACTAATGAGCCATAATAATACATATTTTGCATATTTTCCTTGGACTTATTTCTTATGCATGCCTTTATATTTTAAAATAAAATGCTGACATGAAAAATAAGTTCACATTGAAGGTAATTAGGAGAGGTTTTAAAACTTTAATCCTACACAGACATATTCAAAAGAGATTTCTCTCTGTAGTATTGTCTTTACCTAGAGCACAGGCCCTTATTTTTCATGTACTAATGTCATTTATGTTAATGAAATCTCTTCCTGCATTTTTCTGCCCTGAATAGAGATGCAGAAGAAACCAGTAAAATACCTGCAATCTTAATGGTACAGATTAGCTCCTTTGAGCCAGATGAAGACATCAAGCCAGTCTATCAACAGCTTTGTTTACCACAAGTCTGGGATGTCAAAAAACATATGTTGGACTTCAGAGTAAATTTTTTAAAGTTCCTTCAGTTAGGTAATTAAGAATCCAAATTAAGAAGAAGAAAAAGATTTCTAAATTGATGGCATGCTCAGGACTATGATTCCAGAATGCCTGAAGTTATCAAAGCTAAGGTTTGCAAAAGTCAGCCCCATGTTAAAAATATGTACTATAGCTATCAGACCTTTGGCAACCAGTCTCTCAAATGTGTTGGAGCAAAAGCAGTCTCTGTGAAAAACAATACAGTGTTGGCTGTACATTTTTAGGTTAGGAATCTGAGAGTGAAAGGAAATGAACTGCAGCCTCAGTGTGTTGGGGGTCAACTGAGAAGTATTAAAATGCTTGGATTCTTCTCAAAGCCCCTCTACATTCTTTGATACACTGTCCACACATAGGAGATCCCATGACATGCTACAATACAGAGAATAAAAGGCTGTTTGTGAAAGATATCTGCCACCATGTTAACAGAAGACATATATCAGCTGATTTATTTAGGCAAGGCAGGGAAACTTGAATGAGGAAACATCATTAAAAATCACTTCCTGCCATTTCATAGTTCTTTTAAATTAAACCTTGTTATCCAACAATTCTATTCTCTACTGGAGAAAAAAAAAAAAAAAAAGGAAAGAAAAAGAAAGAAAGAAAGAAAGAAAGAAAGAAAGAAAGAAAGAAAGAAAGAGAAAGAAAGAAAAAGAAAGAAAGAAGGAGAGGAAGGAAGGAAGGAAGGAAGGAAGGAAGGAAGGAAGGAAAAGAAAACAATTATTAAAGCCTTTTCAGATCCTGTTAGGTTCTTTAAAATGTCACTGTAAAGGATAAAAAGCTAGCAATGTTTTTGTCTACTGAATGTAGTCTAACAGTTACCATTCCTACCATATCTATATTCAGTATAGACTCATAATATAGGATTGATAATATACTGACTGGAGCTAAAAACATCTACCACCTGAATCAGAAAACCACTCTGCTCTTTTTTGTTGTATACAAGTGAAAGCTTCCAAAGCTAGTAGTAGTAAAATACACTAGTAGCAGTCTTTTTTTGTTTGTTTGTTTTGTTTTGTTTTGTTTTTCTATTCTGCCCATGAATGTGGAACATGCCTCCTCACACTGAAAAAATAGTTGCAGTCCTAAAGAATAGTTCAGATGCATAGCACTAAAAATAAGTCACTGTTTTTCCACAGGAGATCGTTTGTTCTATTTCTGATTTCTTTTTTAATATTGTACTGTGTATTTTTAGTACTGTAGACTAAAATATAAAAAATAAGACCAGTAGGAATTCTTTGAAATTTCTTCTGCCTCTACAAGACATTAACAAACACACACACACAAAGTTTCACTGTTGGTATGGGAATTCCATAGTAGTGACTAGCCTAATAGGTCTTCTTACTTTCTGTCCTATGACACTAACCTACTGCTTTTTATTCCTTTATTATTTTTTTCCTTATTTTTCCCCCCAAAGGTGTAAGACATCCAAAGTATTGGTAGTGTCTCTGTGTGTCTACCTTTCCAGAAGGTACCAGATATGTAAGATGGACATATCCGTGATATGTTAATGTCTAGGTCTAAAGCCCATAAAATAAATTGTATTGGTCAGGTGTTTAAAATTCCAATATAACTATATATATAAAGCAGATGTGCAGTGTTTGATGTTAGCTGCACACCAACTTAAATCAGAGATTTTCTTTTTTAGAGTGAAATTGATACAGTCCAAGCAACTGGGAAGGATCCTTTCTCAGTTAGAGCCTAGCTCTGCTTTTCAGCAGAGACAAAGCAAGAAAAACGTCTGCGAAGGAGCTCTGAAACATATGATCTAGACATAGAACAGTAGCTGGAGAGAAGGAGACTGCATGCTATGGATTACAGAAGAAGCACTTGAAGACATCTCTTTAAATCTCAAAATGCAGGACCAATTTAAGAAAGTGAAGGTCTGGACAAACAAACAAAGAAAAACCACAAACAACAACAATAACAACAACAAAACGTGAAGGCTGATTTCATTTGTAAAGATTTGAAACCTCGGTTTTGAAGAGATGGCAGGTTAAGGTTTGACACCCTCCTTCTGAAAACAACTAATTCTTTCTTTTCAGCCTTCTTGATGGCCAAGATGGATTTCTTTAACTAAAATAAATAAATAAACAAATAAAATAATAATAAAAAGAAGACTGCCATGGTTTATCTTTTGACAGTTCAGCTGGGATTTTCTCTATTAGGTGATGAAAGTAGGTCCATAACATTCTAGCCTAAGTTTTAAATCTATTGGATAACCTGCATAAGAAAAAAACAGGTTAATAGTAAATTTCCCTGGCTTCAGTACTTGGGCAAATGTTTTTCTCTCTATCCATAGAGATTCATTTCTTGTTTGTTTTATTTATTTACTAAGTTCTTGTCCTAAAATAATTATCAAGGCAACAAAGGGTGAAAGGAGAAATCCTTAAAAGAAATTTTTTAATCTGAGTAATGCAATAGAATTAAATTCTTTGTTTCTGTTGGCACAAGCCCCAGTGGTAAAAATAACACTATGCATTGAAGTGTCCTTTCTCCATTTTACAGAAATGTTGTGAAAGGGGAAGGAATGGAACCACATTTCTTTAGAGGGAATAGCACAGTGTAAAAAAAACAAACAAACAAACAAAAAACCCACTACCAACAACAACAAATAAATAAACAAAAACAAACAAACAAAATAGATCTCCAGAGCAGCAACTTCCTCTTGCTATTTGTTAAAAAGCCTGAGCAGCTACATGAGGTCAAAATAGTGTGGTAGAAAGTGATTTACTTTTTCTACACATAGAATTGGATATTTAAGTTCAAGGTCTAGATTTTTTTTCATATATATCTGCAGTACCTCTGGCAAAGAAAACAACCTGTTCTTTTTCACAGTTTATATGACCATGAACATACTGTTACATTTCAATAAACTAGTGTTTACAAGCAGACAGTAAAATATTGAGAAAACCATGTTGATAACTGTCCAGATATCAGATTCAGTATTAAATCTTCAGTTATTATAGCTTGCTGTGGAAACACAGCAGTTTAAGTGCTGAGTATTAAACAGTTTGTGGTGTGTTATAAATTTCAGATGCATTTATGTTATATAGTACTGTGCAAATCATAATCTTAAAGTCAGTTTCATTTGCACAATGTGTGCTTTAATAGAAAAACAGTTCAAGCATGTGTGCTTTCCATTTTTACAAGGATTTTAAAGGATTATTTAAGTTGAAGGAAAAGCAGCTTCTAATGAAAGTTGAGCTGTAGCATGAAGAAAAGATCACAAGCAACACTTGAATGGGCTAAGCTCTTAGTAAAACTCTAACTTTCTCTGTTTTATGACCAATTTAAATATATTCATTAACATTCCATTGTGGGGCAAGGGGGCAAAGTCAAAAGTACCTTATGAGATACTTTGAGCAGTCTTATCATGCAAATCACTTAACCTGTATCTGTGTTAAGGGATTTGATTCCAGCCAGCTCTCAATGCCTAATTATTTCAATACACAACTACTTTAACAAGCAATGTAGCCTCATTTCCTTGGGCCACAAGGAAGGACTGTCTTCCTTGGTTTTGTCCACAAATGAAAACCGGTGGGTAATCTGGAATGAGAAGAGAAAGAGCAAAGGGAAGAAAACATTTGCTTAATTGCTTGCTCTTTGCTTCTCTAGAAATCCTGCAGTCAATCAAAATGAGAGTGGATCCAGCAAAAAGCTATCGCCCGCGGGAAGCACACAGAGAAAAAAAATACTGTGCAGGTGTGGTTGAATGTTAAGGGAGCTCCGAAAAGCACTTTAGGAATTGCTCTGCCTCGTGCAGAGGCAGACTACAAAGTGAGGAAGAAGGAAGGAAGCAAGGAAGGAAGGAAGAAAGGAAGGAAGGAAGGAAGGAAGTACTGGGGAAAAAGAACAGGAAACAGAGGAAAGAAGAAAAAAAAAACAGGAAAAAAAAACAACCAAAAAAAAAAGAAATAGGAAAAAAGGGGGAAAGGGGGAAAAAGGGGGAAAAGGAGGAAAAAGGAAACAAACAAGAAACAACAACATGCAGAAGAATCAGGAAAAAAAAAAAAAAAAAACAAGAAAAAAAAAAGGAAACAAAATACTATGTGTGATATTTTTTCTCCTTAGGGCATCAAGACACTACAAACCAGTGGTAGATGAAATAGAAATTGGCAGCTCTGCACAAATTTATTTAATTTTTTTTTTGTGGCATAACAGTAACTAAGTAAATTGATCAGTTTAAGTCCTTAGGCAATAACCAAACTGTTGACTTAGTTTAAACATATTTAGTAATCTCTTGAATTAATATTTAACAAGGTATAGGGTAAACAGTATAACTGTGCAGAGCAGTGACGGTTCTGGAGTAAACTCCCCAGAGATAGCAAACTACTGGTCTGTGCAGAATGAGTGTAAAATGCTCCCAGTCACAGAGATGTGAAGGAACACAAAGGTAGCTTTCAGAATAAGTGGTCAGGCAGTTGAACTTTATGATCTTTCCACATCCCTTTCAACTGGACTATTCTATTCTATTCTATTCTATTCTATTCTATTCTATTCTATTCTATTCTATTCTATTCTAAATAGAACATTCTAATAATTCTAATTCTTCCTTGCGAGGGGGAGTGGAGAGGCAGGTGACCTATTCTCCGTTATCACCAGTGACAGGACCCGCGGGAACGGTGTTAAGCTGAGGCAGGGGAAGTTTAGGCTGGACATCAGGAAGAGGTTCTTCACCGAAAGGGTGGTTGCACACTGGAACAGGCTCCCCAGTGAAGTAGTCACTGCATGAAGCCTGTCTGAATTTAAGAGATTGGACTGTGCACTTAGTCACATGGTCTAAACTTCTGGGCAGACCTGTGCGGTGCCAGGAATTGGACTTGATGATCCTTATGGATCCCTTCCAACTCGGGATATTCTATGATTCTATAATAATCCTATCCTATCCTATCCTATCCTATCCTATCCTATCCTATCCTATCCTATCCTATCCTATTCAAGGTGGGACCAGCCAGAGATGAATGGTGTTGGAGACTGCACGAACTGAGAACTGATTTCACCCACCCTTCTCTTCTTCTCCTCCAGACCACCCTAGCACACCAGCTGGGACGCGGGGCGTGGCCAACACAAGGTTGTGCAAACCTAAGCAAGCTGGAAAAACTTAGCAGTTTGGGAGCACCTGTCATAGTTTATGTTATTGTGTTGCTAAAGTTTACCAGAGCTATATGCTGGCAAACATATTCACTGTAACTCTATGTGACATGACTGTGCTTGAGCAATTGCAGCTGTATCTTGCAACGCTTATGCCCTTAAAGGATCACTGCCATATGTACATTTACCTAAACACAGTCTCTTTCTTCCCTGGATAATACCATTCTTGTGTGCATTTTTTGCCAAAAGCCATTTGTATCAGAAGTTCTTCAGATAGTAATTTCAAGGCAAAAGAAACTGGTTTATATGTCTTATCTTCACTATTTTGTAAAAGGACCTACTTTCATGCAGATCCTGAAGGTTGCCTCAGTTAGATGATCTGGCCAAAAGAATAAGATCTTAAATAAAATATAGACTGGCAAACTTTAGAGGGAAGCTGGTTTATTTATTTTTAAGTAGTTTGCAGACTCTTAATGAAAAGAATAACACAGCACTCATAGTAGAGACCAGCCTGACTGTTAGATCTGAAACAGAACACAGAACACAGAAATATTTCTTTTATCCTGTACAAGACTTCTGATCTTTTGGGATTAACAGATAAATTCTAGCAAACCATGAAGTAGAAATTAACCCCATGTTCTTTGCCAGAGCTTATCATTATCACAAGTGACTCAGAAGAAACTATCAGTGACAGAGAATTCAAACTGAGACGATATGTTTTTCCTCCTGCTAACATTGCTGAGAGACAGTATGCTCTTGGGGCAGAATGCAAATCTGGGTTTAAAAACCTAAACTACTACAGCAGAAGTTGCCAGGGGTTGTAAATAGCAGTAAGTGAACACATTGGTTCAAGTGTCATCTGTAATAGTGCATAAGTATTAAATATATTGTTTGTTAATCCAAATATACTGCATTAATTTAATGGAGGGTTAGTTCCCATGAGTAGAAAAGAATGCAATGCCTTCAGATAACTACCCATCTAGCAACACTTGAGAGGCAATACAAGGGCTGACCCCTTGTTGAACTCACCAGACCAGGTTGTCAAAGAGGAAAGTCACAGAGAAAATGAGAAGGCAAAGGATTTCAAGCTGGTTAAAAAAGTAGACTTTTCTTTAGGGAATAAAAGCAGCTACTCTTCAGAAATTGCACTCAGATAAAGACCACTCCTACAGTTTATAAAGAAGTCCAGATTCCTAGGTTCCAAGAAAGGGGGGAAAGACACAAGTAAAATAATCATGAATGGATATTTCAGCTGTTACAAACTACCCTTTGTTAGTGTTTTGTATAGTATTTTATATAACAATAACCAAAAGCAGTAAGTATCCACATTACTAGAACCCTAGCAACCTTGTCACTTTTGTTCTGGAATTCTTTTTCATTTTAGTTTATGTCTGTAAATTACACAAACCACATTCCAGTTTTAAAAAGCAGCAAGCCTCATAACCATTATGAAAAGACACAGTTAAATACTTTGAGAAGTCACCAGTCTAGTCGCCATTCTTGTTGCTGGTCATGAAGCAGCTGCAGGAGTTTGAACTGATCCAGGGATTTCACACACCGAATTGCCTTAAGAATTACAAGTAGAATTGCATTCCACTTAGGGATCAGTGATAGCTCAGAGCTGATCCCTACTGGGGTGTGATCAAAAAAAAACAACAGAAGAAAAAATAACCCTGTAGTCAAAATGACAATGCAGTACATATTGTTTTGATAGTACTTTTCTTCCTGAAGGACCATCCTTGTTAATAATATTGTAGTTCTTATTCTTAAATTAGCCCTGTTTATTTAAGGATTGTTTTTTTACCTTGTATACTTCCAGCTAGAAAATATTACTTGTCAGAATAGCCTGCGCTAGTCATGGCAAAATTATTCATCAACACCACTGACCTTCTTTTGTTACCCTAATAAGACGTTCTTAAGCAAGTCTGCTCTAGCCTGAAGATTAGGGCTGGTGATGGTCTTCATACTGGAGTTATAACTGCTCTGTGTACTTTGGGGGATACACAGAGTATCACATCTTTCCATTATGTACTTAGTACATTACTCTCTGAAAAGCATCTTAAAAGTGTAAAATGATTCCTGTCTTCCCAAGCAAATTTATCACTTCAGCAATGGTAGATAACAAGGGTCTCAGGGAGTCCAATCTTAGTTGGATTCAATCTTCTAATTATTTTTGTATTATTTTCTTGACAGGGAACCACTCAAAGTAGTCAATATCCTCACAATCTTTGCAAAGATCTTAGGTTAAAGGTCTTGTGTAGTTGTCACTAGCACAGAAAAAAAAAAAAAAGAAAAAGAAAAAAGTCAAACTAAGGTATTTGATACAATACTATATTTCACCAAATCCCAAGCATATTTGTCACTACTGACCAATAAGAAATTCTACTCTAATCTCATTCAGTCTTAATTTAGCAGTCATCTTTTATTTTAGATTTTTTTTATATGGGTAACAAACATTTGAAAGTAGCCACTATTTTAATTCAGACTAAGTCATAGTATCTTTTGTCTGCAATAAAAGGTTATGTGATACAGTATGCCAAGGGAGGGATATCTACATTGAACATTGGATACAATAGATTTTCATATCATATAGTTAGAAATACACTGTCTCTCTTCTTAGAGAAATCCTCCTTCTGGATGCCTGTGTTTTAGGGTCTTTCTGATAGCTAATACACTGTGACAGGCCAGGAAAATGAGGCCAAAGTTAAAGAAATATCATCCAAATGTTTGGTGTTTAAAATAGCTAGGCCAGGCAGCAAAAAGGCTCCTTACCAGACTACAGAAAAACAAAAGCAGACTGTTAGAATTTATTTTTTTTTTCCTCTCGTCCAATGGCAATCGAATTCCCAGAACTCAGTGTACCCAGCAGAGAATCTCAAAAGCTGTTTTTTAGGGGAAGGCCTGGTCAAAAGCCCATGAAAGTTAGTGAAGATATTCCCACTGACTCTCCTATGCATGGCTTGTTCAATAATTTAATATCAGGTAGGGTTCTTTGTTGTTGTAATTGTTGTTGTATATTGTTATATCTATAAATATTTACATTCCTAAATATATCTGGAAACATATACACATTCTCATCACTGCCATATTAACAGGAAATGTTATGATATAGCTTACACCTTACATGCAAAGACTTGATTGCTACCAGACGTTAATGAGGGAAGATGTCTGGAAGCTGCGTCTCCTTGCAGGAGGAGGCAGAACTGCTCTGAAAGACCTGGTGGTCTCCTGAGGTTACAGAACCAAGTTCACAGGAGAAGAAAACATGGCATTAAATGAGGAAGAAACCTCTCTTAGCTCTATTTCAATCATAGCTTGTCCAGCAGGAAAAATAGCCTCACCCATGAAAGTTATAAGAACTTTTCCAGTCAACACATAGAGGCTTGGCTGCAGTCATGACCAGCATTATTTCTGTTTATCCACTGAGAGTTTAATGCAAAAAGCAGCATAACACAACAGGAACAGAGATATCCACCTTTCTATTTGAATTTTCCTCCTCCTAGGAGAGCACATGAAGTCCCGCCCTCGGCCTAGAACTTGAGGGATCTCCTGAAAATGGAGGAAGGGAGGAAGGGAGAGAACGTGAATGACAGCACTGAATCTGTCTTTCAGTTGCACCAGGGGAGGTTTAGGTTGGAAATGAGGAGAAATTTCTTCTCAGAGAGAGTAGTCAGGCATTGAAATGGGTTGCCCAGGGAGGTGGTGGAGTCACTGTTCCTAGGGGTGTTTAAGGAGAGGTTGGACATGGTGCTTAGGGACATGGTTTAGTGGGTGATATTGGTGGTAGGGGGATTGTTGGAACAGATGATCTTAGAGGTCTTTTCCAACCTTAATGATTGTATGAAAATACAGATGACTACAGTAAGATTATTTTATGACTTTGCTTTGTGAAGAACCTGGACATAGAGGCGTACATTTATTATTCTCTGAGCACATCTCTTGGATTGGGTCTGTTGATAGCCTTAGACAGTGATAAGCTTGCTTTCTGGATCCCAAGTACCAAGATCTCTGAAAAGTACCAAGTTCTCTGAAAAGAACCAATATTATTGAGGAAACTTTTCAATGAAACTGAGATTTTTGATGACTTGATGAAACAGAAAGGGTTGTAGGATACAAAAAATCCTATTGCACTTATGCTATTAATTGTAACAGTGTTGATCCAGCCTTGAACTTATAATTAAAACTAAGTCAATTTTAGTTAACAGCAGTTCTTTAAAAATATTGACTCTCACCACTATATTGGTGGCTATACAGGTATTATCAAATGAACAAGCACTGAAATATTAGCAAGAAATATTATTTCCCACCAGAATCTCTAGTCTAGAGATTCTCTAGGATTAGATTTGGACCTCAGCCATGTTACTAAAGACCTGTTTACAGCAGAACAGATTTTGAATATTTTTCCAGACAACTAAAAAGATAAACAGAGTTTCAGTCATAAATCAAACCTCATCCTTAGTAACAGAACTATAGGATAATTTTAGTGTTCAAGTTCTTAAAACTTAATAAACTCTTAAGCAAACTCCCATCTGTAAAAATACAATCAGTTTTTAACTGATTTCTAAATAATCTCCTGTCTTCAATACCTGGTTCATATTTGTGTTTTCACTTGGGACTGAAAACACTGATGAAACAGTATAGAGCTCTAAATGAAAACAGCCACACGCCTGGGCAACAGGACTGAGTCTGCAGCTCACTGTGGGCAAAACTCAAGTGCTGTAATGCTGAATGTATACATCCCTGACTCATCCCATTTAAAAATAATACTCAGGGTTCTAGCAGATCTTTTATAGCAGCTTCCAGTGGTTACTACAATATAAAGGTGAGCAACTGCCTAACACAGAACCCAATTGCTGACAGCTAATAGGAATAATTGTTCGACCAAATCTTTGAATAGTGAGTCTTAGAATATAACCTGACATGCCTGATTTCATTGACTGACAGTTTTTAGTATTTGAGTAGGTAAAGAGCTGTGAAAATTCTTCACTTCATAAGCATTTTGAAAGTGATTTCTGACATATAAACTTTTGGCAGCAATTTTCAGGGGGGTCATCTAAAATGACTGATATAGTAGTTAGTGTGATGTGGGTGTAGCACATTTAACAGTCACTGAGCTTTGAATATGACACAGTATGATCCTAATTGCAGCACTGCAAGCAAGGCATAAAAGAGTTGCTCATGCTGCTTGACATATATTTTATGACTATGAAAAAAGAAAGACTTCAACTGGTAAAATCAGGACATGGAGCAATACCTCTGCTGCATTATACAGATAAGAAAATGGCATTTAGTGGCAAAGCCAGGACCATTAAAAAAAAAAAAAAAAAGAAAATAAGATAAATCCCACTTGTGTTACTTTTTTAGATCCTAAGTTATATACATTCTATTCACAAATGTCACAAAATGATTACAGCATATTGCAGTTTAGGTTTTCCTACCTGTTAAGAAAATATGGAAGCTGAAGCAGCAAGATTTGGATTCTGGGACCAACTCCAATGCCAAAATTCAGTGGTGTGAAGAATTGCTTCTGTTACGTGTTGTTTTATTATAGCAATGCACATGATTTATACCAGAAGAGCCCTTGGCTCTGTGGTTTTAATTCAGTTCCACTAATGGTTTTTCACTTGAACTGCTCAATGCACATGAACCCAGTGAGCTATTTTTGTGAATAGTTTTGCAGCTACAGAAAGACTAATTGGATAGCACTGTAAAATTCTGCCTGGAAATATTCTTTCTGAAGGGAATCTGGTGAATCTTCTTATCATGTTTTGTATAGGTATGTAAAGTCTGAGATCCAGAAAAACTACCTTTGGCATAAAATCAATAGAAAATATTTCAGATCTGACCTTCTCTTCCCTGACAAACATATTCCAATCAGGTTTCCACATCATTTCTATATTTTTGAAAATTGATAGTGTATTTTCTGATGTGTAATTAAAATTATTATAAGTCAAATATTTGTCCAGAACCGATTTTCATTTAGATTTTTTTTTCTCTCTCCCCTTCCTGTCGAATTTACTATTTAAAACTCTGGCTTCTATTGTCATTTTCTATTCTTCATCTTTTAGAGAAATCAGCACTTCACACCCTAGATTCATGAATACTTTTAAGGTCTAAAGTTGTTTTAAAGTCAGGCGTAGACCTGAAGAAATTCATGGTGATCAGCAAAGCACAGGACTTGTATCTTTCTGTTTTATCTTAATTCTTCATGCTTATGTTTGCATTTGTTCGAGGCTCAGTGAAGCTGTAAGTAATCCTCTCCTTTTCTCTGTCATCTATATTTTTTAAACTGCTTTTTTGTGCTAAACTTCCTCTCTGTTACTGGGTTGGCCCAATCATTTCATATATAGAGAGGATGTGATTATTTTAAAACAGAAGTACTGATGTGGAAAACAACCCCAATCTTCATTCTTTTGTATGAATATTTCTGTTTGCTCTGCCAGTAATCTCGAGGGTGCTGCCTAGTGCTTGCTATTCTGCATGAACCGCATGTAGGCGGAACGTGTATGTCCACGTAGTACATCTCCATGGGCTGGCCTAAGGGTGAGGGAGCAAGACTCTATTCACATTGATAAAGTAGCAACAGATCACAGCAGCATTTAAGTGTTGATACGGCTTCAGTTTGCTAGTAGGGGATTAAAGTCTTGCCCAGTGAGCAACCAAATGCAGCAACAGAGCAAGGTCAAGTATGAACTGCATCATGAACAGGCAACAGAAGAGTTTTCCAGTCTAATGAAAACCAGTAGCTCAACTGAGAAATATCTGGTACTGGTGTTGATTTCTAAATAATATCTGAAGTCTTTGGAAAGATTCATTCATTCTAAGCCTGAAATGAATATTTACCAGTGTTCCAGTCCTACAATGTTGACACTTTTCCCAAGAATTACAGTGTATTATCTCTGACATGGTGAAGAAAAGACCCATCTTGCCTCTGTCTTACCAGCCCAGTCCTCTTCGGATCAAGTCTCCCTTCCATATAATTTGACCTGCAATAGCTGCTTAATTCACATGTTTGGAGACCCATATCTGCTGCATCCTGGTGCCCTGCCAGGGCAAGAACCATTTTAGAACAAGTCACTCCATGTACACCTCAATTCCTACAAAATAAAGAGATAAGCCAATAAAATAGAGGCTGAACAAGAGATTCTAGAGAATCAGGAATCAGGACACTAAAGCATACCCCAACAAGCTGTGGCATGAGACCAGGCTCAGGCTGTGCCCTCTATTGTCAGGAACAAGATTTCCCACCACATCACTTCGGCAGGAGCAGTCTGTCCTGCGGTGGGCAGTGAAAGCCGAGGCTAAGGAACAGTCCCTCTTTCCCACAGATATTAGGAAATTGTATATTGCCTTTGTTCTGGAAAGGTGACATCTACATCCTTGCTAGATGACAAGGGAACTCATCAGCCATGTAAGCAACCTCACTGCCTGTCCTAATGAAGAACTTCCAAAAAAGTATGTGAGGTGCCAGGGGCTCTGGACTTTGTTTGGCTCTGAGGTGCCTCCTGCCTGTGGATGGGCTTCAACAACTGAAATCTAGGCTCAGATGAATCAAAAGATGGTTTCACCTGTCAGACAATGTAAATATACTTACATGTGTTTTATCACAGTATGTGGTTCAAATTTTATTTAATTCTTTTATACATTTAGTGACCAAGGTATTAACAGATGAAAACCTGATCAGACTGGGAAACTTCATACTAAGTATTTTTCTATTGATGATTTCAATTTCAAACCAAGACTATTTGTGCAACAATAGCAACAAGGAGTCCCAACCAACTGTCTGGCCACTGTGGAGACCAGTGTGCAAACAAAACACAAAAAGATGGCCCTTCCCCCAAATTAAATCCCAAATGAAATTGCAGAGAGAGAAGTCAAAACTGAGTTTTAGGGAATAACATGTCAAACACAGTATACATACAGTTTTGACTTATATAGAAATGTATATAATATAGAAGTTGTTAAAGAAAAGTCTTCGTCCATTTTAAAATTTCAAAAGGAAAAATTATATATTTTTTTACACTCTAGGGTGATCCATGAGGTTAAGCTGTATTTTAATGATCTGATTTACCCAGAGTATCTGAAACATCATGAGGACATGCCATGCGTTCTATTAAGCCTGGGATCCAACATGAGCATGCAGAAGCACAATGAAAGCCATGCCAGTTACACAGAAGCTGCATGAATGAGATCTGTGTATCTGAAAAGCTCATGGGAAGGATAAATTATTTCAAGGTTGATTTAATGAAAAGAAACAAGGTGAATGATTTTTCTGATTTCCAGTTCTCTAAAATGAGGAACAATGCTTACCCATGATTTTTCCTGAAGTGATAGACACAGGGAGAAAAGTGAAAAAATTAACTAAGGTGAATTAAAAAAAAAACCACTATTATGTCTATAGAGGAATTGTAGATGGATATTTTAATTTTCAGCATTTGCACTTAACTTTTGTTACTACTGGCAAGAGTAACAGCTTAGTCATAATTTAAACTTTAATAAAAGTGGTTTAGTTATTTGACTTTATTTTCATTTTGAAAATTAAATAGATATATATATGAATTTTATGGAAGGTAAGTGCAAGAAAATTAAATACATAAATTGAAACTGTTCTGGTGCCAAAAATAGTAAAAAGCGATACCATGGGACATATCCCACAAATATTTCTATCAGTATGTTTATCTCACTGATCTACATGAGATTTGCAGTGTAGAGAGTCTGTAGGATTCATCAGAAGATGGCCTGAGAAGTTATCATTGACATAAGAGAAAGATGACAATTAGGCTGCAGCAAACAGAATTAAATTTTGATTTTATTTGAAAACAAAGCATGAGCCTACACGAATGATAGCGTATCTGTTTCAACCTTCACAAATCTCTCAGAAAAGCCTGAAGTCTCATTTTATAACATAATTCAATAATAAAACTTTTAAAATTTTCAAATGTATTCTGATATACTATTTGGTTCATAACTTAACGGATGAAAAAAGTGAGAAAGTCAGCCTTTTGCAGATTCTGGGAGAACAGAACCTGATGGAAAGGAGAACAGAATTTAATGCAGATACAAATAAAAAGAAAAATCTTTCCAGTTCAGATTGACTTAATCAAGGTCAAGCCTGTTTTCAGGTACTCATTACTGCACAGATCTGCGTTCTATTTTTTTTTTCTCCTTTCATTTTTTTAATACTTGAGATTAAAAAAAAAAAAAAAAGAGCAAAGAGCATCAACATCTACTTTGAATACTTCAGAAACAATCCATAAATCTCCATATAAGCACTTAATGCATACTTTTGTATGCTCTTAGAATACGATTGGTGGTTCTCTCTTCATGAGAGTTCATACTTACTCTTCTGCCCCCTCTCCTCCATTTCTTTTTTAATTTTTTTGAAACATACAACAAAAAATTTCTTTTGTGGAGATATTTCTTTCTTTCTGGATTTCTGATTGTTTCCACTGATAGACACAGAATTTTACTTAACCCAGAAGTATGCATTTATCCTACTGAAGGTAAGTTATCCATAAAAATGTAGTGTTAATTTTCAGATTGTAGTGATGTTACTGTAAATATTTTAAAACAAAAATTTGCATTTTTACACATTTTTTTCTTAATATTTAGTTAAACTAAATATAGTTTGTTGATTTTTTGTACCTACCAAAGAAAGCAATTTCAATTTAAAAACTGTAATATATACCAATTTGAAGAAATACAACTGCTTAAACTCTTTCTCTTTAAAATAAACCCATTGTTTCAGGAGCTGTAAGAATTGCCATTATTGCAAACTCTTTTTGTATACCAACATCAACAAATCCAAGTCATCAAACCAAGCCAAAACCTCAAGACAAACACTCCTCAAGCTGGTGGCAGAATGTAGGGCTTGTGACTTCCATCTTGGAGCAAGCTGAATTCTGCTGGCTGGTTTTCTTTCCAGAACACAGCTTGTGGGTGCAGAACCCAGGCACCAGTGGCATTGCGCCCCAAGCCACCACACAGGGTCAGTTGCTCCCTATGGGTACCATAGGGTGCCAGCAGCCAGCCACACCACCTGCCTGCTCATCAGCCCTGTTGGGGTTGTGGTGTGGATCTACAAGTCACAGGAATGCCTAGCACACAAAAGCATCAGGCCCGATTCTACCCCACTCACTACAGAAAGGAACTGATGGCAGGTGTGGTCTTTGTAGTGAGGGCTCACATAAAGGCTCTCATCTAGAACTGCAGCCTGACAGCAGTAGGTATTTGTGCACCACTCTGTTCCAAAATTATTTAAATACTAAATGAAAAGTAGCCCTTCTCTCTTTCTCTCTCTCTTTTTTTTTTTTTTTCCTCCGGTGCCTTTAAGGTTAATGGGCTTGATTCTCCTCTCCAAAAGACATACCTGATTAACAGTCATTAAGCTTCATTGACCAGCTAAGTTTCACTCAGAAAAAACATTCAGAAAACAAATGGAAATGACAACTATATACAAAAGGTTCCTGGTTATGGAGCTTCTTTTCAACTATGTATATTAACCAAATCATTTATTTCAAGTATTGAACATAAAAAAAAAAAAAAGCTTGTCTTTCAATAGGCAATCTGTCAGTAAAACAAAATCTATTTTCTTGATACCTTCATTATTTTCAATTAAAATATGGCTTTAGGCTCACCTTAATTGATATGTATTGAGAATGAGAGATTTGTCATATAATCATCCTTTCTGGGCCCAGTCAACCAGATATTTATTTGATTCTTTTCCTCATTTAACTGGAAAAAGATCAGTCTGAGGACTTATGGGACTAACTTTCTCCATTACCGACTAACCTGCCAAAAAGGAAACTATGTCATATCACATCAGTACACCAGTAACAATTTCTTTAGAGAAAACCAGATTTCTAATCCCACAAAATTACCTCAGGAGAGTTCACTTACCAGATGGCACTTTTTTTCCAAGAGTTTCCACAAATGTCATAGCACAGTCCATTTTTATCTAAAGTATTTCAGCAATTTCAAAATTCCTATTGATTTAGTGGATTTCTCCTTTCATAATAATAAAAGTTGTCATTAAAACAGATTTATAACACTTAGGTCGCTAGTTTATATGCTATATTAGTATTTGCATCTTTGCTGACCAAAGCAGTTTGTGTTCTTAGGTGGTTTTTTTTTTTTCTGTTTTTGCAAAATTCCTTTCATGCACTGTGGAGGCAAGCCAATAGATATAAGCACAGACACACAATAATTATCCAGCATTTCATCCTACTATTGATCTGTCCTCCAAACTCCCATTGATATGCAGGATCAAGCACATCTTTGCCAGATGGGATTTTTCCAGACTAACCCCTTAAAATTTCACAATGCTATACAATGGCACCATTTATCACCTTAAATGTAAAAGTAACAGTGCAATTTAACTGTACACTCAGATTTGTTGATCAAATCTTCAACAGGAATTCACAGAATCACAGAATCACAGAGTCGTCTAGGTTGGAAGAGACCTCCAAGATCACCGAGTCCAACCTCTGACCTAACACTAACAAGTCCTCCACTAAACCATATCACTAAGCTCAACATCTAAACATCTCTTAAAGACCTCCAGGGATGGCGACTCAACCACTTCCCTGGGCAGCCCATTCCAATGCCTAACACTTTCAGTAAAGAAGTTCTCCCTAACATCCAACCTAAACCTCCCCTGGCACAACTTTAGCCCATTCCCCCTCGTCCTGTCACCAGGCACGTGGGAGAATAGACCAACCCCCACCTCGCTACAGCCTCCTTAAAGGTACCTATAGAGAGCGATGAGGTCTCCCCTGAGCCTCCTCTTCTCCAGGCTGAACAATCCCAACTCCCTCAGCCGCTCCTCGTAAGACTTGTTCTCCAGACCCCTCACCAGCTTCGTTGCCCTTCTCTGGACTCTCTCGAGCACTTCCATGTCCTTCTTGTAGCGAGGGGCCCAAAACTGAACACAATACTGGTGCAGCCTCACCAAAACCGAGTACAGGGGGACAATCACTTCCCTAGACCTGCTGGCCACACTGCTTCTTATACAAGCCAGGATGATGTTGGCCTTCTTGGCCTCCTGAGCACACTGCTGGCTCATATTCAGCTGCCTATCAACCAGTATTCCCAGGTCCTTCTCGGCCAGGCAGCTTTCCAACCACTCATCTCCCAGCCTGTAGCGCTGCTTGGGATTGTTGCGCCCCAGGTGCAGGACCCGGCACTTGGCCTTGTTGAACTTCATACAGTTGACCTCAGCCCATCGGTCCAGCCTATCCAGATCCTCCTGCAGAGCCTTCCTTCCCTCAAGCAGATCGACACATGCACCTAACTTGGTGTCATCTGCAAACTTACTGAGGGTGCACTCGATCCCCTCGTCCAGATCATCGATAAAGATATTAAAGAGGACTGGTCCCAGTACTGAGCCCTGGGGAACTCCACTAGTGACTGGCCTCCAACTGGATTTGACTCCATTCACCACAACTCTTTGGGCCCGGCCATCCAGCCAGTTTTTAACCCAACGAAGCGTACGCCAGTCCAAGCCACGAGCAGCCAGTTTCTTGAGGAGAATGTTGTGGGAAACGGTGTCAAAAGCCTTACTGAAGTCAAGGTAGACCACATCCACAGCCTTTCTGACATCCTCTAAGCGTGTCACTTTGTCATAGAAGGAGATCAGGTTTGTCAAGCAGGACCTACCTTTCATAAACCCATGCTGACTGGGCCTGATCGCCTGGTTGCCCTGTAAGTGCCGTGTGATGACACTCAAGATAATCTGCTCCATGAGCTTCCCTGGCACTGAGGTCAAACTAACAGACCTATAGTTCCTCTGGTCTACCCTCTGGACCTTCTTGTAGATGGGCGTCACGTTTGCTAGCCGCCAGTCGACTGGGACCTCCCCTGATAGCCAGGACTGCCAATAAATGATGGAAAGCAGATTGGCCAGCTCCTCCACCAGTTCGCTCAGTACCCTCGGGTGGATCCCATCCGGCCCCATCGACTTGCGTACATCCAAGTGCTGTAGCAGGTCGCCAACCATTTCCTCGTGGATAGTGAGGGCCACATCCTGCTCCCCATCCCCTTCCACCAGCTGAGGGTACCGGGTATCCAGAGAACAACTGGTCTTGCCGCTAAAGACTGTGGCAAAGAAGGCATTGAGTACCTCAGCCTTTTCTTCATCTTTTGTAACTAAGTTTCCCCCCTGCATCCAGTAAAGGATGGAGATTCTCCTTAGTCCTCCTTTTTGTGTTGATGTATTTGTAAAAACTTTTGTAATCTTTAACGGCAGTAGCCAGATTGAGCTCCAGATGAGCTTTGGCCTTTCTAATTTTGTCCCTGCACAGCCTCGCAACATCCTTATAGTCCTCCTGAGTAGCCCGCCCTCTTTTCCAAAGATTATAAACCCTCCTTTTTCTCCTAAGCTCGAGCCACAACTCCCTGTTCAGCCAGGCTGGTCTAGTTCTGCACCGGCTCGTCTTTGGGCACGTGGGGACAGACCGCTCCTGAGCCATTAAGATTTCCTTCTTGAAGAGTGCCCAGCCTTCCTGGACTCCTCTGCCCTTCAGAACCTCCTCCCAAGGGACTCTGCCAACCAGTGTCCTGAACAGCTCAAAGTCAGCCCTCCGGAAGTCCAAGACAGCGGTTTTACTGGTCCCCTTCCTGAGTTCGCCAAGAATAGAGAACTGAACCATTTTGTGGTCACTCTGCCCAAGACAGCTCTCGACCACCACATCTCCCACCAGTCCATCACTGTTTGTGAACAGAAGGTCTAGCGGGGCACCTCCCCTGGTAGGCTCTCTAACCAGCTGTGTCAGGAAGCTATCTTCAACGTTCTCCAGAAACCTCCTGGACTGCTTTCTCTGGGCTGTGTTGTGCTTCCAGGATATGTCTGGGAAGTTGAAGTCCCCCACGAGAACAAGTGTTGATGATTTTGCAACTTCTGCCAGCTGCCTGTAGAACTCCTCATCCGTCTCCTCATCCTGGTTTGGTGGTCTATAACAGACCCCCAGCAGGATGCTTGCCTTGTTGGCCTTCCCGCTGATCCTAACCCATAGGGACTGAACCTTATCATTCCCAGCCTCAAGTTCCACAACATCAAAACACTCTCTAATGTAGAGAGCCACACCACCACCCCTTCTGTACTGCCTGTCCCTTCTGAAGAGCTTATAGCCAGACATTGCAGCACTCCAGTCATGAGAGTGGTCCCACCCACATTTCTGTGATGGCAACCAAGTCATAGCCTGCCTGCTGCACGATGGCTTCCAGCTCCTCTTGTTTGTTACTCATGCTGCATGCATTAGTGTAGATGCACTTCAGTTGGGCCATTGCCTTCTCCCCCAGCCTTGCCATTTTTTCCCCCAGGAAAGAATGATGCAAGATTCTAGTGCATGATTATATACACTTCTTAACTGTTTTCATTTTTTTTATTTTTTAACTGCATGTGTAAGCCTAACAATAATATTTTGTGTAAAGTACAACCTTCATAGTTGGTGTAAAATACTGACTTGTCCCAGGAAACAAAAAAACAATCTGAAAGACATAATATAGGGATAATAAACAAACATTGAGTGTTTTTTTTTTGTTTGTTTGTTTGTTTTTCCTGAGCCAAAGACCCTGGAAAAGCCTCTTTTTCATCAATTCTCTAAAGAACAATTTTACCACCTTCCAATATTGCTCTACCTAGTTTCTAGTTTTCTGTTGCACAAAATCAGAATTGTTTTCCTGTTTTTTATCTTTTCCCTTCAAAACTGAGATTCTGTCTTGAAGAAGGCCCTAGGATCTTTCTGAGTCTGAATTGTCTTCCATATTTAAAAATGTGTTCATTCTAAAGCCAAGATTAAGGACTTAGGAAGGGAAGGATTCAGAGGATTCAGTGGCTGCATATCATTCTGGGTTGGTTTTGTACTACAGACAAAATTTTATTTGCCATGAAGACAGCAGATTTTTGTAGGCAGAACACATAGCCAGAAAAGGCAAGAGAGTAAATTGAACTTCTTAAATGGTTTTGCTAGGATAAAAAGAAAATTGACTTGGTTACGCCCGTACGATATTGTGCAAAATGTATTTATAATTTAAATACATCTTTCATTAATATAGTAATAATTAAATCAAGGTTAATTTTTACAAATCTTAATCATCTTCAGGAAGTTTTCTTTCCAGAAATATCCCTGTATATAATCTGTAAGTCAAAATCATACTCATGGATACTAGTGACATATTATTTCACCCTTGTACGAAAGTTATTACCTCTCATCCATAAGAAGACCTTTTTAACCAACACGAATCATGTCTGCTCTCAGCAGTGACATGGAAACAAGAGGCTAAAAGCACTGGAATAAGAAACAGCCTGAGTTAGCAAACAGCAGTGAAACTCATATGAGTGGAGAGTGCTCCCAAATGCAAACTACCACATCAAAATTGAATGCTACACTATTAACAGCCCTGGCCAGTGTTCACTGTGGCTCTGCTCTAAGGTGTAAACCTCAGGTGGCAAGGCAAACAGTGCCCTGAAGACTTCATAACACAAAGAGGTCAACTGGTCAGCACAGCATTAAAGGATAATGTAAGTTAGGATAATAAGGATAAAGGATAATGTAAAGTAAGTTACAAATACAGAGCAGTATTTGCAAAACACAATTGTGTGTTGTTTCCTCAATCCTGTATTTTACCAGATGCACTTTAAAGTAATGTAAAGGCAATTGAAAGCCAAAATAATCAAGAGATCGCCCTGATAATCTTGAGGTAAGATCACTGTTTCCAATTACTTTCCTCCAGGTAAATATGGGGGCAAAGGGGGGGGGGGGGGGGGGGGGGGGCGTGCACAGGCTTTCCTTACCAAACCTGCTGTTTAATACAGTCCTGGTAGGGGGAGTTACTGCTTGCAAAGCATAATACAGCCACCCAGCTAAGTATTCTTATGCCGGAAGATCAGCACGTACAAAACCAAAGGCTGAAGAAGGGCCAAGTTGCCTTTTCTGATGAGCTGTCCTGTATAATCCTCAGCTGCAAACTGAAATTACAGCCCTGTAGTCTAAATTCCAGTATGTACCAACATTATCTTTGCTTTACACCAACAGTTAATTTTCTCTCTTTTCCCTTGTCCGTGTGTTTTGACTTCACTTTCAGGTTACATTCAGCATATTGCTGAGTTTCTGGGTGTCTGAGAGGCACAAGTCTGTGTGATGCCAAGTGCTGGAGAAGTTTAGAGCAGGCATGGGAGAGCTGAACCAGTGATCAGGACCAGACTGCAGTCTCTGTTTACATGATCCCCAAGGCCACTGCTCCGTCATTGCTGAACCTCAGAAGATCCATGTTATTGCCATCCCAACAGGGTTTTTTATTCCTTTTCATAGAAGAGAGTTGACTGTAACTCCATATAAAATTAAGCTGCTTCAGGAAGAAGTACCAAAAGCAAACAAACGGCACAGGGCAGGACTTTGCACTGGAAGCAGAGGCAGGCTGTAGAATGGCTTCTCAGAAAGCAGATATTGAAGGTGATGTGCTATGGTTATCAGTACACTTAAGGATAAGCATAGAAACACAGAAATGGCAGAAATCATTTGAAATCAAAAATTTTCTTTAAAAAAGGGAAGAGGAACAATGAAGCAGTTTTATATCTTGGTATCACCCTATTAAATTCTACTGCAAAAAAAAAAAAAAAAAGAAACATTAAGATGCAATTCTACTTGGAATGTATGCATATAGTTGGGTGAAATATAAGCCACGCTAAAATTAATAAGAAACACTAAGATCAGTATAACCAGTATTTCAGACTGTGTGTGGTGAACAGATTACATACCCAGAGACCAAATATGTTTGTGAATTCATGATGAATTCTTCCACATTAACTTTATCTTTTTTTTTTTTTTTCAAAAGATCACGTTGTTTCTCGTTACCAGCACTTTCTGTAGTTTTATGGATTTGATTGAAACCTGATTAAAAAAAATAAATAGGATGCAGCAGGTAGCATGTGACGGAAGCTGAAGAGTTATAGAAACCAGGCTACAAGTAAAACTGGGCTTCATTATTTCTCCTGCTTTGTATGCTGATAAGGTGATTGACTGATCCAGTGCTGAAATACTATAATTGGTTGACAAAGAGAGGCAATAATTAAGGAGTATCTACCTTCCATTTACTCAGGAAGGGACAAAGAATATGTTCTTCTGTCGTATGCAACATGTCAGTGTTATATCTTTCAAATAATATTGGTTGTATCTTTTTTTTTGTCAATATTTGTACCTTTCTTATAACATTGACTTCACTAGACACCTATATTCTATTATTATCTTATTGCAGTTTCTAAAGATTTACAAACTCTCATATGCTCAGGTCCTTCAACATTATTGTGTTTCTGTTGCCACATTCCTTCTATCCAGTACATACAGGTTCAGTGTTGTTTACCTACATGTGCCATTGCAGCACCTGCAAAACAAATAAAACAAAAAGAAAGAAGCTTTGAAAAAATCTGATAAAAATTACAGAGAAACTGCTTTATACCAAATATATTTTTGCTAGTGGGTGATTACAGTGTATGAGATATTATTAGCTGCATAAGAAAATATTTATCTTACTATTTCATATGTGTATTCACATCTTATTCTAATTTTCAAATGACAAGGCAAAAGACTTCTGTGGCTGACATTAATTATTTACCTGTTAGTAACTGAAACACTGCGATTGCTCATTCATTAGGTTACATAGGTGCAACATCTGTGTCCAGTTAGTCCACATAAATGAATTATATCTTTTAATATTATTTCACATTTTGCTTTCACACCCACAGCTGAATGAAAGCCGGGAAAGGGCCCCAATATCTCCTTACCCTGGAGCATACAAACAGATTGAGAAGAGTGTCATCTGCACGTGTTACTGCAGCAGCCTTCCCTTTGTTGTCAAACTCGACTCGGATTCATTCCAAAATATCCAAGTCCAAACCTAATTTCTGGCAGGACCTGCAGGATCAAATATGTCTCTTTGGCATTCACTTCCTGTGGGAAAGCCTCAAAAGGACAATGCGTGACAGCCAAACTAATTATCAGTTTCAGTGAGTGAAGGTCAGCAAGTGTAACATCTGCCTTGCTGGTGCTTGCCTACACATTCATGCGCAACTTCCTGCTTATTCAGAAGTCACAAAAACTCACAGAATGAACAAGATCCCACAGGAACCCTCTGCTTCCATAGACATGGAGACTGACTGTTTTCTTATTCATTTGGTAATATATATATATTTTTTTTGTAAATATGGAATATGACTGACTGAAGTAGCTGTGTGGGTCACAACCACTCGTTAGATTTTTTTTTTTATTTGATTATACAAAGATCAGGAGGGGGGAGATGACCAACAAGACTTAGACAAGACATAGGAATATTTCTTCTGTCTTTTATAACACATGCTGATTCACTGAGCTAAGAAAAATTATTATCATTTCCATAACGCCTTTCCCTTGAAAAAAAAAAAGGGGGGGGGGGAGGGGGGAGGAAAAGAAAAGAAGCTGCCTCATCATGTCATATAAATTAATATAGCTCTGTCTGATTAATGTTGAGTACCCGTCCCCTTCTGCTTATAAAAAACACATCTTCAGAATGTCATCCATACAATAGAGTAATTTCCATAACAAATCTGAAATGCTGTTGAAAGAGCACTCTGCCATGATCTAGAGGAATGACCTAAACACACCGTGAACAACTTTAAGAAATGCATTTGGAATGCAATTTTTAAAGTTTTATCACATATTACACTATTTGTATGAGTCCACGGCTAAATTTTACAACCTGAAAAGATAATTTTGAGTTCAGAGAGAACACCCTCTGTTACAGAGGTCAAACTCTTTGCTCTGGAAATTTGGAAACTTGGAAGCCAGTAGGCAAGAAATCATTAAGGAAAAAAAAAACAAACCACAGATATTTCTGCAGCTGTCACCCATTAGATTTATGTTTTGATCATTTTAGTTTCAAAAACTAATTTTGTTTAGTTTGGGACAATATTTCTGAAGTTTACTAAATAATATTCCCTTTAATAAACCGTATGAAAGTCATTCGGTGCATCTGACTCCAAGTAGCCTCCAGTAAATTAACTTTCAAGGTACAACAGACCAGACATGAATTTCCACACAGAAGCAGTGGAGTTGAAGTGGCTGAGAGGTACTGCTCACCAACAGGTACATTTTCCATCACACAGTTGGAAAGCCATTGGGTACTTCCACAGTCCCACCCGAACAGTGACAAGCAGTCCTTTAACACTACGAAAGGCGATCATCGTTAAAAACAGGAAAGACTACAGATATCTCACTATATGTAGTTCTTCTAATAGCCTTCCTCTTTCTTGAGTTATTAGCACGTTCTCCTTTTTTTTTTTTTTTTCTCCATGCTTCTCCAGTATTAATACTGAACAGCAAAACTACAGAAAGTTATGCTCATCAACACAGGAGATAAAATGTTTTAAGCTCTGGATGAGGTTTTTAAAAGCGATGAGACAAAGTCATGTTTGTTAGCTAAAATTGAGTGTTTAGGAGCTAGAAAATTTTCGTATTTCAATTTGACGTTTTAGTGAGAAATGGGAGTATGTATAAGTGCAATTGCAGTATTATAAAAACAAACTGTGAAAGGTATAAACAAAAGAAGGCATTAGTTGCTGTGTAAAGTAACTCTAGTAGGTAGGTTAGGAAAATCAGTTTCATAGAGATGTATGTAACTTAATTCAAGATGTGCCTAAGGCAACAACAAAAAAGGTTAAACTCCCATCTTCAATCAAATTTTATATTCTTGCCAGATGATAATATTTCATATTCTTGTATTATGTTAGTTAAACACAATAGAACCAGGAGGCATCAAGATGAGGCACCGGGATAAGGTCACATTTCTACTTGCTGTGCACAGACAGAGCACAAAACACATAGCAAGAGATGTTTGTTCCATGAAGTTAGAGTATGTAAAACAGAAAACAATACTTTTTCTTTCTTACCTAGTGTAATTTCATGTATACACCATACAGCTTGTAAGTATTCTGACTGAATTAAACTACGAACGTCACTCATTAAACACAGGTGTAGCTTTCCACCCATTAGGTTTTTATGCTCTGTGAAGTTTTATGAAAACTTTCATTGCAAGGGAAGATATTTTTGATCTTCATTTACAGGAAATTACATGAGTGGCGTGTTCCTTTAATCTTTATCCTTTGAATAAATTAGTGAGCAGTTTTTTATTAATTAATAAATACTAAGTGTTTGTTATTAATGATCATTCTCTTGTCATTGTCCTGGATTATAAAAAGTGTTTATTAGATTAAAAAAAAAAAAAAAGGCATGATTAATAGTTGTGTTTATTAGGGTAAATTCTAATTAGTCTATAGATAGTGTGCTCCACTATTGTAACTGCATATATAAACACAGCAGAAGAGAAAGACACGTAACATAAATAAACTGAGGAATGCAATTGCAGGAGCTGTCATGGCTCCACAATATTTCAGGAAAGCACTATTTAACAAGGATTAGCCAGCTGGAAAAACAGCAAAAGAAAAGAGGATGACTATATCAGAGGAAAAGAGAAGAAGAAGGGGAGCAAAATTTTGTAAAGTACAGCTGAAGTCTGGTAAGACAGGAAGGAGAGACAGCTGCAAGACACAGAAAAATTTTACACAGCAGAAGAAAATGTCCAAAACTGTTGAGTACTCTGTCTTCCAGTTAACACCCACACGTCTATAGCTGGCCTGCTACACTTCTGTCTGATGACTTCTACTTTTTCCAGTCCCAAATATGGTGGAGTTTGGGAGCTGGAAACAAGTTCTCATAGAAAGACCACATGAGATTTATGGGTACAGAGGAAAGATCTCACATGTGGCCTGTTAGTCATTTTTAAGATAGGAAAACTATAACTTTGGCTTAATTCTACTGTACCACTTTCCTGTGTACAAAAGCACGTGCTAGCTTAGGGTGACAGCTAACCTGCTGCAGAGCCAAGACAGTCTCAAACTCTAATATCCATGAAAATATATTGCATGCATAAAATATTTCAGCACAGCTTAATCATAGGCATAGGTAACCCAGCTGGTAAGAAAGCTGGTCAGTCTTTTGCTGAAAAATTGTTTAAACCGAAAATGGCTTCTCCACAAATTCTCACAGAGAAAAAATATGCTTTCAACAAGCCTCTTAAAATGTAATCTTTTTTATATCAGTGATAGTTCACTGGGGGGGGGGGGGGCGAAGACATTTTACCTATTTTAATATAAATCTTCATTTTCAATATTGCTGAAAACATGTAACTTCTGAACAACATGAGTAAGAGCATGCAAAATGTGCTCTTGAGCAATGGTCCATTGATAAATGAAAGATTAGATGAGATCACTACTCTGTTAAATAAGGAAACACTCTCCCTCACTGCCTGAGAGAAATTGAACAGTCATAGTCATTTGGCAACTTTCAAAAAACAGCCCACTTCCATTATGTGAAATTGGATTATTAAGTGTTTTTTTCCAGAATCATAACTTCAGAAACCAATCTCTTTATACATAGGATTTAAGATTTTATGTAGCACCTACTTTTCCTTTAAAGCAAAAAAACTAAAAATACGTATTTGGTTACACTTTTCTAGGATGGGAAATTTTATCTTAAAAACCTTAATTTATAAAAATTTTTATAGCCTTTTTTTTTTTTTTTTTAGTCCCACCATTATTTTTGTCACTGGAATGCATGGGGAGCATAGCTGTCTGCCTGGTATAGGTAGGAAGGTCTTGTGTTCTCAGCTTTTTGAACTAGGTATGCTTGCCTGCAATATGTTTGCCAAGCAAAATACCAAGTCTCATCTGAGCACAATTTTTCTTCTGATCCAGCAAGATCCTCATTCACATGCTTACTTTTAAATATTTCAGAAGACCCAGAGAGGTTACTGGAAGTATATGCTTATGTGTTAACTCATGACAAATGTAGGAGATGGCGAGGGAACATTTTCATCTATCACATCAATATATGCTTCTGTGCTCTTCAGAATTGGGTTTAGTTTTCAGATTCATTTCACTGAATAACGTTTTGAGAAATATAGTCTAACTTTGATCTTGAGATAATGTGGAAAGAAACACACTTTTACTTTCAACTAAATAATATATAAGGAAAAATGACTGTAAGCTAAGCTTCCTATTAAATCTAGAAGTCTTTAGTTGAGTCATTTATATGCAGTTCATGAGGTCAAACAATTTACTTTTTTTTATGGTTAATTACAACTTTTGAAGGAAACTAAAAGGCTTTCATATTGTGTGTCTGCTAATAATTACCAGTAATGTGATTAAATTCATGTTTAATGCTGATCTAAATTAGCTCATTAGCTTGTATGGATGTTTGAAAACCTCCAAAGATTGAAAAATATTCAGCTTTCATTATATTCCTGATACAGATCTCTCAGACTGTGGCTACCACATTCATTACCTTCTGTATACATAGTACTGTATGGAATATCACTTGTTTCAAAACAATTATTATGCAAATCCCAAGATCTGCTTGCTTGACACTCCCCAGTGTCAATGAAATCTTGTTTAGCTTAAATAATCATTTGGGAGCCATTTACGCTGTGAATGAATATTACAGATTTTGTACAGTAGGGAACAATATTTTCTTGCATCAAAGATTAACAGGAAAAAGAAAACATCAACAGAAGAATAATTTCAGTTCCCTGTAAGTAAATTCTGGTGACTAGATTTTTTTTTCTTTTCCTGAAGTTTACATTACTGATGAAAAACAAACAAAATGACAACAACAACAAAAAAACAGTTTTATCTTTTTTATGCTGCCTATTTTTCTTGTACTGGGAAGCTTATCATGGACTGATTTCAATGACATTCATCAGAGAGGTAAGCACTTCTGATAAGTACATAGCTTTGTTGTCATCATTCCAACTCTATAGAGTTGGAAAAAAAAACAGTAAATCTTTCGAAATGATAGGTATATATATATATATATAAAAAGATAAAACAACACGTCCTATAGAGAAATAGCAAATGCTTAATTACACATCTATATTATAAAACTTTTTACAAAGATGTGCAATTATATACTTACATGACATTAAAGTAATAAAGAGATAGACAAAAAATTATCTCAATGGAGCATGTTCTTTTATTAAGCAAAACTCCAAAGAAAATCTGAATTTTATAGTCAACTTTCTGGGACCAAAGTTTCATCTGCATATGAAATCTAGTCTTAATCTTGATTTCTTCAGTTAAAATTTGGCTTTATGATCATACAGTTTTTGTAACTCAATTTCTTGGAATACTGAGTGCTGTATTTAAAAACAAACAAACAAACACAACAACCAAAAACAACAACAACAACAACAAAAACCTTCATGGCATTCATTGAAGCCAAAATTTAAGATACAATTAAGTTGATTCCTTCTAACAAAGCACCACAACAAGTTACTAGAAGAAAGCTTTTTGCTCTTACTTCTCCATAGTGAAAACAGTTACTCTATTAGTAGTGCAAGATTAAAATATATAGCTGTAAAAATTTTCACAATTCAGAACTGCTAGCACATGAGTTTGTTATTAGATAAGCCCCCAAACTTTTAGCTACATATTGTATTTGCTCTTTGTTTTCACTAGTTATTTCTAAGAAATATTTTATAAACAAATTTAGCAACTAGTAGTCACATTCTTAAAGTGAAAAGAATAGCTAAATTGCTTCCTGTCATCATTAGTTCCCAAATTTCATTATCTTTTTCTTCAGAATAGATATCATGGGTTACATTTTATTTATCATTTCAGTGCCACAAATAACCCACAAAACAATAAAAAACACAAATATAGTTAAGCAAAACATATTCTGTTGTCTAGTAACCATTACCCTTCCAGACATTATAATTCAAACATGATCTATATATTGATGAAAACAAAACAAAACAAAACAAACATCCCCCGCCCCCCCCCAAAAAAAAAACACACAAAAAAAAACCTGCCAACATATTAATCATCCAGCTGATGTAGGCAATTTATCTTCCATATCTGCAAATTTCAAAGCCAGGATCACTCCCTATTTATGATAAAACTCTTTCCCAAGTGGTCATCAAAAACAAGGGCTTTCTATATTTGCTGTGCAGGTCACCAGCAGTTGATGTAATTGAGAATGCCTCACCTCTGGCAGTCAAGAGCAGTCTCTTCTACTGCTTTGAAATGTTTCAATTTAGATGCAGTAGTTATTTCAAGAATTAGTAGAACTCACACCAATATCTTCTTGTTCCATCCCTTCATTTCACAAAATTCTATATTGGAATAACTGGAATCTTCTGGCACTTCCCTGAAAAGGATAATTTCTGTTATCAGAAAAATGTTCTCAAACATTACACCATTCATAGGACCCAAATCTTTCCCTGAGGATAAAGTCCATCTGTATTTTATTTCCAGGTTCAATTTTCATTGTAAGCAGCTACTCTACAATTTTTACCTGCCCTCTTTTTGCTGTCTGTACAATGTTATCATTTATAAATTAGAAATACTGCATATACGTTATCCTTCAAATAAATTATTCCAAGCCATTCCATTTGTATGGTTATGTAGCCAAGAAAATACATAAATAAAAATAATGTATTCTACACAGGATGTAAAGTATATTGTTCTGACTCAAGCTTGCATTTATATTTGGATGCAGACAGAAAAAGATGTATGTTTCACTCATGCATTAGTAAAGTTTCATAACAGCAAGAAAAAAGCATTAAAACCCCCACACCCCAAGATGCAGGTGGGAGCCTTCCTTTGCCCTTGCCTCCAACCATTAGGGATTCTTTCCATTGTGGTCCCCCTTGCTTCAGTGGTACTGCATTAACGTAGGTGCTACTATGTTCTCTGGCTCAGCAGGCTGCAGACTAGAGCTTCCTGCTATCTCACTCCTCCCTCCCCATCTTTGGGAGAAGCAGCCTGGCTGACGCCATGTCTTGCCCAGGCCCCACTTGTGCCCACACATCTAAACTCACCACATTGGTGGGGGTCAGTGAGGATTCAGATTACTAGTTTATTATTGCAGAACAGCTGAGGTCTCTGGAAATCAGACACTCATCTCCCTCCTAGCCCTGGAGTTGTGCCTTTCAGCCCAGGCACAAATCACACTTCTCAACCCAAATCTTTCCATCAGCTTCTTTGGCCAGGAAATCAGGTACTGAAGTAAACATATCACACAGCTTTTCTACTAGAAAAGACTAACAAAATTTTCTGTATGTTGGAGAAAAGTTTCAGCTATAAATATTTATCTAGTTTTTCATTAATCTACCATAGCACTTTTTAAAAATTATTTTTTGGCTTCTCCTTGGCTGAAGTACATGTATCATGGAGACTGGGAGACTTTTCCTTGGTTTATGTGAGGGGAGGAAATTTACCATTATATATGACGAAATATACTTGGATTGAGCATGGCATAGAGACAATGACATGCACAGGAGTTGCTTTGTCTATGTTGTGAAATGCCATGGAAATACATGGAGACACAGCTTAAAATTACACTGGAGAAAAATTAAATCTTTTAATTCATTTTGATAAATCGGTAGACAAAAAATAAATTGTGCTTATTTTAAATGCTTTTTTTTTTTTTTTTTTGAATTATATAAATAACCTCTACAAATCAACCTCCACAAATACCTGAGGGGACAATGTCAAGAGGATGGGGCCCAACTCTTCTCAGTGGTGGCCAGTGATAGGACAAGGGGTAATGGGTATAAATTGAACCCCAGGATTTGTTGCCATATGAAGAAGTTTACAGTTCAGGTGACAGAGCACTGAACAGGCTGCCCAGAGAGGTTGTGTAGTCTCCTTCTTTGGAGATATTCAACACCCACCTGGATGCAATCCTGTGTAGCATGCTCTAGGTGACCCTGCTTGAGCAGGGGGCTTGGACTAGATGATCTCTGGAGATCCGTTCCAACCTCAACCATTCTGTGATTCTGTAATAAGTTATAAGAGATCTTCAGATGTTGTGAGAAAAGTGAATCTTTAATTCTTGTCCTAACTGAAAACAAAATACTTTATGAAAAAATAGCATTTCTAGACCAATTATAATTTCACTATTCAAAAACATCCAACATTTTTAGATCTTAATAATGTTTAATGAAAAATTATTCATTTTCTACGATAGTAATATAAAATTGGCTGGTTTGACTTATTAGGTCCTTTATAAAATACTATACCTCAATAGCCAAAACAGGTTGTAATGAGGCATGGATTTGAGGCTTACTCCTCTAGTTAGTTTTCAATTCTAATAACGTTCATGTAAGGATCATTTGTACTGAACTGCCAGAGAACAAATCAGAGAACATTTTCTGTTGTTACCAGCAAGAATATCTATCTTACCACAGTACTGGAGCCTAGAGTTCACCTATAGAATGGAAGGTTTTGTTTTCACTTTTAAAGCTTAATCACTTACTCTGCACTTTTACTGCAAAGCCAGACCTGAACTCATCTTTAACTAATGAATACACAACAATTTATAGAAATCATTTTTTCTAACCATGTGTTACTAAGCACATATTTGTTAATAGCATAGTAAGGTTTAAATTATTTTTCAATGTAACTAAAAGTAAAAAATCTAGGAATTATTATTATTATTATTATTATTATTACTGTTATTATTAATGTCAGAAAATCAATATATTAAACATTAAAAGGTTAGTTATTTTATTCCAGGAAATAGATATATATTATGTATTTTTATCTAAAACACAGGTAAGTACTCAGAAAGGAGTTGAATCACGTACAAAAAGATTCATAAGAACAGGTTAACTTTAGGTTAGTAAACAGGTGTAAAATATCATTTAAAAAAAAGGAAAAAAAAACAACACTGCTATTTTAACATATTCTACATCTACAGATATGATTCTAGAAGAAAACAAGAGCATTCAGAAATGTCACACTATTTCTATGTAGCTAGTGGCTATTTGGCTCTGATTTTGCATGCATTAGCAGATCCGAAAGATGTGCAGCTATTCATTTGAAATTCAAAATGGCTGTATAACAGTATCTCTCTATGAGAAATACAATCTATTATAATAAACTATCATTCAGTAATGACTTTGATAGCTTAGGAGTGTTGATTAATGAAACCTGCTTGAAGAAAAAAACATCAAATTGTGATAATTAATCATTTACAGAAACTGTAGGAGATTGTATGCAGGCATACACACTGCTGCAAGTACAACTTCTAGTCCTTCTTTAGCAGTAACAGGAATCCATGACTTTATTTCCCCATTGTCAGGGGTAGGACTTCTACCAGCAGTTCCAATACCTTAGTATCATTCATTCATATATGCATATCAATGACATCCGGCACAAGTATAATGGTCCTTTCAGTAATAGATGTGCCAAACAAAAGAGAAGCCAGTCTGCAATGATAACTTCAGGATTAATCGTTCAGTCTGCTTTTACTCTTTGGATCTCATTCCTTTAGTATTATGGGAATAGATTTTCTTTTTGATTTTCAGATTAAATAGTGGGATCTTTAACTGAGAAAGAGCACCCACTTCATTGTGTCTGTACACTCCGGAATATTCAAAACACGTATGTGTATAGAGGACTACAAGAAAACTCCATTTAGCTGTTTATCTGAAATACACACACATGTATTTTCTTTTCCATTTGTAGGAGAGAATGTGCCACAGTCTTAGAGTGCACTTTATACGTTTTCCTGCCACAAAGAGACAACCTGCTGGGATTAATTGGAAATTCATGGGAAAGCTGCCTCAGCCTACTAGCACTGCTGAGCCTGTCCTTCTAATACTAGCAAATTTGGAGCTGCTACCATCGATCCTCCACAGTTCATGGAAAGAAAAAGAGAGACAGTTAGGTTATTCACATACCAAGATATGAAACAGAATTAGTAGAAATGAGCAATATACTTACACAAGTTGCCAAACTTACAAGACAGTTACTTGTGAATGCGTACAGTTACACAACTAGAACATGACAAAAGGAAGAAAAGGACACAACATGATATTTGCTGGGGATTTTCTTACATTGTCTACATCTCCAAGACATTTTAGAAATTAATATCCTAATGTAAGATAGACTAACAGTCTCATTACCAAAAGTTGAATTTGATAAACATTTAGCAAAATGTTCTGCAGTCTTTGGTTGAAAACAGGGAAAAATGGTTGTTCATACTCTGGAGTAAATAAACATTAAAAAAAAGAGGGATTTGGATGGGAACTATCAGAAGAAAAAATAAAACACATATGAGAGCTGCTGTGAAGAAATTGGAGGTAATTTTTAAAAAGAATAATCCGTGGATATGATGAATACAGGAAATGGGGAAAAAGGTAGCACCTACTAAGCATAAGATTAGGAAGGATTGTCAAACAATACTTGAACAAAGAATGATGACAGAATGGTTTTTGTAAGACAAGGAGACTAGGTGTAAAAATTTTGAATAAAAGACTGAGATGATGAACCTTAGAAAGAAGAGTACTAGCTGAAGAGCACAAAAAAGTGCTTTTTGATTTTCTGCTTGTGAACATGGGATCACAGAAAAATTAATAGCAGAAAAAGACTTGATTGTGCTGTGAAGGCAACAGGAAAGTGGTAGAAACAGAAGGTGGCTTGAATAGGCAGGGAGGTAATGGCTCTCATTTAGTGAGAACAATGGAAATAGGTGATCACAACATCACAGGCCATTCGAGAACTTGGAATGAAATCACTTTTTAACTGTTTCTGATCCGAATCTGAACATTCTTACCTTCCCTTCTTATTGCAAGTCAGGGTCCACCAACAAACAGAAACAAGTGTCTGCACTTCTTTGTGAACTCAGATAGTATAAGCATAATATTTCAAAGGTTAAAAAATAAAAATAAAAAATAAAAGAAAAAGTTTAAGGTGTTTGCAACACAAAATGCATACATGTACAGCACTCTGAATGACACCAAGTGTTTCAGTTGTGAAGTTAGGTTCCCCAACACAAGACTGTAGTCAAAGCCAGCTCAGTATGTGAGATAAATCACAGATGCCACTAAACATTATTGATGTGAATCAATACATTCAGATTTTGATACTCTCCAGATTTTACAGGTCATAGGAAATTTGGTGTTTTGGCTTACATGGCATAACTGATACACTTATATTTCAGAGCACTGGGACAGAAGTCTACTATTATACTTTTCCACCTAACTCTGAACATAATGCTCAATCACTCATATCAAAATACTCCTTTAAAGCTATTACATCTTAAAGTATTTTCCATGGGTTTCCGTCCAACCAACTTCATGCATATATATATTTTTTTTACTTTAAAAAAACATTTTAAATGAGTTCATTTTCTATTCTGTTTGTTTCTATACGAAGTATCAATAAAAATTTCTAAAAGTTACATGGCTCCAGACACTGTAAATACACTAACGATTTTCAGAAGAATATGAAACATCACATCAAGTGTATGTCTATAAGAAAGTTGCTTGACCAGAATGAAGAAAAACTGATTCTAAAAGACATTTTTAATATATACCTGGAAAAAAAATGCAATCAAAACTAGCCTTATTTCTTATCATTGTACTATTTCTGATGCTGACTTTACTGCTGAATGCAGAATATTCACGGTGGTTTAGAGAGGATTTTTTTCTGAATAATCTTGTTTAAGCTCTTTCTTCTTACACAAGTTCTATCTAGCATGTTAACTACAAGACTGAATTTCATCCTTGATGTTCAGGGGTACCGAAGACAATGACTCAAAGGCTTAAATTTATTTACCATTCACCTGGAAAGAAGGAAATTTGTGCAGGAATAGTATTGGTACAAAAACGGATAGAAGAGAGATGGTGGTGGTGGTCATATCTGGTAAAGAGTACTGTGTTGGAGAGAAGAATAAGTATATGAAAAATTCAAAAATTGTGATAACAACTTACACAGAAATGCAGATGTATTCTCATCAGAATATATTATTGGTCATGAAGAGAATATGATAGTTGCTGGGTTTTCTTTGTTTGCTTTTGATCATTTGAATGACAGATACAAGTGTGTTTGAAGGCAGATGCTTTCTTACAAAAGTGTCCTGTAATAGCCATAATCGTATTAGTGGTCATAAATGTTGATCAGTACACATATAAACAGAAAACCCTGTCACTAGCCAGGAGATATTTGCTTCACATGTGTTTATAACAGTATCTTAGCTTTACCATGAGCAAATTGTACATACACAAAGATATCCAGCAAAACAAGACAGTACAACTCAGATGTTGTCACAAAAGCAATCATGCTCATATTATGACTGAAATACCTTATTAACTTTAAAATAATATTCTTATGAATATGTGTAGAGTCATTTAAAAGCAGTTAGCCAAACATTTCATTTTCAAAATGCCTCTCAGCAGCAAAGGTTTCATTCTCTGACTATTATAATTCTCAGTCTACTTTATTATCCCAAGACAGAGAGACCATATAATTAAATTAACTGTGACTTTGCAACTAATTTTCAGATTTAAAAAAACATATGGTACCTTTCATGGGACATTTATTCTGTTCATTTATTAAAAACCTTGACCCTCCAAGAATTTTCCTCAGTTCAATTAAAATTCTAGTATATTAGTCCATGCATCAGTGTTATGTATTTCTCACATCTCAACAATAACTCTCTCTCTGTATATATATATAAAGAATGAGAGATGGGCAAGACTTAGCTTTAGTTTCAATAGTATATAGTCTTTGTATTACACACACTATCCTCTTTTTATTTTATTTATTTATTTATTTATTTTGCAAGCAGATTTCATATATTTATTGTTATTTTCTGAGCATGTACCTACCTGCTCCATGTCCTCATGAGGGGGCACTCAGGCTTCAAGCTTCACAAACATGTAAGAAAATACAGGTCAAGTGTTTGGAGCTAGACAATGTGATAGACTACAGAGGGAACAGGGATGAATGCTCCCATATGTTTTAACATTGCCAGTTAGATTTGGTCCCCATTTTGTTTTAATCCACTGCTTTCATACTACCAAGAGGCAGACTATAACAAGCTTGATACTCTACCCCTTTGTGCCTATCATCCATCTCATCACTCCATGCTCCTGTGCATGAATGTCACATATTCAGTGCCATTTTATAAGGTAACTGTAGGTTTGTGAGCAGACCTCTTGTTTTTCAAAATGTATGTCAGTATCAACAACAAGATTACTGAAGGCCTCTGACCTGGGGAACGAAGAGATCCCCATCATTGGCCATGGCTAAAAAAGAATTTCTCTTGGATCAGTTTTCAAGGAGGTCTTATATGTAAATGTTATAGTAGCATGATATAGCATAACCACTTCATTTTGAAAAGATTAAATCAGCCTATCTGGACACTAGAGATGTTAGCCTGATAAGTGGTGTAATTGGGAAGCATAGGTGTATACTATGCCTCACAGTACCAGACCTTTACAGATATGTATCAAGGAAGGATGTCTGCATGAAAAAGGGATGGAAAGGAGATCCAGCTGAAGCATCCAGTCTAGCACATCTACAGCTCTGATGGAGACTGTTCTTTCCAATGTCCTTGCAAGGGATAGAAAAGAGGTCAATGCTTATAGAGCACACACTGCGGGAGAGCAAGAAGTTTTGACCATCCCTGGCTCAGCTGCCAGACAATGCAGTGAGTGCTGATCTTGTCAGTACGTGTTCGTGGGTCACAATATAGGGGTCTTCATCTGAGTGAGTACAGACAAAGCTCAAATTGGTCAAGTTACTGAGCAAGGATTTGCCCTACTTCTTTCTTAAGAGGCCTAACCTTGAACCATATAGGTGAAATCTCACTCCTTATTTGCAGCCCACATGCATTCCAAACATACTCCTTGGCAAAAACTGTCAGATGTTTAAAGACAGGTAAAATTAATTCACAAAATATGGAAATATCCACATTTTTTTTTTTGTTTGATTTCTTATTTGTAACTCAGGTTTCCTTTAATGAAGAAATTCTCCCAGGCTTTTCTTTCTTTCCTGCTTCACCGTCATATTTTAAATTATTTCCTCTCTCTTGTTGTTGTATGTCATCAGCAGTCTTCACTGATCATCTGTGATTAGTTTTGCAATAGCCTTTCTTCCTCCTCTTTCTCCTCAATTGTCATTATTGCGGAGAACAAACTTGTAAGATCATTATCAACCTGTTTCTCCTCAAAAGAAATCACATTGTGCTGTTGCAAAAATATATATTTCAGATTCTTTTTTTTTTTTTTTGACCCTTATTTTTTCTTCATGGAAAAAGGGTGCTAACAGCCTTTTAGTTCCTTTGTTTGTGCCTGCAATGTCTCAAAACTTATCCAGAGAACTACTGAAATGTGTTTGTATTTTGACAAGCTCTAAAACTTGGAGCTTTAATATCTTACACTTAATCACATGCAGGCAAAACCACTTTTTTTTTTCTTTTAGATTTCTAAGATGTATTATAAAGCTATTATCCAAACTTACATTTGGATAGTGAAAGTTATTACAAGTAAATCATACCATGCCTGACAGCTTTAATAATTTGGTTAATATTTGAAATATGTAATGAATTAAAACACATGGAAAGGGATTTTAACACTTTATGCACTTAGAAGAAAACTGTTCACTGTTTCAAAAATAACAAACAGTGGTCATCTGTGGTGATTTCCAGACCTATTATTGCAATGATTTAGTGATTATTTCTAAAGAAATTAATAAGGAATTAAAATCATTTTTAGAGTAAAGTTGCTCTGCTGCTAGTTTGCATGAAAGTTTGCATGTAGTTCTTTGCTGCCATGTTCCTTTAGGTTTTCTGTATTAAATTTCAGTGCATTAATCTGATACAAGTCTCTCCTCTGGAACCACTCTAACAGGTTCACATCCTTCTTGTGCTGGGGGCCCCAGACTTGAATGCAGCACTCCAAGTGAAGCCTCACAAGGGCAGAGTAGAGGGGCACAATCGCCTTCCTCCACCTGCTGATCACTACTATGTTGATGCAGCCCAGGATGCAGTTGGCCTTGTGGGCTGCAAGCATATGCTACTGGCTCACATTGAACTTCTCATCCAGCAGAACCTCTAAGTCTCTCTCCACTGGGCTGCTCTCAGTGAGTTCTTATCCCAGTCTGTACTCATGTGTGGGATTGCCCGGACCCAGGTGCAGCACTTTACACTTGGAACTGATGAACTTCGTTAGGTTCACATGGGCCCACTTCTCAAGCTTGTCCATGTCCCTTTGGATGGCATCCCTTCCTTCTGTTATCTGTTCCTTCTGTATCAACTGCACCACTCATCTTGGTGTTGTCTGCAAACTTGTTGAGAGTGCACTTGATCTATGTCATTGATAAAGATGTTAAACAGCCCTGGTACTAAGATGGACTCCTGAGGGACACCACTTGTCAGTGGCCTCCACCTGGACATAGAGCTGCTGATAGCAACAATCTGGCTGCAGCCATCCAGCCAATTCCTTATCCACCAAATAGTCCAGACCTCAAATCAATCTCTCTCCAAATTAGAGATAAGGATGTTGTGTGGGACCTTGTGAAAGGCCTTACAGAAGTATAGATAGTATAGATCAGTCAGTCTTCCCTTGTCAACTGATGCAGTCACTACATCACAGAAGGCCGCCAGATTGGTCAGACATGATTTTCCCTTGGTGAAGCCATGCTGTCTGTCTCAGATCACCTCCTTGTCTTGCATGTGCCTTGACACTGCTTCCAGGAGGATCTGTTCCATGATCTTCCCAGGCACAGAGGTGAGACTCACTGATCTGAAGTTCCCTCAGTCTTCCTTTCTATCCTTTTAAAAAAATGGGAATGATGTTTCCTTTTTTTCCAGTCACCTGTGAGTTTGCCTGACTGTCATGACTTGTACCTGTTCATTTTCATCAAGTGGTCTCAGACCTGCTCTTTGCTTAGAGTGGGAGGAACTTTGCTCCCGCAGCCACTGATTTTTAGTGTTGATATTATTACAGAGTACTTCCATTTTTATTTATTTATTTATTTATTTATTTATTTATTTTTAAGTACCATAGTGCAAGAAAACAAAGGGAAAGTTAAATATTAACTTCACCATGTTTTTCTTTGAGAATTCCTTGAAGGTCAGTAGAAATACAGGGATTTCAAAATTGAATTCATCATTATCAGAAAACTAATCAGAAATTCCTGACAATTCAACGTAAGTGAACTATAAAGTGGATACCTACTTGCATTGCCCATGATGCAGTGGAGCTGCATAATTTTTTGAAAAGGTACTATAGAAAAAAAAAAGGAATTTTTAATAAAAACAGTTTTGTATTTTTTTGCTTTATGATCTTTGCTTTTTTTTTTTTTTTTTTTTTCAGCCAGACTCTTCTAAGAGCACGTAAGAAAGGTAGAGCCATGCCAAGTAAAAATCTTATAGGGAGATTACCTGTTAGAATCCAGAACTCTAAATAAAGCAAATGGATGGCAACAGTTTTGTGGAAATGCTCTTTTTTTCGCTGTTGTACATTTAAGAAGTGACTACTATGATAGCCTGGCATCGGCCTAAGAAGACAAATTTTAACAAATTAAAGTGATAAAAATCACATAATGTGAATTGATGTCTGACTTATGCAACAAAGTTATACAAATTTTCTTGTTAGCTCACTGAAAAAAAAACAACACTCAAACCCATAAATTACCAAAATAACTTGCATAACCTACTTTAAAATAAAAAATAAAATAAATAAATAAATAAATAAAATCTGTTTTTAATTGTCCATTGAACTCTTTCATGCTTTTTGTCCTAACTAATGCTAATAGGAATGTGTCCAGTATCCTGAAAGATAAAATAAAATTTTTTAAATTACATATATAATATATCCTAAAGCATTGGTAATAGATAAATAACATATTCCAAATAATTGTAAGATAAACAGGATATTATTTAGGGGAATAGCTAACACATGTTTCAACGGAAGCTTCTTCATGAAAAGTGCACCAGAACAGAATATATAGGAAATGCAACATGAAGTGTCAAATTTTGATCTCAGCAGTTCCATTCTCATTGTGGAATACTTATTTGACCTCAACAATGTCTTAAAGAAAAGTGAAGTGACCTTACAGCTGCTTTACAAAGGACCAGTCAATGAAGACAGTCTTTGAAAGAGTAAATCAAATGCAGATGCAGAGGAAATTCTCTGATATGAGATGCCTTACCATGGAATGGATCACTGGTAGATGCTGGGGGAGGAAAGCGCCAAAGGAAAAGATAATTTGAGGCCAAAAGGAAAACTATTCTGAAATATTAGAAATAAAAGAAATATGAAAATAGATAGAGCACAATTGGAAAATGGGGAGAACAAAACCACATTTAGTTCTAGCAAGTACATGCAGCCAGCTAGGAGACATTGCCAACTGGATATAGGCTGCAGTTGAAATATGTTCTAACAACTGCTCTGGATAGTTTCAGAGTTAAACAGTTTCTTCCGTTCTCTAAAAAGATGCTTATTTTAGGAAGAACCATATGTATGCATCCACAAAACTATCCATTTTAGGGTAACTTACATTTTAGAAAGCTTGGATTAAATGAAGAAAGCATCATGAATACTATGTGTTTACAACAAAGTTATCACGTCTCACTTAGAGTGTTTCCAGAGAGTTTCCAAAGTTTCCTATAACATTTTACCGGAATAATATTCAACATCAATTCTAAATCTAACCAAAGAGGAATGATTCCATATATGATAAGATCAAGGACAATACTGTTTCCAGCATGGTTTTCAGTCAAGAGTGTGTTCAAGGAAAGTACCACTTTCAAATATGGTACATTCTTGGAAATAACAAGGAAATAAGAATATTTGTAAGTACTGAAGAATACTCAGTAAAAAGAAGGGTATTTATAAATAATCAAAAAATCACTGTTGTTTCTGAATGCAGGTAAGGGTTTTTTGTTTTCTGTTTTTGTTTTTGTTTTTTTCATGGGCTTTACCTTAAAATTGCATGTAGTACACTGCATATAATCTGCTTTTTTTAAGTGCTTTATATATCTGTAAGTGGTAACATTCAAGTATGCATTCAGGAACAAATTTTCAAAAGCATAGAAATACCTACAAACGTGCCATTTTCTGGAGTCCACTGAGATGTCTTATTTAAATCATTTAGCCATTTTGAATACTTGTCCTTCACTGCAGGATTCAGATATCATCAGAAGTGTCTGACTGGTTGATAAAACCTCTTCGGGAAATCAGTATTCAAATCTATTCACCAGTGCATATTCATTTTTATTACAAGCAAAATGGATAACCAGCTAGAATATATATAACCAAAACTGAAGATTTTCAGGGCAATCATATGATTATTTCTACTTCTTAAATATCTTCAGATCTATCTATGAGCAGACAAAGGACTTAAATACCTTCCCAAGTAGACCTAAGATTTCCAGAAACATTTGTATTGTTGTTCACTGCTTTCTTCAAGATATATACCAGAAATGTCCATGCTGAAGACCATGAAGACCACCACGCTCCACTTGTTTGTAAGGTATGAAGTCATTGTGTTGCTAGCACACATAAGCTAAATTCCTTCCTTTAATTCCGAAAGTGTTTGGGCTTATCTTTCAAGAGGGCTCAACTTCTGGTTTGGTCTTCAGAAAAAGCAGAAAGTTATAAATGAACCTAGCAGATTTCACACTGGGTATTTACAAAATTCTGGCCAATTTGGAAACACTGAATGCTTGCAAACCTGCATGTGCAGATTAAAATGAAAATCTTATTTCCCAGTGTAAGTGAGCCCACAGTTGCCATTAAGGAAAACAGCTTTTGTGTGATCATGAACTGATAACGTGTTCCCTGGGTCACGCTTTCAAACAGTAGCATCTGAAAAAGTTCTATTCCTGTCTTCCGCTCAAATCTCCCTGCTTGTCATGTAATTTCAGAAGCACCTTTGATATAAACCAAGAGACAACCTTAAGCAATCATTGTTTCTTCTCCACAGCACCTGCTCAAGACCACCCCTGCAGGGAAAGCATAGGAAACAGGCAAATATTGCTTCATTCCTTGCTTCCTTGTCCCATTATAGGATTCCATGAAGAGCAGAGTAAGAGTTCAGTGAACTTTCCCTGTGCATACAGAACTGCTCAAAGTCTCCTACAGAACTGAGATTCTTCAATCAAATCAAATAAAAATACAGTAAGGGAAAAAAAAAAAGTGTGGAAAAGTTGCAATCAAATGACTCACTTATAATTTTCTGATCATTTGTCCCAGCCCAATGGTAATGTGTTCTATTTTGCAACCATCCCTAGAAAGCACAAAAGAGGGATGGAAATAATATCAACATATTATCCTTCCATATTTCAATAAAATCCTGTTCCAGAAGTTACAGAAAACAAAGGTTTTGGGGTTCAACAGCTGTACATATGTATGGCTCTCCCTATTGCAACAGGCTGCAACATTCTTTGTTCACTTTGTAACACCCAGTTTTCAGAAAAAGGGTGGAACAGAATTCAGTGAAGACAGATAATAAACTTTGATCTACTGTAAAATGATACAAAGGGGCTTTTGATACTTGCAAGACAGCATGTTCCTCTCACAGTGACAGACAAGAAGTTTGGAGGTTGAGTTTCCATCATAGCACAGATTTCAAAGCTTTGGAAAGTAATAGGCAGTTCTGTATTTCCTTTTGAATTTATACTTCTAATATGGGTATACATGTTTGCAAAGTCTACAAGACACACTCCATTGCTAAAAATGCCTCTGTGGGAGAACTGCTTTCTGCACGACCTGCAGTTCTGACATGCCTCTGCACTGAGACAGTCTTTCTCATTTTTCTTTATTTCCCTCAATGTCTGCTGACTCAGGAAAACGTCATTACTGCAATTAAGTGCTGGAGATATTTTCAAGCTTCATCCCCTTCCATCCACAGTGTTAAGAATTAGAATAAAACTATTAAAAATGGAAGTTAAGTTTATGATTTTACTGTAAGTCCAGGATGTTGGCCCTGGATATGTTTATGTTATAAGTCTTAGCCTGGATGTACCCTTCCACTTCTCCCAATATAAGTATTAGCTTTTTTATTTTATTTTTTATTTTTACTTTATTTTATTTTTATATATTTTTTAATACCTTGCTTGTGAGCAGGACAGAAAATATCAGTTCTGTTAATGTGATATTATCCAAGCCATTCAAGATTTTTATTTATTTATTTATTTATTTTTATGGTGCATTCATCCAACTTATCTCCACTTCCCAGACAGTCCAGGATGCTATCAACATCCTTCGTAACTCTCCTGTCTCAAAAACAAAACAAAAATGTCTTTTTCTTCCAGTTTGTCTGCTTTCTCTACTTCTTTCTTGGACGATTTCCCAGGCTCATGTATTCTCTCTATATCGCTTCAGTTAATTGCTTATATTTGATGGCCACCTCTGTGAACCTTATTACTTATTGCCACTTGTGAACCACTATAATGTAAGGTGTTTGTCACTTACACTAAGGTCATAGCTAACCCTGTTATCATTTGGTTGCATTCCCCATCTAGTATTATTGATGATAGTATAGTATGAAGCATTTGCAGCTCACACTGACCCAATATGAACAAGCAACGCGTACTCACGTTACATCTGCTGAGTAAGCCTTTAGTTCTTAGCAGCACAATGCCGCAAATGTTAACTGTAAGTCGTCATGTTGAGCTGGGAAGCAACATAAAAATTCAGTTGCTGTAGTTTTTGTGGCTTGAAGGGTGACATTGGTCATTTTTTACTAAAGCTTTTGCTGCTCACTGCTAATCTTTTTTATCCTCTGGCCCTTGTAAGTGAGAGTAAAAGTAATGCATCTCATTCTATAATGAGAAGTATGACACAAAATCCCCTTCCTTTAATTTAGAAGGACATTGCTGACTTTTACATTCTGATGATTTATCTCTTTGTATTTTTAGGAACCTGATTACCAGTATTTTACTTTATTGATAATATTAACAGCTATATTAACAGTTTATAGCTAACAGTTCTGGAGATTTTTCTCCTGATAAACTTCCATACTCACACTTGATTTCATCCTATCCTGCTGCTATGCTTTAGAAAGCTCTTATTAACCCTTCACATGTCTTTTTGCTACATCCATCAGAATTGTATACTGTCCCTAATTCCCAAGGTTGGCATTCTCCAGTTACCTGCAAGCCTTATTACTTTTACCACAAAGAGCCACTTTCTTAAGAAGGGTTGTAAGTGCACAAGGTTACATATTTCTATTGTTCTTTAGTATCAGCAAGATGTTAAACTGGATAAGATAATTAAGAATTTGCTTGTGTGACTGAACAAAAGAAAAAAAGAACAAAAAAAAAAAAGAACAACAACAAAAAAAGAAAAAAAAGAAAAAAGAAAAAAAGAAAAAAAAAGCAGTCAACGTTCAAGCTTCAAATTTCATTTGCAGCCAAGCAGATACCTTGCCTGGCTCTCAAGTATAACAGCTCTTTCAGTGCTGCTATACCAGTGGCCAGTGGCAGTATGCCAGTGACTAGATTTCCTTATGCCTCAGTTTTCCCATCTGTAAAATGGAAAGATAATGACCCTGAACTCCTGTTTTGTATTCTTTCAGTTACCACCTATAAAATAAATAAACAAAACCACAACTTCCATATTAATTTTTATCAACTTCCATATTAATTTTTATCACATGATCTGTGTCCTTAGATTTCTCCCTTTATCTTTGAACTGTGAAATCTTGTAACTAGATATCCATTTGCCTTGTTTAGAGAACTGCTAGTTATATCAATGCAGATATTTAAATAATATACACATATAAACACACCATCTTGGGGAAAAAAAAAAAAAAGGATATGCAAGTAGAGAAATTATCCTCTAGCTTTAAGTGCCATTACAGGAAAAATATTGAAAACAAAGATAGATATGAAGTCAGGATTTTCTGAATTACAATCTTATGCACAGGAAAATATGACTTGTATACATATGGCTTATATGGTTTTTATGTAAAAAATCGTGACTGATATTACCCATATTCCAGCAGAGACTGAGGCACAAAAGTTACAAAGTAAACTTAGTCAGGGATGCACAGTTCGTTTAAGAAGCAAAATTGAAAAGTGGTCTGTTCTAAACCACCGTAGGCACATGAGTAAGAAGAAATGACATGTAAGGTTATTCAGAAAATCCTAGTATGTCTGAAGAATATTTGATGGTCTACAGAAAGTGCTACTAGTAATTAATAATCCACTATTAATAGCCAGTTAAAAATTTATCTAGTACAATGCTTTCCCCAAAATTCAATCATTGTTTAATTTGACTCACCACTTAATTTGATTAAAATCTCAAGAGCAAAGTTATCTGTATTAAAAACAACATTTGCTTATTATCCAATAATATCTGGCTTTAGTGATCAAGATAATTTCCTCTGTAGTTGTAGAATGTGTCCATTTAATTAAGAAAGAAGGGCTGGGGAAAAAAAAAAGTTAGAAAACAGATATATTATTGAGCAAAGTAGGTTGGGAAGGAATACATAACCCTATCACTCAGACTAGGGTGGTACAAGTAGAGAGGATTTGGGCTCCATCTTAGAGGGACAAACTGTGGCTAGTATCTACCCCTGTATCTATTCAGATGAAAAAACTTAGCCACTTCAGCTGAAATATGTCAGCTTCTTGTTTCATCAGCAGACTACAGAGTCCTTCGTGACAGATAGAGAATATAGGTGCATCTGTGCTGCAAGAAAAAAACATCTTCCAAGCCATAGCCATTTTATTAGGTCAAGTTTCACACTATGAAATAGGATTTCATAGGATGAAATCCTATGAATAGGATGGCTTAGGAAATGTATAATGTATACTAGTCTCTTTTATTTTATTCTTGCATATATATCCAAGTAGACAAAAGGCAAATTTTAGAACAATATAGAGCAGAGAATAATTAGAAGAGATCTCTCAATCCAGACACAACTCCAGCTGTGGTTGCATGGTGACTAGAATACAGAAAGAATGGTACTGTACCTAAAACAGAATGTCATGCTGGCAAATTTCATAAGAAGGAAAAAGTATAATTTACACCAACAAGGGAGAGTATTAATCCTCAAATAGTTAGATGCAATTCTAAAATTTAATCACTTTGCTTTTTCCAATAAGTTTCTCTAGTTATAACTTTTGTTAAAGTAACAATGTACTAAAATATTTTCAGATATTATGCAGAAAGCAGAAATAGAGTGATGGAACTCATTCTAAAAATTAGGCAGAAGGATATATAACTCTATTTTTCTACAAAGTATAGCAAAAAAAAAAGTATTAATTATCCTTTTGTCTCATTCTAGATAGCAGTTCAGTAAAGTCCAAGAACATGCTTAATTTTAAGCCTCTAACTAATTCTACTCTTATTCACAAAAGCATTTAAACTTAGCACCTTAAATGCTTAATGTTTGTGCCTCTCGAATAAATGTTACTTTCTTATCAGCTGTGGTTAAAGAAGATACATTCTAGTCACTTGTTCCTTTTATCAGTTATTAAACAATTTAACAGTATGGAAATATTTAGAGACACATGGAACCACATCGAGCAAACACAGAAGTATCTGTACATAATTTGGTGCTAATGTGGTTATTTCACAACCTTTCTGTTAATACACTGAGTTTTATATTGACTTAGTTATCTTAGTGTACTCGTAGTTTCCTGAAATTGTATTTATTTCCAACATAAAAACGAAGACATTCCCACAGAACTCCCAATGGTGAGTTTGAATGAAGTCTAATACATTCTTGAGGTTATACTGAATCTGCCCTTTTTGTAATTTGTTTTTCAGTCTTGTCAATTATGCATGCATTCTAACTTCAGTGACAGCCAAGCTTGCTTAGTTATATAGGATTATTATTTAATGAACATTTTTAAAATGTATTTGATGGTGTATTTAATGAGACATGAGGTTATGAATTTACTCCTTGTTATTTTCCTCTTGAAAGAGGACATAACCAGAACATAATTGACCAAATCCTTTACCAATCTAAATGAGCTCCATTGAATCAAAACCAGTTTTGCACTGTTTGGTTTCATCCTACTCCTGATGAAGAAGGAATGCCCATCAGCTAATGTGATATGTAGACTATTTCCCAAAGCCATGCATGAGTCATTGTCTGGAACATGTTCCTCTAAAGAAAATCATCAACACTTGCAGAGAAAGCCATCTCTATCAGTATTTCCTTCCTGAAATTAAATATAGCCAGTTTGGCAAATGCTGAGACTTGGCTCTCAAAAGGTTTGAGAGACAGAGTTATGAACAGACTGCCAAAACAAAAACGGCTTGGAAGATTACAGCAATTCCACTAACGGGATTGGGACCAGGCCAGTCATATTCTAGAGATACATTATATAAATTAAAACTTCATTTAAAACAGGCAATTAGAAGGTACAACCAAAAACAGTATAAATCCGGAATTTCAGAGAAAAATCTTACATCTTACAGTTTTCAATTTGATCATCAAAGTCTCACCCAAGAAGGTTCTGTAGAAACTACTTTTAATTCCCTGGATTCTGTCACTTGACAAAGGTGGAAGACCAATGAATGATCAGCTTTTAACATTGATTCCACTGCTTATTTTGTTGTTGTTGTGTTTTTTTTTTTGTAATTGGTGCACTTGTTCCGAGTGGGAACAATGGGTTTCAAGGCAAATAAAACATCAAGAAAAGAGATCATTGTAAATAGCCTAAACTTCCTGAAAAATAAGATCGTTCTGTCTCTTGGTGAGCACCAGTGCATAACTACTGGTTCTGCACTTTAATGGATTTCTGACCACATGAAGGCATGCTGTTGTCAAACTCTTCTATTCCCACTTGCTTAGAAGCTATGGTAAATCTGTTCCCTTTATTTTTTTTTATTATTTATTTAAATATTTTTTTTTGATCCTATCATTTTTTCCACTGCCAGTAACAGGGACACGCTATTTCTGTTGTAAATTGCTATCATCAGTAATATGTGTAACTACCTCCAGGAAAGTAAGTTGTTAATTTAGCTTATGAATAAATAAATAAATAAATAAATCTTAGAACACAGAGCTTTGTTGCCCTTATGCTCTTCCTCTCTATCTCCTGGACTACTGCTTTATAGTGACCATGACCAACTGGCAATGTAATGTACCTTACCGTAGAGAAGAGACCCCATAACCCCTTAACTCCATGATTAGGATATTTTTCTTGTTCGGAGAGGAAGACCTTCATTGTAACCTTGAATTTTTGCCATCTTCTTTTGAATGGGGTTGGCCTGAAACCTGTGCCAAAAAAAAAAAAAAAAAAGGAGAAGATTGATGATGACCAGTCTGTACCTGGAATCTCTTTCAATCACTCCAATATCTAATTTAGGATAATGATCCACATTAAAAATAAATTCCCACCCAAGCAAGGACAGGATTTATGGAAGATGATAACACCCTTCTGCAGGGGGAGATGGAGTGGAGGAGAAAAAAAAAAAAAAGATACTTTTAGGTACACTAGCCCTTCTGATTTGAAACAGAAAAATTACAAAGCTGCATACAAGCTGCAAACAATAAAGTTTAACTGCATATATTAGACAATCCATGAGAAATAGATTTTCTGACTATGGAACAGAAAGTGTTTTAGAGGAGGAAAAGGTGGTTATTTTTCAGAGAGAAAATCCATACTGTCCATAACCATCAAATAGTAATTAAACTAGCAGACAAAAGGAAGAAGATAGTAATTCTGAAAGAGAAAGGCTACATCAATGAGGATGACAAGGAACTCTGAGATCACCCACTTCAACAAATTTTAAAAAGAAGCTATATATATTTTCCTCTTACATGGCAGTAGTAGTCTATATGCAAACTGTTATTCTAAAGACACAAAAAAAATCAATTTAGGCTGAGGAGCCCTGAGCCTCCTATAAGACTAAGTTGTCTTCTCTAAATGGCAAACTTTAGTAGAAAAATATTAAGATTTTGCCCAGACGAATTTCTACCTCCAAAAACCCATCAAGCTTTCCAACCACATTAAAAATCAATCAATTAATCAGTGTCTGATGAACTAAGAGTTGTTATTGATATTATGACGGAAGTAGCAGTAGTAGTTGTACTAATTAATCATTATCAAATCATTTTTTGCATAAAGCAAAATAAATAATATGATACATCCCTCTAAACACCACCATATTTTCTCTGAGGTGAAGTGTCATAATATCACTGAAATACCAAAAGAAGATTTTTACCTGGATAGAGTAGTCTTATAGGAAATTACCTCGCATGGACCACCCTCACCCGTTTTAAAATAAAAGAAACCCTTAACACCTTACAACCTGTGTTAGAAGAAATTTTTGTTCAATAATAAATAAATAAATAAATAAATGAAATGCCTGAAACCTCAGCTTTTCAAACAACTGCTATTTATTGTGAAACTCCCCAATACACAATATGCACCGAATGTAACCAGCCCACACCTAGGGAAAAAAGCACAAATCTCTACAACTGACATGTGTACCCACCCAAGCAAATGCCTCCCACAGCAGAGTAAACACTCCATATCCAATCCATGCACTTTCCAAAACATATGGTACACATCCAGATAGTGTTCCCCAAATTGTCTGGGTGAAATTCAACAGCCTTACAGTGACCTTGCAGAGACAACTGATGAAGGGCACAGGAACAGGGGAAGTGCATTTGTCACAGAAGACACAAGTCAACCTTGATCCCCTTCTCTTCTTCTTCCAGGGAGGTTCCCAAAAGCCTTTGAAAGATGAAGTAATTCTCATGTGACCTGGAATTCATAACACAGGAGGATATTCACAATTATGTGCTCAGCATAGGCATCTCTTTTATAGAACATTGTGATTTCTCTCAGTTACCCAACAATATCCCACAGACGGTAAATTCACCCTTTCCCTTTCTTGAAAGTTACAAACAAAGATAAAGATATGGTTAACACCTCCACACAGACACAGATACCAATTATCTATTATCCCATGGTCTAAGTAACACAGCAGCTAATTAAGTTAGAATAATTGTTTTTAACTGGTATTTAGTTTTAAAGAATGCTGTTTCTCTTTCAGACAGGAAGAGATTATAGCCCTCCAAGCTGCATGTTTTCTTCCAAACAGTATTAGATACTCTAATGTAAATGTTTTGCTTACACTTGTAGACCATAACAGCTACAACAGTACTGTTACTGTAGCAAGGTACTACATAAATTTAGGAGACCAAATTGACCTGAAGACGTTAAACTTGAAAACACACAAATCAGTAAGTGAAATATCTGTGAAAGCAATTTTAGACTAAAAAGGGAATGAAAGTAAATACAAACTCTGAGACTTATCGCTACTGTACTTGTCTGCTTACAGTGAAAATGAACTATATGGAACGGGATGAGAAGGAAAAAGAGAGAGTAATAGAATTTCTTAAAGCTGAAAATATATATCAGAAAAAAAATATTCAAGCTAAGAGCTCTTATTGTGAGAAGGGAGGAAAAAAGTAAGTGATAGGAAGAAATAGCTGTGGATTAAAAAAATACAATTAAAGGTCACAAACTAAAACAACACACATACAAAAAAGTATTTCACCATATATCTACATTATGTTTCATATAGAAAATTTAAATAATCTCCAGAAGTGGGTATAAAGATTTCATTTATAAGATTTGTCTTTAGGTTCACAAATATTTAAAGACCTGTTTTATTAAAGAAGAAAATTCTAGTTGTTTTCTGAAAACATGCAGGCCCCTTCAGAACATCCACCAACATTTATTTTTTCCTCAGATTACTTTTTCTGTTGCTGTCATTTTCTTTTCCAAACTACCATGTACACTGTTAATGTTGTTAGTGTCATTTCTGTAGTAGTAAAAAAAAAAAATTAATAATTCTCCATACAGTAAATTTCTAAGCAGGACAGATTTAGACTAAATGAAGACAGTTATACTCCCCTCACTCAGATCACTACTCCCATTAATATCTCATTAGTCAGCCAATTGCCTCATCCTACTTAAGATACTAAAGAAATGAGTGGGTCATAAAACTCTCATAACCATTCATTTGTATCAATGTATCTTTGCAATAGCATACTTCATGCCCTTTGATGAATAACAGCTCAGACTTCTCTGAGCACATCGTTGAAAACTCCGTTAAAACAAGGTCATTTTGGTTTGAATTTGTAACTTTGGTGGCCATCAAATTGGATTATATAATATTTCAGGCTTCTTTTGGGTAGCTATCTGTATCCAAGCAAACAGAGGTGTTTAAAAGAAGGACAGGAGCAAAATGTTTCTTTAAACCCCAGCAACCTATTGCAGCCCTTTACTTAGGCATAAAGCAGGCTCATAGCTACTGATCACAAGTAGTCTTAAAGAATCAACCTAAGCCTCCAAAACCTCATAACTCATAAATAAATCTAAACATATCCTTTTCATTTCTCCTTTGCCTCTTTCCTCATTTCTTCTCTCTTTCAGGAAAATCCTAGGTTTTAAAACCAGAAATTTCCACCTTGAGAAAAGGTCATGCTTTATCTTGCATCTCTAGTGTTGTTTCTGTTTGTTTGTTTCTTTTTCTCCTCTCCTCTCCTCTCCTCTCCTCTCCTCTCCTCTCCTCTCCTCTCCTCTCCTCTCCTCTCCTCTCCTCTCCTCTCTTTTTTCTTTTTTCTTTTCTTTTCTTTTCTTTTCTTTTCTTTTCTTTTCTTTTCTTTTCTTTTCTTTTCTTTTCTTTTCTTTTCTTTTCTTTTCTCTTTTCTTTTCTTTTCTTTTTCTTCTTTAAACAAGGGTGTGTATATCTAATAAACTACATTGTTGCACTGCCATACAACAATGACATATTTAAAGGGACAATTTTTATCTATTTCAGATAGAATCACTGATGAACACTAGTTCTTTGCTTGTAATTTAGGCAGAGAGCAAATTCACCCACCCCAACAGTCTGACCCTAGCATTAATGTACTCCAGATGCTTCAGAGGAAGGAACAAGGGAGCCATAACACGCATGCACAATGTAAAAGGTGAAGTAGAGGTAGGATGAAAAAATGAACAGTAAGGTGAGCCATGGTGTGAAAAGTTGAAAGGTAAAAAAAATGGAGAAGTAACAAGCTTTAAAGTGAAGGTGAACCCACTCTTTTCAAACAAAAAGTAAAAGATCTTCTGGGAGCTTTTTCATACCTTTATGCAAGTACTTCAGAAAGAAAACACAATCATATGCTGCAATCAAAACAGTATTTTAAGGTTACTTTTTATACACATTAGAAACAAAACAACATTATTGCTGAAATTTTAAAAATATTGAAATACAATCCTACCTAAATAAACCAAGTACATTAAAATAAGAAAAGTGTAGCTGCCACAAGGAAAACATTCTAGACATCAGAAGGCAGGGGGTTATTATTGTTTCATAATATAACTGCTTCTCAGTTTTAACCTGGAAAGCAATCACATTTGTTCTTTTAAATTTAAGAATCACTCAAAGATGAGAGCCAAAGTGTATGAGAGAGACCAAGAAATAGAAAAGCCACAAATTTAAACTGTGTATCAACTCAAGCAGAGCAAGACAAATCTGAAAGTCTGATGTTGATGTGTTTAGAAATGATTTATCATTTAAATCCATTAAGAAATTAAGTCTACAGGAAAGATGTTACCCATGGATAGATAATGCTCAGTGTGTTAAGCATTCCCTAAGACAATTGTTTTAACCAGTGGTAGAACTATTAAGAGGAGCAAAGTACTTGTAGGACACACAAGCTAGAGAATACCATAAGATCCTAACAATGTCCTTTACATATTGCACCTGTAAAAGGGTGAGTTTGTAGTAAAGTACGAATTAACATTGTAGTGAGAACTGAAACTCTATGACAGAATTTTATCATAATTCATATAGTGCTGTGAGCTACTGAATAGGGTCAGCGTCTCATAAATGTAAGGCTTCTCCCTGGCTCTGTCTTTGATGAACTCAGAAAAATCATTTAATCACCCTTTAATTTGGTTTCCCAGAGGAAGAAAGTGAAAATCTTTCTATATCTTTTTTATTTTTTTAAAGATTGCTTTAAGATCTAGTTGTTATTAATTACTACAACACACAGAAAGTAAAGTAGCTGTATTAGATTGAGAAATTCATTAGTTTTTACTAGCTCTTTCAGACTGCCCCCAGTCCTACATATGGGATTACTTTTATTTCTGAGCTCCTCAAAGTAGGCCACAACTGGAACGGTATATAGGCAAACCTAGGAATTTCAGAAATGCTCAACAACATTGATGACCCCAGACCAAAGACATAAAAGTTTCTTCAAAAGCATGGGCTCAGCGTGCCATGTCCTGGGTTCCCAGGTCTGATGGTCCACTTAATGCTGGCACCAGCCTCAATTTCCCCAGAATTTGTAGCGTTAAACTTGCCTTGAATGTGCACAGCATACAAAGAAAAGTCAGTCATCACAGATACCTCATGGCCATGAATTTCTCTAGCCCTCTTCCTTGGAGCACCAAGGAGAAGAGGTCTGGACCTCACTTCTCTCTTCCTCCCACCCTTACCTTCACTTCTCACTTCTTTGCAGTGTCTGATTCAAAAAGACAGAGAAACTGAACACCAGCCACAACACCCTTGTGCGGGCGCATGCTGCCTAACATATACCACAAAAACAATGCTTTGCAGATTGGCTCTACATGTATATTTATGTGTTTGAGTGGAAGATGCAAAGTGACATGCGAAGCTAGAGAACAGTTATCGCAGGGATGGGTGGACTACAGGAATAACGTTTCATGTTGACAATTCATGTTGACAATTAAGTTAACATGACAGGCAGGTGGAGTGCTTTCTTAAAAGCATAATTCCTTCTATTTTACAAACAGGGAAGCAGAGCCACTAGGAGATAATTGTCCTTACCCAAATATCTCAGGGTAAAAAATAAAAATTGTTTAGATCAAATCTGATGTTTTTGAGGTTGTGTTATGGACAGTTTATCACACAGTGCTGTATATTGCTCTATTTCAAATGATGGGCTACATTAAAGTAGCCTGAAAAATTTGAATGGCTTTCACAAAGAAAAGGATGCTTTACAGATGATGCTTTGCAGAGATGTCTAGATAGCAAAAATTAGTGTTCTCAATTCAACTAGTTCCAAACATTTATGCAACAACAACAAAAAGTGTTTGATAAGAGCTGATTAAACATTGTTCTCCAGGAAAAAAATAATAATAAAAAAAAAGTCCCGTGACAGTGTTCACATTTAAATATCACCTTTAAAGAAAAGTTTCTATCAAACTACAAAGTGCTGCAGTGATTTACTGATCACTTTTAGATTAAAATTTTATTTTTAAAAGCAGAGGAAGCTAAACACTGCAAACATTTAGACACAGGTTGCATTTATGCATAGCTTATGCAAAGGCTCCTGCCTGACCATTTTTTTAAAAAACAATCTAATGTTTCAATGTACTTTTATAACCACTGCCTGATATGCCATCCATATTCACGATCCTTGTTTGAATGATTTCTTGAGGGAGGCTATGAAGGCAACGTGATTCAACTTGACAGAAAAAAATGAGGAATCCTTGTTAAGCATTAAACATATCCAAAATTTTGGAACATGGGTAGTGATATACTAAAAAGTAAAGTTAGTATGAAAGATGTATGATTTGTTACAGCTCACCAAGCCCAGGATTACTGATTCACTAGAAGGAATGTTTGTATGAGCTCACTGATAGTAAAACATCTGCTGCCACAACACCTGAAATTTGTAATACTTTACAATCAGAGATGGATATAACATCAATAACATGGCAACTTTCAAAACAATGAATTGTGCATTTGACTAAAGTTACTAGTTATTTTTAACCATGTGATTAGCAAATAGTGAAAGTATACCTCTGTAAAAAAAAAAAAAGTTTCTATAATTGTAATGATATACTGTTCTCCAACAAGCTGTTGCAAATTATGTTCCTGCTTTGATTAAATTTGCTGAAAAAGTCACCTGTTATTTTCTGTGAACAGCTTCTTCCAATCTTCACACCCTCCAAGTTTTCATAACCACATTACAATCAGTGAAAAAATATTTCCTAATGAAAGAATGTATGTACCCTTGTCTTGTTCTTATATTCGTTATTTCATTGTAACAGAGGTTTTCCTTCATAATTCAACTAAGACTGAAATAAACCCCTCACCCCTTCACACCCCCCCACCCCGCCCAATAAATCTGGTGGGGTTTTGAGGTATTATTTTAATATTTCTTTTCTCAAAGTGGACAGCAAACTATTCCTTCCTTTAAATAAGCTTATGTTGGCAATGAAAAAAAAAATCAAGAAAGAGAAACCTAAATATAATGCCTGAGGGAATATTGAGTTCAGTTGTGAAAAAATAAAATTTCTTTCCTTTGAAAATCTGAGAGTAAAAGCTTGTGGCTTTTGTACAATAGCCATGAGTAATGCATACAAGTGACATTTTTTATTGCATGGGATTCTCCTCATGCACATCTCTTATTTCTTTGAGACAATTCAGGCAATCAGCAATGCACAGACAACAGATCACATTGTTCTTAGTGCTAAACAGATAATCAATAGTCCAAGGCAATAAAATTAAATGTTTTTAGCTTTATTAAACTTTGGAGACTGCTGGAGAGTAACTAGAAAATAAAAGCAACATTAAAAGTCAATTAGCATAACCATTATAGCAAAATATTTGCTTTCCATTCCACTACAAAACTGAATTATGAAACAAAGTAAGTGAGCCTGGAAGCTCATTGTTATAGCCATGTGAGGATTAAATATCCATTTAGCACCAATAGGAATAAAAATTTATAATGCAAATGCAGACTGAGGCAATCTACATGACAATCCAATAGATGTTTGGTCATATCAATGAACAGAAGAAAACAAAGACCAACACTTTATGTTGTTTTGTTTCAGTTCTTCTGATGTTGCAGAGATTCCTTGGGGATTAGAGGTTAGTACGTGCTATGCACTCATGACCCACATAAGTTATTAAGGTATGCAAGTAGTCCATTAACACCTACTAATTGAAACTACTCAGTGTTCTCAAGTAAACTATGCAATTAAGCATTTTAATGGATTTAGCCAAAATGTTTAACACAGTTGGCGGAGCCTCAGAGCCTCCAGATCTCAAATAACTCCAGAAACATCAGTTATATTTCAAATAACATCTTTCAATAAACAACTATAAGAAGAAAGTTTAAATCATTGAAGTGATTGAGACGTTACATTTTAGATTGAAATTCAGTTTTAATTGAATCAGCAGGTGTATGTTTTTACAAAGAGCTGCAGTCAAAAGAAGCTTCCAATGTATATACTTAAAGTATACACAACTACATATTAAAGCTTTCACAAGTCACATCCTTGGCAAGTTTATTTCTGGTGTCTGTAAACTCAACAACTGAAGCTTGTGAGTGACAGAGATTAATCTGTTTTAAGCAAGATTAAACAAAGTCATTGTAACAAATAGATTTCTGTCTCTTATTTGTGAATCTAGCTTTTCAAAATGTCTGGGTCTTCAAAATATTGTTTTAGCCAGATACTGTGCGATGCTACGTAAGTGACAATACCAATGATCCCCAACAGAAATAGTTGTGGAGCTCTGCGGGGGCCTCTCAAGAAATGGTGTGTATAGAGGATGATATATTTTAGCTATCACTCAACTCTTCACAGCAGTTCTGTTATAGCTTGTGCAGCTTAAAGCCATTGGTTTCTCATTCTAGAGCACATCATTTCTGAAAAGCGGTGAGCAATATTAGCCTCTTCAGTAAAAATTAAAGCTGATTTTTTTTTTCCTATATCCATTAAATGTCTCTTTTTACAGACTAAAAGGGAAGATTCCAGATTACAATTATCAAGAAAATTCACCTTACAGCAATCAGAAAATTGACTGAAAGACAGACAAATAGGCTATAGTGGAGTTCAACTAGGCATTAGCAGTACCAGCATAGGGAACAGTAGTTTCAGATCATGCATCAAAATGGGCACACATTCTTTTAAAATTCAGTTAAACTCTGAATACTTGACTTTCCATAAGGGTTTGTCCTTTTGTGCCAAAATTTCTATTCAAATAGAGACTCCTAATCCTTTGAGATATTTTCAGCACATATCAAGACTCAAAGTTTTATTTTGGGCTTTGTTTAAAATTTAATTCAGGTATTTCCCAGTTGCTTTGTTCATCAGTCCTTTCATCACCTCCAGCAACAAAGAACAGATTAGGTAAGGTCAATCCGAAGCTTGTAAAATAGGCAGATACGGTTTTCATGAAAGCATATTTACCTCACTGCCAAAATTATTGTTGCAATTCAAATTAGAAATTCTTTGAAAAAAAATTACAATGTTAACATTTGCAGTATTTATACTACTCTTTTGTACTAATGGTTATGTGAATCATTTAAGGATTTTTTTTTTGGTGTTTGTTTTTTAAGTATATTAGTTTAGCTGCCAGTACTTACAGATTTAACTTCAAGTGTAAGTGCTGCTATCTGAACAGCAATATTAATTATTCATACTTTATTTTAGACTACCTGGCTGTGTGCCAAAAAGGTACAGAAATGAGCTTAAAAGCAGCTTTTCCCAGAGTACTCAATAAGAAAATAATAAGATATTCTTTTGACGTATTCATATGAACAGGAACCTAAAAAAAAAAAAAAAAATATCAGTGAGAGTGTAGTAACCATATTTGAATTACTTAAAAAAAGAAAAAAAAAAGTCAAATGCTTTGATCAATGCGGTTTGTTGGTTTTCAATTTTTGGTGAGGAGGGTTGGATTTTATTATTGCTGTAGTAGTAGCAGTAGACTGCACTAATTCAAGTCTTCAGTCACAGTCCTTTCATACTATTAAACAGTTCCTGGAAATTACCCACATATCAGGAACTGCAGTGTCATGCTTATTCCCCATTTACAAACTTGAAGTTCTGCCACAAGACACAGAAAATTGTTACTTTCCTCCCCTTCACCCTCTCCCCTGTCCCCTGGGAGAAAAAATAACAAAACAAACAAACCAAAAAAAACTGTATGTATATATAATTATTCACTGCAGAAGACATCATTAGGATCAATATTTCCATAATTTGTTGTATCTGTGGTTTTAAAAGGAATCTTATTTCTTATTTTTATTTTAGACAATACCATGGGCTTCACGTCATGCTCTAGCTTCTTCTTCGGTCTAGGCATTATAATTTCTTACTGTCTCCATGCCCTTTCAACTTTACAGCATTCCTCATTGTTAGGTTTCCTGCTGAGGCCCAGAGAGATCATGTTTGACTCTCATTTGCTAGTCATCATTCATCTGTTTCTCAACTTCAGTGTGACTTCTGAGATCAGTCAGTCCAATGGACTCCCTGCCACATCTCTCTCACTTTTAAAGCCTGATGTTTGCCTTTCCCACCATGCCTATTACTCACTGTCTGGGACACCTCCATTTCTGTCATAAATAAATAAATAAATAAATAAATATCATGTGCTGCTTTTAGTCACATTCAAAGGCACCCTTAACATCTCCTCAAGTTTCAGTTCTTGACATCCAAAGAGCTTCCTTCATCTTCCCAAGTTGTCAAGTATCTTTCCTAACATAGAGTAGCTGTTGTCAGTATTAGTTGTCAGTGTATGGCAAAGCATACGTCAGTTTTCTGTAGTCTCAAGGCATAGATAAATAATTGTCTTGTTTCTCTTCACTGCAATAAAGAAACTACATCTATTTATCCAGCTCGTGAACAGATGGACCAGACTGCCTCCTTACTACTGAAAGGTTTACGTGAGTGATATGCACTTTATAGAAACAGAGGACAGAAGATATTTTCACAGCTACAAAACATGCCTGCTTCTCAGTTTTAGACGGGCTTATCTCACAGATTTCCAGAAGCATTTTAGGCTGTTTGCCCTTTTAACTTTGGGTCTCCTTACTACACTAGGTGACTGTTTTTAAATTTCCACAGGACTAGGAGTGGCAGTAGAAAATTAATCTCTGCCTATTCACTTAGATCCAATCATATCTCATTCTCGTGTTGTCTTCTATCCCCACTAGAAGAAAAAAAATAATAATCAGGCTCAAATGGAGCAAAATGAAATCCAAAGCAGAAAATTATATTCATTTTCCAGAGTCTACCACAAGATGAAGGAAGAAGACGTCAGAATAAATTATTGTCTAGTGATATTTTTCGAAAGATTCATCTTCCTCCACCCCCGTCTCTCCCCCCCCCCCCTTTTTTTTTTAATATATATATATATGAACACTTAGGATCGTGTTTTGCCCATCCTCAAAGACACATACACATAAAAAAAACAGTTATGAAGAGTTATTATCAAACATAATTCTTCTACAAAAATAAACATAAAACCACCACACTGGTATTAATAGCTTCAAATTTTACAAAGCTGATAAAATTAAAATAAACTACAGTACTCTAATGAGATAATAATCTTATCATAACTGGAAAATACGGAGGTTTACCAAACCGTACATAATCAGAGAAAGAAGGAAAAACAGCAGTAGGAGAATTTACAGAATAATGTGGAATAATTAAACACTTATTTCCTGAAAGTCAGTTCTAACAATTTCAAAAATCAGTTACCTCATTAAGAAATACAAAAGGAAAAAGTGTTGGGCTGCTCCCTTCCTCTCACGTTATTCCCCAGAGCTCATGAAAAAATAAACTCTCCTACTTTGGTGAATCCGTCCTCACCAAACTGCTACTGATCCATCAGGAGAGCTGAACTACCTTTCATCCCACTCCAGGCTGTTCCTGTTTTCTTACTCCTCCTTGCTTCACTTCCCACTACAACTAGATGCTCTTTTTCCACTTTTTGATTTGGTTAATGACTGCAGCTCTGCCAAGAACCTGTATTCCCTGTCAAGAGCACAAAACTTCCAGCTCCAAATACATCTCCAGCAGTCCTTTTAGTGCTCTTTCTCAGTCTGTGTGTAGCACAAGTCTGCATGCCACTGTTTAGATTTTATTTTTTTACAACTAACTGTACCAGTTAGGTATAGATAGTTGGCATGATTATGCTGACATGAATTGCTTTGTATGAAGACCTTTTCATATTATAGAACATACATGAAAAGGCATGAAATCCGTATTAAACTTTTCAGCTCTATCACTTTTATTGCTTTCTTTCCAGTTGTCAAAAGGATGCCTTTTTCCTCTGTGGTTTTCTTCTTTTAAATACCTACAAGAAAATAAATATTGAGTAAACAACAAATACAGATTTATTTGAAGCAATCTTACAGGACAATTATATGCTTTTTTTTTTCCTTTTTGGTTTGGTTTTGTTTGTTTTTCTATTGGTATGAGAAGATGCAAAAGAAATCTTTCTTCTCCTCTTAGGCGTCTGCCTAAAATTAGAGGATTTATTGAGAACAGTCTAGAGCCACCACACGGAGAAGCATGTACTTCACCATGTAAACCAAGTGAGGTCTGGGCTGTCTTTCTGGAAGTATTAATAATTATCCAATATACCCAATACAACACCCATTAATAATATTTCATACTTCAGCTACACTCATATGCACCAAGTATAGTCTCAACATTCATTCATCTGTAATTATCAGCATCAAAAGAGGAAGGAAACGGATGTGGAAAGGAGGGCAACACTTCTAATGCAATCAGATATAAAGTCTGTTTACAGATTTCAGGTTCCAATAACCTTAACTGAAATATATATATACATATGTGTATATATATATATATATATATATGATCTTGAGACTCCTTTAATACAAATCTGATCTGAGCTCTCCTTTCTGATGAGATTTTAAAATCATTTGGCTAACGTACAAAATAAAGTACAAAGCTGAAGTTTGAAGGAACATCATGTGGTTGTGATACTCCTTGGAGGACTTTGTAACCACAGCAGAGCAAAGATGTGTTTGCTTTTTGGCAGCATTCAGCAGAAGAATTTCAGTGGTTCACTGTTACATTTTTTGGATAAAGTTTAAGGCTATGGTTTAGGAATGCCTTGGCTAATGTTCAAACTATGACAATTTGCTTTAAAGGTATTTCAGTTAGACATTTTGAGAGAGCTTTTTTCGCTCATTATAGCATCTTGAGAAGAACTCCATGTCATAACTTTTTTAAAAGTAAAGCAATGTGATTTTTGGCTTTGAAGTTTTCTCTTAAGTTTATTGTAAAGTGGATTTAATGTTTTCTAGAAAACGTAGATTACTCCAAGGTACTTCATGGATATAAGTGCAGGAAGAATTACAAAAACAAACTGGGAGCCCTCCACCAATGTCTTCACAAAATAAATAAATAAATAAATAAATAAACAAATAAATAAATAAATACAAAAGTAACTTAAAATCTCAACAAGCTGAATATGAGATATCAAATTGCTGCCAGATAACATGAAAATGAAGTCTCTTTAATTTCAGTACATCTCACTTGAAGCCAACAGAGACCAATGCAATTCTATGCAAGGAAATTGAAAGTCTTTCTCATCTGTCTGCAAGTGATTAAAAAATAATAATAATAATTAAAAATAATAATAAGCTAAATTAAGAACCATACTGGAAAAAAAAATCTTCTAGTAACAAAACTTGGTATGTTGATTCTGTGGTCCAACCTTTTCCTTTGGCTGCATCTGAACACCACAGGACAGTTATTTTTCATAAGTAGAATGCGTGCAAGTGAGGCCTCTTTGCCTTAAAATTAGCTCCTCTCAAAAATCTCTTTTCCATGCTTGCCTTCTCTACAGGTCATGATAATTACCAACTACCTACCTGTAAAACATAGGGGATTATGTAGTGCTTTAAAAAAACTTTCTCCTTTCTAATGTGTGCCAACCCTGAAGGCAATCAAAAATTACTTTCTATTCAAAAAATAATTTTAGTACATAAGAAATATACAAGCCACAATGAAACACAGCTGAGATCAAGACCAAAACCAAGACCAAAATGATGCAAAAGTACCGCAGCTATATGAGGGATATACAAAGGCAGTATTTTTGGATATAAACATTCAGCTAAAAAGGTTTTGTTTTTTTTAGACGTCAGCTGTTCAGTAGGACGTTAGAATTTCCCTCAAAAGATCTATCTTTTTTGTTAGTGAAATACCCTATTCGCCCCAAAATACTGCCTTAGCGAAACATTATTGGCCAACAGCTAAATACAGACATTGATGGAAAAAGAATTGACTTTCAACTTTATCAAGGTCTTGATGAAAAACTTCCTGTTATTTTTCTACTTCTGAGCTACAAATATGCCAGGCAAGATAGAACTTTATTTTATACCCAGCAGTAAACTTGCTGACCTAATTACTGTGTATTATAGCCCCTCAGTGAGTCCATACAATACTCGCTTCAACAACATTTTGAAGCATGTTATTGAGTTCCTGAAAAAATCTCATCTACCAAACACACTTAGAGACCTTTCAGAAATGATCAAGTGTAGCTGAAACGAGTCATCCTTCACAAATCGTTGATTAATGTGGTGTATGAGTGCAAACAACACAGCCTGCTTACTCTCTCAGCTAAGTTTGTCTGAAGACTCACCTACTCAACTATATCTTATCAAGTACTAAAAAATAACAGAGAGTAACTAAGTTGCTGTCCTTTTTGTATCCCCTACCTCTCTAATAAGAGCACAGGCTGAGCTGAAGGATCATGCTTGCTTGTGCAAATCTCCAGCAGCAGGAGATTTGTACACTTCTGTAGAGGATCCAGCACTTAGAAGGGGAATATCAGCTGTTCCGCATCTGGTCATGGTCCACTCCCTGCCCTCATGGGAAACCTTGTCCTGAGGTTCAAAGACCTGCAGCAGTTTAGATCCTATGTACACCTGAAACGCTGTATCATTATATGAATATTGCATATGTTTTCTACACTGTTATTTCCACTTACATTTAAACCTTCATTATCTACATACCATAAGAAAATAATTCCACCGTTCTCGCTTCATGTTTCAACTTGACTTAGTATAATTTAAATTGGAGAATTGTCAGGGTTTTGTGTAATATTGGGAGGACTTAATGACCCAGGAAGCACCTTTCCAAGATCACGTTTCAAATGAAAATGGTGGTGCAACTGTTGTGGTCTAAGGATGGAAGCGAGATGAACAACCTTCAAGAGCTCATATGGTCAACTGGCTCAGCTTCCCACACCCCAGCTGTATCAGTCAGTCTAGTTAAAGATATTATGTCTTTATATGTTGTCTCTTTTCAGACCAAAGGTGATGTAATCTAGAACTGATATCCTCCACAGATTCAATTTTTCAAGCATACTTTTTTACTTGCTGGTAGAAGCTCCAACAAAAAGGTTTTCCCAATGACATTTAAGATTTCTTTAAGAGAAGGAACAAGAATACAGAGAATTAAGGACTTCATTGTCTGAAATTATTTTATTCAATCCACATTTTCCTCTTAATTTGCTAATAGGAAAGTTTCTATGTGTCACTTCACTTTTCTCTGATAAATTCTTCTGAAGTTCTTATTCTCTCCTGAACTCTTTGTATAGCACTAATGCATTTAGCTTTTTCTTGACGTTGTCTTTTCTGTGCAGCCTTCTCTATGTGGATATGCAGCCTATTTTTCACAATTTGTTCAAACTTATTTAAACCTTTATTCTTTCTGCCTTTCTGCCTGCACTACTACAACACATGGAGCAGTCTTGGTTCATATTTATTTATTTATTATTAGTATTATTAATCGGGGGGGGGGAGGAGTAGACACTATCTAGGATGACTATGCAATACTCAAGTCTCCAATTCCACAGTACATTTAAAAATACACCACGTAGAGAACTACAGCAGAAAACCTTGAAACAGTGAATTTTTCCTTCACATTCAAATATTAGAAACAGAGAGGCCTCACCATCAGTCTTCCAAAATGTAGAAATCCCATTTTCCATTTTCCTGTGCTTCAAATCTGTATGACTTCATATATGACAGAATCAGAATTGGCCTTGCTGTGATTTGCTAATCCAGAAGCACAATGAGAAATACCTATCTTGAAATTCTGGACTTTGCTCTAGGGCCATATCAAAGCATAAACTCACAGGCTCCACTGATGGATCTATCAGACCCATGGTGCACGCAGAATGATTTGTAGAATCAGACTGGTGTACGTATACCAAGTGACTTCATATTGACTGTGCAATGAGACTAGGCACACATACTACATGGGGGTGCAAATCCCCTTCAGATGCTAATGTTTTGCTTACAAAAGATTTTTAAAGAGCTGAAGTTTCCTCCACTCATTTCTTTTTGCTCAATGTCCTCACAGCTGAGTTTCAGCCCAAATGTTTTTTGTTGTTGTTTTTTTTTTTTTTTTTCCTCCTTCATTTGCTTCCCAGACATTCTTAGACATGAATGTGACTGTACAGTATGGATGGACAAAGCAATGTTATCAGCTTACTGAGAGTATCACGTCTCTTAACTCTTTACTAACTGCAAGCTCAATAGCATCATCAGAGATTTATAGGGAAGGGAAGGGAAGGGAAGGGAAGGGAAGGGAAGGGAAGGGAAGGGAAGGGAAGGGAAGGGAAGGGAAGGGAAGGGAAGGGAAGGGAAGGGAAGGGAAGGGAAGGGAAGGGAAGGGAAGGGAAGGGGAGGGAAGGGGAGGGAAGGGGAGAGGGGAGGGGAGGGGAGGGGAGGGGAGGGAGACAGTGGAATTGCGAAGTGCAGCCATTCCTATCTGCTTACAACAGCTGTCAATCAGACTGAAAGTGTCTTAGGCTTTGAATAAAATGATTGCTTGGAGGGCTAGGCACACTAGTGCACAAGGAAATGCATGCAGAATTGCTTTCCTCTTCAATTGTATTCCTTCATACTTGGAAACAAAGATCGCTGCCAGCTTGAGTTGTACGAAATCATTATTTAATTGTATCTTTGTCTTATACTTCTCTTGTAAGAAAAGCTGTTATTCTTAACTATTGTCTACACTTACTTACGCAGCATTCTGATCAATATAGTGTAATTTCTGTATATATGTTATTTTGTACTGTTCCTATTCAGTTCTTTTTGAAGTCTCATTTTAATCTTTCTTACTTTTCCTTTCTCCATTCCCAATATTTCCTTTCTACATTTTCTGACAACTCGTTACTAGATGTACTGGCAGTTGGGTAACACAGGATACTTGAGAAAAGCCCAGGACATTATTCTATTCTAACTTCAAAATCCAGTTTCACACTCAGATATTGTTCTTCAGAGATCATTCTACTGTTTTCCTTGCAGAACTGCCTGACATTCAACTTCTATCCTCATCAGTATGTGTTTTTTTTTTTCTGATATTCAGGAGGCACCTTCTGCTTTTATAAATGGGAAAGGCAGAAAGGGAGGAATCCACATTCTTTAAAACTAGTTTGATCCGGAGGCAATGAAATGGCAGTAGTCCCTCAGACTTTTCTTCAAATAGACTACCAACCTAAGGTTGGTAGGATAAAAGGATACAAATTATCTCCAAGTAGAAAAGTGAATCTGGGGAATTAACAGGACATGAAAGACTTGGTTATGCTTCAAACTACTTTTGCAAATTCTGTTTCCTCCACAACAGAATGAGAAATCTGTGTTTCATTAGGACACTGCAGCAACACTTACATATTTACAACATACAAATCGCTCATTTTAAATATGTGAAAACTTGTATGTTTTCTAATTACTCTTGCCCTGGGAAAGGCAAAACAAATTTGTCAATGTGATCTTTCTGCATAAAACAAAGCATTATAATGTTAAAAAGAAATCCTCAACATACTTTTGTGCAATGGGGTGTAGGTGCTATTTGTCATTTATTTATGTATTTATACTTGAGAAGTTCACTGAAGCTCACCACGAGCCTATGTTTTTTTCTCAAAACTTATTGAATTTTTTAACAGACTCTGTGTTGCTGTTAGGTAACATAAATACACGTATTTTTTTCACACTGAATAGTCATTAAAAGTAGTTGTCCACTCCACATTCAAACTATACTGTGTAAATATTTCTGTAGATAAAAAAAGTGTTATATTTGAGCAGGACTTTGGATCAAGGGGACAAGTCAGCTCACTCCCACTGACTTCAGATCAGGTTATCACAGGGTGCTCGTACTATAGATAAGCAAGTTATTTGCCTTTATACACTATATTTTGTTCCATACAAACACATGCTATCACTTACCTTCCTACATAGGAATGCATGCTTTGCTGAGCACTGGAGATAGAAAAATGTAATGATGATACATGACAGTCACTGTCAACTTTACTACCCTCCTAGAATGCTCCATGTTCACAAGTACCATGGTAAGTGACCATCGTTCTTCAAGGACAAGTTGGTAGCAGACATGTCATCGCATTCATTAACTTTGGAAACTATTCCAAGAAGAAGCTATTCCAAAACAGCTTTGGCTGTTAAACATGTAAAACAAGGAGACTCGTAGACATCTAGAAAACACAGAAATGTATTATATTGGTAATCTGAGCCTGTGTTAGCTATTTAACCACTGCATGCATCATCATGATCATGTGTCATTGATAGTTTTCTTGTACACTGCAAATAAATAAATACTCTATATACAGCCTTGCTTATATTATGCAGGATACAGGTATTAGGCGCACACACACAAGGAACACATAGGCATAAAGATATCATTGTTATACTTCAAAGAACTTTGGTTAGTGTAATGTTTTATTTATTTGCTCATCCTCCATCAAGCTATTAGCTAGAGTGATAATTGATCAAGCAATTGCATTTTAATTGTGGTAATAGGGCAGCTTTCTGATTTATTCCTCTTTGTTTTGTTTCACTACAAAGTAATCATCCTAGCTCAGATGTTTAACCACCCACCCAATTTATCTATTAAAACAGTTTCACAGCTATATTTCATTAATCTCTGTAGGCACTACAATGGCTATGGCAATTTCTCTCATTCACACAGTAATTTTTTAATTGTGACGCTGTTGGTTATCACTTCCTTAATTTGAATTTATACTGATCTAATATTTTTGTTAAATTTGCAGGTGATAGAAATTACCAATAATTTTATTATTATTATTATTTAAATACGATAAGCCTGACCCTGTCCTTCTTAAAATTGATGTTAAGCAGCCATCTCTTTAAGGTTATTATAGAGGGTGTAAGATCTATGGAAGTGTAACAGGATACAAGAGATAAGAAGCTTATGCTGAGCTCTCAGGTAAACAGAATTTGCCATAAGTAGATTGAAAGTAAAAAATAAATAAATAATAAAATAAATAATAAATAAATAATAAAATTGGCCTGGAATTGTAAACAGCTACGATATCATCTGATTTCAAAGTAACACAATTGATATTTTAAAAAAAAAAAAAAAGGAAAAAGAAAAGTACCATTTTATGTGTATCTATAATATTAATTGAAGGTTGCATTGCTAGAAGCTTGTTAGTTGGTATATCTCCTCCGGAAACAGAAATACTACTGCTTTGGGCCATATGTGTCACATAAGGGGTAAAATACCCAAACCAAAGTAGCAACAGAACTTGGAGAACAAAGTGTTAGAACCTTCTTCCAACAAGATACGAGATCTTAATGATGCAAGCTGTAAGGTAGGTCTGAAATTCAGCACTAGAGGCCTGGCTTTGAGCTAATACTGCAATGCCTCTCTCATCAGAGGTTACTGATGCATAAAAATTCTGATTGATTTCTCCCATCTCTGCTGATCTCTTTCTAGACATGCTGAGTACTCCATTCAAAGAACGTTTCAACTACTACTGTTGATTCTCAGAGTGCAAGAGTTGTTTAAACACTGTATTTTCCTCCATGCTTTGTTTCAAATTTGTCTCTCTCTGCCTACATGCCTGACAAAATCATGGGCTCATGGCAAATAACCTTATGCTGCATGTTTGACTCTTCAATAATATTTGTAAAAATGTCTTTGTAATGACATCTGTATTTATGTTGGTAGCTCCCAACTAGACTGTAAGGACGTTGACATATTAATAATACCCAATACATGGAACCCTTTGGGTAACGTCTCCTTGACTTCCATTCTTTTGTGTAGGGCAAAAGGATAATGTTTAGATCTTTAACTGTCTTATGCACTGCAATGTATTGCAGGATTTATTTCCAGATAATCTCTGTACATTATTTAAAAGACCTCATTAAAACTTATAACGTAAAACCTACAAACGTGCATTATTTTGATATATGCTGTTTATATAATGGATATTATCTGCAAGACAGTCATAGAAGTTTAGGTCCATGTGACAATCCTGCATATGCAAGTGCTTACGTTGTTTTCAGTTCTCAGTTTTGCTGACCTTTGCCATTATTGTCTCACGCTTACTCTCTGTTTAACAGTCCATACATAAATGCTGTGTCTGTTTGCTGTTCTTTTTGCTGTTCTTTTTACTGCCTGAATTTTCAAATGGGAAGTCTTTTATTTGGTCCAGTGATTTTTTTTTTTTTTAATATCCAAAAAGCAACATAATTTAAATATTGTAAATTAACAGTCTCTATATTTTTAATAGAGATAGCTTACCATGATAATTATTTTTTTCCACTTTTTCCCTTTTAATAAGAAATAAATTGCTTTAAGATTTTTTCTTCCACATGGGAACCAATAGATGTTCCTTGGCAAGCCATAACATGAGAAAGAAAGAAGCACAGGTAAGTGAAATTCAATGAATAAATGACCATGGAAGTAACTACATAATTATTAGGGAACGTGACGGATCATTTCGACAGTGCAGGAGGGAAAGAAAAAAAAAAAAAAAGCTGTCGACAAATAACACCCCCCCCCCTTCATTTATTTATTCATTTATTTATTTATTTTGAGTCTCTCACAGCAGCCCTCACAATAGCACCGCAAGGGGAGATCTCACGCCAGCCGTTCAGGAGGTGGCTCTCTCTCGGGTAAACACCAGAGGAAACGAACCCACGAAGCGGGGCGCGGGGCTGGGGCTCGGCCCCCCTCGCCTCCCCCCATCCCGTGGCCGCTCGCAGCCGCTGTGCTTTGTAGTTTCCCGGCGCCGGAGCAGTAGGACCCAGGGGCCCTCGGCAGCCACCAATAGAGGCTGCTACCGGGATCTATTTGTATGCGATGCCTCCTGCCCCACGCATTAATAGTAATACAGATAACGGCTCTGAAAGAATGCTCTTCTGGAGAAGGATTTGATTTTCCGGGGCCCTGATACTGGGGAGAAATCCGGTTCCATCCCCCTTTTTGATTTAAAACTCTCCCGAACAGCTAGTCGTCTTCAGCGCTCCCTCTTTCTCTCTCTCCGTATAAATACACCTCCCCGCAGCCCCGCTCTGCGCAAGGAAAGTTGGAAAAGGGCAGCCTGGGCGATGGGGCTGCCGCTGCTCTGAGAGCCTGTGGAGCCCGGCGGTGAGTCCCGCGGTGATGGGGTGGGGTGGGGTGGGCAGATCATGGGATGGGATGGAAAGGAATGGGATGGGGGCTTCTCCCCGGGGGCTGCGGGAGGGGTCGGGGCGGGAGATGGCGATGCGGGAGCCCCCAGAGCGCGGGGGGAGCGCTTCGACAAGTTTCCCCGCAGGTACTGGCGGCGGGTTGCGTGCCCGCAAAGTTGCCTCCGCTCCGGTGCGACAAAGAAGTTTGGACGCGGAGAACTCGGAGGGGGGACCGGGGGGGCCTCCCAACTTGTGCGGGGCGAGGAGGAGAGCCGGCTTTGTTGTCGCCGCGCCGCCGGGAGCCTTTCCCCTTCCCGGGTGGCGAACGGGGGCGGGGATGTGGATGTGAGTGTAGTATGTAATGCGCGTATTTACCCACCTATGTGTAGGTGCATCGCGAAAATCGGGAAGCGGGAGGGGGCTGCGACACCGCGCCCGGCGGGGGGGGGGGGAGGAGAGGGGGGCTCCACTGGGCGCGCAGCCTGAGGGTGTGCGGTCGCCTCCGCGCACAATGGAGGGCCCCCAGCGGGGGGGAGGAGGAGGAGGAGGAAGGTCTCCGCTGCAGCTGCTACTGCTGCAGTGCCGCAGCCCCCCGCCCCGAGGGGCAGCGCCCCCGGGCAGGGAGCTCGGGGGGTCGCAGGTGCCGCCCCTGGCCCGGGCAAAATGCCGGGGGAGGACGTGGGGGGGGGGGACGCAGAGCGCGGTCGGAGGGGCGAGTTGGGGTGCCAGAGGGGAGAACTGGGGTGCCAGACGTTTCATCTCGAACGTGATCAGCGCTCTGACTTATTCCATGTGCTTGTAGATGATTTTTTTAATTTATTTTCTCTCTCCGTGTTCACTGGGGTGCGTTAAGGTTAATTAATGAGCGATGACGCAAAAATGAATTTAAATGACGTGAAGTTGTTCTTAATTTTAATTTCACTTGCTGGTGTTTCGCATCTCAGTTACAAAAAGTAAATCTTTAAAGCTGCTGGTTATTGTGAGTACACTGAAGAACTTTGTGTCGGGCACTGGGGGGGATGTTTTATGTGAGCAGAAGGAACACTTTTCTAATCTTTGACCATTGTCCCATAGGTGCATGTAGAGGCTCAAATGACAGGCATTTGAGCAGGCTTTTAAGAAGGTTTCTTATTAAACTGTTCATACGCTTCGCTAATATAAGGCGAAGCCTTTGCTGGATGCATTTTGTAGGCAAAAGAGGAATGTCCTCTTATATTATGAAGTAATAAGGGTAATCTCAAAACGTCATGTCTGACTTTTTTTTTTTCCGTGTGCTTTTTTTTCTATATTTATTTTATATTTGTCCATCTTCATGTTTTCTACTTACATCTTAAACTGATATAAATTTCAGTGACATCACACTGGTGTGAACTGGCTATAAAAGTTGGAAGACCTCATATGTGGTGATTAGAGACAAGGAAGGAAGACAGAAAGCTAATAAAATTATTGTAGTGTTTCTCAGACTCACTTTCACTGCTTCATTCATCTTCAGAAACAACCCTCCAGTAAATGCTGCTGGACTTCCACAAATTGTTTGGCAGTTGTGTCCAGGCCCCTACAATAGTGGACTCTTACCATGACTGACATTTGACCAGAAACCGTGCTGATTTCCATAAGAATTCTCATTTAACAAAACAAAGGATGCTATTGTGACAGTGTGAAACAGAAGAAATCTCAATCCTTACCTCTTGTTTCTATCAGTAACACTGAATCCTCACCAGTTGAATATTGGGCAAATGAGGAAAAATCAACCAGCTCTGTAATGAGGTACCTGCAGGTATCTTCACTATGGCATAAGCAAGCAGTTCGTTAGACATAGTCTCCTTTTAAAAGGAACTAAGTTCTTAACAGAACAGAAGGCTATTTGAGTTCTGTAGCTTTTTTGTTGGTATTTCTTTTATTTCTGTGCTTTATTTGTTTTGGTTTCATGGACTTCTCTTGTGTTGCCACAGGAAAAAAAAATCGAATTTGGTACAAATTTTGATTTTGTGCAGATGAACAAATGCTGTATACTTTCCTTATCTAGTAAAGTATTAAATGGAACTGAGAGTAGAGAAGTCTGATATTTACATCTGAGTTCTGTGACTTGATTGTTGTGGCGTATGGCTAGGTATACATTTAGCAGACTTGCGTTGTTCAACAGGTAAGTGTGAAAAAGGAGGGTCAGGGTGAGGAGTGGGTGGGAAAAGTAAGGGATTTAGGTTTTCTTGACCTTATATGTGAGAGGAATTCCAGGGGCTGTGATCCTTCTGGGGTGGATTCAGCTGTCAAGACAAAAGTGAAAATGACAGGGTAATGGATTTTTTGTCCAAATCACAAACTTGCTCTCATAATTGTGTTCTCTGTCCTAAGAGACATCTAATAATCTCATGTTGCTTAGAATCAGATCTATACTTCCAGGTAGCAGGTAACAGAAGTTACATGTAATGCATTAATCCTACAAACCTGTTATTGTAAAGGCAGGAGATGAAGAATTAAATGATGTGGACTTACATTTTATTTTCTTCACCTGTGTGTCTACTCCAGATAGCCTCTTCTGTGTCTTCAAATGTAGAAAGAAACACAAGTTATCCCACTTTTTTTTTTTTAAACATAGCTTATGTCCTTGTTAATTTCCTACCTACATGCTTGTTAAGGTACAAGATCAGGATTTTTTTCATATTTATCTCTTGAGGAAAATACTAGAATCACTGTAGATCAAGACTAAAGTTTCTTGTAACAACATTTGTGAACGTTTTACATTATTTTTACAAGTATTAGTCAAGACTTAGGAAATTACATGTTCAGTGCTTGGTTCTAGGTTCAAGGAGGAGTTTGTGGCCTAATGGTTTTTGCACATTTTTCTGTGTTCCCTAATGTCTAATTCAACCAGTTTGAGTGGATTTGCACAGGCTTACTTGCATCATGGGGAAAATGGCCTCCTCAAGAAAAATTTAGCCAATTTCAAGGGTCATCAAGGTGATAAATTACACAGTAGAAATATGAAGAGAAACATTGTGTTCTCCTCTGCAATTCTAATATGCATTAAAATAAATGAAAGGAATGAAACTGAATAGGCCTTTAAAGAACTGTAAGGCAAGCATAAATACCTTGAGCACATAAGCTAAACATGCAGCAATACAGAGCACTCATAATTCTAATCCAGCACAGTGAGGGACATAATGAAATAATAATATAAGGGATAATATTTTCTGTAATCTGCAAGAGATTTAACAATTGTTTCACCTGTAATATTCTACCTGTCTAAACTGCTCAGTCCATAAATCTTTCATTCCCTATCCATCTGCTAATCATAAGCCCCATGAGTTCTCTCTCAGCACCATCAATTTATAGCCTGCCAAACACATCAATCCTTTCCCTCAATTAATACTCTTTTCCAGACTTCTCCAATCAGTAATCTGTCCTTGTCCATTTTAAGGTCCACATATGAGCCTTCCTCCTGTCTATCCTGGTTAGCTCAGCGTAATTTTCCATACAGGAAACGTTGTTTGTTTCCAGTCCTGTATCACCTATCTTAACAATTTCTTGGTCTGTACTCCAGGCCTGCCAATTCATGAGAACTTTACATATTTTCATATTTTATTTCCATGGGTATCCTTTAGCTTTCTCCTCTGTCAGTAGTGAGCCCATTGAGTAGATTTGTGCTTCTTTCCCTATTCAACTCACCTCTTGCTCTTCAGGGTCCCTGTAAATTGATCATTGCACCAAAAGTGTGGCAGAGTTGTCAGGAAACATCAATAGGACTTCGTAGCTTCCTGGTTGCCTCCAACCTCAAGGAGGCATTGCTAATCCTGTTCCAACTTCTCTGTATTACAGCTGGCTTCAGACTAATATTATGTGATTCTAATGTTCAAAATCAGCCTAAGGAGTAGCATCCAGGGCCCAGAAGGTCTTCAGCTGAGTGTTTGAGTTCCTGGGCCGCAGGCTTTCCTTAGATGCTCTTTTGGCTCCAAGTGTTTCCCAGTTCTCCTTGCAGCCTGGCATAGCAGGGACAGAAGATGCCATTTGCCCATTTTCTTTGAAGCTTCCTTGAACCTTTACATACGATAGCTGAAGTTAGTGCTGATGAGGTCTCTCTACTGGGAAGACAAGAGCCATGAGACCTGAACATCTGGGAAAATTGTATCTGGAATTTAGGTCCCTTACTTATTGCATGAAGCAGTTCCTCAGCAATTCTTTATCCTCAGTGTTTTGAAGTATACTTGGTGCCATGATTTGTTTTACAGTTCATGCTGCCTGGATCTTCACCTTATTCACCACACAGGATTTCCTTCTTTCCAAGGGGCAGCAATGAGTTTTAAAGCCCTTTCATCTTGTTTCTATATTGCAGTGGTGTAGATCTCAGTTTACTAGTTGAGGAAATTCTGCTCTGTCCCCATCTTTCATGGAGGCTGAACAAAGCAACTCCTCGAATTGGAATTGGAATGTTGATCTTTCTGTCTTGCTTTCTTGAATTTAGGATAAATGAGTCTGGATAATTTTCCTTGTATGGTACAAATTTCCATCACAGAGCCCTGGCTTGGGGGAAAGAACTGTTGGGAGAAGGGAGGGCCTGAAGAGTGAACTTGAAGTGTGTATCTTTGTTACAGACTATAAAATAAGTCTGTTCCACTCCTAAAAATAGCACAAAGAATAATTTAACTGATCTGTTATACTAAGACTCAGTTGCCAGCAACAGTGATTCTTCACAGTACTAAGTTTGCTACGGTGATAAATACATATTCAAAAAATCATATTTTGGTGTGTCCATCTAATATATCACACTTCAGATACTTCTAGTATTTTAATGGAGCTATCTGACCTTGGGCATGATAGTCAATTAAATATTTTTGTTGTTGTTGATGGTGTTGTCCTAGTTCTTTTCTTTAAGAGGGAACTTTGGAAAGGTAATGGAAAAAACATTGTTAATGACCATACCTGCACTGTGCTGCTGTAATCACACCTTATATTTTCCTGCAAGTAATTCCTATAAAATCCAAGACTAAAGTAACTTCATTTAGATTTCCACACTAAAAAGTGTTAGAAAGCTCCAGAAAAACTGAGTATGGAATTTAGGGATCCTCCAAGACAACATACATCCCGGAAAAGATCATCCAACTATAGAACATCACTGCTTGTGATGTTCACTGCTGCCCATGAAAACTATGGAAATGTAAACGAATGGCAGTTTGTAACTTGCTATTACTCCAAGAACACTAAGACTGTAAAGCAGGATTTTACTATGAACAGATGGACAATGCAGTTGTAGACTCATTTTGATTTCCTTATAAACCTCTCAAAATTTACTAAACAGACTTCTTTTTAACTGCCAGTCTTGCCTACACAACTTAATATCTGAAAGTCAAATGCTTTTATTTCACTCTCATTTATCATCAGTAGTAGCTGTGACTTGGGTAAATTCTTCTGCAAGTTTATGCCTCAAATCCACCCTAACTGTGTCAAGAATTTTATTAGTGATAAATGCACTTAAGGGTATGACTTGACTTTTTGAACCCACAATTGAGTTTTCATAGCTGATGACTAGAAAAAAAAATAATTTCTGCTTTAAAAATATAACAGGAAAACTAAACAAATTGTCTGCAGAGACTTCTAACTGAAATATTTGAATAAAATAAAGCCATATTCAGTCCCCAGATAAGTCTCTCATGTAGCTAAGTACTTCTGGCTAATAGTACTTAATATTTTAAAAATGAATAAAAAAGTTGCTATTGGAAACATTGCACACACAAGGTCTAAAGAAAAGTCACTCTTTCTTATATCATGGTGTTGAAACCAAGCTTTACCACATGCAGAATTGAAACAAAGCCCTGAAAAAAAACCTGTTTCCAATAATTTCTTTTAGATTGCATGTGCTTTATATGGAAGAAAGCAAGGCACACTTTTGAACATTCTACACTATGGTGTGAAGAGATAGGAGTGCTTCCTCTGAGTGTAATAGTAGACAAATGAGAGAATGGAAGGTATGGCAGAAGGAATCACAGGGCCCAAATATGTTTCATCTTACATGAAGACTTGAAACTGCAAGTTAACTTTATCTTTGCTGAAAACGTTTTGGAGTAACTCACAGCTTACTGCCTGCGTACATCAGCAAATGTCATTACAGAAAACCGTCATGGTAAAGGGACAATCAATATATATTTAAATAACGATAATGAATAGATTACAAGAAAAACCAAGAAGTTTTACTTGGGGATGTTCTCTACTAAGGAGAAAAAAAAATGTGTTTTTTTTTTTTCCTGAGTTTAAGAGTCTTGGGCTGTCAAGACGGAACAAAGACTGTTACCTCACTCAAGTTGTCTTCAAAATAGTCCAAACCAGGATTTTCATTTCCTCTCTCCTGAGCAATATGTGGAACAAGTGGTATTTCTATATCTTGAAGTATTATCTCAGTTGAAAAAGTTTTTAAAAAACAAAAACACTTTAGTCAAATTCACAGAGTTCTGCCTTTAACATTTTAACATAAAAGAAACTTTTTTTTTTTTCATTTTGAAATGTGCATGTAAGATATAGGGAACAAAGTATAGCTGTGGGACATGTTTTCAGACAGTGGTATTTCTTAATCTTAAAATTTCTGGTAATAAATACCAAAACAAAATAAGTGAAACAGTTAAGAGAAGGATGGACATCTTCATACCGTGACATACTTAAGCACCATTTACTTTCAGTCTTACTTGTTGGGGGAATGGGAAGGGGAGAGTATTCCATCACTACCTTATATAATTAAAATATTTTTGATGGTGTTTGCATGTAAATTGACAATGTGTGATTTCATGTTTAATTTCTCACATTATGCTCATAATATGAGCATCTATCCTGACTGAACTCTCTCCAATGAGTAAAAATCGTCCCAAAATCTTCAGCAGGAGTAGTTTGAAGCAGGTGGTCTGAATGATTTTCTCTGGGGCCTGTAGCTCTTCTATCTACTACTATTCCTTAACGTCATGTGTGAGAGATCCAATGTGCAGCTGCACAATAATCCATTCACATTAACTGTGTAGTTCATTTTGGTATTTCTGTAGGGCTTTTAATTTAAACATTTCTAATTTACTGCAACCTTATTTTCAGGAATGGTTATCCTAAATCTGCTAGAGTAGATTTCTACTGCCATTACAGTAAATCTCTTATTTATTACCTGAAGTCACATATATGTATTTGTATTTTAAAAGTGTCTCCTAGAGTCTCGTTCGACTGTAGAATCTAAGCAGCTCCTAATGTTTTCCCTGGTGAAATATCTTAGCAGTCTTTCCAGCATTACTTTCGGACAGGTCATAATGGTATTTATTGGGTATGTGTTTCACTCAATAAATAAGTTTAAGTAAAAAGACGATGATTGTTTTGTACCTATTCCCATGGATGCCACGGCAATGAAATTAATTCACTTTATGAAACTGGTAGCAATAAGCAGCACTTTAAAAGATGAAACCATATGAAGCTGATCTTGACCTTACTATGTCAAGGTATGCTGAATGTTGCAAAACAAAATACATCAATTTTAGTGTATTACTTTTCAGAAGTTTAGATAGTTTGTAATCTGCTCTTGCTCAAGTACCCTGCATGCCCTGCATCACCCAGCTCTGCCTTAATGAGAACGCAAGTTCTGTGCTAATCAACAGAGATCAAAAGAGGCAGTGGATTTAACCTTTCATTGATCCAGAAGGAGCTCACCCACAGGTGAGATGATATTACTCAGAATATTTTCTCCAGCAACAAGAACCAAGTTTGAATCCTACAGCATTTATGCTTGTTTGCTTATCACAGATCAAAAGTTTTAAAAGGGGAATTGGTGTACTGTAGCAATAATGAAATAATCCAGATTTCTTTTCACTGACCTCTGTGTGACTGTACAGCACATTTCTAATCACAAGCTACATGCGACTTCTTATCCTGATGTTAGGATTAACCTACGGTAAAGCTGACCACTAAATATTTCTTATAGTTTAGTACAGAAATTACTGCCCTGTTATGTGAAGATGATTGTGGATGACTAAAATCTCTTCTGGTCTTATTCTGACTATAGCGTAATGTAGGAGAGTGGTTCAAACCTTCACACATCTCTGGCAAGGCAGAAAGATTTCATCTGACTTCAGTTATACAGATTTTCATTGATTCTTTGCTGAGTTACAGTAGTGAGATGTGTGAAAGTGTTCAGAAAATGCTGGCCAGTGTAAAAATCATGCAGTACATTTCCTCCTGGGGCTACCATAAGAATATTGACTCTGCTCTTTGCATCCCATTGAGTTCAAGACTTGTGCCTTAACATCCAAGGAGCTTAATTGCCTTTGGCCCAGGTAACCTGAAGTTTTTCAAGCTCTGCTCCATCAGGCAGAGATATTTTACACGTGCTAGAATGAAAGTAAAGTAGAGTCTCTGTAAGAGAGAATTTTCTAAGGGTATATGTCAAAGCATTACGAAACTGATTGTCTAAAGAATTAGGAACCAACATTTAACTCATCTTCCTTTCTGAACATGGTATTTATCTGTTGTGGTCTTGTGTAGGTTGATTGCACAGAATACAGTATTTGTGTGTTTATTTTAAACACCATATCTCAGTCATCACAGAGAAGATTCACACTTCTGATAGATGTTAGTCCAACCCAGTTAGAAGGTAGTGCTACTGTGCTTAGCAGAGTATAAAAGTCACTTGTGTGGATGGTGGCAGAGCCCCCTGAAGGGGGAATTGATGTGGAGACCAATGTACAGTCTGTCTGCTGTTTTAGAGGTGCCGAGGAGAGGAATGCATGTGGGATTCCAGCTCTCTCATAAACATCCTCATTTTCTGGTACAGATATTCTCTGGCAGGTGAGATGGATAGTTTGGACTGAAGCCATGTTCCCTGCATCCTTGCTTGTCTTCATGAGATACAGCTGTTCCAGAGAGTCTGTTTCCTCTACACTAACTAATCATGGGACTTGTCCCAACCAAAGTTGCAAAAATAGTTTTGTTAATGAAAGATCTCTTCATTACAATGAGTTGCCATACAGTTACATGTAGGTGCATGTATAGAAACTCTGACATAAGAGCTTCGTAGGTCATGAGTTTTCTTGGGAAAAATGGACCCTCTGCAATCTCAAGGTCTGTTCTGTCTCAAATATATTTTGGGAAAAAATACTGGAATTAGAAACGTTAATATCCTTGTAATTTATAAGGTATTCATAATCTATAAGCTCTTAAATATATATATTTTTTTCAGAAGAAGATAGTATCTTGTCATCAAACCTTACCAATAAGAGAGAACAAATGAAAAATGATCTGTGTGAAGCTCTTTATGAGAGAAGAAATAAGCTACAAATTGCTGCTTTGTTCCAGGTAGATTTCTCAATCATGCTGTCCTTTGACATTGGGATAAAACTAAATATTACATGAAAGGCACAATTTATAATTAAAAATACAACTCAGTTCTGGTTTAAAAAAAAAAAAAGTCATAAAATTCCTCTTTCCTAATAATGTATGCAGAAATAAAATGGCCCTTGGGTGAGATCTCTCTCTCTCTTTCTCTCTCTCTTTCTCTCTCTCTTTCTCTCTCTCTTTCTCTCTCTCTTTCTCTCTCTCTTTCTCTCTCGCTCGCTCTCGCTCGCTCTCTCTCGCTCGCTCGCTCTCTTTCCCCCCCTCTTTCCCCCCCTCTTTCCCCCCCTCTTTCCCCCCCTCTTTCCCCCCCTCTTTCCCCCCCTCTTTCCCCCCCTCTTTCCCCCCCTCTTTCCCCCCCTCTTTCCCCCCCTCTTTCCCCCCCTCTTTCCCCCCCCTCTTTCCCCCCCTCCCTCTCCCTCCCTCTTTCCCTCCCTCTCCCTCCCTCTCTCTCTTTCTCTCTCTCTCTCTTTCTCTCTCTCTCTCTTTCTCTCTCTCTCTCTTTCTCTCTCTCTCTCTTTCTCTCTCTCTCTCTTTCTCTCTCTCTTTCATCTCTGTTACAGGTCAGAAATTTTTGTCGTTTCTGTTATAAAACATTTCTGCATAAATGGACCTTCATGCTCCAGTTTTGCTCTTTGTGTCAAAAGGCCATCATACCTCACCCAGGAATTAGGCTGTGGCACTAGAACATTTGCTGGAAATTCAGTTACTGAGCCTGCTCCTCCCTCTAGTGGAATTGATACTGTTCTTGTGAGTAATTCTAGAGAAAAATAATGGAAACAAACTTGGAAATGTGTGTTTCCTCTTATCCATAATTCTTAAAATGGCTCAGAAAACTGAATAGATAAGGACTACCTCTACAGGCAGGTAAACCAATTTAAATGCCGCTCCATCTTCATCACCCACTGGGTAGACCCGTTATTGGAGTGCAGGACTAAGGTTTTGCTGTGCTTTGCTTTTGAGAGTCCTCAGTGCTCAGGGAATATTCTGGGGGTGTGACAGCAAATTCTGTATCTGTAGTAGAGATGTGGTATCCAAGCCCAGCTTCAAATAATTTTTTTTAAATTGTTTTGTACTAATCACCAAAGGTAAAATGATTGTAGTTCAGAAGTGAACAGCATACAAATACTATTCGTTATGCTCTGTTGCAGATTGTATTTACTTGTCTTTAGTAGTAGTATAATAAAGCAAAAACAAACTAACAAAACTTCATGCTATTGAAATGGAGCTAGTGATGACTCTTAAGGAGAAAATGCTGTGTTATACAAAAATATATAAAAACAACTCAGGATAAGAATCAAAAATGACATTAATTGAAAAATTCTACATGTAATTAAAGTGTAGTATTTGTTTCCTTAGCAATAGGCCATTGATGAAGAATAAAAGAGGTTTACTATGAGAATGGAGATTACACATCTGTCATGGGTTCATGTATAACATGTGATATGTATGTTTAAAAAAAGAAAGCTAGGTATATACTTTCATTATTATCCATCGGCAATTTTCAATGGTTTCCATGAAAAATGTTTGAAGAATACATAAACAATTTAGAAAGGTAATCTGAAAGCCTATTATTTGCTTGGTTCAGTAATGGCTGGAAAACACTTGTTTGTGACATTGAAGTCTTTTCCTTCCACCTCTGTTACTAGTGACAGTCCATTCTTAACAGCCTTCCTTAAGAAAATTAAGATACCGAAGGTTATCACGGTATTAAAAGCTTCAAAGCATCTATGTATGCCAATACAGTTCACTGATACAGTGTATTTTACTAGTAGTTCATGCTTGTAAAAGCTGTTTTTTATTATTATTTTTCCCAGCTAGTTATGTATCAAGTCAAAATTTTATATTACCTTACATAGCAGTAACGTGGTAAGTAAACACCACTATCATGGCTTAAACCTGTAACTAAAGAACCTATTTATTTATTTATTTTGGCTAAATAGGAATATATTCACCAGAAAGATATCACACAGAATACAAAGGATCTAGATCAACAGAAATAATACAAATAGGATCAAAAAGTTGGAATTTTCCAGAACTTTGCTGCTGTCTTTAAAGTCTATTGTGAGCTTTTGAACTGCAAAATGCTAAGGAATTAATGCAGTAAGAAAATAAGGATAATAAATAAGAAAGATACTGTACAGTACTTTGTGAATGTTTTCATAAGTATGTTTTTCTTTAAGTGGTGTATGATTTATGGAGTATGCCTCTGTGAATTGTACCTCCCACCAGTAGCTTTTCCACATAGAGAAAGAACAGCTTATTGCAGCTCTCAGCTAATGAAATGACTCCTGCAGTTCAAGTAGTTGCAGCTTTGGGCTGAACACTGTGGTTCTGACGTTTTTTGGCAGCGTATAGCAGTGTCCTGTGGCTAGAGGGTTGTAGGCTTTTTCGTCATGATATATAACTACTGCAGTAAGCAAGGACCACGAAGACTGGAATATCAGAAATCATTTTATACTTTAATCTGCTGTTAATTTTTTTGCTGAGAAGCAGAAAGTCTGCCAAATTTTGTGCAACACATGGTCTTAGAGGTCAATGTAGTTTCAGCATGTATGATTAGTTTCTTAAAATGTCAGGCTTAAAAAAAAACTGAGAGCTGAGATTGTATTTACAGAGGGTAATCACAAATCCATGTTGGAGCCACTCTACAGCTGTCTGGGCATAGGAAGAAATATCTTCTGTGTCATATTGGTACTTTTATTTGTGAGGCCTTTGGGTCAAGGATTATGGCATCTTGAATGTATGCTGCACGTAGGTTTCTTGAAAATTAGTAAGTCCTACAAATGAATGGATAAAGTAGCTGGAAATAGTCTGATTCATCACTGCAATATTTATGGCCATGCATGTAACTTGAAAAGAGATGATTGTAATGCTAGCATTTATACCTGGTTTCTCTGAGTGTAAATGCACCTATAGACCTTTTATTACAGTCTAACTGGAGGGCTGGTGACTAATCTCAGCATGGTTGAGCAGCAAATGTTGGAGGATAATTGGATCTGCAGTCTAAGATAGTATGAATGTAGAAGGTCTGGTAGAGAAGATTGATAGGCGGTTATTTTACATTGTGCTTGAAATCTGCTTTTTGTTTTTAATTTTATGTGGAAGATAACTTTAAAAGTTAAGAATTGTATGTTTTCATTCAAATGAAAGATTGAGGTTAATATTCCTTAAATAATGTCTTTGTAGTCATAAACTGGTAAGCAGAACATTTGGAAAAGTTTATTCAATAAAGCTTATCAACCTTTAATAAAATGTGAACCAAATATAGAATGGTTTAAAAGTGAATCCTTGAATGTGAACTTCACACATTAGGTTGAGGATATTCACATATTATATGTCCTACAGAAAAAGCATACTTCTTTGTTGTTTTCCTTTTTTCTTCCCAAGTGAGAATTCAATACACTACTGTATATTAAAAGACAAACAAAAAATACCATCAAAAGTACTCTGGATCCATTCTGCCTTTCTTCATATCTTTATAATGCTGCTAGTAGAGTTTTTTAGCAAGGGTGGCTTGAACAAGTGCTGCTGCAGTAAGTCTTTAATAATATTATCTCCTAGTCCTCTGCCTGTCCATTCTGTCTCTTTTTGATAAGAAATCTGTTCTTTCATTGTTTTCCTAGGACACTTAACTGCTCAGAGTAGGATGCAGTTTGCCTGCTTCTTTGCGAAGATATTTTAATGAAAACAAATTCAATAAAACCATAGTAGTTAAGATAAAACGTGTCTGAGAGAAGGGCAACACAATCCCTGTGACTGTCAGTCACATCATTGCATCCTTATGACTGTCAGTCACACAGTTATTCCTGTTAGGTTTCACAGTGGGGTTGTCCAATGTACAAGGGGTCTAATAGCTTGTAATTGGAATGATTTGACATTGTCCTCTTCTCAAAGAGAGGGGAAAAAAAAAGCCTGCCTGATTATAATGATAGTCATTCTCTGTTTATAGCTGATCTTGGAATCTGCTGTCCAACTATACAGTTAAATTTGCTAAGAGTTTGAGGTCTCAAAGATACCTTATATTCCTACGAGTAGCAGATGAGAAGAGAGAGACTCAAATTAATGAGCATGTAAATAAAATAGCTATCTGTTCTTTTTGGCTTGCTGAATGACTGATCAGGATGCACTTGTTGGTTGGCTAATGAGTCCTGAGCTGCTCCAGACGAGTCCTAGCTTCTTGCCTAGTTTGTCCCTCTAAGTGACTTTGGTATGTGCTGGCAGAAGATCTGGAGATGTGGGGTTCACCAAATGATGTGCACAATTTTCCACTGTGACTGGAAGGAAGGAGAATGAATTACGATTGGGATTATTTTGGTAGAACTGGAGAAGGAGTTCAGGTTTTGAATCTGTAGGAAGGCAGGCTTTGCAGAACAAGTGATTCACTGTAGTCATCCCAGGTTTGCCCTCTTACATTTTGCATAAGAAGCTTAACTGCACACTTTTCAAAGGAGGAAGAAAAGAAGGAGCGTAGTAGTTCCTGAAAATGCCAGAACATTCCCTAGATTTACTGTGAAACCAATCCATAAATCAGCCTTTGCTTTGTATTTTGGAAATGCAGCTATTAAATCCCTCTATCCCAGTCAAAGAAGATATATGAAACAATTCTACTTCAGAAGTTGATCAAATATGTGGGACTAAATAAAATGTGAAGTATTTAGCCTTTGTCACTGCAAGGAAGGAGAACTGGAATGTCTTTAGCTGTTATCATTCATTGTTAATGTCTTAAATGAGTAGTGCAAAATGCTTAAAGGTGATTTTTCATTTTAATAGACATATGTAATAGCTGGCTATGAATCCTGCTATGTAACTGCAAATAAATGGTGGAAACTTTGAGCAGGCTGATGCAGAATATCATGTTTCTTTTGCCAGTCATCAAACCTTTTCTTTTACCAGTGTTCTAAGAAAAATAATAACGGATAATTAAAATTTGGGGTGGAAGTATAGACTTGCACTTCTAAAATTAAGATCCATACATTTCAATTCTATCTTGTGACTGAAAATTTTAATATTGTTCCTTCCTGTCTTCAAACTGAAATGCTCCAACTACTTCAAAGTAATGGAATTCTTTAATTCTTGTTCACAACTAACAGTGACAGAGAGAAAACAAGCTTCAGCCTAATTCTTTGGCCTAACCACTGTTGCAGATATCTGGGATTTAGTCCTTTTATTCAGTCTCCCATATTACATAGTATTTGGCACCTCCAACTTTCTCCTTTCCAGGAATTGAAATAACCTTTGGATGGAGAATTTCTATTGAGAAGAAAAACAAACAAACACACACATATAATCCATGGTTCCGTACTGCTATACAGCATGGCCATAGAAGTGGACCTAAGCAAGTTTGATAGCATTGCTCAGTGTTTCACAAATCCTCTCCGCCACATTAGAAATGAAGAGATAATTCAAAAGGCCTCTATTAAATTTACTAGATTACACAGAAAATTGGCTTTCTGGTCAGATGTAAATTGCTATTTTGCTTTCAAGCTTGTCAAGCAACAGCACCACCATTAGCACATCCCTGCTATATGTACTTCTAGTAGTGACCTGTACTACCAAGCTTTAGTAAAAGTAACATCTGCGTGCTTCAGACTAACTGAAAGATAGTAGATGGTTTTAAGTATCTTTTTCTAAGACTTAAAAAGTAATTAAGACTGCATTAAAAAAAAAAAATCACGTATAACTGATGTTTTAGAACTAAATAAAGCAAGCATCTGGAGAAAAATACATGTACCTAAAAATTATAAGTGGCTGGTTCAGTTCACTTGCAAGCAGAATATATCAGTGTGGGAAAATCTGCCACATATGGGCAATTTCATAATAAGCATCCCGACCAGTAATTAGTATCTGCAAGTTTGTCTTTTTCTTTTTTTTTTGTATAGCATCTTTCATGTCCCACTCATGATGCCAAAAAATGGGGAAAACAGTGTTACGAAGTCAGGTTGCTGCTAATCACACCTGACAGAAACCTACAGAACTAGGTGGTTTTAATGAACCTATACCAAAGGACAGCATCTGCAGATCCAGCTCTTTTTCTGGAGTTTGAATTTAGCACTCTTATGTGAAGTTTAACAGAGAAGGAAAATTAAAACATACCAGTGTGAGCAATTATGCCTTTGAGCATGATCAGAAGAAAAGTATGCTTCTGCAAATGTAATAGGAAGTGTTTGACAGACGGTAAACTTTTAGATTTCATTCATTTTGGGATGAATTTTGAGAAAACTCAATGTCACCAAAAACATAACGATAGTGTATTGAATCATGTTTACTGTGATTTAAATGACCATTGCTTGTACAAAGCAGACATGAATAAGTGCTCTGATTTCCACTGATATCTCTGGGAATAGAATATGGGTAAGGATTACCAGTTTTCATGAAAGGAAGGTGATGATTCTAATTGTATTTCTCCATGTCTGAAGAAATGGCTTTATTGTTTTTAGGAGCTGTGGTCTTGAGAACTGATTGGTGGAACTCACAGAAATAATTATAGTAAATAAGATAGTAGGTAATGAAGACGCAGAAGCTTTCCGGTAGATGTAAGAAAAAAAAAAAAAGATAAAAATTAAAGTGGTGCCAGTCAGCACTGATTATATGGAATGAATATAGTGAGTAATTTTAATGCTAAAAATCCAGAAGAACAGTATCAACTCTTTATATGCTTCTTAGTGACTGAAATTTTTACCTTTGGGAATATTTTTAATGCTAGCATACTGTAAATGGAAAAAAAAATTGACTGCAAATCTTTAATTATTAAAATACACCATTGATTTCAGTATGGCAAAATGACTAACATTGTGGCAGGAAAAAAAAAAAAGTATTTTATAATTTATCAGTTGAAAGAAGTCACTCCTGTTATATGCAAGTTAACAGCTGCTAATCAGAATACTGGGGTTTATATAGGAGGTGTTGAAAGACATGATAGTTATTAAAATTAGTTCTGAAAGAACAAAATAAATAATTCTATTGTCTGTACTGACAGAAATGAAAAATCCTAGACTAAATTATTCTTGTTTTCCAAGTTTAAAATGAGTAAGTGTGGCAGTCGATTACTTCTTTTGCATTCCCCCTGTTTTACCACCAGCTTTATTGATTGGTTTCAATTAATGTATGCCAACAAGTAAATTAACGTAGCACCTGAGGCAGAATTCTCTGGTGGTTTGCGTACACTGACTTCTTACCATTCTTGGTGTTTTAACTCCTACTGAGCATATTGCTGGAAGCTACAATATTTTTCAGTCTGGACACAGACATTACCCGTGGCTCTAATGACGGGTCAGTTACAGCAAACCCGTGTTTCACTGCAGAGATGTCTCTTTAAGTGACATCTTATCAATGGCAATTCAATTAGTCAACCTTAAGACTTTGAGATATATCTCACACTGTGTCACACAACAGTCTCTGATTTGCATTTTAAATGTTAGCTTTTGTCATTGCTATGCTTCTTTGGTATACATTACAAATGCATTTTCATTCCAATTCTTCATTCAAAACTCCATGGAAAATATTTTCTGCATTAAAATCAACTGCCTTCGTTTCCAACAATGCTCTCAGCTGAAAAGACCTGTGGACTTGTACTATAGACAAGAGTTTTCTTCAGTGCTGGTGCTTACCCTATCACCATATCCCACATGTAATTACCATATCAGCATCAGATGATTCTGAGCACAAATGCCTAAAATATTCAGCTACTGCAATCTAAATGGGATACGTATATAAATACTATTGTGATGGACACAATCTGCATAAACAGACAGAAAAAAAATAGCTTTTATTTTATTTTACATAGCAGAGTTGCAGAGAATTATAAGCCATGATTTTTCTGGGATACTTACACAATGCGGACATCCTAACAAGACATGGTCTCACTCTGCATTGGCCAACTGAACTCCTTAGGGATAAACCATGTTGCTTTTCTAAAAAAAAATGGTTACGTACTGTAGACTTAGGGTATAAGGCATTTCATGGAGTGCGTATGACAGCACTGTGCAACTACATCATTCATAAATGCACGGTACTATATGTACTGAATATGCACCATTCACTATGCATCGATATCAAGTAGAGAAGATGGTGACCAAATGTAAGGATATGCTCACCAGTTGTGCTGTGTAAAACCCTGAGCAACAATGCATGCTTAGACACAGACACAGACACAGACACAGATTTCTAGGTTGGAAGAGACCTCAAGATCATCGAGTCCAACCTCCGCTTATGAATATGCTTATGAATATAATACCTATTAGTAAGTGCTATAGATGCATAAAGGAATCTGTACTTTGGGGAATAAACAGTAAACCTGCGTTTAAAAAATAAAAATGCAAAAAAAAAAAAGCTTGAATTATCTATTGGAGCAGAGGATCTTCTAAACTCTTGTAGAAAACTTGAATACTGAGAATTTCATCTCCCTGCATTGTGCCACACTCCACTTTAGTAAGTGTGAATGGGTAAATAGACTAGCTCTGTTTTTGATTTTTTTTTAATCCTTATATCTGAAAAAAATATTACTCAGTCTTTTCAGTCACATTAAAATGTTTTGTGGGTAATTCCTTATTTTAAAAACAGTATTTTCAAATGTTCATCTTTGAGATTGTCCTTGTGGCATCAAAGAATCATGATTTAAAGCAAATTTTGCTGTTGCTGATGAGAAATAGAACACATGTTATTTACATGGCAAGAGTATTGCCAAGGCAAATCAGCTGGTGTATTTGGCAAGCTTATAAACTAAATGTACACAGACAGTTTCTCTGATAACCTATGGGTGGTATTACAGAATATGAACTTGCTTAATGTGAAACTTTTTTTTTTTTTACTACAATGTGCAACAGCTGATTCAGAATTCCATGCTAATGGACAATTTCAACTAGTTTCAAATTATTGGATTAGTATTCTGAGATCAAATTTTAATGAAGGAAAAAAAAATGTATGCTAAAGCTCATTAAAAGATTTAAAAAATTAATTAGACTGAAGTTAAAAAAAAAAAAGTGGGCAAATTAATCCTGATAGAGCTATATTGGCTTGTAAACAAAGAAAATGAACTCATGAAGAAAACAGATAAATGACAAAATGGCATTTTGTGCTAGAACCGCTTTTTTATTTGTTAGTAATACACGTGTATTTATGTGCATATGTGAGTAGGCTGAGATGTGTAAGTATTTTCAAGGTGCATCTTTGTTAGCGTGTTAGTTTGAATCAAGAGGACACTTTCGAAGTGCATATTTTCCTTTCTTATTGTGCATTAGTTCACGTCACGTGGAGCTTTTGCAGTGCCTCAACTTGATTCTGTTCAGCTGAAACTAAGATTTAGATTTGGAAGATTTAGCACACTCCAGCAGTGTAACTAATGTACTCCAGCTGCAAATGGGCTGAAGGACCAGAGTAGAGCTAATCTGAAATAAAAAGGCTTGAAAGGTGTATGTTATGGACATGAGTTGTCAGCATCAACTGTTTCCCTCTACGGGGTTGCTTCTATCCATCCATAACCCATCTGCTAACCTAGACAGAGTCTCTGAATTCTTGTATGTTACTAATTTTTATTTAATGAATCTGTAAAGCATAAGACACTATTCCTACATGACTGTAGCAGGCACTTCCTATAGTACAGCACAAGATACGTATATACATGTGTTCAGTGAGATAGCCATTTATAACATCTTCATTACTGTATAATATTAATAGGTTGTAAAACCTTCAGGCATTGCATCCCTAAGCAGGAGCTTGTATCTGTGACTCGAGCCATCTCTTGCACATCACTGACTGTTAAAAGCTTATCCTGAAGCTCATGTAGGTTATTATTCAAGTCACCATACAATTCTACAATTCTTCTCGTGGAAGAATGTTGGATTTTGCATCCTGACTGATCTCAGTCCCATTCTCCAAAGTATGAATTCCGACATGAATAATATCTCCTATACTTAACTCTGGGCAACCAGAAACAATTAAGATTTAAAGTAGCTTGTGAGTGTGAATTGCAGTTTGCAGTAACTGTTTTACAGGAATAAACTGAATTGTGGCAAGGCTTTTATATTTGTGTATGCACAGGTTTTAAAACCCATATGTATTTCATGCATACCTCTCAAAAGCAATAATTTTGGTTGCTGTGCTGCTCAACAGTGCTTCGCTTTTATGCATTTGATTAAAACTGAATCTCAGGAGAATATTAACCCGCATGACAAAATCATCACATAATTTGGCAGAAGCATAGCACAGTTGACAGAATCTGCTTGGGGAGAGCCCCAGGACAGAGCTCGCATCGGGAATAAATTCACCTTTGACCACAAGCAAAAGCTATGTCTTTTGGACTCAGAATGAAAGCCTTTCTGTAAAACATTCCATCTGCTCTTAGACCAAGCACTCAAATACTTGCCACAAGAGCACTGAAATCTGAGCTTTTCAGAAATGTATAATAAATTATACTATCGGTTATATCCTTAAAATGAAATTATTCAGCTACTCCCATATTCAGAAAAAGCTCATTGCACGCTTTACTTGATCTATGTAAAGGGTAACTTGGAAGTACTCAGCAGTAGGAAAAATGATTTCTCACGACTTCATCTCATGCTCTAATTTAAGCTATAGGAGCTTCTCTAGTGTTGGATGTCCAGTTCAGGATAAGGCAACCATTTAAAATGAAAATATCACTATGTTTTCAAAGAATAATAATTTCCAAAAGACTCTGCTTCCTATGCAGCTCTGTTTTCCTAAGGATGATGAAATGATGAATATATTTAACTTCAGTGATTTCTGTTTGCCATGTTGTTACATGTTGTAACCAGTATTTTGAGGTTTTAATGTAATGATTTTCTATAGTTTTATTGTTCTTTTTTTTTTCTTTTTTTAATTATTTTCTGAGTCAGTTTATAGACATGCTTGCTTAGGGTGTTTGGTGCTTTATATGTTTGCTTAGGTGTGTTTGTTGTTTTTTGCTTCTCCTGTTCCAGTGAATAGGGAAAGTGAGGACCAGATAAAGGAAGGCTAAACTGCTCTTAAAAGGAATATGGGATTCCACTTTCCTTCACTGCAGCTCTCTAGTATATATTCTGCTCACAAACTTCATTTTTGACTTTGAATTGTGTTAGCAGAGACATGATAATTTCTCTTAGCCTTTTACAAGACCACTTATAGAAACAAACAAACAAAAACCTTTGGCTGCAAAGCATGCCAGAGTCAAAAAGCTGAATATCTGGGGGGGTTCTACTGAATGAATGAATCTAAAAATAATCCCCAGTTAATCTCTATCTATTCACAACCTAAATGGATACATCCCAGGAGAAAGCTGGTTTATGTAACAGAGCCTGAGAACTGTCCCTAGAGTATGTATATTAAGGACACGTGTGTTGTATTTCATGTTTAATTTAATCAGGATGCTAAATAGTGCAATTTAAGATAAAAATACACAAGGTTGTTTTTCTTTTTTTTTTTTTATTCAGAGAAATTTTTGGAATGCCATTATACCTCTCAATAACTCATAAATAAATTAGTTTTTGAATGTTTATTTTAAAAAAATGTAATAAAATAGCAAATGAAATTTGATCATGATTTCTGAAACTCTTTACATCCATCAATAAAATTTTGGATGATTAGTTTACTGAAACTATGGGACCATGACAAGATTAAAAACAAGCAAAAAAAAAAAAAAGTGAGGTAGCAAGATTAATTTGGCTAAATGGTTGTTCTGCAAAGTCTACTTGATGACCACATATATTACAGTAATTAATTCCTAGTATATTATTATTCCTAACCCTTTAGCATTTCTATCTTACATCCATAACTGAAGTGTATTTGTTTCTCTTTGTGACTTTTATGGGAATTACAAAAACTGTACTTTTCTGAAATTAATCTAAAGAAATAAGTAGCTGAGTAGCTTTAGGAAGCACTCACTGCAGTAAGAGCAATATGCATTCTCACTGAATTTTTGAAACAAGGCAGGATTTTTTTGGTTATAAGCAAGAACTTTTAGCAGAAAATCAGCTAGATGTTTGTTAACACTCACTTTGGAAAATAAAAATCACAAACTAATGCAAAAAATTAGTTTGAACTAGGATGTAAAAATGCAGACTACTGTTTGTATTCCTGAAGAAGAGAATTTTCATATAAATGGGGAAACTTACTACTAAGTAAGCATCTAAGGTAATGCTGGGGAAAAAAAAAACCTTCACCACTGACTTTTTTTTTTTTAACAAATAAACAAAACCAAAGAGAATAACTGCCTTGCCTCTTAACTGCCAAGAAGTTTTAGCTTATTGTTTTTGTTTGGAAAAAATAAATAAATAGCATATATACTTTTTAATGTAAATGTTTTTATTATTTTTTTCCTTATATTTTTTATGCAGCTAAATTGCTGACTAGTAGAAGATAAAGTTTGGTATTCAGTTTCTTCTGCTAACCTATACTTCATAAGTCATTCTTCCTGGGATATACTTTGATGGACACCAGTGTTTGGACAAAAAGAAAAACTTACATAATGAAAAATGTATCCCACATATCCCCTATGGACTCCATAGTCCAATCAATTGAAGAGAACAGAGGCATAAGTCACAGATGTTACAAAATTATCCTTATAAATAGGATTCAGGTTAAGATCTGGGAGAAAAAAAAAAAAAAGGCTCAGGAGGACTTGCATTTATAACCCTTTATCCCCAGTTCTGGCAAAGAGGATGAATTGTGATCATTTTCTATAGTACCACATTGTAGCCTGGATAACACACAACTGTATGACATCAAATAGTGCAGATGCTGTGTGTAGCTGGGATAAGACAAAACTAATGTCTAAGTTAATCAATTCTTTCTTAATTTGGGTTCCAATTGACTGAAAAAACATAAACATTGTCAAAGACAATTTCAAAGAAACACACTGACAATTTCACAAACCTGTTAATGAGGGAATAAGGGAAATAGAGGAAGTAATAAGGGAATGAAAGAAATGGAGAAAATTCATATTTTTCTAATTAACATTTTTTATGTAGAACTTTTGTATACATAACTTGTATGCATAACTTGTGTATGTGTATAACAATATAATCTTGTTTCTGCAGAAAAAAATCACTGATCTTTAGTGGTTATAATATATAGGAAAATAGCTAACCACTGTTTTTTTGTGGTTTTTTTTTTTTAAAGACAAAAAAACTTGTTTTAAGGTGATCTCTGTGCGTGCAGAGGATTCATCTATGTAAGTAGCAAAATGAAGTCTTAATTTTGAGACTAGACAAACATAAACTGTTGTTGACTAAGACAATAAATGTTAAGAAACCAAAAATATTTATATAATTTGTTCATTAAATTTATTTCTCTACAGTCAGCATGTAATTGATTTATCTAGAGAGCAGTAATAATATCGATCGTCATGGTCATGAATTAACTGTAAACGCAGTAAAAGTGATAATTTTATAACTACATTAGGTGTTATATGCTGTTTGAAAACACAACGCAGCATCTGACAGTGACTTCTGATCCTGATCTTAATGTTTGGTAGATAGACCTAATTTCTCTTTAGTTATGAAACTGAAAAATATTTCAGGTTAAATGAGAAGACAAGAGGGTCCTAAAGATATTGATGCTTATTAGAGGTTTGTTAAAATATTATAATTCTACTATTTTTAATCATAAATCTGTACAGTGTCTACATTTTTATGAAAAGATTTAAAAAAACTTTTAAAACTTTTTTTTTTATTTTAATATTTGTATTTTGAAGCTGTTCTGTTCTGCATTAGCAACATGAAGTTTCATCTGCCTTGTTTCATGGAGGTTTTAAGTCCTTGTGGTGTTTGTAAGTCACACTTGTTGATGTCGTCTTTTGCTCTTCATACCAGATCATATTTCTAATTCAACAACTAAAATCATATGATTCTTGTGACAGAGCATAACTTTGACATGTATTGACATGTATCATGGGAATCATAGTTTCTCTATAATCTCAAACCACAAGAAAGAGTTCAATGCCAAGAGTTCCCTTGGGACCAGATCCCTTATAACAAGAATAGCATTCCAACAATGTTTCAGGTTTTTGCTAAATGTAGGTGAAGATTTCGTTTATTAACATATTTCAAACATTGTTAGAGGCTATGGTCATAAAAGACACTTGAAATACACAGTTTCATCTTCTGTGTAAAATCTGGGTTGCTCTTATCATGGTTCAGGTGCTGTCATGTCAGATAACAATGGTTTTGAAACCTGCAGTCTCTTAAGGTTGCAAAGGTTTTGCAAAGACTTCAGTACCAATAAAAAAAAGAGCCCAAACAACCCTCCTTTCTCTTCCCAACCGAAATCTGATACTAATATGGACAAGAGTATTCCGTAAATCAGTTGGCCACATCTCTAAATCCCCACTGAATTCAGTCAAAAAGGCTTTGTCATCACAGTGGACCCTTTGTAGTTTGGTGACCCCCACTAAGATGAAAGCTAACCATCATTATGTGGCTCTGATTAAGGAATACATCTGCTCTGACTCAGTTCAACTGGTCAAAAATCCACTACAGGATATTTGTGTAAAGATATTTTTGCTTTGTCCCCGCTGTCATTCATAAAAAATATATATATTTAATGTGGAATTAAGTGGAATAAAAGGACCTGGGGGTGCTTGTTGTCAGCCAGCTGAATTTGAGCCAGCAGTGTGCCCAGGTGGCCAAGAAGACAAATGGCATCTTGGGCCGCATCTAAAGTAGTGCGGCCAGCAGCATTAGGGAAGTCATTGACCCTCTGTACATGGCACTGGTGAGACCACACCTAGAATATTGAGTTCAGTTTTGGGCCCCTCACTACAAGGATACTGAGTTGCTCATGTGTGTGCAAAGAAGAGCAATGGAGCTGGTGAAAGGACAAGAACACAAGACTTAAGGGAAGTGGCTGAGGGAACTGGGGCGGTTCAGCCTGGAGAAGAGGAGGCTGAGGGGAGACCTCATCACTCTCTGTGTAACTATCTGAGAGGAGGTTGCAGTGAGGAGGGTGTCAGTCTCTTTGTAAGACTGTGACAAAGTGAGAGGATGCAAGGAAAGATCCTCAAGTTGTGTCAGGGGAGGTCTAGATTGGATGTTAGGAAGAATTTCTTCATGGAAAGAGTTGTTAAACATTGCAGTTTGCTGCTCAGGTGGAGTCCCCACCTGCAGTGGTGGAGTCCCCATTCCTGCAGGTAGTAAGAGATGTGGACGTGGCATGAAAGGTCATGGTTTAGCAATGGAACTTGGTAGGTCAGGCTGATAGTTGGATTTGGTGATCCTGAAGGTCTTTTCCAACCTAGATGATTCTATAGTTAGTAGTAGAGATGTTCTTTTCAAGTATGAAACTGTGGAACAGTTTTCTGGGAAAAGTCCTGACATTTTCTCTCCAGTACAGAATATTTACAATGCTAATAGAAATGTCTGAAGCACAATTAAAGTCAGGAGTAGTTCCTCCTGGGTGTACAAACCCTAAACAACAGATTTTTTTTTTCTTAATATGCTAAATATTTGAACACTCTATAGTTGTATTTTTTCTTTCTCAGCTATATTGCACTGAGAACTGGAAAATATAAAGACACAGTGAAACCAGTTCTAGTGGTAGTTTACCATCTTTAGTTATCCAAACACAATAATGCTGAAATTTCTTTCCCCTAGAGAGTTTACTTATATTAAGCATAGTGCGTTACTGTAATTTTAAAACAAAATTTTTCAAGGTCATACAACTTGTACTTTGCAGATATTGCTGACAGGTTGGTCTCTTGGCTTCCTGTAGTGCTGTGGCTGATGGACTGTCTCCACTTTTAGGCATGCTGGAAGAAAACAGTCTTTCAGTGGGTGGCTTAAATATGAATTGAGGGATGAATGTTAAAAATGTGTGTCTATTTATATTTCTAATTTAGCTTTGCTGCTGGAAGAATTCAACATATATATTCAAAGTCAATGTAGTGACTGAATTCTGGATGGGAAGGGTGGTTGTTTTTTGCAACTGCATAAAAATACCTAGATTTTTTTTATTATTATTTTGTTATAGCTATATTTGAAGCATAATACTAGCATAATTGCTCTCAATTGTTTCAAGTTTTTGAAATGGTCTTTTTTTTCTCTGATGGTACTAATGAAATGTTCCTTCTGTAAGGCTGACCTGAACTTTTTGTTTTGTTCTGTCTTTTATTTTGGGAAGGAGTATTCAAAAGTTTGCACTGTAATATATTCTATATGTTTGACAGACCATAAACTTCATTGCTTTCTAGAGATCTGCTTGCTCTTTCAAACTAGTTTAGTTATAGTATATGTTGTGCCTTTCTTTCCATCAAAACATGTGAACTGTGGAACGTAGTAAACTCCTACAGCGCCACAGCTAGAAATTTCAGGTGAAGCATGGGTGTGAGGCTTGGAGAGAAAATGATGAAGGTATGCTGAGAAGGGACTGTCCATAATTCCAGTTCTTAGCTTTATCTGACACTTTGTATGACAAAAGGGTTGTCTCCAAGTTGCTTTGAGACAAAACCCACTGTAGCAATAGATAGGGTGTCAGTTTGTGGATGCTAACAGCACTTCAGACTTGAGTGTCCTTTCTGCTTTGTTCCTGAATTTCCCTTACCCATTCCACTGATATGAATGTTCCCATTGTAAATAATCTATTTTTTTTTCTCCATAATAAATTAAGGTTCTTGGCCCATGATAGTATTAAAAAATAAATAAATAAAATAAAAAATAAAATCACTTGGAATTTAAAATAAATCCCTGACCTTTCTAGGCTCATTGTGGATTTAGGCTTTGACCCAGAAGTAGTTAACAAGTAGAAAATTCAAAGCATGCACTGATTTCAGTGAGGTCATCAAAGCTATGTATATGTTGAGTCCTGGCCTTACCATGAAGATGGAGATCATTATTAACATAGGCTTTCTGATGTTTACCTTAGGAATTTTCTCACAAGATTTCTCATTAATTTCAGTGAAATCAAATATAAATTTTATGAGTATAGGGCTCACAGTCTTGCCAGAGTGATTTAGAAATGCACATCTACTGATCTCTGTACATCAGACATCATGGGTCTGAAGCATATTTCTTTTCCTTGACTTCATACATAATTTAGATTAACAAATTCCAGATGGTTTAGAGATTTCAGTAGCTACAAGTTCAATAAATTATTTCTCTCTTGAAAGAAAGACTCCATGCTTTTTCAGTTCTTCTTGCATTTTACTCAGTTTACTCAGTTTAACTTCTTTTGTTCATTTAATTCCTTAAAATACGCTTTCCCTCACATCAATGAGAGCACACCCTGAAGTAGTGAGAATGTACTTAATGAATGTCTGATACAATTTTCAGTCCTTGCAGGAAATTCTGTGCAGTATTTTCTGAAATAGCTTAATATTCTGGTCATCAGTTTAAGAATTTGGAGGTTATTTAAAGGATACATGTTAGTCTTTGAAAAACAAAAGTTAATGTTTGAGCCACTGATAATATGACATTTTTATATACTGACCTCTGTAAGGCACACAGCAAATATTCTAGCTTTGCCCCCAAGATCAATCAGGCAGTTATTTTCTTTTTTTTTTTTTTTTCCTGAAAAATAATCTTCAATAATAAGTTAAATTCTCCTGTTCATTTTTGCAATAATGTGTATGCAGAAAGTGTCAGATTTCCTTGGGTGTTACTTTTCTCTGTTTAGCTATGTTGCATAATCAGGAAGGAAGCAGTAGATGCATTTTTATAACAAGCTATGTCAAGGAGTGATCTGTCATTTCCACAAGCCACAGTGTTCTTAGTCTTGTTAGTGAAAATTTTGGCTTTACCATGGATAAGTATTATGTTTTGATCATATTTCATTGAATGAAGTTTATTTTAAGGTTGCTTCAATGCTAATATTATTATTATTTGATTGTAAAAATAGCATATGCTTAAAGCTCAAATACTTCAACAGATAAGGTGTACTAGGTTATCATGAGTTTGCTGCAAGTGCTGGGAAAAAGCTGAGTTAGGTTAGTGAAGTTAATTGTAACATTGTAACATCTGGGTTTAAAATCCAATTATATAGATCTTTTTGCTACTTCCTTCTAATCGACTAAATAAATGTTTCTATAATATAACTTAAAAACTCATATATGGAGCTATTAAAATCTTCTTTAAATAAATAACAGAAGCATTTTGGTAGAACGTCAGTCAGGAATATAGGTTTAGATGTCTCTAGACTGCCATAGACTGTATTTTCTCCCTGTGGTTTGCTTGCTTAGGTCTCACATTAGGCGGGAGTCTCAGGATGGAGCAACACTGCTTGCCACAGTGACTGATGAATGATTGCATAGCTCTAATGGGACAAATAGAAAGAAGAAATGAAAGGGTGGAAAGACATCCCATCATGCCTAGTTAGAACAGTACCCTGTATACTAATGTTATACTTTATGGTTATTTATCCCCTGGCACTGTTTAACACCACCAATTTTGAAGATAAATGTAGTAAAAGCATTTTTATCCTGCTGCTATGAAAATGTGCTTTTAATAGATTTAGGTTTTCTTGGGTCATAAGAAAAAAACAAAGATTTTGCAGCTTTCTAAAGGACTGTATTATATACAGAGTTTAAAATGTCATAAAGCAGCTTGAAAGACTATGGGGAGTCTGTGCAGTAATTGGAAAAATGTTTCCTACTAATGTTTGGATTGCATTAGTGTGAGCCGTTGGCATACATTTCATGACAATAAACATGTCTGCTTAATTGTAATTATAGCTTACAAAAAGGCTTAAAGAAAAAGGAAGTGAGAAAGGTACTTTGGTGAATATGGGTAATGACATTTTAATGCACTTAAGGCACAAGACAGCACTTCTAAAGACCAACTCTACCTTCCACGCACTGCTAATAGACCAGCTCTACAGTTTTATTTAATAAAATTTATCAAGGCTGGGGAATTTGTTAGGATCCCTCTGTACAACTCACTGTCAGCACAGATTAACAACTGGCATGGTTGTCATCCTGTGTCTTTTAGATTAAATTCCTGTTAACAATGAAAGCAGATTCTGATCACTATTCAGTGCTGAGCTGTACCAGATTCTTGCTTGTGTTGTTGTCTATGTGTGCCCACTCCTGTAGTAAGTTTGAATTCTCATAGCAAGAGACAGAAGAATCAGAATCCCCCATCTTTTGAAATTTCACTTAACAAGAAAAATACAAGTTTAGATCTAGGAACTGTAACTCATACCCCCACTGTAGCTCACTGTGAATGCAAAGCTGAGCTTCTCTGCACAGCTTTGAACATTGTGAAAATACCTGACCTCTTCATGTATTTAGAATTCCAGTTTTAGGCAACTTTAGATCAACTGAAATTACAAAGATTAAATTCTGAATCGTAAGTATTCAGGAAATCTTCTAAATATTTAGGTATTTATAATCCTGTTGTCACATGCTTACTGAAGGATTAACAAACAAATTTGGAACTGGAATTGTTTCTTGTTAGGATCAGAAGAGCTTATGGCTGATTATTATTCAATCAAATGCATATATAGTTCCATATATATCAGGAGCTCTTTAATTACAGTAGTATACCAACAAAATACCTAACTTATTTCAAGTCCCATTTATTTTAAGTCCTATTGATATAGTTTTGAGATGTAGATGACTCTCTAGGGTCCTAAATGTCCTTTTGCATTGCTTTGGATACTACTGAATCCAAGCTCCAGTCTGGAGTTCAGTTGGTTACCTGCTCTTTGACAGATCTCTGGAGGTGGTAATAGAGTGGCATCTTTGCCAATGACTAAAGGACTTTTCAAGGAAGAGCAGCAAAACTGGACAAAGGAATTGTTTACATCTCCATCAACAGTCTTCCAGATGTTTCTTTGGTGTTTATAACACTGTACTTTCCTTTACTGTATTATGTTAAGACTTTTGCTGAAAGAGGAACTTTTTCATGATATGAAGCCCTTCTGGTCACAGCTTTCAGTGATATACTACATACCACGTTCAACCATTTGGAGAGCTATGTTCTTCAGAGTGTATCCTGTGGGGGGACCAGGAAGTTGCAGGGAGTGGTTGAATGCAACATGAATCCTTTTCTGCGTCAGAAAGACACTAAGAGAACAGATCAATAAAGATATGGCTACAGATGGGACATATATCTAGCAGAGGACACCTATGGATGCCAGAAGGCAATCGCTGACTCCCCTTCAGCAGCTCTTCAACACCATGCTGTCTATCCCCTCTGAAAGAACCCCTCCAAGAGGCAAGGGACTTTGCCCTTGACCTTGGTAACCAGTGCCATTCCTCAAAGGTGGAAATAACGCCTTAGAGACCTGATACTCCTGTATACATCTGAAGCTTAGTATTAGTGATTATATGCTGTTCAAGACACTAGGAAATAAAGGTGATAGTGGACACAGTTAAGTGGTGTGTTGTGAAACACATCAGGAACCACTACACTGTCTCTTATATTGAATACTTGCATGTATAAATATACACGTCAATGGCTCAAAGAAGATTTTCACCAAAAGGAATATCAGTGTAGTACTAGCTTCAGAATAAGCATTTAATCCAAGTAGAATTTTACTCCACAAGTATCACCTTTGAATTATCAATGGCATCTTCAAATCAATTTGTGCAGGACAGTTGTTTATGGTTTGACAGAATCATTTATTTCCCATTTAACCTTCACTTTTATCTCACTGAACATGTTAGTACTGCTCAAGATGAGTATGTTTTACTTTTTCTGGTTTTAATATTTTTGTAGATAACATTAATGGATAGAGACTGATGTTTCTGGAAATAAGTCAGATAATTCCACTTTGTATTTGTTCTTCCTCCAACTTCTTTCTTGAACCTATTGTCAAAATCTTGGAAGAAAAGCTGAATTCCATTTATTTATCCTCTACAGGCCAAGCTCTACAGCAAATAATCACTGTCTGGCTGACTTTAGTGAGTATCCATGTCAATTCGTCCAATGCTTTTCATGTACTATAAAGTCTTTTTAAGGCATCTGGGACCTAAGTATGGGTGTACTAATACCAGTACCTGAGACAAACTACTAAGAAATCATCTTCCTCATATGAGAAAACAAACCACTTGATATATTCCATATAAAAACCGCTTGAGTCATTGAGACATGAGTTCCCAAAAGGGAGGAGAAAATCAGGAAGTGAGTTCCTACAGCAAATCTAGGAAATAATCCCTCCCCCTCCCCACCCAAGAAAATCCCTTGCAATAGTCATATTTGTTTGGAAGCATTCACCAACATCATAAAACCCAGTAGACCCAACCTCCATATTTCAAGTAAATGGAAATATTTTACATCCTACATGACCACTTCAGGAAGTTTCTAAAAAACATTGTATGCATGAATTATTAATCTACAGGATTCATAGCTTGGTTCTTTTTCCTAATATTCATTAGAAATCAGACACCATGGGGGTAGACAGGTAATACTTGAATGCAAAGAGAGGTTGCTATCCTTCTATAACTCAGGACTTCAGTTTGGTGTCATCTCTTCATGTATCATATTTCAGTTGCAGGGTTAAATGGTTAAAATGTCTTTATTGTTGGCATCAAAGGATGAATGAAACTCTTCCACAGAAACGTGCAGTAAGAACTCTGTATGCTGACATTAGCCTTCAATCAGTGCCTCCAAAACACTATCTCTATGTATGGGTTTCAGTTAAATATTCATCTTACCCCTGTTTATGTGAAGCTGAACAGACTGCACTTGAATATTTAGGCCACACTTTTTCTGAGAACTTCATTCATAATGATTATATGTTCTGCTTTACTGGCAGTTTGTGGTAGGGCAATTCATTAAGGTTAATTGAATTCTGAAGGGAGCAAAAAATAAATAAAATAAATAAATAATTCCTTGGACACGAATGTGAATTACTGAGAACTAATGTAATGTGCAGGCTTGTAATCTTCAGAGTATACAATAATATACTATTTTTTAAAACAAGAAAGGTAATTTCAAGTTTGAAATAACAAAGTTAAAAATCACTGCAGAATCAAAAATAGCACCTTTTTCTTCCTCATTAGCAATCATGATTGTTTAATCGATAGTGGGCATGAGAAGTGACACAAAAACCTGCATCGCTACAGAAGCAGACAAGATATTGACATTTAAACAAATGCTTTAAATACTGTGTTTACTCTTCTAGTTTTAATATTAAAACCATGTGGAAGAGCTTGTCTTTATTAGTCATATTAATCCTGTATTAACAACAAACTTAGAGTGGTTCTTTTTTGTTATTTTCTATATGAAAGATAATCAGTGAAACCTATGAAATCCTCATTTTCTTTCAAAAGATTGATTGAAATCTCTGTAACATTTGGGACGCTGGGAGATGTTTCTATTGATCTCAGTTGCCATGAGCATGGATAATGGCCAACGTAACCCAAAGAAAGTCACCTGCCATGGTCTCTTCATCCTAATGATTCATGTCTGAAACTTTTCAGTAGCAGTTTTGAATTTTTCAGGAAGGAGTTACGTTGCATGGAAACTTGAAAGTGTAGCCTGTTGAGGTATGCCATTTAGCTTTCAGTTGTGTAGTTTGGGCTCTGTTACTGCAGCAGCTCTGGCAGAGTGAATGTCACAATGGCCTAGCTGAAAGGCAGTATACCTGGCTTCCCTGATGGGTTTCTGCTGGAGCAGAGCACCATAGCACCACCCAATTGAAACTGCTCCAATTTGATGAGGATGCTTTTGCAGATTATGAGCCACAGGAATGATAGTTAATCAAGTTTCTCTGTAGTTCAGGTACTTAATAATAAGGCAGCTGTGGGACACAGCTGTTAGTCATAGAGGTGATTCACGGTCTTCTCCCTATTCTGGAATGAGTGCTGGGCTACTGTGGTATAGGAGCCTGTCTTGTCTCTGTCCTTCTCTTTCTGCGTTTTCTTTCTGCTATTCCTGGGGAAACGTACATTGGAGTACTTTCAACTGATGAGACTGAGCGTTCTTGTTGCAAACCAGGCTCATGAAAGATGGGATAATTCCTTCAAACAGAGAAAATGGAACATTTGTCAATGGCTATATCTATTCCCAAGGCATTGTTGGAGACAAACCCAAGAGCAACAGTGTCCCTGCATCTGTGAGAACCTTGACAGTAGACAGTGGCTACTCTTGTTTGTATGTGGACCCCCAACCTACAAACTTGCTCTCAAGTGAGCTCCTTGGGGCAAGCACTTTGTGCAACTGGTGTACTGGAACACCTCCTTGGTGATTCCTCAGCTACTGCAGGTGGGTAAGGTGCCAAGTTTCAGTACTTAATGTGAAATATGCAAGTGTTAATGGACAAGAGAGGTCAATAATTAGTTGTGCTGGTGTTTCAAGTATCTGGTTTTTTTTTTGATGAAGGACCTAAAGTCCCTTCATAGATTAACCATTATCAGTTTTCTCACAGGCTTTTCTTTGTTTGGCCCCAACTTTCTATTTTCCTTTTCCTTCTAATTTTTGTTTTATTTTGATTAAAATTGTGCAAGACCCTGGATTTGGAAGCAAAGGAGTCATCAGCTGTACTGATATCAACAGGATACAGACCTGAAAACTATTTAATGTGTAGCTAATAATATAATATTTTTGCAGTATAATTAACCTTCAGTGGGATTGGGCAACTACCAGTGTTGCATTTTGTGATTCTCTGTGACTTACTGAAATACTAAGGTTGTATAAGCATGTTTGTGGTGACATTAATATGTTTTTGTCCTTTCTTTTCCGTCTCATAAAAAATATGGATCTTTGACTTATCTTTATGCTACGTTAATATCCTTGAAAGTGTGTATGGCCTTAGAGAAGGACATACTGACAAAAATTATGTTCTGCCTATGCAACCTGAGCTAAAAGTATTTTAATAGGTATGATTTATTATGAGGAGCTTTTTGGCATTGGTGGTTTGGAAGTGCGTGATTCATTGAGCATTTATCTATTTTACGAAGATGTTGGGGGAGTATTTTTTCTTCTCTAACATCAATTGCACTGCACGTGGCTTTATCCAACTTGAGACACCTAGATTTGCAAGAGTACTTGTTAATTTATGTGAATAAACAGAATGGAAGTAATTTTAAATCTCTACTTGTAAAATTGCCATATTCAACAGAACACACATTTTAGCTGAACACTGGGAAAATAATTAAACAGAAGGGAAAGAAAAGAAAATACTTCTAGAATCACTTTGGTCTCTTTTTTTTTTCTTTAGCCATTTTCAAGTTTTTCTACATGCGACTTTTATCACTCTAAACTATTGAGCTGCTGTGAGGCCAAGTTTTGCACTAAAGAGCTCCCTGGGAGACAAAGTAAGGGCGGGGTGTGTGTGTGTGTGTGGGGTGGGGGTTGACTGGTGTTTCATGCGAACACGTACAGTTACTCTTTTTAGTTCTTGTTATGTTCTTGGTGTAAAGCTTGTAGAAAAGTATCAGTCCTTAGGTTATAATTAGTCTATTGGGTATGAACAGGGCCAACAATAACAACCTGAAGGCTAAAAAGGGAGTATCTTCTGTGACAGTGACCTCTCCTTCAGTGTTTAATTATGTACTCCACCTAACATGGCGGTGTGGGCAAAACAGTTTCAGTCCTGTGACATTCTGCTTAATTTACTGCCCCTTAAAGCAAACTTTTAATGACCTATCTGGGTGCCAATAGAAAACAACAAAACAAAACAACAACAAAAAAACATAAGCCCTTCAGCAACAAGGTGAACACCTCTCTTCCCCCTCCTGCCAGGCCCTGCCATGGGCCCCGTGGCCTGCCCAGGCCCCAGCCCTGTCAGGTGATGGGGAGCTGACTGTGGAGGTTTCCTTCCGTTGGTCCTGCTGGCTGGTAAGTGCCAGCAGCTTTCCTTTTCTTCCTTTCCATTGCTGAGCTAACTCTGATAGCGTCTTCACAAAACCTGAGTGATCATTTTGTGGTTGGGGAGAAGCATTCCTGGCAGTTGTTATTTTTGTGGGGAATGTGATACAAAACTGAGAAGTGTACCAAACAAAGCAGGAGCAGCTTTGGAGCCCCTTTGAGATACGGTAGTAAGAGGCTGAAGGCAACAAGGCCACCACATCCACAAAGGTTTTACCAAGGCATGCAGAAGGAAAGCAGTCACAATGCACATTTAGCCATGGAAATCTCAGTGGTTGCCAGCTAATAAATATTTATAGGCAAGTGTTTCTGCCATTATTATTTTTATTTTAAAACAAAGATATCTTTGTGAAATTTAAATTTAATGTTTCACCTGACTTGCTTGCAGTGCAGGGAAAAATGCAATTCTGACCTGTTTAGATGATGAATTGCATCTACTTAAAGGATGATTATAATTAGTTGAATAAACATCTAGAAAGTAATGAGCTGTAAAGATACTACTATCCAACTTTCATGTATAGTGATGAAAGTAATGAAAATCATTGGTGTGCTGATTTACCAACTAAAATAATGGCTGTACAGGGAATCCCTGATTTAAAATGTGATAAAAATACTTGTGCTTTAAAGATGCTTGTCTGTAAATTTGTGACAAGTTAGTCCAACCAATTATAAATTACAAATCAATTCTTTCTTTTTTTTTAAGTTCTTTGTAAACAGTGTCTTTCTTTCACTCTGAGTTTTTGAATATGCATTTCTGACTGCATCAAACATCAACTTAATCAACTTGAATTTTTCTCAGTCTAATTGAGAAGCAGTGCTTACCTTCAAAAGAAATCATTTCAGTCTGTCTATAAAAGTGCTACTCTAGGATTTGAGGGTAGCTCTGAGAGATGAAGATTAAGCCTTGTTTTCTGTAGGCCTCTGGGGTTTGGTCTTTTGAGCTGTTGATGTACTTACTGCACTAGCAGTCAGTACTGCACCTCTCTGTGGATGTGTCCTTACACCAAGATGATGATTACACTGTATTAAATGTAAGTGTAAATACTGTTTACTCATTATTATGTGTGAAGAGGTATATTTCTTATAAAACCTCGTTATTAGGTTCATGCTGTTGTATATTCTAATTTTTATCTCATGAAAGACTTTCTCTTACGTCTTTGATAAATGGCTTGTTCAGCACAGAATTATTTAGACATTAGAAATGGAGCTGTTCAGAATTTACTGTACTTATGTCTCAGAAGAGTTTACAGATTCATGCATGTCATATACGTTCATATTTCTTAGGGAGGAATATTTAAAATATATAAAAATAGTATTGTGTAAGAAATGAAGAGACAAAAAGGGAATCATGACTTGACAAACGTGTTTCAAGAGAAGGTTTGGTTCTTGTATGAATCTAGCAATTGTTTTTGTTTCAAGTCAGGAGTTGGGCTTGTATAAAAACATATTCACCAAGTGACATAAAACTGGTCTAAATAAGAATTTTGTTGAATGACTAAAGTGTCAGGTTTTAAACAGTTATAAGTCGTGACTGTCTACGTGCCAATACAAGCTAAATCAATATGACCTTCATCTGCATGAAATGAGAGGTGTCACCTAGTGGCTCATGTTGGTCTAACTATGTGCTAGCTGATGTAACTTTTGTAAACAAGACCCATACTGTTTTGGGTCTAACATGACGAGCAATATGTGGTAAGGAAAAAAGTACAGCCATTAATTTGGAGTTTACTTTTAACCTTCAAAATAAGGTGCTTATACTTGATTATAGTAGTGTAAATATGGTATCAGGAGTGACTACCTATGCTGTGGTGGGATGAGAGAGAAATTTTGGAGGCAATACAAGCTGAGCTCCCATCTACCTGCTGTTTCTGTGTCCTGCCAGCATAACTCTTTCTTGGGTTGCTGTGTTCCAGACTAAGAAGATATTTAAGACTTTCAAAAGTAGTGTCTTTCTAAAGTGGTTTTGAAAAATGGGAAATTCTTCATTTTCATAGCTGTCTCTAGCTTTAGAGGCAATCAGTCTCAGTGAGTAATCTCAGCTTTGGTCGTTCTTAAAACCTAATGTCTCTTTATGCTCTGCCTGTCTGTGTTTCCTGTGGGCCAAGAGGCCATCCTGCTCTGGGATCAATTAAGTCTTCCCTGAATTACTTGTATTTTTTCCAAAATAGCACAGGAAGGTCCACCTGCTGTATTCCAAAGGGGTAGTTTTCTAGCCCTTGGTTAGCCTACTTCCCCTTCAACATGAGCAGACCCTGCCATTACAGTGGGGCTTCCTTTTGAATCATCTGTTTAAATTTTAACTGCTTTCTAGGGTGCTCCCCTGGGTGTTGTAGAGAAAACTTTAATCTCTTGGCTGTGCTGAGAGGCATGAAGGAGGCCTCATGTGGTAGTTCCTTTTGACAGGGAAATAGATGCTGTCTCACAAAAGAAGTTTGAATTTTACTCCCAGAGTCTCCAATCAGTTCCTTCTTAGCCTGGCTAACAGACGTGAGCAACGCGTTAAAAAATGACTTAAAAATAAAAACAAGAACCTAGTAGGAACTAGATTTGAGCTGGTACCATAGATCTTTTCAAAATCTATATTTTAAATCTGCCTGATAACTTTAGACACTAAATTTTTATTTCCATCTTGAAAATGCATTCACAAACTTATTTAAATGACTTCTCACTGAAAACTTACTGGGATGTCCCGGTTGTCCTTGCTTACAATCTATAACCACTCCTTTAATGACACGGTAGCCTGCTGACAAGAAACACACAGTGGAAATGTGTTTCTCTAAATCAGTCAAAGGGAATAAGCCCAGAGAAAGAATGGAAGCCAAGTTCCCCAGATCAATAACTACTGTTGTTTATCTGTCACCTCTGCTGGACAGCAGGAAATGTGGTTAAAACAGGTGGAGTTAGGGATACTTTTCCAAGTTTCACACTTTTAGTTACTTGAAAATACTTAATGGAACTTCTTGGAGCACCTGGCTAGTGATCTTGACTTTATTTATGTACTTTGAAAGTTACAGTGGACTTTGGCATTTTAATTTTTTTTCCCTGTTTACATCTGTGGATTGATTTCTTCCAAAGGAACTGAAGTGACTTGCATAAGGGGGGACAGGAAAATTGCTGCCGCTGTAGCTTCTGGAACAGCAAGCAAGTGCCCTGAGCACCAGGTTTCTGTCCTGAAGAAGGATGCGCTCCTGGAGAGCGCTGTACTCCTGAAGCAAGCAAGCACCGGTGCTGTGGTGCTGGCTCTGAATGTACAGCCAGGGAAGGCAGCAGGGAGAGGATGAAAGTCTTTCATTACTGTACTTGGTATGGCTTACCTAACTGGGCTGGACTTTTTAATTTTAAACGTGCCTGTGATTTGTGCCACTCTTGGAGGTCACAGTACTCTAACAGTTGGTGAGTAGTAGGATACTTAAACCAATTAAAAGCAATTTGGGGAAGGGGGGGCAGGGGACAACAAAAAGTAAAATTGAAAGGTATTCACTCTTTCACAGAGTTACGTTGCTTAATGCAAACTGAGAATGTGCCTCTGGTGTTCTGTACCTCTCTTCACTCAACAGGAATAATTGTTTGGGAGAGGAAGCTCACTAGCAAAGGTGGGAGGACAGCAGTAGAGCATATTGGTTACTTAAAGATGACCTGCAAATCAGTTTGACGTTTCTTGACAATACATGCTTAGTGATTCCAGTAATAGCCATGCTTTCAGCACACTATTATCCAGTCCTGCTTGGATCACTGCTTCTGCTCATAGACTGACGTCACGTCAGCTCTGCTGGACCATGAAGCAGGCTAATAGGCAAGTGTCTTTCACTGAATGACAGAGTTTGGCAATGCGTTTACTTTTAACTGAGTGAAATATTTCTAAAAAGCTTTTTGAGCATAAAGGTACTTCATGGAAAACTCAGAGGTTTTATTTTTTGGCCATCTTGTGAAGGCTTAAATACCTGCCCTCTCATGTCTGTGGCCTGCCTAACAAGGAGCAGATTAGCAGGAACTTAATTAAAGTCATATAACTTACAGCTAGAAAAGAAGGTATCTTTGGAACTTGCCTGCTATTGGGATGCCTTAGAAGGGAAAGGGGAGTGAGCTTTGTGTGAAGAGGATAAGACTTTTCAGTACAATAGGATCAAATTAAACTATTCAGAATGAGTCTGAGAATCTTCTCAGCCAGCTACATATGAAAACGTTTCCAAGAAAGATGAATTATGTAGAAGAAAACAGTAAGATGATCTCCGAAACAAGATTTTGAAGTAGAGTGAGGTAGCTAGACTGTTTAATCCTGAGATGAGATATGCCAGGTGCCAGCTGTCTTTGAATATGCAGACAGATCTAAATAAACTCTTCTCTGTGACACCATGTGAGACTTCTTTAAACATCTGGAGAATCTTTCCAGTGATAGAGGTGACAAAGCAGGAGTCGGTGTAGCCTTTTTATTAATATCTTCTATCTGCTTATAGTTCATTTTCTCTGTCAACACCTATTGGAATGTGCTGTGCCATGAGCAAAAACTGCTTCCACTTTCTTTGAAAGTGACTTGTCTGTCTTTTTAAACCTTTGAAATAGGACAAACTGTGCATCTGGATTATTAGCAAATACACTGTCACAAATGAAGTCTGTATTTGCAAAAGTAATATTTTAAATCCTAATGCTGGTAAGAACTATTATTTTAGACTCAAACTGGGGGTTTTACATCTGCACACACAAATCCACATTCCTAGAAGAAATAATAGTCTCACTTAAAAAAAAGTCACTAGTCAAGTAAACAGTGGTGAGATTGGTATAAGCCATAGGACCAGCTCTTTATGGAGAGAAATACATTATTTGGTAGAGAAGAATGTTAATATTAATTTGGATTTTTCAATTTGTCTGTAAAGCTATATTCAAACCCTGTGTATGGGTATTGAGGTTGAGAAATGCCTATTATGTGTCCTGACATAACAATTTGTTACATGTACATAGAATGATGCTTTTGTACACATACTGAGTTCCATACATAAAATATGAAACTATTACAAAAATATAGTGGCCAGCTTTACAGAGCTGAATTGCCTTATAATTCTGAAATTCAACAAAATGACCTAGGGCATGCTATGAAAAACTTAATTTAGGAAAATGTGTATGTGAAAGTGATTTGATAGAAAATGGTAATTATTTTCTTCCATACTGCTATAACCAAATCAGTAGGAAATGGATTTTGTTTTTATTTTCAGTACAAAGTGTTTAAAAAAATAAATCTGTTGTCAGCTGCAACCTTGTCTGCAGAGTCCCAGCCTAAAGCAAGATTTTTACAGTCAAGTTTTAAATCCCTTGATGTATCTGTGTTTGTAATGGAAATGCTAACATAACCTTAGCTGTTACAGGGCAAACAATATTGCAATAATAAATAATGAATAAAGTGGTTTAATAATTTGAAGCAAATCATGTCATAGGCTTGGCAAGATTTTATGACTAAATTATATGGACAGGAACCCATCAATGGACATGCTGCATAAATGCCATAAATAGATGTAGTAAGGATGTGTGTTCATGAAGGTGAAACTATGGTTTTCATGATCTAGGGGATAAGACGCTGTATGAGACTGTACAAAACAGAAGCCTTAGGTGAATCAAAAGTCAGAACAAATGATCAATGGGGCAATTTTTAATCAATGGCTATTATCTCTAGTACTAATGATCTATACTATACAGTGGCTCACTAAATCTGCTGGGCTTCTGAATATGGATGTTTTGGTTAATGATCCGTTGTGTGGCTTATTGGTAACACTTCTTGCCTTTTAATTGCAAAATGTAATATAAATATATATAATATTTTCTTTTTAGTGCCACGCACAGCCTAATTGAATGTTTTTCTCTTTATAGCCTAAAGAGCCATGGGGATTTCCCTGGCACAGCATGGGTCTGGTTCAGTTAGGCTCGTCTCTTTTTCTGACAGTGCCTACTGTATGCTTCTAAAAGGATGCGACGAATCACCAAATAGGAAAGGGCCAATTAATTTATTCCATCCTGATCTCAGATACCAAGAGCTGTTCTCTGGAGTTACAGCTTTCATCAAAACTTGAAGGGCATCTGTTTCCCATCAAGTGGTCTATCCTCAGTTACTGTTATTGCTTTTTTTTTTTTTTTTTTTTGCTTAGATCAAGAACAGCACAGGATGAGGGTGATGACCACAGGCATGGGCTTTTTCTTGTGTTTTAAAGCAATGAAGGAGCGTGCTTATGACTGTCTTGAAGTTGAAGAACTGGCAGGATGCAGGAGGTGGCCCTAGCTTGGCTTACTGCAGGTGCAGCTGCTCCTGCACAAAGCAGGGGATAGGAGCAAAAGACCTGTGAACCTGTGGCACCAGCCCCATCTTTGTCAGGAAGGGTGTCTGCTTAGGAGGTTTGCTCAAAGGGTTAGAAAAAAATCTAGGTGACAATTCAGTATTAGGGAGACTTTAGATAAATGAAAGTCCTTTCTTTGTGCAACAGTGGCTGTGTGATGTAGGCAACAGCAGGTAGTGCTGATTTTGGAAATCTTAGGCTATCTTTGGAATCTTAGGCTAAGATTTTGGAAAGATTTTGCTGCTTCTAGGTTCTTCTGAGCAAATGCAATACTTTAGAAGGAGGAGGTTTAAAAGGTCAAAAACTTTTTTTTATTTCTGCCCATGGGACTCAGTTTTAAGGGCTTGTGTTGTATTGGGCATTCAGAAATGCCCTGGCAGTGTTCAGCAGCTCTTCTCAAATTCCTAGCATGATTTTCTTGTGATATACATGCACAAGCAATTCATTATGCTAGTGTTAACACATTGATCTTGCAGCTATCTGACACTTCTGCTGGCTGTATTGATGGCTGTAGTGTTGTCAGGCTGCTGTGCACTCAGAAATGAAGCCAGCAAGAGAACGGATCAGGCAGATCTCTCTGTAAAGCTAGGGTAAGACTGCCTGAGGTCAATTTGTGAAACAGCCCTCATCTAGGAGTCCTAAGTCCAGACCAAATTAGCTCTTCTTTTAGAGATCCTAGTTTAGTCATCTGAGAGAAAAAGAGGCTGCATTGCCTTAGTATGTAAAAGGAAACAAACTTTATTGTTACTGTTTTCCTATACCTATCTAAGTGCTTTTGTTGTTCTTTGAGAGATCACGCTTTGCCTGTTTTCAAGGCAGCCAAATTAGGGCACTCTAATGTAGTACCATTTAGTATTCCCCTCTTAACTCATCTACTTGCAGAAAGGCACGGCAGATGTTCTGTAAACTCTAGGGAAGGCTCTGTGAGCCTTTACCAGGAAATTTGTACTCACAGCCTGTCACACGGTAGGGAAGGAGCTCTCCTAAAGACAGCACACACAATACGAAAGGTTCTTGATATAAGAAGGTGGACTTTGCCTCAATTTCATGTCTTGAGTTTTACTGGGGGGAGAAAGGGGAGAAAAAAGCATCATCTTGCACCTTGAGAATGCTAAAATTTATGTATGCTTCAAGCTTGTGTTTAGGCAAGGTGAAGGCAGAAACATCCTCTAGTAATATACTGTACTCTGCACTGTAAATTAATTCTGGATTCAACTAAAATTTTGTCATCCTAGTTTAACTAGCTTTAATGATTTAGGATCCTATTAAACCAGCAAACAGTTTGTCTCCTGTCTTAGATCATAGCAGTTTAAATCTATTAAGTCACGTTTGTTGTATATTGCAAGGAATGCAAGGATAGCCCCACTAGTAAGATAACTCTAATAACGGGCCATCAGTCTTACAATTCAGTGCCAAATTTGAAGACATACACTGTTTAAACCACAATGAAGAGCTGCATTGTGTTTTTTACCAGCTCTCAGTTATTAACTGATTGTTGTTATTGGTCAAATACTGGATTACAAACCAGTGATGGGTACAATTTAGTGTTTCTCTTTTGTGAAACCCTTGCATTGTCTAGAGCAAGATCAATTTTCTTCTGTGTTTATAATTACTTTTATATTTTTTTTTTTATAGTTTTGTTTCTGTATATTTGTAGAGAGATCATTGTGTGCATGTCAATGATTAATTCAGCTGCAGTCACTTTACCAAGGTCTTTTGCAGGAATTGGCAGTCAGATTGCAAATCCTTCACCCCTAAACCTTTCAGAAACTCCTCTCTCCCAAACTATTTTCAGTAAATGAGATTGTATTATACAGTATAGAGAGCGTGTTGCAGTTAACATTTTTCAGAGTAGGAAAGTTGATAAGCTTGCTCTAAGAGAGAAAGAAAATGGAAAACAAATGCAGAGTTATTAAATTATCCCATTTTTCTTCCAAATATGAAATTTACACTTCAAGGCTTCTCCATGAGAAGAATTGAATAGAAAAAGCACCCCAATCTAGGCTTGCATCTACAGATACTAGCTATTACAAGCATCTGATGCCAGGTGTTATGGAAAATCCTTCTTGTCTTTCTAATGCAGGGTAGATGCTTACCCACACTTATAGAATTCAGCGCCTTGTACCACACACACCAGCTGTCTCCGTGTTTTATCAAATATGCTACAATGATACTATATACATTACTTTCATTTTAGTTATTTTATTTTGTCTCTGAATTATAACAACTCTTCTCCCATCTCCTTAAAAAAAAAAAAAAAAAAAAAACCTGTTGTGGCAGAAATCTGTGATAGCTGAATTTGACACTTTGAAGCACTGTAATTGTGACAGAACAAAGACAGGCATTGGAAACAAGGTGTTATTACCCTGTTCAGACTCAGCTTCAAGTAAAGCTTAGGAAGGGAAGATTGTTTGCGTGAGGCATACCTCACAGAAACAAGTGGTAAGAAATGTATTAATACCATGATGTTCAACTGTCGTACTGTAACAGAGTGCCTGTGTAACACATTTCCAGTTAAAGTGCCAGGATGTGCTACATAAAACACGGTAATCTCTTTAAGAAACTTTCAGAACAGCTTATCTGTGCAGTTGGCAGCACTTGTAAATATTTGAGGCTGACAGATGTGGATCAGGAGTGCAGTGTTTTCATTGTGGAGAGGGGAAAAAGCCTGACAGCGAGGAAGAGCCAGTTGTGTTTGGAGAGGCCACTCCATCTCTCCCTGTCTCCGAGAGCCCTGCGATGTGCCCACGTCCCCGGGAGGGAGAGCCCCTGCTCAGTGCTCCCTCGGTTTGGCTCCCAGCTCCCCGAGGCAGCGGAGCTGCGCTCAGAGCTCAGCAGAAGCCTTGCGCTGCAAAGCATGGCAGTCCACGTGAGGTAGTGCCAGCAGTGAGGCTCTGCCCCGTCTCAAGCCTGGGATTCATCAGCCATCGGTGGTCTCCTCTCCCCCTGGTACGTGCACAATAGCTGCCAGTAATAAAGTTGCAAACGTCCCATGTGGATTTGATGATCAAAGCATTAACCTGGATGCCACAGGAAGGCTTCTGCTCCGCGTGGGGATTCTGGGGCAGCCTGCAGGAGATCCAGCTTTGTGGCATTAGACCTGGCAGGAGAGCCCAGGGTCATTAGGCTGGAAGTTGTTATGCTCAGTGAGTTTGTACGGTGGCGTTGTTAGAATCTTTCTGCTTCCTCTTCCTTTGCTGTGACTGGTGCATGGGGGAGAAGGTGGGTGAAGTCTGTGCAGATAGGCAGGGAGTGGCAGGGGAGCAGTTTGTCCCTTCTTCCTGGTTTGCTCTGGTTTGGATATGTCCACTCCATGGTTATCTCTGTTCTCCTTTTCACCATGCTTGGCAGTTTTCAATAGGATTTAACTTGGAGTTCCCACCTGTGAGGTCTGACCTGTTTAATATCAGCTGCTTCTCTGCTTCTGCCTATCTTTCCCCTGCAGTTCCTTTCCTTCTCACCTCATGCAGTTCACAGAAATCACTTGGTTTTGTTGTAATATTTCTATCTTGTTTTATCCTGGGAAATGTATTCTGTAGAAGGGAAAGTGTCCTGAAAGGCTGGAATAACAAAGCTGGAAGGTAGGTGCGGGAAGGGAACAAAGGAAATTCGAGAGCTCTTTTTCAGTAGTAAACAATAATGCCTTAACCAGCTTTTTTTTTTTTGTATTCCTTGAACACTGTTCTCTGAAGAATATATACTAATTTCCTTTTTTTTTTTTTTAAATGACAATAATGCATTTATTTCAGAAATAATTTGGGAGGTAGCTGGAATGAATATTATTTAATTGAAACCTGTTTGCCATTGAGGGGAAGGAAGACAGTTATTACTACCCAAACCTCCTCCTTTTTTTTTTTAAGGGTAGGCACTGCAGTCTTTCTTTTTTACCTTGTCAATCAAACATAATTAGTACTTTCTGTGCACAGAGAGTTTTCACTGTCATGCAGATTGATTGGAAAAAGGCATGTTCTCTAAGCACGCAGTTCTTCTCCTGATGAATTAAATAGTCTTGCTATTCAAGTTGGTAAGAGCTGGGTTTGATACACATTACGTTATGTATACTTCCTGCAGTATTTGGAAGGCAACTTTGATTTTCATCAGATTTAGATCTGACTCATGCCTGCTATCATAAACATAAGTGATCCCTCACTGTAAAACATTTGGCAGTATTTGCCATCAGAAATGCCTCTTCGTGGAATATCTGCTATTTTCTGCCTTCTGCAGGCTATCACTCTAAATTTGTATTTAATTGGCACCTATGCCCTATTGAAACTGGCGTTCCACCTAGTGTGTGGGCTGAATGCCACTCTGACAGATGGACATCAGTGCTGGTATGCTGAAGAGCCAATATTTGCATCATGTGCAGGTACAAGTCACTAGATTTTACTTTACAAATAGTGAATTTGAAAATCTTGCAGGGCTTTTGTGTTTGAGGTGAGAAGGATGCACCAGTGCTTTTCAATCTGCAGTTGGAGCGCAGGAAAAAATATTGTGGTGGTATGAAGCAGCTGCTTAGCTCTGGTAAACCAGGGCTGCTGTTCAGAGGGAGGGTTATAATCGTCTCCACCCTTGATTAGCTCTCCACAGGGCACACTCTGACTTTTTAGTAATATTATTTCCGCGTCTAAGCCAAGTTTCTCATGGAATACCTTTGCTGAATACAGAAATCTGATCTGTCTTGCATCCCTTGTAGAAGGCTACCTATTACTTCTGCTCTATAGAAGCTTTATAAAGACAGCTTTGGCGAAAGAGCATCACTCAAATGGCTATTTAACTCCCCAGTGAAGAAGCTAAAATGTTAAGAAAAAGAAAAGAAATCGGTAAATACGCTGCCTTATTATTCTGCAGCATTTAATATACATTTCACTACTTCCTGTTCAGTATTTCTTTTCCTTTCTTCAAGCAATTAGCTGCTCAGATATAAACATAATAAAAGCTAAACTACACAAGAGAGGGGTTTTCATCCTCTTGCTAATGCAAGTACAGACGCTAAATCTCGACCTGAATACTCTTTGCAGATTGACAAGGGGTGCATTATTCTAAGTCACTCTGTATTATGTGTGAAGAGTGCCCCAGCTGTGTCATTGCTGAGGTTAAAAGGTGTTAGCGCTTGCATCTTTTAAATGAGCATAGTAAATGAAAGTGAACAATTAAGTAAGAAATTTGGCTTGCTATCTCTGCATGCTGTGTTTTATTGTGGTGTTGCCAGCTTCTCTGAATGAAAATACAAGAGCAAATTAAACAGCTTTATGAACTCGCAGGAGGAGCAGTTGTTCTAGTGGCTTTCATACAAATGTCTAATTAATTCTTGAAGTAACCCAAATTGTTCTTTTGTGATCTGTGAATGGGAATTTGTGAGGAACCTGTGCAGATGAAACTTGGTGAAAGGAAAACTGGGATTTAATGATTAGCTGGCTGTTTGCAGTTGCTGGGTCCAGAAATTTTAGTTATTTTTCTCATTAATATTACATTAGTAAGTTTAATGAAACACTTGGATGAATATGTTATAAGTAATAAGGCATTAATGTTATTTTTTTTGAGCAGTCAGTTATGCTAATGGACATCTGTCATTTTTTCAAGTGTTTATTTGAATTATTTGGGGAAATACTAAAATAAAGGTATGTAGCAGTTAAAAAAACAGAATTTGAATACAGTCTACGTTGGCTAGTAGCTGTGGGCTTGAAACAAAAGAAAATGTTATTGTAGGAGAAAAGCTCACAACCTTGTAACTTTTGCTTCCTTCCTCTAAGTGGACCTTTCTTTTAAAGAGCCTCAGGTTAAAATTCTGAAAAGATGGTCATTTTGTTTGTTCCTAAGCCCACACAAAATAAATTCATTTAAAAATAGACAAAGTATTCATAGTGAAATACGTACCAACTTCAAAATTTGCTGAAATTATTGAATTTAACAAATTTTTTTTAATGGAAATGGTATTCTTCTTTATTACGCCAATACTACCACCTTACTCCCCTGGAGAAATCCAATTTAGTATCATGTCAAACCAACAACACCTTCACAGTTAGTATGAATCCAAATTCCCGTTTTTTTTTTTTTTTTTTGAAATACCCTTGTTATGTGTTGAGCACGTGTATCCCAGAAATGTCCTGTTCTGTTACGTGCTGAAGCAAAGTTAACTCATTCTGGTAACAGTTGACAAGGTTGTGCTCTAAATTGTTTGGAACAAAACACTCCATAAGCTGTATGTGTACAGTTTCATTAACAGGTCTTTTTATAAAGGAAGATGGAGCTGAGCAATAAACAAAATGTAAATGTAACAGGAAGGTTTGGGCAAAGTGCATCCAAGTGTCCTTTGATGTGTGGGCAGCTTTAGGTGTGAAATGATGCCTCCACCTCTCATGTAGGGACACCAAAAGGAGCTGTGCATCTTCTTGGCGAATGGAAGAGCTTTCTTGCTTCATCCTATGTTAAATATGTATGCCTTATGATTTCATCTCTATTGTATTTTTATTTAACTTTGGTAGCCACTAAGACTTCCTCCACTGTCTTCATATGGACTAGGCTTTACTGATTTTCAGCATGAGAATAACATACGCCTGAGCTTGTCTGCTTAGCAGTACCTTTCCCTTTAAAACTCCCACATATGCCAGTTCTTACAATACCTTAATTGAATATCAAATTAGGCTCACCATAGCTTTAAATCAGTCTGATTTAACCTATTGGTTTCATAGTGGAGGTGTAACTTAGCTCCATGTAGCCCAGTCTGCTCCACAGCTATCTAAATCACACTACATTTCCATAGATCTGCAAAGCTTTATCTAGCTGGCCTATAAAATGGAAGCAATTTCTTGTAAAAGCAAATCTCACCACTTTACTGAGATTTAAAATAAGCCCCTCAAACCCTTGATTCTAGTCAGAAGCTGTAACAAATGAGGAATTAGTTTGCATTTCCAAATGTTCACTGTGGGATAATGATGTAAAATAATATCCAGCCATAATGACAATAAACAAGGAGGGTTTTTTAAAGAAAAGTTTTGGGGAGATAGAAACTCCTGCTTCCATTGTGTGTGTACAATGGAAAATGTCCTGATCCAGGAGGACTATCTAAATATTACCAGAATAAATTAGCCTAATAAATAGAGGTAACCTGTAATACAGCTGTAATTGTAGTTCAAAAATTGCTTATTCTTTGACCCTAAGCTATTTATACTCAGTAATTCATAGAATATCATATGAATGTAAAGATTCCATGTAAGTATGTGTATTGATGTATATGATGTGTATTAACTTGCATCCTGGCAGAGCATTTTACTTAGTAAATCTGTAAACTTACATGGAAGGAATATGAAATCTTAACTGGAAAGAGTTATGTTAAGTCTGTAAATTATACTTTAATGCAAGACCAGACTTTGCTTTTCTTCTAAGCAGCACCTGATGGGATTGTATTGCCACATGCCTATTGACATAGTTGTGAAAAACCTGTAGGAGAAAGAATGGAGTCTGTGTTTTCCTGGCTCATGTAAATCCGCTGTTTAAAAATATGTATGAAAAAGCGTATTTCATAATGAGTGACTCTGAGAACCCAGGATGTTGACAGCATTGGGGAACCTTCAGGGGTTATAATGATACCTAATTTATTGCATCTGGCTGCATGGAAACATTTCTAAGTTATTGAAGTGCATGTCGCAAATATAAAATAATGAATAGCACTGCTTAGCCTGCTTGTATATGCTTATAAGGCATAAGCTGTGCTATTGAGGTATGCATTCATAACTTACAGGGCAGTAAATATGATTGACAGGTGCAAGTCTGAGAGCTTGGCTCAACTCCTACATAGATAAATAAAGCCAAAAGTTCATATTTATAGTGTGTGTGCGTGTGTGTATACATATATACACACACACACACAAATTATTTTAATAGAGGTAATAGTTCCTTGTCAGGTTGTCACTCTAGAAATACCTTGACATTTCAGGAATGCCAGAGCAGAGCTAGGCTTTAACATAGCCAATGCTAGTTAGTCTTCCTTTGCCAAATAGAAGCCTATGTGGTGTAGCTAATTCTATGTAGCCCCTTCAGTTTTCTGTCACATATACTGCTAACACACACTGTTATTTTCCTGGACCCACGATTGCCTCTGCTCTCCCTTGGGCCGTAAGTGGCAGCTGGGTAAGGACATGTCACACCTTCCATGGCTGTGTGTGGGCCCTGCTGCGTGGCTCTGCACCTTTGTTGTGTAGTGCCAGTGGAGCTCTGTGGCAGTGCAGTGTGGAGGCTGCCACCAGCAGGCCTTTGGGCAGCTGTGGGAGGCTGCAGAAAATCTCCAGGAAAGATGCACGGTGCACGGTGCCACTGCTGTCTATGCATGAGCACTGTAGTCATTGTGAAGCCCTCAAAAAATGCTCAGGTGTTCACCTTTTCACAAAATATTCTTTTGTATTGATTGAAGGCTAGGACAAATGTCAATTTGTAATTTAATCAAAGGTATAGGCCAGAGTAGCTATCATGAGTGCCAGCCCTCAGATAAGAGGGAAAGATGTCTTTATACAAAACTAAAGAATGGCATTGTGCATGCAAAGAGCTTTTGGAACGAGTCTGGACCACCTGTTCATGAAAATTCCTGCAATAGGAGTGGAGTTCTACCATCTTCTGTTGTCTGTCAAATTTGCACCGCGTCCCAACCAAATGCAATATTTCCTAAACGAATGAAAGGTAAAATTGAGTGCAAACTTAAACTGAACGTCTGATTATCCTGAAATTGCAGCATGTAGCGGTGTGCAGTTTAAAGATGGTGCTGGGAATCAAGCCTTCAGGCATGGTTTAGCACATTGTTCACTACTGCTGTGCACAAAGCTGATGCTCCAAATTCTCATTCACAAATTTGTGCTTACCATTTCTGAAAATTTTGCAATTGGAACTTAGGTGTAATAGTAATTCAGACTTTTCAGTGTGAGTTATTCAATAATGTATTAGCACTGAGAATAGCTTTTAGGCTTTTTTTTATGTTTCCAACTTTGGATGTGTCCTGATTATGTATCCGTAAACTTTGCACAAAAAAACATTTGGCATTTTATCATAATGAAGCTCCCTAAACTATTGGCTTGTGCTGTGTGATTTTTTTCCTAGTTCTTGTTTTGAATTAGCAAGGCTTGATGATTGATCACTTTGTTTAAAAAAAAAAAAGTGAAAACTGCGTTAAAGATATTAGGAAATGGTACATCGTACAGCAGCCTCTAGCCAGCTTTTTGGTGGTTATTGTATTCTGCATCTGGAGATTTGAAATAGGCTTCTTAGCTTCAAATTTGCATTTGTGATTTCAGTTACTTTCCTTTTTTGTGCCTTTTTTTTGTTGTTGTTTCTTGATGTTAACCTCATGCTGTTTAATGTAAGGAATATTTTTTTCTTTTCTAATTTCATGGTCATTTTGAGTTGTCCCTTTTATTGTGGGTAAACTGCAACTTGCAAAGTATTGAGATGGAATGGAGGTTGAAGACAATTACTTTTTTAATTTCCAGGATATTTCATCTTATCTGAAGGGCTATAGCTTTTGTTAACAAATGCAAGACATGTTATTTGGAAGAAGTTGTTTTCCATGGAAACCAACAAAATAATGTGATCAATATCGATGTTTTCTTCCTTCTAGTCTGCAGCTGTGGAGACAGAGTGGTGCAGGGACACCTGCTTTAGTATTTCCATTTACAGATCTGAGGCAACATCAGTGGTAAAGTACTTCAACCTTCCCTTTACATGGAAAGCAACAGGAGGGTGATTAACAAAAACTGACCATACTGTCCCTTAGATCCACCTGCTAAGGGGATAGGCTTTAGATTTGTGTTAGAAGTGCATGAACAAAGCATTTGGAGAGATCCAAAGTGTATGCATTTCATGCTGCACACGTGAAGCTTTGCAAAATGCCAGGAACTGCTTTGTAATGTCACTGGTCACCTCAAGCAGTATGCCCAACTACTCATGTTAGTGTACCAGCTCCTCCCTGCAACACCTGAATTGGCATTTGGGCATTAGGAATCAGTCACTAAAGATTTTTCTGCGTGTGAAGACTGCCAAAATGACATTGTGTCAGAGTACACAAAGCAAAACCTTTTCTAAGTACTGCACTTAGGAAATGCAAAAGAATTGCTTTTTGCAGTACACAAACTGCATTGACAAAGGATGTTGTAATGGCCAAAATGGATTAAATCATTGGTTAAATTCAGGGAAGGAAAACTCTATCCTGAAAATAGAGAGTAAAGATGCAAGTTTGACCTCAGACTGGGGAATCTGCCCCAGCCTCTAGGAGCTCCTTGTTGAGGAATCATCCTAGAGAAGCAGCTCAGTGTACTTAACGTTGATCTTGTCCCTTTGTTGGCTGCTCAGAGAGAGTACTAAGCTAGAGAAACCACAGGGTTATGGCTGTATATGTAAAACTACCTCTAGCTCTTTCTCCCCACCTATTTTGCAATTGTATAGCTGTTGACTGTGTGGTGCAATGCCATTTACAGTATTAATCTTTGATTTTATAAACTATCCCACTGGGGATGGTTTCAGTATCTGGTGGCTTTCTCCATTGTTTACTACAGTAATGAAGCAAGTCTGAATCTAGAGGATTTAAAGTTTTAATCTGAGGCAAGGAAGTTTGCTGAGTACAAATGGCTGTATAGCACAAGGTAAAATATTTTGCTGAACTGGTATCTCACTGTATATGCACACACAATTCTTTTAAGGCTATTAGAGAATAACTAACATTTTTAAAAACATAATCTAATTTCAGAATTCCAGAGCAACAGTAAATTGAGTATAATACTCCCTGTTCATGCAAAAGGCCCTGAACAATGGTTTATCCTTACTTACTGCATATACTCTGAATGTTTTCCATTGACTTTGTGTTGTCAAGGAAAAGTTTACAGGATCAAGTCCTTCTATCAGGATTTGGCCTGAAATGTTTAGTGACCTTCTGCACCAGTAGTTTTGTATTGCAAGGGCTGAAATTAATTTTACTTATCTTGACATGTACAGATTAAGGTGTTCTTTGCTTCATCACCCATGAGAAGTAGCATCCTGAGCAAAGGATATTGACTCAGCAATTTTAAGAACTTTAAAGGACTTAGTATCAAGATATATTTTGCTACCATTTTGTTGGGTAATTTAGGATGCCAGCGTGAGGGAGGAAGTAACGTGAAACAGAGAGAGAACCATTGTGGAATCATGTACTTTTGCCAAATTGCATCTGTGTCTTTCTAGATTTGGCTAACATAAAGAATACCTTATATCTATTATACCTTTTTATAGGAATATATAACATTTAAAGAGAAAAGATTCTTCATCAGATTTGATAAAAGCTTTAAAACAATATGACATCTTGATGTTTGAGAACCAAGAGCTTTGAAAGAAGCAGAATTTTTATGTAATGCTTCTTTATATACTCATACCTGTAGAGTGGTTATGGTTTGTGTGTGTGCTTTTCAATTGATTTTTTTGTGCTGCTATTAAATCATAAATCTTTTGCCTAAGCTGCCATGTAACATTTTTTTTTAAATTATGTATAATTTGATATGACCTTATCAGTCAGCATACAGCAGTACAGATGGAGAATGAAATTGCACATAAGTGACAATGAGGAAAAGACTGTGAATGAACAAAGGAGCAAAGCCTTAGATAGGCAGAGGAGGGAGGAGAAAACAATCTGGTTTAACATTTGATGGACTCCCTTGCAGATGGCATATCATATATGGCTTTGTATTCTAATTTCTTTCTATGTATAGATTGAATTTGACAAATTTATAATATCACAGCAATCTGAAAAGCCATAGCTGGAGCTCACAGATCAAGGCTGGGATTTTGAGGATGGATGAACTTGTGTTATTTTCTTGTATACCAATATATTATTTATTTACTTATTTATTTATTTATTTTAACTGAGATTGAAGGCAAGAGGATAAAACTTCATCAAAAAGTTGGCATGATTTGTTTTGAATAAGTTTTGGAAGTCCAAGAGCTATAGCAAAATGAAATGTTTTTCATATTCTCTTTAGGCTTGCTTATTAGCCAAGCCGCCTCTTTTATATAATACATTCTCAACTACTAGTCAGCTACTTTGTGCTATTTTTTAGAGCCTCCCAAGTACTAAATCCAAATGGCTTCTTTTACAGCTACCAAAATTTCCTGCTCTTCCCCAGCATATTCTGTGATATTTTCAAAATGTGATATTCTGCAGGTTCTTCACATCTGAAATGTAGATACACTGTAAAATTAACTTCATGTATTAATATCCTATGCAAGGACTGCCTACATGTGTTTTCTATTTAGTAAAAATATTTTCAATTTGAAACAAAGCTGAGACATCAGCTTGAGAATTCCCAGTGTGAGACACTTCTGCCGCAAAACCCATGTGCTGCCAAATCACAATAATTTGAACTTTTTGTAGAATAAACAGGTGGTAGTTGTACCCACTGCTGAAGATGGACGTTTCTCTTGTATGTTAGTTCTATTCTTCATCAACAGTTCCTGTTAATTTTCTTATTTAGTGTTCTTCTCCTTGTTACTTTCTTCCTTCCATACTGCTGTATTCCACATAAGATCTCTGCATGTGAGATAGTTACTGCATTTTATTTGAGGTAAGTAATGAAATATCCTCTGTGCTTCCAGAAAATAAAAGTGAAAACTAAATGCAGTTCACTTTCTGCTAGCATCTCCCTTTTCCAAGGTATTCTAGACTGTATATCAGCCTGACCACATAAGTAGGAATGCTGTGGGATGGAGCTGGGTATCCCACCATTCTCCAGCCACCTATGCAAGAGATGGACCCACAGTGAGAAGTGGCCATGCAGTGGATTTCACTGCCTCCTCTGATGTATTGACTAGCTCAAGCTTGATGCTTGATGGTACAATATATTGAAGCAAACTATTACAAGTAGTTTCACTGTAATACAAATGAAGATCTTTATCAATTTATCCTTAATCTCTGATTTTCTTTCTGGACTCTCTACTTTAATTTGCAGATGGCTTTATTTACTGAATGAGGTAAGGCCTGAATGGCGCCAGGAAGAAGAATTAGCAAGTTCTGTACAATTCGTGACTCTCTATCAGAAAGGAAGAAAAAAGGGAAGAAAGAGCAGAACTTTATCTACTTATTTTTAATGTCATCCTGCTGGCTGTTCAGTACAACAGCTAATAGATCTAGTTCACATTGGTTCATACAGTATATAGAAAACTAGCAATGAATGTGAAATAAATAAAAGATTGATGGGAAATGTCATCTTAAATTCAATAGGTCAGATTCTCAGCTGGTATAAAATGAAGCATTGTAGATCTCCGCTCGTTTAAGGTCAGGTCTAATATATTCGCAAAGAGCTATCCTATATTTCCATTTTATACAGTCATATAACTTTCCAGTCTGCTTTTTATTCCATTCCAAATTCTTCCTCAATTGATGCACATCAAAAATCTATTAAAAATCAACTGTGAAACAACATAAAAGCTTAGCTAAAGCCACACTATGGCTTTAAATGAATTCTTCATATCATCTTTTTAAAAAAGAAGAATGTCAAAAAGATAACCTATTCAGACCTGTGATTCTACCTGAACTTCAGTCATTCAGGAAAAGTTTGCACAGAAGCTGTGTTGTCTTCCTAACTGAAAGGCCACTGATATTTCTTTTGTTGTCTCCTCCTATGTTCATCTTAACCAAAATTATAAGCCAAGCTGTTAATATTGTAGAAATCAAAATTCTGTTTTTTCCCTTTGTGACGTATAAGAATTTGAAATTGTCATACAGAAAGCAATTAATCAGCCACACTTCATTAAATAATAATAAAAAAGGCATATGAGATGAAGGGCTGAATCTGTCTGCAAGCGATAACATATAGAAATAAGACTGCTGTTATTTTGCTGAATAAACTGAGGGCTATTGTTTAAATGATCTTCAATGCCCTTCTAAATCTTTACTTTAGTAGCCTTCTGCTATGAATAATGGCTCTGACCTCCCTGACTTTTCTCATGGTATTAGGCACTGGCCAATATGCACAGACCCAGCAGGAGTCAGTCCTTAAAGGAGCCCCAGTGAGAAGCTTTATTCCCCACCCACACCCCTTGTTTTCTTGTTGCATTTTCAAGTGGTAACAGGCTCTTTTCTGAAGCACTGTTCCTCATGCCGGCACAGGATATTCCCCAATGGGAATGCTGGAAATCCTATCGTGGCAGAATACCCCAAAGTTTGAAACTGAATTTGTCTGCAATGTGCGTTGCACTTCCATTAAAAATAATTTTTTAAAACTATTTTGGGGGTCTTGTGACACACAGGTTACTGTTAGTTTTCAGAAATGAGTTGTGAGAGCTGTCTTGTAATGTAGAACTTAATACTCAACTCAATTTTAGGGTGCATTTCATTGTTGTTAAAGCTTTATGTCCTCTGAAGCTAAAAGCCTTTCTCATATTTCATTGCTTTTAAAATAGAGCAATAAAATTTTAGTGTAAATTTCACATAAAAAAACACAGCCATTGTTCAAGAACTTGAGGATTGCACAGGAGGTGTCTTTGCAAGCACCCTTTCAGAGAAACAGTCCTAAGAAAGCATTTATTGGGGTGCTAAATTGTTTTTATTTCTTTTTTTTTTAAAGGTGAAGCTATTTGCATTGCCATTATTGAATTCTTTGTGTTGCACTGATCAGCCTCAGAGTTTCAAAAGCCAAGAGCAGATCTTCCTTTGTGTAGTCTGTCTGTAGCAGGGCAGCTAAAGGCATATCCTAGGCTAAGAGGTTGTTCAATAATGTCAAATGAATCCCTGGAGCCCTGCTCTCTGTCATATTATTTTCTGCAAATGCTGACACAAATGAAGTGAAGCATTTATTTATATTCACATACCTATTATTATGGTAATAGGATTGCTATTGTAGTATCAATATGAGAATTTAAATATATGGGGTATAACTTTATGGTCCTTTTTTATGATTCCTTCACAGTTTTTTTTTTTTTTTTTTTTTTCCCCAAATTGCAGTTCAGATGGAGTTAAGAAATAGTGCGACTTGGTTTCTGCACGAATAAGGAAAGTAACTGTTCGAGAGATTAAACAGTTATACCATAGGTGAGGGGTTATACTTTACTGCCTTCTGCATGTATATAAATGAAATATTCCCAGTAAAATATGACAAGTCTGTGACTACAAAGGATACCTTAGACCTGCCAATGTGTTGTGAGGCAGAAGGAGAATACAAGTTTTCTTCATTCCCCCAGAGAAAAGTGAGTACCCATTGTGAACTCCATTTATTGAAGTGCATTATTGCACTCATAAAATGCTTTTTGGTTGTGGCTCAAACAGAGGAGAGACTAATTTAACCCTTAGTTTACAGAAACAGGCAAGCACTTATAATTCCAATTTAAATTAAACATTGAAACATGTTATAAGGTAGCACTTTCACTTGTAAGGGAAAACAGATTTAATTTCAATTGCTTAGTTGACTGAAAGGCAGGAATGATCTATGTCTCTTAATTGTAATGCTTATGCTGAGGGGTGTGTGTGAGTATGTATATATAAATACACGCAGTTCTATATACAGCTATATATATAGTTTTTGTTGTTATGTGGTTTTGAACTTCTTTTAATCTTTAAAAAAAATAATCTGATTATAAAAATGAAAGGCTACTGACTGGTTCTTCCTTTCAGTTGTTTCATTTATCAAAGACTTTAATGAAAGGTGTTGCATGTTTTAGAGGCTTTAACTTACTGTTATGCTACTATTCCTACTGTTGGCTACTATTTAGTCTTCCGTATCCGAGGAATTAGTTATACAAAGCCTTCTGATTATATATAACTTCCATGAATTTTCTTTCCCTTTCCACTTCCCTACCTGTCTATTATGTTAAGGAGGAGGACATGGAAGAATTATTCTGATTTGGGGCTGCTAAGTGCTTGATATCTTTTTCTATCCTTTCTTAATGAGAGTTTGTTTATATTTGTTTCTTGCTCCTGGATGTTGGCTGTCATCTGTTCTTCACTGATACAAGGATTAAGAGGTTGCTACCTATTCATCTTCTGTGTTTTTTTTTCCAGTTTTCTGCAACTCTCATGTATAAATATATAGTCATTTCCAATTTGCTATCTCTTGATGTGTTTTTTTTTTCATTCTCTAGTATAACATTCTGTGATTTTTATTCTTCTACAACATCTATTGCCTCGGGCTAAGTTCAGTAAAATCCTGCAGGAGTTTCAGTCTTTAAGATGCATCAGTTTGTTAATAATGTTATAGGAGTTGGGAAGTAAGAAAAAAATGTGCTGATTTTTAGTAGGAGGAGTTTACTTACTGGTGTTTTTGGCAGATTTATTGACACGTGGTTTTCTTGAAATTTGTGTACTTCTGTCAGGGCGACCTCTATGCTTTTTGTTGTTCAACCTTAACACTAGCAAGCTGTATGTGCAAGTGTACGTATATACACATGCATATAAAAATGCAGCGTTATGATTGACATTCTTGTTTTCACTTTGAATTTTAGTCCTGAAATTATTACAATCTGTATCTCAGCTATGTGATAAAATGTATGTACTCTTTATTGCCTTTTGCATTTTCCATGTTGTAATTAAGTGCCTAGGTAGCTAGCTATTGTTCTGTCCTTGGTCGTGGGTGTCTAAAACAGATGCACCAGTCAGAGCTGTCTTACTGTATAATCAAGAAAACACATGCTTTTGACTTTCAAAAAACCCCCCACAAAACAGTAGATGTATTCACTGGGAAGTGAAAGGCTCAGGGGTCTTGTCAATGAGAGAATGAAAGATCATGAGAGAGAGAATATTTCACTCCTAGGTCACCAGTTCAAATGCAGACTAGCTTAATAGTTAGTGTAAGTTGTTACCAACTGACAGCTGCTCCATAATCCATGAGAGATGGAAAAGTCACAATCTAGTTTCTCTGGCATCTAGATCTCTAAACATCAACATCCTACAGACAATCATAAATTGTAGAGAATTTTAATTGTTTCACCCTTGCAGAAACGGAAGTGGAATATTATGAAACTGAATGTAAAGAACACATGAACTTCCCCGTTATTAAATATTGTTCATGTGGAGCAAAGTTGAAGGATATTTGAAAGCCACTGTGAAAAAGGAAGAGGCACCGCCTCCTCCCTGCCTTTTGCAGTGCTGAATTCTTTGCATGATTGGTTGAGGATAATGAAGATGCTCGGCGTCAGACACAGACACTTTCTTGATGTAAGATTTACTGGAATTTTGTTGAGTAAGTGCAGAGTAATTCCAAAAATGGTTTTGAAAAGCATACAAATTATTACTGTAACCAGTATTTTTCCTTCAAATTTGAAACCCAGACGTGGTGGTGTCTATTTCAGATAGTAGCTTATAAAATTCTTAGATTATACTGCTGCGTGTACTAATGAAAGTTAAGAAAAACTTATTTAAATTTAATATTTATATAAATGCAGTGGTCATAGTAACAAATTAATGATTTTTTACTTTGCAATGCTTGAAATAACAAACACATGCCTATACTATCTGTACATTGAACATAAATTCTGATGCTATTATTCTTCTATTGGCTATGATTTTAATTGACAGAAACTTTCAGTATAAGTTTGAAAGCACCAAAGTTCTTAGGACATGATTCTGCAAGATAGAAAAAAATTGAAACGAAATCTGGGTCATAAAGCACTGGTATGCACATTTCCACCCCACCACCACCCAACAATGTATTGCATAAATATTTAGGTCAAATATTACTGCAAACAGAACTAATTACACACATCAGTAATGTTAAGTTTTATTGTTTGTTTTATTCTTTTCTCTGATCTATGATTTCAAGATAAAATATCTTAATATTTGTGGGCAGGATTCCTTTTAAAATACAAAATGAAAAATAGTCATCTGTTCTTGTCATCTTTGTCATCTGTCTGTCTGAGGGATTTGGGAACATCAGTGTTTCAGATCCCTTCCTCAAACCACAGGAATGATCGATATCAAATGGGTTAGGATTTATTGTATGACTTAACGTTTGTTTCAAGTTAGTGTACTTTACCAGTTTCTTAATGACCCAAGTCCACAAGCTTCATTATCAGCACTGCACAACATCTGTATACCATTTTGACTTCAACAGCCATTACAAGTGTTCGGTGCTTTGTTAGAATAAGACTTGCACTCCAAGGAACTTCATTTTCATCAGCATAGATTCATTTTACTCTTCGGTGCATCTTGTAAAGGCTCATAAGTTTTATGCAAACCCAACCTAGCTGCTAGGAGCAGAGAAACATGATTTTGAAGAGGTTTTGGCTGTTACAAAACAAATATTGCATAATGCTGATATATTTGTAAGGGAAAAGAGCATCTCTCTCAAATGGTAGAGCACATCTGAGCAGCTGCTCTTTATATATAATTACAAGCCAGATGTGGTAGAAAAGTGGTCATTTAACAGTAGTTAACAACAGACATTAAAAACTTACTTCATTAAAATAAAAATTACAGCCAATACATTAACAGATGATGGAAATTAGTAATGATAAACCAGATTTGATTTTGCTACACTGCTTTTCATTAATCACACTTCTGAATTAGCAATTACATTTATATACATGTAAACAGTTATAGTCCATTTTGTGTACTACTGTCATAAAACATTCATTTCAAAGTAGTATGTTTTTCTGAGTATAATGAGAATTTTGGCCTGTCTCTGCTCCTCAAATACCTTTTTCTGGATTTAACGCTTCTGTCACTCAGTTAACTTTTGGCAGGGACCCATACTGGGAAGGTTCTTTCTGTTACTGTCTCTGGATCAAAGAAACAGATAACTGCAGTCATTTTTAAGAAAAGTATTCAAGCTGAATGTGTGTGTCAGATATTCCATGTAGGTACATATAAATGGGTTTCTTACAATTTGTTAGTGCCCCAAGGCTTCCATTGCAGTCAGGACTCTAAATGAAAATAGCTCATGATCAGCAAGTAGAAGACAGCTTCAATTGCACAGGCATTTCTGTGTGAAAACGAGACAAAAACCAACAAATAAAGACTAACTTTGCAACTGCTTATGTAAAGTGGCTTCTTGTTTTTACCATTTCTTAAATGTTCAAGGTGCAAGCTTTGTTCTTTCCAATGTGGTTATAGTCTGTGATGTACAGTCCAATGATGGAATTACTGAATTAGTGTTTCCTGTAACTTCAAAATAGCCCAACACACTATATGCACATTGAACTATGTAATTTTTAATATATATTTGTTTTTCCCGTTTATATTGCCAGTGAAGCTTTTTCTCTTAAGCTTGAACTTGTAGAAGAAAGAAAATAGTAAAATAACTTATTTCAGCCCCTTACTTGCAAAGTGAAGCAGTTCACAGGGATGTCTGTTTATTTTCAATAGCTACCAGTTTGAGGAAGGTTGTTTCAGTTGTGCTGCTTTCCAGTTTAACTGAAGCTCCCCTTTGAGCAAAACTTTTGGCATGAATCTAATGGTTCAAGGTTTCAGAACTCAGAGACAATATACTTAATTTAAGGGGATCTTATTGTCTTATCGCTTATCTTTGTTTAGTAACAGTCTAACACAAGTTAGATGTTAAGAATGAACTATTAAAATATTAATGAGGAATTTATACTGTTCAACATCTGATATATACAGCCTTGTATATATTTATGTATATGCCTATATAGAGAGTAAATTTGTGGAAGAGACTAATTACACATACTGCAGATATTAACTATCTAACATTAACATAATGTAGAATACAGCCTCTGAAGTCAAAGCAGGTGATGACTTTAAAATACTTGTGTGGTGGATACTGAGTAAACCTGATATTAAACACTTTTTAAATAACTTTCACTAGAATTCTTCACTCCCTTGTAAATTATTTCCTGAACCAAAATCTTTTCCTGACACTAAAAATAACTAGAAGCTAAGGGTAAGTCTCATAATTATTCTCTTTCTGAAAACCATACAACTATAAATCAAATGTAACTTTTGTAGGAAGATGTAGAGGCCCATATTTTTGAGTAAGCAAGGTTTAAGATGTAACTTAGGTTTGTTTCCTTGCATCATTTTTTAATATAGTCACTCAGAAAAATGAACAGTGCCATTGGGAAGAGGATAAAATACTAATGCAGGCTTAACTGGAAAAAATATATATTTCCATTACATCTAGTTTACGTTTACCTATTAATGTATGTTTTTACTGTCATTTTTTGTGCCAGTTTACTGTTTGGTTTAAAAATTACATATGGATGCATCCACTTCCGTGGGAGTTGGAGGCACTTCTGGTTACACGAGGGAAGGTAGGAGAGATACCAAGAAGTCGGTCTGTGTATACGTGAATGGAAAGCCAGCTACAAGTCCAGGATATAGAATTATTTTAATAAATATTAGGAATAGTTTATTTCTGGGATCCTCTCTTTTTATTTTGCATATGAAAGTATCAAAAAGCAGATAAAATAAGGCAAGTTTGAGAGGAATGTGTTATCTAGTACTTTGAAATCAAATTGGAATAAGCAAAGTGGGCACAGCAGGGTGGACTGGAGATTCAGTATTGGGCTACACCCTCTATATAAACTTGTAAGTGAGGTGGACTCTGTACTTCTTAAAACATGCTCTTTAAGAAAAAACATACTCTTTAAGAAGTTGCTTAGGACCAAGCAGGTGCCTGAGGTGCAACATGGTGCACACTGTTGAATGTATGTGTACTGAATGAGTTGTGTTGTAGTAATGTGCTCGCTGGCTCAGTCTTTTCTAGCTTAGAATGGGAGCCTGCAAAGGCAGTGCTTTGCAAAATAGCAATGCAGTTTATGGTTTATGAATGCTTAGGCAGCAAGAACAATGTGAACAGAGGAGAAAAACTAACTTTTCATGCAAATGGGTATTGTTTCTGGTTGTCAGTGCCATTTGGATTGCCAAAGCACTTCTTAGCAGTACAGAAAAGCCCATGTTTTATGGAGCTCATTCAAATAACATGGCATGCACAGTATTTAAAAAAAAAAAAAAAAAAAGGTGAAAACTGAATAATGAAGGCATATTTGAGAAGAATGTGTGTCTATTGTGTTGCATCCAAAACTGAATGGACAAAGGCAGAGATTGCAGTATGCAGTTAAAACTACTATCTAGGGTATACTGGAAATTGAAAAGAATTTTGTACCTTGAATAGTGGAAGGAATGGTCTGTAAAGGAGCAGAAATTGCGGGCTGAAAAGAAAAGCTGAAAGCAGGAAAAAAAAAATTACCTTGTTCACCTACCTGAACTAAAGCATACAATGAATGTTGCATTTCCAGATTAAAATTCGAGGCATTCTTTTTAATAGTTTGAGGCTTAATGTAATGGAAGCATTGGATAGTGTAGATAGGATAGTGCTCCTCTCAATCTCTTTTCCTGCATTCAACTTTCCTTTTGTAATTTATGTACATACGGATAAAACAAAGATGGGAGTTTATAGCTTGTTATTGATTAAACTCTTTTTCCAGTTGATTTAATTAGGTTCTTTGCTCATTGAAAATCCGATCTGAAGCTTAGATATGGATACATTGCTTCAGGCATTCAGGCTGAGGTGATGGAAGGAAGCAATGGGTCCATTGTGAATGGCTTGGGACTGGGGGGAACCAGAGAATGATCAATCGGGGTTGCTTGCCTTTAATAGAGAACTCTAGCACTGACGTGTTGAGGGTACTACTGGGAACGGAGATGTACAAATGAAAGAGCAGACAGCAGTAAAAATGCAGACTGATAAAGAGGAAGATTCAGCAAATTCTGTACACATTTGTATGTTTTAGACCTGATTAAAAAGAGAAATAATAGCAGGCTAGAAGATGGTGTTTGGGCTTTATACAGTGGCATGATGAATGAGCTTTATGTATAGTTATTCTAAATGGATGCAAGGATGTTACTAGATGCACGTGACCTATTGACCACATAGCAATAGAGTAGCACTATAAAGCAGGAGACACTGATAATGCAGTAATATTAATTAATTTATATTTGACAGTAGTTACTTTTAGAGAAATGACAAATGAGACTACAGTTAATCTGACAAGTGTTTTCTAGCATCTCAGACCTTCTGTAGAGTCTGTTTTTTCCTCTACTTCAGGCATTCACTTTTCAACTCACTTATATTCTTCCAGGAGCAAATATCAAACAATTTTTATATTCCCTTGGTATTTTAACATGAGTTAAGTAACAGTTCTACATATATACAGAATTTAATCCTAGCTCTAGAGTAGCAAGTTATTAATGTGTATTAAAGTGAAGTCAAAATAAGAAAGCCCAAAATAAATTACTGTATTTCCTAAAATCATTTCAGTAAGCTTTAGTTCTATAGTCCTGTGTACTGTCAACTTCAAATTCTAACTATCCCTATTGAAATGTTGAAGTTCATACAACAAGGTATAAATCTAATTTTACTTAAGAACAGCATGTACCAAATCTGTAGGCAGGCGCAAATAAAGCAAAGTGAAGTGATCTACATGGCTTCAGCAGAATTGTTTTCTAATGTTATAGCGTCTAATGCCTAGCAAGGAAAATTATCTTCCTGTCTTGAAATGTGTAGTATATAGGCATTGTCTTTTATTTCTTAGATATTACAACTTGAAATGTGAAAGATAGCAAACTTCTTCTTTTTGGTCAGGTGATAAGCAGAGAATCAGGATTAATGAACTGAAATGGAGGGGGAAAAAGAGATTGCAACTACAAATACACGGGAAAACAATATGAGCGTGTAAGATTAAGTACGTTCAAACTTTACTCTTTGGCAGCTAATTCAAGCTCCTGCTGAAAGGAGCCTCAAAGTTCACATTCTTGATATTCTGTTCTACTTCATGGATATTAAAATAAAGATGTTAACTTAATCCTGAGGCAAATTTTTGGAATTCAGTGGGCAAGAGAGAAATGTTTGCTTGTATCTGCTACCCAGTACTATACTAGCAATGCTAGTGTAATATAAAGAAGGGGAGGGAATAGAAAGGGAGGGAGAGATATACCATTTGTCCCAAACTTCTCCAAGCAAAACAAGAGGGATGTCTCCAACAGTTAACAGATGGAGCAAGGCTTCCTGGTGGGGGACAGTGAGGTCCAGACCTTTAGACCTTTACAACTCAGTTTCTTTGAGTCTTCTTTCCTTCCTGCACTAAGACCAGCAGGAAGGAGCTGGTAGTGCTCCCTGGAAAAGAAAACCACCACCCCTGGGCTGGAGCCCTTGGGTAGAGGCATGCTGTCGATCCCAAAGTATGGCACGGTTGTGATGGCATGTGTGAGCTTTTGTCCTTCGTCCGTCTCAGCTCTTAGCTGCCTGGCAATCTTTTCCCTGCACACAGGAGAATCTGAGCAAATACATCAGAGGGAGAGGGGACTCTGCACAGGCATGGAACAACAGTGGTGGTGATTTTTTTTTTTTTTTTTCCCCTTTTATGCCTGATCATAAATACAGGGACCAGTGGTGATGCAAAGTGTGCCTTGGAAAATTTCCCTGCATGTGTCCAGTAGGTGACATTGCAAAAGATTAAATATGTAGTAATTTTGAGCTATTTATGGTATGGTAGTATATATTTTTTTCTTTTTCACTGATTTTTGTAGAGTTGATATAAATATACAAGCAAGAGAAACTCTTACCAATGGTAGTTTTTAAGTTGTGCCTCCAAACTGCTGCTTTGCTTACTCTGTGAGTAGGCCTTAGATCTTTATAAAATATTTTGAGACATTTCTGTGATTTGTTTTTCTTTTTATAGCCTTACCACCAGTTATTCAGTCTCAGTAAGGATTAACTGTTTCACTCACCTTGCAAGAGCAGGGAGGTGAGTACATAAACTTGGTGAGGGGAAAAAGAATGAATTGTTCCTGCTAGGTGGCTAGGCTATCTGCAAATAGTTTAGTATTGTCAACTACAACCATGATTGGAAAATAGGCTTTTTCTAGGGAACTTCTAAAACTTTTTTTTTTTTCTGGAGTCAGTTGTTGTAGCCTATTACTTTTTCAAAAAATAAAATTAAAAAAAAAAAAAAAAAAGAAAAGACAAAAGGCATTTCTTGTAGGGGCCGGATTTTGTCTCCCACTTCTGCTCTCAACACTTCAGGAATCACATCAGTTTCTGTCACTAATATTTCAGAATACCAAACTGCTTTCTGCTGATGGGGATTGGGTGGGGGAGGTTATCCTTGTGACTTGAATTTTGCCATAGGTCACAGGGAAAGCATTTCAATTCTCAGAAGATAACTGTTGCGCATCCCTCCCAGACCCCATGTGATGTGGAAGAAAACCTGATGGTGGTGATGTAGTGAGAGCAGTGCTGTGTGCACAGGTATTGGAGATGCCCATGGCTGAGTATCTGGCATGGGTAGCAGGCCATAGGTTACTATGTGTGGTGTGAATGTGACTGGGCAACTCAGAGCAGAGCTTGCAAAGAGCAGCATAGATATGAGCTGCTCTGAGCTGGCAGGTGTGGGACAGCCAGGTTGATCCGAAGTGGCTCAGAAAGTCAGTATGCATGCACGTGGCACTTGAAGAACTTGCGAAGTCTGCTACTGATGTCAGTCTTCCTGCAACACCAAACTAAATGTCACAGAAACTTGATGTTTCTTCCAATGGCTTTTCCATAGAAAGATGCTTTTTAGAGGTAGGATTTTGTAATGCGGCTGTGGGCTGTTCTCTCTCCGCTTCTAATGTGACTGGCTGTTTCCCAGCCCTTGTTCCCAGGCAACCATATTCTTTTAAATGTAGAAATTCTGCTTATGTCTCTGGGGGGTTGAAGTTAAGTTGTTTCCTCCATCCTCTTCCAGGCTTTTAAATATGTAAGCAACTAATTGGCTGTTTTGCTCTACTCGGGAGTTTCTTGCATTATCATAAATTTGTTAGCACGGGATCTCTTTTCAGGCAAGAGGATAAATGCATTTAATTATGTTGTTTTGACTTGTCTAGAGATGTAGCGTAAAACATTCCTTTTCTCTGGTTTTAACCCCTCCTGTATCTTCAGTAACGTGTTTAGAATATGGAGGCATACTTGGGTGTCTCCATTTTAGTTCTGACAGAGGATAATTAAATTTAGCAGAAACGCATATTCAAGGAATGTACTGAAAAGCCTATACAATTACTCCCACAGACTTCCAGCCAAAGTTTGGGACCCAGCGGAAATAAGCTAGTGTTGTTGTTACTGGCAGCACTTATGGTGCTGTTCATTGTGATATGCTACAAAGTACGTGAGCAATATCCAGGACAGGGTATCCAGCAGGATTTGTGAGCACCACATTCACTGAAACATAAAGGGAGAACATAAAGGAAGTCCTCTCCAAACTTCTGGAGAGGTGTAAGAAAGTATGAAGTCTAGCATGTGGAACCATCTTTATGAATTGGTTGGCTGGGGAGACAGTGTGCCCCCGGCCATGTGGAAGAGTGCATCATGCTCGTGGTTACTGCTTACACTATGAGACGTAAGGAAATATGTATATTCTGTTGATCAAAAACAATTTCATGGGAATCGAGGAAATGCATCTTAAAATGTGAGTCATTTCGATGTCCTTTACTGTCTGTTTCTCTTGATTACATCTTCTAGCAGAAGTGGAGTCTTGAGAGTAGCAGCCAAGATCTACTCAGTAGAAGACCTGGCAAAGCAGTGCTGGTTGTATGTTGTTATGAGCTTAACCCTCAGGTCTCCACTCAGCTCAAATGCTATTTCAGCTAGCAACAGTTAAAGGGAGAGGAGTACATATTGTTATACAAAAGATAATATCAGATGATTAATATATGTGCTGGCCATTTTATTCCCTCATTAAAAATGTGCTGAATTATCACTTCTGCCAGAAATTTTGTAGTGCTTCATCCCTGAACATATCTCATGTGAATCATTTTTGGCTACAGTACTAGGTTTTTTATGCAGGATGCTTAATAATACATATTGAAAAGAGCAATTCATATTTCTTTGATAACTAGAGGTCTGGATTCAGTGGTTTGTTTTTCTTTAACTGCAGGCTGTAGGTAATGCATGATTTAATAAAATTACTTGAGCATTCCCTTCTGAGCACTGATCACGATAGAATAATACAAATGATTGATGTTCACTTCCTTTATGGTAAGCCAAAAAACCTGATCATGGTATCGTAAAAAAGAAATAGCATTTTATAGCAGCAATCAAAGTTGAATGAAAGCTAATGAATTAAAGGGGGAAGTTTTAGTACCTCTTTTAAGAAAAATTCCAAGTATTTTATGGGATGCATATAAAGGTTCTAACATAGAGTTCTTTTTATAGAATAGATGATAGCTTTTGCTGTCACACTTAGACTTCAACAAAACCATTCTAACAGCAAAGAAGCTGTAACTGGTTTACTAAGTAACAGGCTCCAGTGCTTTGATTAGAATAATTAAATATTGCTTTAGTTTTTAGCTGTGGAATGGAATAAGTGGAAAAACACGCATCTTCCATTGTGGATAGAACTTACTGAAAGACATGGAGTTTTTCTTAGGTGACTTCACTAAGTATAAAGTCCTACTTATGCAGAGTGTTGAATATCTTCACCTTTAGGTTTTGTTTTGTTGTGCTCTTCTCTTTCGCGTGTGGTCCAGCCAGAACACCCTTAACAGTCCATCCAGAAGGTAGAGGTTTACTATGGCAAATCTCTGATAAGTTAGTTGTGGTTTGGTCACAGTTTCAAGTCATGTTCATGTAGTCCCTGTAGGTTGGCAGAAGTGTGAGCTGCTGCCAGCAGAGGCATTTCCTTGCTTCCTATTCTGTAGTTGTGGCTGCCTGCTTTTGCTGTGGCTGCCGTGCTCCCTGCACCATTTATGAAGCTAAGCCATAGGGTGGGTGAAAAACTGACCCAATAAAAAGAAAATGGCTAGCTTGCTGGGTGCCTCATGAATAATAATGTTGCCAGAACTGAAGAGAACTCTAGGTGGATTGTCTCTTTTTTTCTTTTTTTTTTTTTTAATTAAACAAGGATAGAAAGTTTGATGCTTACAACATTACAATATTTCATCTTGATAGGGTCATAGGGAACAGGGAAGTGGGAATAGGGCAGCCCAGTCCATTGAACAGAGGAGGAGTTGCAGTCATCATTTTGATGTTGTGGGTGATACAGGGCTAACTTGGAGTCCAAAGAAAAAATGTGCTGTTTATCAAAGCCTCTGAGACGTGCCTTTCCTGGGGAGATGTTCTTCTCACCCATCCCAGTGCCCCAGGCTGGAAGCAGAGCCCCATTGCCAAGGCTCATGGCTGGCTGACCACTTTTCCCATCGCTCCTTGCCATTTTAGAGCAGTGCAGGGCCAAGAGCTGTTCCCAGCCCATAAAGGTCAGCTTTCTTTGTGGCATGAAGTTCTGGCTTGGTGTAGAACTGGCTGGCTGTGGGTCAACCAGTACTTCATCCTAGGCTCTTGGGCAAGGTTGGGGATCACCGCTGTTAATTTATGTCTGACTCCAGTTGTACCAGATGCTTCATGTGCATCACCTCTGGCTACCAACATAAAAACATGTTTCTGTAGTGCTTCCTTTGTGTTTATGTACTCTTGGAAAGCTTAAGTTTCTAACAGTTAATCCAGCAAAGTTTTACTGAGATGGGTGAGGGAGGAAAATCCTAGGTAGAGATGGTCAGGAGAGAATGAAACATTGCACATTTATGTTTATGTATGGATGGATTCTAAATCTTGGTGTTGTCTGTCAGGTTTCTTATTTTCTACATAGTCTTTGTAGTTACGAGATTTATATATAAATATATATATATAAATATAAGTGTATATATATATATATATATATATATATATATATATATATATAAAAGATTTATAATTCCTGGTGAAGACACTATCTCATTGTAAGACACAAGTGACATAGATTTGAATGTAACATCATTGTTAAAAGAGTGACAATGTGCAGCCAGCTATGTTATTTATCTATGCGTACAGGTACATATTTTCTATGAACAGTTACTTGCTTTGTTACTACTATAGCATTGACCATCTTAAAACTTAGCTGGCACTGATGAGCTGCTTCTCAGAATTAGGTGTACTGTTAAAGAAGGAAGTTCTCTAAGGGTGTTTTATGCCAAAGGCATGAAGTGAAATGAAATTGTAGACATTTATAGGAGAAAGCGACAAAGCTGTGTATAAAATAGATGTTAGCAGAGGAAAAGTGGTATTTAAAATGCTGAGAGTAGACAAAGAAGGACAAAGTTAAGAAATGGTCTGAAGAAATAGGTGCGTGAAACAAGAGAAGGTGGCAGAAGGATTACAAGTATGGATGGATGTGTAAAATTGTCCAATTTCCAAGACACTTAAGAGACAAAGTACCATTGTCAGAGAAGCTTTTGTAGATGTTCATGTCTGTAATAATAATCTGCATCTTTAGCTGCATGAGTGCTTACAAAAATGACCCATATCCATTTAGAATCCTAAACGGATTCAAGGATATTTGGTTTTTAGGCTGTTTTATGCTTTTGGAATTTTTACCCATTGTGATCAAACCTAAATGGAGATAAAACTAAAAATTGCATTTAGAATGGGTTGAAAGGGAATGGCTGATACGATGTAATGGAGCTTGAGAATAAATGAATCAAAATGAGAACCAAGAGCTTAAGTGAGCATTTAGCTGTGCAGGCAAAAAGGAAGAAAATTATCTTTAATGTGTAGAAGAGGCAGCAGAAAGATTTATATGGGATCTGGATTAGGAAGGCTATGGAAAGGCGCAACACAAATGACACTTTTATTACAGGCTTTAATGACAGGGAGGATGCTGGTGATGCAGTGCTTGGGTGGGATGACAGAGATCAATTTTGGCTGTGTTAAGCCTCTGGCATGCCCGCTAGGTGGGATGCCAGTGAGACAGCTGAGGGAGGAGATTAGGTAGAAGAAGAAAGGTCAGGAGTAGAGAAGTTTATGTGGGATTTGTCAGTAAAGTTGCTTATATACGTTCTGTTTAGCAAATAGTTTCATTAAGTGTATGTTAGAATCAAAAAATGAAACGGTGACTAAATATTTTTAATAAAGTGTGCATTTTATTGCAGGTTTCATGACTTGCAGATAGATCTGGTATCAGAAGTTTCTTATCTTCTACAGTAATAACACTGAGTGTTTGATTTATGTTTGAATGGAGACAGTGATCCATTAAAATAAATTCCCTGAATGTTTGCCCAGCAGGTCAGACTGACTTTCATATGTGAAATTTAGTGTTTTAGACTTAACGGTTTAGACTGACAGGTTGCACTATATGGAGGGGCAGTAAAATTATATTGTCATTCCTGCACAGGGAAGTTTGTTACTTCCCTTCTTCTTAGATTGCGCTCTGAATCTGTGGTGTCACACTTACCGTACAACTGAGGTTGTTCCAAATGTTCAGAGAAGACTTGTATTTTCCTGTGTAAGACTTGCATATGACATGTAATATCATACAGTATCCTGTATTATGGAAAACTAAAGCAGATGCTTTGCTAAGTATGGAGTAAATAAACTGCTTAAAGAATATGAATCTGTAGTTGGCTTAATTTATATGTAAATGGGAGCAATGTTATTTTAGACTAGTGGAGCAAATTGCCAAAAGTGGAGTCTCATAAATATCAGCGTTTGAAGACTGGAGCCTGAATATTTAAACAGGGAAAGTGTTTTTGTTTGTTTGTGTTCTTTCAGGAAATTTTTTCAGGAAAATTTTGGTTTTCTGAGTGGCAAATTTTCCAATCTGAAATAGTTTCTTTATTTTGGTTTTCTAACTGCTTTTCAGGAGTTTGGGATTTTGTTTCATTGTAATTAAACCTACTGTCATTTTTATTCAGGTGATACTTTTCTATTTGTCTTGGTCTTCCTTGCCAGCAGCTGTAGAGCAGCATCTATTGCCTTGAAGTATGTTAACAGCTTGTTAGTCTTGCATTATTGTGTATTTGGTTATATTTTATCTGCGAGAATATTTTTAAGCAGATTTTACTGGGGAAGGGTAGCAGAGAGATGTTTTTTGTAGGCATTCCTGAGTGTAGTCTTTTTCTTGGTGTCCTGATGAAGTTACTGTCTTCCAAAAACACACAGTAGTGGCCCCAGAGCAAAGCAGCATATTTTAGCATACTCTTTCCTCCCCATTCAGAGAAGAACTTTAAATGCTGGGAGGGGCAATGTTCATTTTATGAAAATGAGATGTTGATTTTTCATCTGCCAGTGCTTCAGTTCATGGCTTAAGCTGCTTGCGTGCTCTGCATGAGCAGTATCTTTGTGGCAGCAGGAGATACCTCGGGGGAACTGTGGAAGAGTTTCGCATGGCAGCATCACCTCAGCCTAAGAGAGAAAACCGCTTTCAGCTGTTACACATTTGCTATGGAGGGAACAATTTATTAACAAATGGTATATGCCATTGGACAAAAACAGTAAGATAATTGAAGATTTTGTGCTTCTGAACAGATCATCCCATGGTAATGGTAATGACTTGAAGTTAATTTGCTGAATCTTTACTAGTGTTAGGATAGTGGTATTGGTGAAAGAGATGTTATTAAAAGTATACATTGGGGGATATAAAGGAAATAAGAGCACAAGGGAAGAGATTAAAATATTTTGTTTGAGACAAATTCTTGAATTGCTGTGTGGTTATGTAGAAGAAGCTTTATTTTTATTAAGCATCGATTTATAAATTATGTTCATATGTAACTAGAGGCTTCAAATTTAGTGCTCACTGTGCAAGATGGTCATACAGTATAAGCACATACAAATATGCTAGCTCATACTCATTTCCTTGGGAAAAAAAGTAGCTGTTACTTTCCTGCAGTTTAATAGTTTAGGGATGTTTTGGGCTCTGTAGAGCATTCTCTCAGTGATATTCAACAAAGTTACTTTTGTCTGCCAGTATGTACTAGAGATCTAGTAGACCGAAGCAAATTAAGTATACATTTTTCAGGAAATGATTGGAAAGCGGCTTGTGATGTGGGTTGGCACAGATAAGAGCAAGGACTTGAAATAAATTTATTTCCCTCTCACTAACAGGAAAAGAACTGGAGGACAGTAGCTCTGAATTAGTTGAATGTGTGCAAGGAACATGACTTTGCATGTTATGAACCTCTTAAATAATACTAATTAATTCATCTGATTTTATGATAAATCATGCTCAAGATGTGAATAAATTTACATTCTCTCCATATGAACCTATCGTTTTCTTCTCACTGGTTGTAGCATTAAATGGCTGCAAAGAACCCATTTGTGTGGATCCAGATCTTCAGAGTAATTAGGGCAGGGGAAGGTGAGGTATTGCCTTTGTAGCTCACTTTTTAATTACAAACAGTAAATGGCATAAAATTGTCTTGGTCCCCCCCCCCCTTTTATTATCTTTCACTAAGTTCAGTCAATGTTGCCTTTTCTGTAGTCCTCAAGAAATATTGCCTTCCGAAAGTGGCAGTCCAACATAGTAGCCCAAGCCAGCACAAATTTTCTCTGTCCAATTAACAGCCATTGCTTCTGATGCCAGTTCAGAAGGGAAGTGTGTGATATTGTCTTGCTGCACTGCTCTCTTATTTCTGGTAGCACAGAACTAGATTCTCTAGTAAGTTCTAGAGAAGGAACACCACTTTATTTCAGGTGCTTCCAAAGACACGGCTGCTTCAATGGGGGGAAACAGAAACTGTCTTTAAAGTCAGAAAAATGTTTCTCATGAACCACTCTTAGCCATTTTAAAATGATACTGGCACCATGCCTGCATGGTAGTCACTCCTCTAGCAGTCCCAGACTGAGAGAAGCATGGAAATGAAATATGATAAAATACAGATTATTAAGTCATGAATACATGATTCCTGTGGATTCAGCCTTTTTTTTTTTTTTTTCCTGTCCTTTGCAAAGTATTCACCAATGATGAATTTGTTTGATCATCATGGTTTACTACTAGGAAATGGGTTGTCCATCTCTATTCCAATTGACAGCTTTAGTCAAGCTCAAGAATATTTAAGCTCTAGTCTTTGAAGATTTAGGAGCTAGCAGTTTAGTTATTTAGTCCACGTCTTCAAATTCCTGCTGATGTGACTGGATTCAGTGATTCAAGATGCTTTATTTTCTTGCCCACCTGAGAGTGATTATACAGCAGTTCCTCTGTTAGGAAAGGTCACACCAGTTGTGGCAGGAACATCCATAACTTTTAAAATATGTTTATAGCTAGTGTCCATTACAGTTACAGGGAGCCTGGTACATGTGTGAGCATCTGATTATGCATCTGACAGATATAAAATGTGCGAGGATCCATGCTAAGAACTGGGGACCTCTCAAAATCATAGCCAGCTAATCTGAACTTCTGCTGTGTTAGATATTCTGACAGAAATCCTTTTGGTTTGAGCTGAATTTTTTCTATCAGGAGTGTTCCTTGCATGAATGAGAACTATTGCAGGGCTTTGGTTTACTGTGCAACCTGAAACTCCAGAATTCATTATTGTGAGATGTGGGGTTTTGGTTATTTACTCTTGCATGTAAACGTTATTTCAAGTTTTCCATCAGAATTTTTTGGTTTGGCGGTCCTTGCTGAGACATAAAACCTTCATTCTGTTTTCCATATCCATTGTACATTCCAGGTCAGAACATTTTTAGGAGCTTTATCCCTTCTTTTTCTACAGTCATACTTGGAAACAAAACTTAAAACACACTCTAATTTACTGTGCTTCATATACTAATGTACTCTGTCAGCTTCTCTCTCAGAGATTGGAATAGTGGTCTGGGAGCCTTCTCACAGGGAAAACCTTCCAGGCTGAAAATATTTGGTCTATCAGTTTAAGTTCTCTGCTACTACCAGCTCTTTAACAAATACCTTCAAAACTTAATTTGTATTCTTGAACTGATGAGATGATTGAAGTTTTTATTATTATTATTTTTAATTTAACTTAAAAGGAAAAACTAAGGCTGGGGAAGAGGCATGATCTTTTAAGGAGTTATCTGCATTTTCAAATTAATGTTTAGATGATGAAGGAAACTTTTTTACATATCCTGCTCTTCCTCAAACTTAGTGCAGTTTTAAAAAACATTTCACTTGAAACTTCAAATCAATAAAAATATTGGAAGTGGGATTTTGGGTATTGCCTCAGATTTTCTCTTCCCTCCTACCTGTAGGAACAGGGAGCCTATCATACTCTGGAAGCGTCTTGTTAGTGATATAGTAACTTTTTGTAGGTGGTTGACACCACATGGAGTAAATAAATCCCTTCCATAAAGCCTAATCAAGAGATATTACCAGGGTTTACAGAATAGTGCTTTCTTACACATAGTCTGTGGTCCCCTGCCTCCACTGGCCATTCTCCTTTTAGGAGGCTGAAGCAGAAATGGCAGGGCCAGAAAGACGTAGGTTGTGAAACGTACATGTCCTGTATCCACTGAAATAATCCCAGATCTCATCTTTGACTCTCTCCCATACAATTTAAGGCCAGGCTCACCTTTGCACTACCCAGCATCTCCCTCCTGTTTAGCTGGTATGCAGCTCAGCATGGAGCCATTAGCCAAATGGAAAGGGCAGTGTTTGTGTCCTCCCTGCATTTGTCTTGGGGAAGGGGATGGCAACTCTATCATATTTTCCTTTAACCCAAAGGCTTACAATCTCGGGAACTGTAGAAATGCAGTGCTTGTAAATCTTTGTTTCTTTTCACTTCATGCTCAACTCCTGGTTTAAATGAGGAACAAGCTTGTGGGAGCAAGTCAACTGTGAGATAAAGCCTGCTTTAGGTATGAAACATAGTCAAAAGCTACTAGCCATGGTCCCAGAAAGGCTAGGATGCAGTAGTACTTCTCTCACTTCCTGGGAGAAGTCCTCCTGCTCACTGGGGTATGGACAGGACGTGGCTACCCAGAGGCACGGACAGTCCCCAGCACCCCTGTGATGAGAGCTCAGCTGCTTGCTGCCCCGTGCTGCAGCTGAAAGCTGTGGTCCCATCCAGGGAGGCAGAGGAGGGGTTGCTGTTAACAGCCATCCCGACTTCATCAGAGCAGTCTCCGTTTCAAAAGGGTTCTGCCACTCTTCCAGTATCTTTGTGGAAGCTGGAATCTTCTTCCTTTTCCCCAAGGAGTTAGCATTTCACACAAGTCTGTTTAACCAAGAAGCAGACAATGTTGGAAGTCCCTATATTGTTTTAGCTTCACCTTTACTGATGACCCCAGAAGGATGAATGTGTTTCTGGGGTAGAGCCGAATATTCTTTGAATTCTGATGTAAATTCCTGTGTCTGAGAATGCGTGTTAGTGGGGCTGGATCCACGAATCCTTTCTAATTGCTTCTGTTCTTACTAAGGGCAAAAGCCAAGCTATTTTTCTTTCCCTTAAAGTTAAATCCTCAGAGGAAAAGAATTTTGGCAAGCCTTTTTGCTGCCTGAGACTGCACTCCACAGTCCCCAGGTGCTTATTGTTTCATAACTTTGCAGTGGAGAGCATCCCCCTCTTTTGCTTTGTGCACCGAAACTTTGTCTAGTATTCCTTTTTTATTATTTCACAGGTTTAAAATTATGAGGGGGCATTTACTGCCTCTTTGCCATGACAGATAGATGTGTAAGAAGCATGGCAGCTAGATGAGCACAAAGTTTTCCCCATGCACTGAAGTGCAGTTTGGGTTTTTCTTTGCATTGAGTGACTGTTGCTCAGAAGTCTTTTTGCCAAATTGTAGCCGGGGAGATACTTTACCTGAGAAATATTATTTCCATGTTTAAATAAACTTTCACAACACCGGTTATGCCAAAGCTATGATCTGAGTTTAAATCTTAATTTCCAGACCCACAAAGCCCCAGGGCTTGTCTGCCCCACTGTCTATGCTACCCTGCCCGCTGGAACCTAAATGCTAGCAGTGTGACAGCTCTTCTAGGCAAGCTTGGGTTTCTTTCTGTATGCAAGACAAATAATGATGCATGCTGAAATGCTGTCACTTAATAGGTGAGAATCTGAGAGGAACAGGTTTTAAAATGGTCCCTCTGCTCTTGAAGGTATCGCCACTACTGTTCCACTTGATGGTAAAATCAGCCAGCTTGGTTTAAATCTTTGTCCCCACATTGTGAATTCAACAGCATTGACTCACCTCTCTGCTATGTATAAGTAACGCTTTTGTGTCTTTATTTTTTAAATTATGTGGCTGGGATTTACAGAAGTGCATAGATCTATCCTATTTCATTGCATTTGCAAATTTCCAATCAATTTGCTCCAGTCTGGGAGCAGAGTCAGGTCAGAAATGTGTACTTCAGAGATTACCATCCCAGATCTGTTGCATTTTTCACAAAGCAAACACATTTCATAAAGCCTGAGGAATATATAACATGGTCAATTTAATATTGTCGAAGCATTATCAGTAATCTTCTCCTTCCCATCTGTGATTCTGAACTCTGCAACGTTATGTTGATATTTCATGCTCTCCACTCCGTTAACATTTAGGTTGTGTGGTAGGGGCCAACACTTCTCCAAGCACAAGGAACTCCGAATGATTACAGGATTGGCTTTTGAAAGTTCACACTGTAAAAGATTCACTGAAATCTGAGATGCTGTATATACTTGTGTGTTGTCTTTTGTTTTAAAGGATGAAAGTAATTCAAAAGTGAAGTGATTCTGGATTTTAAAAATAGGCTTGCTTCACAAATTGTCGATTCATTTTTTCAACAAATAGGAGAGTCATAATATTAGAATTATGATTAAATTTTATAAGCTCTTTCTAGTTCGCTGGTTAAGGCTGCTTCCATGGAAGTTTTTAAATTTATAATAATAATTCATAATTGTGTAAGAACAGAATGCTTTTTAAATTTGCAACAACATTGCAGTACAAATTACAGGTAACTTATTTTTACAGTATTATATATCAACAATAGGTCAGGTTAGACCGAGTAGTGTATGAAAGCTTTCTGGTAAAATGAGTATTGAGTACTTGAGTATTAAGCATAATGAATTTTGGAATGTAATTGTTTTGTAGTACTGAGTCCCATTTTATTTGAAAATTAATATTTTACTTCTCGGGTTAAATATTGATGCTGTTTACCATTTCAACATTTTATGAACATTTTGTTTTCTCTGGGGACTTTCTATGCATTTTACCAACCTAAGAAATGAAGTAATTCACAAACCAACTGCTTCGTGCTCTTGATGGCTTTAGGGGACCTTGTCATTCCCTGTAGCCTTCTCTCAGGCCCATCTGTGTGGCTCTGAAACCACTTGGCTGGTAATTAGGTATTTATCAGATTGTTTCTGAAAAGGGATGAGACAGTTATCTGACACAATTATCTTTGAAAATTGAATCCCTCTTTTCTGGTCCTGCTGAGGACATTCAAAGGTACTGTGAACGTTTAAAGCTAAATGCCTTTGAAAAACCTTTGCTTTTTTAAATCAGGTATAACAGAGGAGTCCAAATGCAGTCAAATGTGTGTGTTTCTTTTTTTGTTTTTTGTTTTTGTTTTAACCTTTCAGGCACTGGATTTTCTTTCTATCAAACATTGCTTCTTTTCCATGTGAGACTGTTTGGAAGTACTTTTGACAACTAGCACTTTACTGCTTCAAATGTCCCCTACTTAATATTTGAAAATTGACACCATTTCTTATTCATATTTTTTAATTGGAGATTCACAGCTTTCCCTTTGTAGATGATAGTCTTCCAATTAATAAATTGATTAGAATATGTAAATGCTTTCATGTCTTTTAATTCTGCATTTAAAGAAAAGATATATCTACTGATATATCAGAAGTACATCAAGGCATTACTAATCCTATTTTTGCCTGAGTTTTTATACCTGTAACCTCAGAAGCTTTAAAGAGGTTTCATGATGTAAAAGTGATGAGTATTTAGTCTAGAAAAGCAGTTTGAAAAATATGGTGTTTCACATTGGGAACTTCATAACAGGACATAGCTTTTTCTAAACACTCCTTTGAAAGTCGTGGTGGTCAAAATGGGGATTGCTGATTTAACATGCCAGAGGGGAAAAGGAGATAATGCATCTGTAATATAAGATATGAGTTCTTGTCTTATTTAGATCATTGCTTGGTTGTATTTTCAAAAGGCAAAAAAAAAAAAATCTTGATATTTAGCCAGATCTTAAGATTTGTCTATTGAAAAATACAGGGCTGAGTCCACTGTTACTGAATTTATGATAAATTCAGATTAGAGCAGAACCATATTCTTACTATTTTTGAAGAGATACTATTGCTTTTAACAAGTTCACACCTCTTAGAATGAACCTATTTAAGTCTGAACAGAAGATTCTTAATTTTTGTATAGTTTTATTTTTCTGTAAAAAGAGTTTATACAAATTGAAGATGGAGGAACCTGATATAGTAGGAGTTGAATACCTCTCTTTTTCTGTCCTTTTTTTTTTTTTTGCCTTTTTCTGCCTGTCATTCACAAGTAGTATCCTAATGGGAATTTTACTTTTGATATGCTGTTTTTCCCGATGGGGGGGGTGGGGGGGAGGTCTGTGTGTGTTACAAAACCCAAGAAAAATGCCAACCAATGGTTTTATAGCATGCAGGTTGCTTTTTTTCTGTTGTTTTCTGTTTAGTACATGTAGACTAGTACCTGATGGCTTGGCAGTATTATGATTTGGGTTCAGAATTAAGTCAAGGAAATGCAGTTTTGTTTCACTCTTGTTGAATTGCAGTCAGGAAAGGAAAACTTCATTAAAACAGGTCAAAACACTTAAAAGACAGCAACCTTGTAGGTAGTCTATTAGTTATGTTTCAAAAGAATTGTATTTTAGAGTTGTGTGAATTAAGTCAGTTGAAGCTTCTGGAGACTGTAATTCTGCTCCGTTTTGCCTGAGTTTTTGTATCTGTAACCTCAGAAGCTTTAAAGAGGTTTCACGTTCAAAACGTGATGCATCTTTAGGCATCAAAGGCATCTTTAATTATAAAGAAATAGTGATCCGCAAGTAAGAATTATGCCAGGCAGCCTGGCAAGAATGGAGAACAGCCAAAAACATTTTCTTCTGCATTTGAAACGGGTAAATTTTAGTGGATTAGAGGTGTCTCTAAAGGTACATTGCCTCTGCCTCTCACAAAAGTGCCTGTGCACGCATTCACACAGTATCCTGCACTGTAAAAAATTTAGCTAAGACCCTTCCTTCTCACTTTCTTGTTTGGGTTCTTGACTGTGATGATTGACTGTGATGTGTCTTGACTGCGTCTTCACGTCTACACTCACTTTCCACAGCTTTTTGCTACGTAAGCAGTTTCAACAAAAAAGGCTCGTGAAAAGAATGAAATCACCTCTTGGATTTAAGGAAAATTTTATCCAGTGGATTCACTGGTGACTGTTACCAATTACTTGATTGCTCCCCTGTGAGTGACTGAATATAAAATAGAGAACATAACCTACAATACTGTAGGTCTGTGCAAGAAAATAGCTTGCAAGTTAGGATTCATTGTTGCATTTCAGTGACATAATCAGCCTGAATACGAGAAGCACTTAGATGACAGGACACTGCATGGCATATTTTAGCGTTATTTTATATGTACATTCTGCTTGCCCATGGAATCATGAGGTTATTCCAAGCAACTCTCAGCACAAACCTCCTCAACTTTCAGTTTTTGACCATGCATTGAGAACTGCCCACAGGACAAATGATTTTTCCTAGTTTTTTTTAACTCCAGTCAACCTCTGCCGATAACTTTTCTAGTCACTCTATACTACAGTTTCTGAGGATATTGTGACTAATTTACTGTGAGCCTTTTCTCATTTTATGTTAGAGACTTTTTTTTTAAATTCCTGAGACAGTCTATGGACTGCATATTTTGGTACTGTGGTTCCCAGACAGCGAAGCAGGAGGAAAGACACCTCTAGGGATTGCTTAGTCCAACCCTGTTTAGATAAAGGTCAGCTAGAGCAGGTTGCCATGGTCTGTGTCCTCTCAGATTTTGTATAACTTCAAGGATGGAGACTATCTCTCAACACAACCTGTTCTGCTCACCCTCATGGTAGAAAAGTGTTTTCTTATTTTTAAGTGTAGTTTCCCATGTTTCAGTTTGTTCCTCTTGTCTTTCTTGTCACTGGGCACCACTGAGAGGAGTTTGGTTCCCTCTTTTTTATTTCCTCCCATTAGGTATTTATATACATGGATCAGATCCCCCTAAGTCCTTTCTGCTCCAGGCTGAGCAGTCCCAGGTCTCTCAGCTTCCCTGTATATGAGATGCTCCAGTCCCTTAATTATCTTTGTTGGATTTGCTCCGCTAAGCTTGTGTCGGTCTTGTACTGAGGAGCCAGTGCTGGATCCAGAGCTCCAGATGTATCCTCACTTGCGCAGACCAGACGGGAATGATCGCCTCCCTTGACCTGCTGATTACACTCTTTGCAGAGCAACCCAGAATGCCTTTGGTCTTCTGTGCAGCAAAGGCAGGTTGCTGACTCAACTTGTTGTCCAAGAGGACCTTCAGGGCTCCAGAATAGCTCAATTCATCACCTTCTCAGGGGTTGAGGTGGGGCTGACTGGCATACTCTTACTTGGATTTTCCATCTTGAAGACAGGAGTGATGTTTGCTTTCTTCCAGTTCTCAGGAACATCCTTCAATTGTCATGACCTCTCAGAGCTCATCAAGAGCAGCCTTGCACTGAGACTGCTCAGCTTCCTTGGTTCTCATGGTTTCATCGTGTCAGGTCCCAGTGACTGGTGTGTGTCCAGGTTAAGTGGTCTCCAACCTGTTTCTCCTTCACAGAGGGCAAGTCTTCTCCCTCTAGTCTCAGGACTGGGATCCCCAGGCCCCTGAGACTAGAGGGAAAATCTGAGGTGATAGAAGGCATTGAATACCTCAGGATTTTCTGTATCCTTTGTTGACAGGTCCTCTACCACTTTCAGCAGCAGGCTCTCTTTTTTCCTCATCATCGTCTTGGTACTCAAGTATTTGTAGAAGACCCTCTTACCCTTCACATACCTCACCAGATTGACCTCTAGGTGGATGTTGCTTTTCTGAATCCTGCACGCTTGGACAGTGTCTCTGTGTTCCTCCTGTCACAGCAGGCAGAAGAGACAGAACAGTGAGCACTCTAATCTAATTTCTCTCCTCGAGAGAGACCAGCAGTCTGGGGAGCAGGCAGGGACAAAATTTTGAGCCCAGGAGCATGCAGAGCACTGTCAGTTTTCTTGGGTGGCTCCAATGCACAAAACTATTGGAAATCACTGTTTTACACTTAATGTTTTTTTTGGTTGGTTTTTGGTGGTTGTTTTTGCTCTTTATTTACGCTCCTTCGTATTCCAGGTCATGCTTTTTACTCTGCATTGCACATTTACTGAACTACGAATATATTGATTTCTTATGTAAAAATCATGTTCTGTTGCTTGCTGTCTCATTTATGGACTCCTCTGAGGAAATTGTCTTTGTTAAAGTTGCCCCTTCTACAAAGTTAATCTCAGTTTATTTAGTCAGAGAAATTAAGGAAACATTAGAGATTAGCAGACCTAATGGTAGAGAGATTGTTTATGAGGCTAGTAGGGGAAAAAAAGATGTTTCTCTTTTGTCATAAGTTTAGCTCCTCACACCAAGCTTTCATGTGTAGGCAGTTCAGTAGAGTGTATTTAGGATTTAGGCTACATTTTATGTCATGTACCACAGTTTGTCAGGCTGATACTGATGTTTGGGTTTCTGCTCGAGTCTCTCAGTAAGAGTGGGCGGAAAAGGACACAACTTTTTTTTTTTTTTTTTTTTTTTTTTTTCCCTGTTTGAATTATTCTAGGTGAACTGCTGCTGTGGTACTATTTAGGCAGTAAATATACCATACAGAGAATCAAATAACTTAAACTCTTGGAAAAAACTATCTGCGTAAGTGTGTGTCACCTGCCAGCCTAGAAATGTAAACTGAGGACCTTCAATTCATTTTTTTTTACCCTTGTTTTTCTCACTGGATTAAACAAAACAAAAAGCAAAACTGACCAAACAGACAAACAAAAGAAAATGCATCTTAAAATAAGTACAAGTCTTTTATCATAAACTGTAAAAACTTTCCTTGAATTTATTTCTTAAAAAAAATAAAAAAATGTTTTGGTATAGTAAAACATTAAATAAGGTAAGCTTCACGAATAAGTACCGCATACCAGTTTGTATGGAGCTGTTTGCTGAAGCTGTTACGGAAAGGATCACAGTCCAGATCTGTAGTTGCTCTATACTAATGGCTATTCTGGTTTAAGTAGATTTATATTTTTGCAGTTGCTTTCATCTTAGAAGAGTTGATTTACTTTATAACAAAAAAAAAGGAGCTGGGCAGATTTTTTTTCCCCTAGTTCATCAACTGGTTGTCATTCTTGCTCCTAAGTGGAAACAGTTGAGACAATGTATGGCTGTACTTCCTTCTCATCCTCTTAGAACTCCAAATAAATTTAGTTTAACAGACAGGATGTTTAAAATAGTAGAATGAAGTTCTTCATTTCAGTGATATGTAACTTTACTGATGATAATGCACAGGAGGAGTAAGCTCGAAAGTAGCATCAGTCTAAACAGATGATGAGATAACTGGATTCTAACTAATAGACACTAGGACTCTTCAACAGAAGGACTGAAAATTAGGGAAGCTCCATCCACTGTCATCAGGCCTAATAGTGCATGAAAAGCTTTAAAAATAGCTTGCATTCAAAAGGAGTTAATATTGCTTCAGAAAGACCACTGTCTGGTTCTTATCCTTTTAGTAAAATTGTCATTCCACTCCAACATGGCCTTTGAGTACACGGCAAGTCAAAATTCAGTTTCATCAGTTAAACTACCTTCTCTAGCATAGTATTTACCAGAGATTGTAGATTTTATAAAAATAGGTTGTTTTTTTTTGAGTTAAAATATTAATTGTTTGACCTTGGTGTCCTTTTCTTCTTTTCAAAATCCTGTGAAAATCTAGTCTTACTGATTTAGTTACCATTTCTGAGGAAAAGAATAGTAAATTTTAAAAAAACCAAACAAACAAAAAAAAAACGGTTTTTGTCATGACTCGATGTCTTTACTTCTGCTGCTGAATGCTGCGCTGACTATAGTGATAAATAGTACTGTGCTTGGAGAGTGGAAGAAAATAATTGATTAGACTCTTTCCCTTCATTTACCATAGTGCTGCTTTCCCCTCTGGGTTTGTGCAGTTTAATTTGCCATTGATTCTTCAATGATTATAATGTCATAGAGGAACCAGTGTTTATCTTCATTGTGCACCATAGACAGTGGACCTGAATCTTTTCTTTCGCGTTCTGGTACAGATCTGTAGTCATCTAATATGGTATTAAGCAAGGTCTCAGGCCAGCTGAAGTTTATATGGCTAGTTCATCCTTCTTCTGTCACTGGCAACATCTAATTAGTTCCAGTCCTCATTCCACAATACTAGTTTTGTAGTTCAGACCCTGAAAAACTAATTGAAGAGTAAGACCAGACACAGGAACATTTAGCTTGGTTACTATAGTCAAAAAGTTAAGTGTTATGACTTATATATGAGTAGTTCTACATAAACATAGCAGATACTTCACGGTTTTTTAGTATGTAATATAAGGTAATCAGTGTTTTAAATTGCCTGCTCATTTCCTTTGGTTCTGATACATTTCTGTGGGTTTCTTCCACTGCTGTAATGTAGTACTTGAATTGCAGGACTGTGACAGTAGAATATGATAAGAAAGATCTTGTTTCCATCCCTCTCTTCTGCTGAACTCAACTTATATCTGAAAACCACTTTCAATGACATCTTTTCCTACTTTATCTTTCCTGTTATCAGGGCTGGTATTTCAGAAGAAAGCACTGTACTCTGAATATAGAGAATCAGCCTCCCCTTCAGGATTATTTTCAAGGAATATCTACAGGAATTGATTTTTTGTGCGCGCGCACACACACGCACCAAAAAAAAAACTGTTTTCATATCAAAATTATTTGGCTTCAAGAAAACCATCTTCACTGAAAAACTCCATAAGAATAGCAGATGTTTTTAATAACACTGAAATATTTCAATTTTCAGGATTCAATACTAATTTGATACTCAAGCATGAGACACAAGCAGAATTAGATGAGAAAAGGCTTTAACAAACAAGACATGCAGTCAAGGCCTGAGCTTCTTGTGCAGCTGTGGCACATGGAAAGGGATTAAAGTCACAGTCCACCAATTCAGAAAATGGGAGAGAGGGGTATGGAAAAGACAAAACTTCGGACTTGTGCATGGGATTCATTTACATGTAGGGCACTCCTCCATCCCCAACTCCTCTACCTCCCACCTACACCTGGACTGATGCAAAGGGATGGAGGCTGTGGTCAGTTCATAGCAGATCCTCTTTGGTGCTCCTTCCTCTGCATGCTTTTCCCCTGCTCTAGTGGGGTCTTTTCTAGGGGCTGTAGTCCTTCAGGACAAACCTGCTCCAGTGTGGGGTCTCCATGGGCTGCAGTCCTTTCAGGATAAACCTGCTCCACCATGGTTGTCTCAGCAAGCTGCTGGTGAGTATCTCCTCTGGCATGTGGAGCACCTCCTCCTTCTCTGCCCCTGATGTTCACAGGGCAGTGTCTCATGCTTTTTTCCTCTACCCTTTATGCAGCATCTTGTCCTTTCTCACAGGGTGGCTGCAGGGCCTGGCCGTGCCCTGCAGTGGGGCCGTTGGAGCTGGCGGGGGCTGGCATGAGGCAACCTTGGCATCACCTCAGGCAGAGGCCCCACAGCACCCCACTGCCAGCACCTGAGCCTGGTACAAAGGTCCACAAATGAAATCCCCCCAGAGTGTGTGCTCCGAACTCCTGTTGACGTTGATAGGGCTTCTGTGTTGTCACTGGATGGAAAGCCATATTCTTCCTGAATCTCTGAGTCCTTGAATGAATTTGCAACATGTATTAATGAAATGTTTCTTTCATGTATATTGTATGAGCACCTCACATTATAATGGCAAAGTACATCCTAATCTGAAAGCGTTATTTTTTTGTTTGGTGAACTGAGTTCAATGGGCTGCCTCATCAGCTTTGCATCAGAAGCAGCGTTGAGTTTTACATACGCAACTTGAAAATGCAGATGCAAAAACTATGGGAATCTGAATCCCATATGGTAAACAGCTTCATAAAGCAAGCCTGTACTACCACACAGAGAAAGAGATCGATATTCTGAAGGCCTGAATTTGCAATTCTTCATTTCAGTCACATTACAAACGGCATTTAGAGAGGCTTGCAACAGCAGCTTGGCCATTGATTGCAGGGAAGAGAAGGAACTGGGTTTTGGTGTCCAGTGCAGGAAAAGTGAGAAAAAAGGAAGAAAAAATATTTTGTAGGGTTTAAGTAATAGTAGTAGTAGGAAATGGAGTATTATTAGTTCTGGTTGCTAAGATAATAGAAGTCCAGGTGTAGCACAATAATCAAATGTAAAATGCAACATGAGCAAGTGATTGAATCTATTCTAATTTAACTCATTTATGCATTTTTGAACATCCCAAACTATCAGGTGGTACCAAATATTCACAGTAATGATATAACTCTTCTATCTGCAGTCATTAAATATAAAGCCTACTGCTGCAAATTCTGTCCCAGCAGACTGAACAAGTGACTGATAGCACTGCAATTTTGTCACTGCTCCAGCTTCAACCATGTCTCGGTGGCTTTTAAATATCTCCAAGGAGGGAGACTCCACAGCATCTTTGGGCAGTCCTTGCTAGTGCTCCATCACCTGCATAGTGAAGTGCTTCCTGATGTTCAGACAGAACCTGTTGTGTTCCAGTTTGTGCCTCTTGCCCTGGCACTGGGCACCTATGAAAAGAGCCTGGATCCATCTTCTTAGCACTCTCTCACAACCTTGTTATGATTGTCTGCTGATCCTGATCCAAACCTCTCAACTGCAGATGGAACAAGTACAAGGAGAGAGAAATGAAAAGCGCAGGTGTGATGTTATCAAGGTCCAATGTTGTTATTTATTATTGGAATAGAACTGCATGAGACAGCCTACCTATTGACTGCAATTGTGTTCAGCAGTCCCTAATTGTTGGTTAGGGTCAGGCAGTTGTGAGTGATATGTAACTTGACAAACACTTGAAATATCATCTCTTTTATCACCAGAACTTGATGTGAACCCCAGATATTATACAATGTATAGGACATTACAAACTGAAATGCATGACTGCATTGAGGCCCTTTTCAAAATCAAAGAAACAAAACGATGCAGTGAAACTGTTGTATTTGTTTAAAGATTGCATATATTTAAAGAGATCTTTTTAAAAACATAAGATGTTTTTCAGAAGCCTATGATTGTTTAAAGAACACTAAGTTTTTCAGAAACCTGTAAAGGAAAGGCATTGTGAACAGATATGTGTACTGTAAACAAGACCTAAGCACCAATATAGCTGAAGTGCAAGAAAATGAATAGGAGGAGCAGTAATTATTTTTAAGCAGTGATGGATTTGTGAATGTTTCTCAATCTACAGTTGTAGTGGTCAGAAAAATTAGTGTGAAAATCACATTATGATTCAAAAGATTTTCTTTCTTCATAAGATTCAATTTTACTGGTAGTCAAATGAAAAAATCTGCCCTCAATAACACAAACTCACACAAAAGATACCTTAACAGGTGAAGTCATTACTGGGTGAAATTATCCCTCATCCTCATTCAGCCAAAATATCATGTCATAAGATGAGGACTGGTCCGAAGTTTTAACCCTGCTTTTTTACAAAGCTGAATGCTATTGTAGGATGTTTTTAAGTTTAGGCAAGTGTTTACATATAACTACACTGAATTATCCCATCTCTTTAATAACTCGGTTTGCATCATAACCAAAGAGCATGCAGCACTTCAAAATATATGTTGGGTCTCCTTGTGTCTGCTTTAAAGCATCCTTTTAGGGGTTGTATGCTCTGCAAGGATAGTTAATATATTTCTGGTTGTGGCTTATAGCTTCCTAACTGTTAGAAAATTTGGCTTTTGTGGTTGACTGTACTGAAACCAGCATACCTGACAAAATCATACTGGGAAAAATATTTGGAAGTAACTTAAATTATCATTAATTCATCTGTTCATATTTCCATTGCTTATTGCAGGTAACATTTACGTTAGTACTGCTGAGCTGGTGTAATGCAAAGAAGGACACATCATGAAATGGAAACATTATCCTTTTTTGGTCATAGTAGCTGCATGCAGCCTTTCCAGATGTCATCACTTACTGGGTCAGCTTATTCCAGGTAGGTACCTTTTATTTAAACATGAATGTTCGTATTTTTACAAAATGTTTTTATGATGTCACTGTGAATATGTGCATGTATATACATAAAGATTTCTTTCCGTGTGTGTGTGGGGGGGTAAGTTCAGAAATTTATGTACATAACTGTATATTGCAAACATAATTTAATAAGTGCTGCAGTGAATTTTTTGCTTCGATTATAAAGGACAATATAGAAAAGGAGTGGCCTGAAAATCAAAGTATGAGAAGATTAAGGTGGCTATTAAAACTTTCCTTTGATTAGCACTTTGGCATGGGGAGGAAGTACAGAGTGCAGAACAGACTTGAAGATCAAAGAGAATAGGAAATCTATAGAGATCTTTGCTGAAGGAGGAAAATAGCAGGCCACTATAAATGTGAAATAGCTGAAATACAGTGTTTTTGGTGAAATTCGAGACATTGGTAACTGTGCTTCTGTCCACATGTGGCAAGTCTTCTTCGTGCAGAGAAGAGTAGTAAGTGTGTACAAAATCAGCAAAATGCTGTCCAGCTTGAAAGGGGAGGTGGTGAAATAGATAGCTAACCAGTATCACTCTGCTGCAGTGAGCAGTGTTTCTTTTTTCTTTTTAATTGAAGCAATGGAGGAAATGGAGGAAACAATTTTGTTTTTTTTTCCTCTTTACAATAAATGGGTAAAAACAGCTTTTGAGTCGTCATGAATCATTTTCAATATTTATTATGGAAAAACTCAAGTTTTGTTCAGTGCTGCTAATAATGGGTATTTATTCATTAAAATGTAGGAAGACCCAGTAGACATATTAAAAGAAAAAAAAAGTGACAAAATGATTTTTTGGTGTTTTTTTTTTCCACGTTTTGTATTTGAATAATGTAGACAACTTTATTGGCTGGATTTCTGACTTGAATACACTGTGCATGCAGATTTTTTTTTTGTATATACAGTTCTTCTCCGTATATCTGTAGGCAGCTAGTTCAAATATAGACTATTCAATAGAAAGAGAAAGGAAAAGGTTTTTCCTTCAAGGGTTGGTTTGACCTATAATGAATGGTGGCTCATGGAAAGCAAATTAAGAAAATGAAATGATACCTTTTTTCTTTCTGATTTTGTTGTTTTCAAATGCATTATGTAGGAGAAGCAAAAAGACTCCAGAATAAGGGAAGATGTAAGTTAAAATTATCATTTTAAAAGTTTGACCTCAGACTTCAAAAATCATTTCAAAGCAATTTACCTGTCAGAAAGACATCTACTGCTCTTTTTAAAAGGAATGCCTGCAGATCCAAATGTATTTGCATGATAGCTACCTCTATCTGCTTTCATTGGTTTCAATTTAGTCATAGTTTTGTAGACACTACTAAAAAGGCTGTTGGCATTGTATTACTTTTTCCGTCAAATTAGTTTCAGAATAAAATCACAGGTGGCATTTTGATTTTGTCCCTGCTTTGTAATTTTCATCACAGACCCTAGGCTTGAACCAAGAGATTACTCTGCTTGGCCAGACGTCAGTGTGCTCAGACTAGCTGGCAGGGTGCCAAAGTGTGATTATCACAAAAGATGAAATAAAGCAGGATTTTTTTTTTTCCTTCAAGCAGTTCATCCCATTCATTTTGTTCTTTTCATGACTTTCTTACAAAGGCAAGTCTCTCCTATTTTTTTTAATGCGCAGAAAGAACTGTGCAAAATCTGAAAGTTTTTCCTCTATTTAATGGGGAGAAAATAAAGATGATAATGCTTCTTTGGATTTTTTCTGTATTCATGGAATCATTGTAGAATGGTTTGGGTTGGAAGGGACCTTAAAGATGATCTAGTTCCAACCCCCCTGCAATGGGGGTGGGGTGGATTCTTAGATATCACATCTTGGATATTCAATATTTGATATTCACATTCTTAGATATCAAGATATTATATCTCAATAACAATATATTGGATATTATTGTATCTCAATATAACAGTACATAACAGCTTTTTCTGAGGATTACTAAAAGCACTAAACAGCTAAAATGTGTCTGATCTTAGTACTACTAATTTAAGTATTTTTTTGTTTCAGTAAGAAAACTTGCTTTCAAAGCATCAGATTCAATGAAATAATTTTCAGGTTACTTTTCACGTTATAGAACTCCTTAAAAATTTTATTGTTTTAAACCTTCCAAATCTAGACATCAAAAATGGTTCCAGCTTATTGGTGACATAGCTGTAATTTCATGTGACAAACCATCAGAAAAGTGTTAAAGTTTACCCTCAGAACTGGAATTCTTGACTTCAGTAAAATGTGATGAACTTTAATGGTGGTCTTACAACTTTGAAACATTTATTGCATTTTTTTTTTTACTGAATCTTTTCATATATTCTTGTTGAGTCTCACTCTTTTGCATATGGGGTCCACAGGGAAGTACTGTCTCCCCCCTTTATTAAAATCATGGCTGAGTCTTTCATCTCATGTCATTACATCTTACCTCTAATTCACATATAAAATACACTCTCAGTTCCACTATGGCCGTCTCCTGAGGCATAAAGTATCTCTGCCTTGGCATATCTTTATTTAATCAGGGGTTGAACGTTGTCTGGGAAAGATGTGATTTGTTTTCTTTCGAGTTGCCTTGCATATTTAAAAGCTGGATAACTTCATAGTTGATTTTGATGATTTTAAAGTGCACTGATCTAAGAAAACTTGACATTAACTAATGCTATATTTTGTCTAAATGCATGCATCGAGCTTTATGTTTTCAGTTAAATCACTGAAGTGTTTTAAAGTTTGCAGTTACTACATTGTCAAAAATTTTTAAGAACAACAGAAGAACTACAAAACCCACATGCAGAAAAAGACTAATAATTTAAATTGGGATGCTTGTTTTTTTTTGTTTGTTTTTCCAGTTTTCTTTTATAAAGGTGAGAACAAGCTTTCAGGTTTGTGGTCTGATAACAAAAACAGTAGGAACATTCCTCATGGACCTGGCTGGGCTAGGGATCCTTACTTTAAGCAGGGAGTACTGTGGAAGTGCCATCCATCTGAACTGGAACAGAGGCTAGATATGTGGTATCAAGTTAGTGCTTGAGCTTTACAGAGATGCCTGGACAACGAAAGCCTCGTAAAACCACATAATGACAAATTTTGAATGCTCTTGGTAGATTTAATGGTAGATTTTTATAACAGAATTCTTGTAGATCTTAGAGAGAGGAGGATGAGGAGAAAACTTCTTTTGAACCCAGGTTTTTGAGATTTTGGTAGAAGCTTGTGGACCTCCATGGTCTACACATACTGTCTCCCAGTACTTGAACAAATACTAATGTACTAGAAACCTGGCATTTTCATCGTTTTCAAGTAAAAAAGTGGTTTTTTATTATTTTTTTCAGATACCTGTTTTGATTTTTAAATGTGAAGTGTATTTCTTTTCTCCAGGAAATAGTTCTCCTTTAGGAGATACGTATAAACAACAAAGTGTAATATATATAAAATATACGCAACAGAATGTAAATTTGAGAAATGTTTCACTAGTGAAACTTTGAAACAAATGAAAAAAACAAACAACATTCTCTGATAATCATAGAAGCCTACCAAAGTCCTGAAGAGAAGCAACTCAGGATTTGACCTCTCCTGAAGTAAACAAGAATATTTTAAATCTTCTATTCCTGAACATTTCTTGGCTTGCTAATGCAACATTGGAGAAAATGTGTTCACTACCCTAGCTTGTTTACCTCTTTCAACAGGAGACAGTTATTAAACATAATGAAACTTTCAGAAATGCAAATGTTCTTTTTTCATTACCTCTAACTTTTAACCAGAGTAGGCACTTTTTGCCTACCTTTAAAGCCATGCTGAGGTGTAAGCTGTCATTTTTGGAATCTAAAGCTTTTATCTAAGAGCTTTCATCAAGTTAATCATAACCCAGGAATGTAAGTCACTCTTCAGGTCTGCCTTTTCTACGAAGTTATTTGGTGTGATTTTTATTTTTATTTTTTTCAAAATCACTTAACTTTCCAGTCCTCAAGAATCTGTGATCTGGCTAGTGAAAACAGCTTACAGATTTGCAGGTTCCCTTTGTTACCTGCTTGTCAAACTACTAAATTTTATCTGAATATGGTACTCCAGGTTTCTAAGTGTTTTATACATTCTGACAAGAAATTCGATTTTCTTGTGTCCCTTCAAACTCTGAAGTTGCCCTGAAAAAAATGGTTCCTAGCACTGAAAGATCTTCATTTGCTGCTTAATAAAGATCATGACCATCTTTTATAATGTAGTGTACACACACAAATTCTCCTGTGCTTTTAACGTGCCTGAATTAATTTTCAATCAAATATCCAAAATAAATCTGTGATCTGAGTAAGGCATTGAATAGTTCACTTGAAGAATGTATCTGACTTTATGATTTTGCAGATATTTCTGAGGGTAATGTTAAAATATGAAAAGTTTGAACCAACCTAGTCCACAGTTTACTTATTGCCTGTCTTTTGACATAGCCTCAGAGGCAAAAAGAATTGGATTCAGATTCCATGCAAGCCCCTGTTTGTGAAGTTGCAAAGGAACAGTGAAGACTCATTGAGCTAAGGAAATTAAGAGTGACCTTAAAAGTACTCCCTTGATACTTTTTCAAAGAGTGGAATGTGTGGATTTAAATTCCTTCAGCTGGGAAATACCTGAGCATAAATTTCACCCATTCTGAGCAAGTTATCCAGCAGCTGAGCTGATATTTACAAAGATGGCAGTGTTGTTGGTTATATTTTTCTATTGGTTTAAAGTAATGATTGTTCATACTTATTTTGTGATGAGCCAATAAACATTTCAGAGTACCTGAACAGGAAAGCCTCATTTGTAGGTCAATGGGGAAATAAGGCAGAGGATAGATGCCAAAAAACTCACAACATATGTAAATCTGAGCCTTCTCAGGAGCACGGCTTAAATTCCTCAGAGAATATTAATTCTAAATATGGAAGGCCATGATTTTACAGGGTTAAATTTTTAAATATAGGTCCCCAAATTCCATATAAATTTCACTTATTCTGTAGTTGAATCTGAGCCAAAATGAAGTTAACTTTTAGCTACTTTTGATTAAAGCCATATGTACAAAAATGAAAGTGTATAGTTCTGATATGTAGGCACACTCATGGAATCATGCAAAAATTTAGGTTAAAAGGCACATCTGGAGGTCATTTAGTCTGATTTTTTTTTTTCCCCTCAAAACAATGTTGTCTTCAGAGTTAAATCAGGTTGCACAAGGCCTTGTCTAGCTGAGTGCTGAACATCTCCAGGGATGGAAATATCATAACCTTTTTTGGACACTTTTTTTTTTTCCCCCGCCCTTAGAGCCAGCTGGAACTTCTCATATTGTATTTTGTGATCTTGCCTCTTGTCCTTTCACTGCTCACCTCTGAAGGAGAGTCTGGCGTTCGCTTTTGGGAAACTTTCTGTAAGGTAGCTGAAGTCTAATTACAGACTCCTCCCTTGGACTTCTATGTGCTAAACCAACCCATTTTCTTAGCCTCTCCCAGGTTTTCGTATGTCTCAGCTCTCTGATTGTTCTAGAGGCTATCCTCTGGACTCTGTCCCATTTTTCTGTTCCACTCTTGGCATGGCTGTTCTGTTGACAAACTGTAGCAGCTAGAAATGCCATATATTGGTGCACGTTCTGCAGTAATTTTGTGTTCACAAGCTTTATGATACATCAGTCTTGGCTATAAATTACATTTTTGTGATCCTAATTTAATATAACTTTGATTAATGCATCTGGAAGTGATGCATAGCAAGGGATGATGATTTAATGTATCGTTTTCATTAGTAAGTGCCTCTAAGTTTGTGGACAGTGGTATTCAAAGGTCAAATTCAGAGAGTAGTCAGGCAGTTTAGGCCTTGCAGAGGTCACGAAACATGTGGAAAGATGTGTTTCTGTCATCTGCATCCAATCAACATGAAGCAGACAAAATATTCTTCAAACCAGGTTAGAAACAAATACCTCACCACCTTCCAACCAACACAGACATTTAAAAAAAAAAAAAAAAAAAGATAAAAGATAAAACCCACAAAACAAGAAAAGCCTGCAAACCTGCACACCTTTTAGTTATCCCTTTGAAAGATAAACCTTACAGTAAAAGTGTTTAATAAAATAGACAAAATAAAAAACAAAACATAGAGGAAAAAATGGTATCTGTGCTCTTGTAAACTCCAGGTTTGTTTTGTATATTCCTAGCGCAGACTGTACTGCAACCTTTTGTGGAGAGGAAGCAGTACCAGCTGAAGTCATCTAATTTGACCATGTATGTGTATGCATGTGTATACACGTTTGTAAGTGTGCATAACTACATACAGGTATCAGCTGATAACTCCTTACTCAAGGGACATTTTGCATCATGGAGTATTCATTTTTCTGTGAGGTGCAGGTTAATACATCATCCTTGCAAAATATTTGAAAAATGTTTTTATATCCCAACACTGATAAATTAATGCTAGATCACATTGTTATGCTATAATGTATTTGTTATCAAGGAAACGTTATGGTGTTTCCATGAAATGATATCAGGAATGATATCACTGTGTATAATTTCTGTTATTATGGTACAAAACGGATTACTTAAAAACACAAGAGATAATCATTTCTTGTTATCATAAAATGGCAGCTGTATATACTGTTGTATGGTAATCATTACACTGTTTTCAGTTAATCTACCTCCGTAATGATGTGTAATTTACCTAGTCATCCATCTCTGCTGATAGAAGCAAGAAAACTAAAAACACATAGCAGTTTTTTCTTAATTTTAAATATTGTGACTAAAATTCTTCTGAGTCTATCTGACATACGCCAGCTGATTTTTACAATTTTGTCAGTTACCAATCTTTTTGACTTTGATTGACATAAGCACATGTTCGAAGTTCTCAGATTATTTCTCATTCCTGGGCTTTATGGTTTCACCTGAAGTTTTTTATGCCTTTTTGTTTGTTTGTTTGTTTGCCTCCTCTCCTTTCTTGGGAGTATGACAAAGGTTTGGAATTCCTATTACTAGAAATGCTGTGCCTTGAAAGAGGACTAATGTTGAAGGGGAGAAAAAAAAAATCCCAGCACGTGCCTTGCCTCCCAGAGATTGTCTCTGTGTACACTGAGGTCTTAATAAATAAAAAGATTGCCAGCTGTACTTCAACTCATGGCTCCTTTATTAGCCTTTAGAAAGAAAGAAATAAAACATGACGCTTTATTTAATTGTCTGAATATACGGAGGCAAATGAAGAGGCACAGTAATCAGTAATCTGCAATGCACTTAATGAAGAAATCCGTATTTTTAATCTAGGTGTAGAACGCATACGTATTCTGCTTTGATGATGTGGCCTTTGTGTTGAACCCGGCTAGAAAAGCACATGTGCTGCACCGTCTTCCTAATTAAGTCATCAAAATGCACTGGAGCAAACTGAGTGACTTGCGTAGACCAATATAAGTAATTTTAGTTCCTCTATTGCTTGGTTAATAGAAAGTGGCACTGTTCTAGATTGACTGATAGAGGTTAGATGATACAGCCTGCTCTTATTGTGCCTGGAGGTAGACCCTTCTCTAAGCAGCTTCTGTGTATATGTAAGAAGGGGGCACTTTGCTTTGTTTCCCTTTTTCTCCTACTTCTTGAGGATGTAATCACAGATGCATTTCTCCCCGCCCCCCTCGACCAAAATCCCTGTCTGTGGTTATCCTCAAACACAGAGATAGTCTACTTGTTCTGAATATAGTGAAGGAATATTTTCCAGAACTGATCTCAAAAGCAAAGTTTTGGGAAGGGTATCCACTAAAATTAAAAGATAAATAATAAGAAAATATGTCCACAATGACAGTCAAGCTCTTGAGAAAAAAAGTTTCGATATATATAATGAGTAGGGAATCTTTTCTTTTTGGTATGGATTTGATTGGCCACTGCTTGAGATTTTGTTTAAAAAAAATAATAATAATAACAACAACAACGAAATTGTAGACTGGATTCTGATGCTTTTATTGGTAAAATTGCTGGTAAATACTCATTGTTTGCTTCAGAAATAGTCTTACTTGAAGCTCTACGTTTTAGAGATAAAATATATTAATTATAAGACTGACAGTCAGGCCTTGAATATCTCTTATAGGCATTACAAACTCACGGTTTCTTAGTCTTGTGGCGCTCCAAAATTGGTAGCAAGGTTACTGTACAGATGTTTGCATATAATAATCTAAGAACGCATTTGCTTGAATTCTACTGTAAAGACTGTGTTTCGTGCAGTTAATGGAGAATCTGGCACAAACACTACTATATATATATTTATAGATAATGGAAACATAATTTTGACCAGAACTTGTTCTACCTAAATTAAAACTAACAAGGATATAATATTTTTACATGATTTATCAATTGTCCTGAGATTAATCGTTGGTTACAAATGTACAACACAAAATGACATAGTCTCTATTGAATCTAATTTTTATTTAGATGATGAAGCTGTTAGACCTTCAAAGCAACTTAATGTCTTTAACATCAATTATAAAACTAATTTCAGTCATATCAGTAAAAGAATGTAACAATTTACAAGGGTGTTTTCACACTTATCATTATTCAAGGTGTTACCGCAGGCACATCTATACTTGCTAATTTATTTTCAGCACTGTGTAATAGGGTGTCTAGGGATGCTTTATTAAATATTTTAATAAGTGTCAAATGTATTTGCACAATTTCTGCCTTGACAAAGGGTGGTTTATATACACCTGTATCTGCATATTGAAAAAAAATATCCTTTTTTCAGAGACTGCCACTTTATCCACCTTATTTTTGCACTAGATTCACAGGAAATTACTACCTTCTGTTTAATCTGAATTTTAAATCATAGTGCAACTGGTGAAAGCAAGCAAGTCATATTTTAAGATATTTCTCACCCTTAACTGTTAGATTGACACTAACATCTTTTTTTAAGTATTTATACTATATACATCATCACGTTATCAGTACAGCAATATGTATATGATTAGTTGCTGTGTTCTTTATTCTAGCTATTTTAAAAGTGTATTATTGTTAATAACAGCATAAATATTTTTCATACATTAATTATTGTACAGTAATTGTCAAAATAGCATGTCAAATGTTCTTTGTATGTTACTACTAGATCAGTCAACCTACCTTTCTCTGTTGTATGAAAACAAAGAGCCACCTATCCTTTAGAAATGATTTTTGCTTAGGGCATTCTTACAGACTACCATGAAGATAAAAAAAAAAAACCCTTTAAAAGTGCTGTGAAGCACATCCGGTTAGTCATTTACTGTTAAGTTCCTATGTTTAGACATTTCTTTAATTACATTTTGGGTGGCTTTTTTTTTCTTAATCCTCACATACATTTCCCTAAGGATAAAATTTAATGATATTGTTTAGAACTTGCTTTTTAAATCAGATCATAAATGACTGAGGTTTATGTCTATTTCATTTTGACATGCAGCTGATGTGACCTCCAAGGTCACGCTTTTAATATATGAAAATAAAAAGGCAGCTAATGGTACCCAACAAAAGGATGTGCTGCTTTTTGTCATCTTCTTCTCTCTCTCTATTTGCAGTTATGCCCTTCAAGGTTTTATTTACATACAGCACTCCCTACTAAGTAAGATTAAGCAATTTCCTGTTCACTGTATGTCCGTCTGGCACTTAAGAGTTAAATGTTTAGGTGTAAAATTAAAGATTTTGTTCATGTACAGTACTATTTCAGAAAACATACTATATTTAGTATCCTTCATCTAAAAACATGGCACCACATGCATAAAGTTGATGACTTGCATGTTTTGAAATTAATGTTTAATCATGTCTTCTTTAATCATATGTTACAGTAAAATTTCTGAGAGTTAATACTTGAAATTTGCTGTATACTTAAGGTTCTTTGCTGATTTGGCCTGTAACACATAAACATCACAGTTTTGAAAAGCGTGGTACCCATGGCCAATTCGATCAGTTCGTTTCCATCGTCTCCTTTTGCCACATCTCTAAGTGCATGTTTGTTTACAGATGGTAGCTGATAAGCTGCATTTTGTCTGGCTACAGATCAGGACTATGCATTCTGTTAATTCAGAATTGGTGCGAACAGAGGTTAAAGCCTGCAGGTGTTCATGATACTATTTTCCACTGAGGACCTGGGACATTTTGGGTTCATCAAGAGTGTATAGGTGGTTAAGTAAGAACTAAGTCATTGCTTGATTATGTTCAGTTGCCTCTTTAATCTGTTCTCTGATAAACAAATGGGAACTAGAAAATAATGAATCTGTATACAAGTTTTCCTATATTTTACTATTTCTTTTGTGTTTATCACCAGTTTATAACATCTCATACTTCTATCTTTCACTTTTTCATTTGTTTATAATCTCAAATACTTGTGAATGGCTCTATGGTAAGCTTTAGGTTAACTTCAGTCAGCGTTGCACAGAGAAGATAGTATCTATCCTTAAATGTCAGCACTGCGGTGGCCTGCTTCTGACGTATCACTCATGGGGGCTTCTGATTCTATGTTTAGGCTGGAGCTGTTGCAGGGAATACAGATTCTTTACCTTCGTTTTAACATATGCCATGAACAAGCTAATTTGGATTAGTCTCAGATAAACAGATCAAAAGAAGTGCTTGAATCCCATGGTGTTCTGTCCTAAATTTTCAAAAAATGCAGACTATCCTGACTTAGCGCTCAAAATACAGAAAACTTAGGTGTAGGAAGAAGACAGTGATTACTGTCTACCTTCCTTGTTTCTTTTCCATTCCTTTAAGACACATCTTTTTCAAAATTTCACTGTCTGTGAAAGGGCTTACTGTATAGAGAGGCCAAAATGTTAACTTTAAGTTTGTCTTCTCCCACATTCACACAGCTTACCTGAATTGAGCTCTCTGCTGTCATGGCTAGATTACTTGTGGGACCTGAGCTAGTTTATTTAAAGCTTGGGACCTTGACTTTACACTGACAGTTCTTTCACTGTCTGCGGTCTTTATTTCCTACTGTTTTTCTTGTGAGACTTGATGATGTTTTATCCTATTGTAGACACTTAAAATTATAATATGGCTTGTGAATGAAATAGGCCTCTAATTTCTGATTTTTTTTTTTTCAGAAATATTCCTTCCTTTTTTTTTTGTCTCCTGTGGTTTTTGAAAGACTATACAGAGGGCTTTTTAACAGAAACATTAGAAGAAATAGTTGTGCATGTTGTAGCAGGGAAGTCTGAATCATCTAGTATTTCAAAGGAATTAAGTGCAATGAGAAAAAGGATGGTTTGAGGTCAGTCATACCTTATGAAAGTATTCAGTCAGTGTCAAGTTGGCTTTGAGCTCTCATTTGAAATATTTAACCTTTCTATTACTGCAGAAATTCCAATCAATCTACATTACAGTCACCTTGCAAGAACTGAGAGAAAACCCTTGGTCAGCATTTGCAGAACAGTCTGTTTTGCTCCTTCAGAAAGACTGACAGAATCTTGATTATTAAAAATAAACTAACTAGTATATCCTCTTTTCAAAAAAGACCAAAAGCAGCTATATTAGACATGGCAACATCAGTAATATGTTTAAAATTGATGAAAGAGCATTTCCACATTTTTGGAAACTAAAGGAAATTCTAGAGTAAAACTGTTCCAGTTTCATTCTAGGCTGATTGCGTGAAATCCATTTTGTAATAGATGACATAGGCATTCATGTACATAGCAAAGGATAAACAATATTTTAACGCTACAGAGCCAAATTAACAAATTCCACTTAATGGCCATGGGACACTTGCAGACACTGTTAAAACTTGCTTATGAATTGACTTGTGTCAAATTAAAGAGTTAAGTGATTCTGGTGAAAACTTCGTCTTACTTCCTATTTTAGTCTTTAGTATATGTCTTTATTCAGTCTCATAGGGGTACATCAGAAAATATTCTGTTGTACTTGGTTCATCATTTTTCATTTTCTGGTTGTGAAATAATGCCATTTCTCTGCAGAATTGCTCCTACCTCATGGATATTTCTGTGTTTGTTTTATTTTTCTTTTGACTACGGAGAGATTTTAGCCTGTTTATGTAAAGAAGTTGAGTATGTAGGAGTAGCGTGAAGCTTTTATACTTCTGGAATTATTTTTTTATTTTTTTTCCTGTTCAGTTACAAATATACAGCAAAGTTCTCAATCATTGGAAAGTTTATTTTGGGTTTTAGTAATGATAAAGCAATGGCTATATGATTTATAGGTCCTAATAATGGGAACTTTCTTCTGACTAGCTTAATTATTTTGGACTGAAATTTTCTGTGCTTCCAAGGAATACAAATTCCTGTATTTGTTTAATGTAAGGGAAATGGTTCTGATATACATATAGATAGATAGATAAAGGAAAGATCAGATAAAACAACTTTTTTTTTTTTTTTTGCCCTTGTTAGTACACAGCTAACATCTTGGTGCAGGAATTTGAAATTCAGCAGTGAGACTTGCTTGACATCTTACTGACAGCTCTTTGAAAACTTAACTCAAATTTATAAGTTGTATAAGGCCCTGAAATTTCAGATTCAGCAGCTGATGCTGGTTTTGACACATTGGAATTTGTAAGAAATTCTTTCAAAGTTCTTAGACTGGAAATGATGAGCAAGAATTTCTCTGTGATCATTGCTTATGAAGAATAGGAACTGGACTTTGGAGAGAGATCAGGAAGATTACCCAATCCTTCATTCTCTTAAGGTGATACAAAATAAATTCCCAAGAGAGAGCTGCTGAACGGAAGAGCCAATTCAATGAAAAAGGTGTGGGAAAAGTGTCAGAAGGTGTTTTATTAATGAATTAGGAAAACAGAGATTTTGCTGTGGAATTTGACATGATGGAAAAAAAGAGTGGGACAAGGAAAGGAAAATGAAGAGAACAGAGGGATTGGTGCAGAATGGCTGCTACTGTAGGACCAGCAGCAGTAAGAGCCTGGAAGTAAATGTGGGAAGTCCGGGTCTCATCCTTCAGTGCCTTCAGAGACGGATATCCTATTTGTGCTTTTCTGTGTTTAATTGTTTAAATAGATCCGTATCTCTGCCCCCTTCAGACTACAAAGTAAAGTGCAGGGAAGGAGTTGCTGTGTTGACTTTCATATTGAGATTACTCTTGGTACCAACTGGATGCTCTTCAATAGTTTCCTCAGCCCCAGGAGATAGGAATCACTCCTGGACTGCCTACTTCTATTCTGAGGCTGCGTAGTTCCTCATGATGAAGAACAGGAAGAGGGCTGGCCAAGGAAATGCAATAGAATGGATTATAATGAAAGAAAATTAGTCACAAAATTAAACGTTTAGGTTGTGAAGAATTCATCACCAGTATTTCAGTTAAGTGAAGGAATATTTTTTGTTGCAGTTGATAATGCTCACGCTCAGACTGTTTATCTCAGATTACCCTGTTTTGTATATCATTTCATGCTGTCCACATTGTTAAAATTCCTTTTGCAGATACCCTACTGTGTACAATAATGTTCTGTATGTATGCTAGAAATCTTTCTGCACATATAGTGTTGTCGTCTTTTTAAGTTGGTTTAGCATATCTTATAGTATGGTATGTCTGAGCATTAATAAATTCAGCCACTCTTGTTTTTTTTAATTACTCTCCTTCCTCCAGTAGTCTTGGAATCCATTAACCTTTTTTTTTTTTTTTTTTTGGTGATGGAACAGAGAAAGAGAATCCAGGGAGATATAAAATACATATGGGAATTAGCAGCTGCATAGAGAGAGAGACCCAGATTAGCACCCCTAGCCATCAGCACATGGTGTAGCTCAGGATGTGTACGTGATGGGGTTTGAGTAGATGTAACTAGAGGGCTTGTAGTATAGAGGAGGAAGGAAGAAAGGAAAAGACATGCAGAAGGGCATGGGGGACTGGAGGAGAAAGGAAACCACTGGTGAAAGGATTTCAGAGGGGGTTTCACAAATACGTAGAAGGATCAAATGGGAGAATGTAAGAGAATAGGGGCTTGTGCTTTTTTAGACTTATTGTTTATGGAACAATTTCATTTTCTATAATATCTGTCTCTGAATGCATAGTGCTTCCAGGCTGCAGCCAGGGTACTCTCATTAAGAACTACTGTTTTTATATTGCCTGTCATGTTTCCTATGCATGTACGGAGAACCGGAATCCATCCATACAGCTGCCACAGGTTTCCTAAGTGCTGCTGCACAAGAGGCTTCAAACCACTGGCAGGTAGCCATTAGTAGCTCACACCTCGTTTCATCATAGAATATTATTAAGGTGTGAAATATTCTTTAAAAAATGAAACCTGCTGTGTCTCATCTTATATGAACCAAATTTGTGGAAACTCTAGGTGTTCTGAATGGTAGGCCCACATTCCTTGCCACCATTATAGTGTTAGAAATAATACCTTACATGAGGAAAAACTCTATTTATTACTTCTAAAGTTAAAATATTTTCAGCGTATAGTGTGCTATTACAATGTTAAAATATAACAATAGGGAATTCTCTATCACATTTTTTTTTCCTTACATATCTACTGATTCATAGGCCTAAACTTTTTTTACAGGATTTGGAGGGAGAAATCAATAGGTGTACCCACAATTAAGTTTCAGTATTACTGTATGCAGAACTCTGAATGTAATTGTTCAGAAATGGCAGCCCAACAGCACTGTAACTTTCATTTAAAAAAAAAAAAAAAAACCTGAAGAAATACACAAATATTTGCAAACAGAAGAAAAAATATTTACAAATAACTTCTCAAAACAGGAAATCATGGTTTTCTTTATATGCACTTTCTATTGCTGTATTCTCTCCCTCAGTGAAAGTCTCCAGCATACTGTCCAGCCTCATCAAACTCCTGTCAAACGGGCAGAATTTTTTCATCTGTTTTGATGCTGTGTTCTTCATCCATCCAACTAGTTTCACTGATGCAGAATCTGACTCAAAATGCTTGCAGCTGAGTGGATCACTGGGGTTCTAACAACCCCATAAGGAGGGGCAGTTCAGAGTGTAGCGGATGTGTGCTAGATGCATTTTGGGGTTGCCCTCTGTAGTTATATGTTGTCTCCCTTCACTAAAGAAAGAGTTTGGATTTACCTTTGAACAGGTAAAATCCCATCCTTAGCATCTGCTAATTCTCTTTTGACAACTGGGCTGCCTCTAGACTAAATAGTGGATACGCTGTTGTTTATCTTGCACGTGTTCGTCATGTAATTATCCAAATCAAGGATCAAGGCAAAGAGTACTGTGGCTCTCTTGTAGCCCACGCATTCCTGTTTTCTTTCCAGGAAAACTAAAGGCTGGGATAAAGGCCCTTGGTACTTGCCTGAAGTAAAAATCAGACTCAGGAAGTACTGCTACGTCCACTAATTTAGATGTGGCATGGAAGTCTTCATCAGAGTTTAAATATGAGGCCTTTCCCATTGTCAAGCTGATGAGAGGCCTAATGATGATATGTTACAGGAAAGGTATTTTTCCCAACCTATTGTGGCAGCAAGTCCAAATTATGCAGAAGGCTTGTAAGCTGTAATGCAGAATGGGGGGAAGTATTTGGGATTCATTAGTAATTGAGGCTGTGGAAACGTGATATATTTCATTACATTGTTTGGACATTGTGCTGTCAGAAATGAGGAATTTTGAAACCATTTGCAAAGTCTTCAGCATGCTCTTGGAAAGGACCGTGGAAGGAGCCTGCTGGAAGTCTTGAAGCATGAGTCACAAGCCTCAGCAGCTGGGCCAAAGCATCTCTGGTCTCAGAAGGGGAAAAAGATTTATGCCTAGAGTTTTAACTGCAGGCGCATTGCCTGTAAGCTAATCAATCTCAGGAAGCATAAAAGCTCAACCAAGTAAAGCCTGAGGAAATAAATTAGGGAGTAGTTACAAGGGTCTGAGTGCATTCCAGCTTGAATGTTAAATGGAGACACCTGAGGTGGGCCCCTCTGCAGCCAAGGTTAAAGTGGGCTGAATTATTCCGTGACTACATGTGTCTCTGCATTGACTGAGGAAGGAAGCAGTATAGATACCTGGTGAGTGTCTGATGTTAGATCAAGTATATCAAGTCCTTTTATCTCATCTAGAGAAGATCTGAAGAGCCTTCTTGGCAAATAATCCAGCTACGCTCTCCAAGCTAATAACTACATTCTCACTTCCTGTTGAGATGGGAACATGTATGCTATGTACAAAGTAGTACCAATGTTGTGAAGCAGCCTTTGCATCGCTTGCTCTAGTATGCATAAAGCAATTTCTTTTTTTACACTCCTCAGATGCCTCAGCTTCTTCAGCTGTTAGGCTTGGAGGACAATTCTATTTTTGTCACAGAGTGTGTATGTAGAGAGAGGTGATTAAATTTCAGAGTACTACTCTTTGTGGCTACTTTTCTCCACTTCTTGGAATTAGAAAAATAAAAATAAGAAGTGCTTAAGGGTGTAGTTTAAGGGGGAACAAAATAGGAATTACTAGAGGAAATTAGTTACAGCAATGTTTGTTAATACATTATGAAGCATTGGTTCACAGTCTTAAAGATGACAACAAAATGAAATATTGCAGATAGATATTGTGACCAGTGTTTGTTCAGCCTATACACTGAAAGAGGTGTTCTACCATGTTAATAAACTTTACACTATTACATATACAAAAGAAAAGAATGGGAAAAAAATGAGCTTTTTACATAGAACTGTTAGCCTATCTTTTCCCAAATGTTGAGTTTCATGTTCTAGTTTACTCTTTAAAGGAAAAATAAGTAATGTATAATATCCTAGTTTTGTATAACACTAGCAAATACATTTTAATTTAGATAGGAAGTTGAAATCCACATCTGTTTTAAGTTGCTCGGCACTTTTATAGAATCCTATGATAATAAAATGCTAAGTGATAACAAATGTATAAGAAAACTCAACCTTTTTCGGGTTAAGTTTATATATTTTGATTGCTTGTACCAAAACAATGCATCTCTTCTTGAGGATATGGTTCCATGCATGGTTTTCAAAACAGCATTGGCTTTTTACCCTATATGTTTGTTTCTATATGAACTTCAGTTGTGCCAGCATAATAATTCGTGGTGTTACAGTAACAGGAATATTTTACAAGGCAGCCCCACAACCAGTTGTACCTTTCTTACTAAAAATGTGCAGAGGGGTTCGGAAAAACAGACTGAATGGCAAAGTATGACAGCTTGTCTCAAAAGCTGGTGTAAGGAACTTAATTTGAACATGGTATGTGTGAGATACAGAGCTTTTTCCAAGCTTTTTTAGAGCTTTGGTAGAGGATGGGATTAGAGCACTGAAGGGGTAAGAATCTACCTTTGCTCTTATATTTGCAAATTCATCAAGTTTAATAACTTTCTGGGAATTTTCTTTATGGTAGTTAGAAAAGAATCCAAATTGTTCAATTTCAAATGACACTTTAAATTTTGCTTTGTGCTCTGTTTTGTTTAATCACATTGGTGGTTTAAAGTTGTAAAAAATAAATAGAAATTAAACAAAACAAACAAAAAAAACTATATAGATAGAAATAGGTATTGAGTACACCTGTTGCTCCATAGAAGAGTTTTAAAAAAGGTATGGAAAAAAATGGGTTTTGTAATAATTAGAAGCAACATGACTAATGTAAAACTTTTTAATTAAACTAAATTTAAATTTAAATTCCAGTACTTCTTTTGTATTCTTTCTCATCTTGAATGCTGCTTGAAAATCAAATGTCGATCTAATAATTTCATAGGCATGAAAGTAAACCTTCATATTCCAACTTTACAAGCATACCCCAATTCTCTGTGGAACATGCAGATAGTATTTGCATAATTATACATACAGGTATTTTACTCCAAAATATTGTTTCATTTCTTAATACCTTGTTTTTTTAATTTTCCTCTTACATTTTCAACCAGACATGAAAACGTTTAAATCTTCTCAAAATTACTTGTGTTTTCTCGCATGGATTATCAAAGGCCTGCAATATTTTGCAAAGCCAAGTATAGCTCACTGAAATGAACTGGAATTTAGAAATCAAATTTCTGTTCTTGTTTAAAAAATATATATTTGGTGCCCTTTGGAGTGTAAAAATATGCAGAGATGTATCCCTGGAATGACTGTGGGATCAATGGAGGTTACAATCCTTTACAATTAATTGCTACTCATAAATCGATCTTCTGATTAATGACTCAACGTGTTGATGTTAGTGTTTTATTGCTCCTGCATTTTTACATACTTTGTGAATCATAGATGTCACTCAACATTGCAGGCACAGTAAAAATATACATATTATTATTGTTCTGCCTTTGATACTGTTTATTACACAAACTTCAGCATGAATGATTTTCTTTCTCTTTTAATAAAAACCCCTTTAATTTGCACATATGGGAGTCAGTGCCCCAGCATGGTGCTAATATAATCTCCATGTTAGGGCTGTAATTCAGTGAAGTTGTTTGCTGTAGCAGTGCATATCCATTCCTAAGGATATGAAATGCTGTATTGGTTACTAATTTCTGAAAATTATATAGCAGAATTGAGTCATCAAATTTCAAACTCTCATTTGAATCAGTTAATATCCCGGTTAATATGCTGATAATGAAAAGAAGGTGGTTTTCAGTACAGACAACCTTTCATCTTTCATCATCTCTCAATTTCTGTTTTTCTACAAAGACTTTTTTTTGAGGTTTGCTTTTGGGTACTGAATGTTGCTTCTGCTGATGTGTTATTAATGGAACTGCACAAGACTGAAAGTTAGCTGAAGAAAGTCCATCAAGTAATATTTTTTTTTTGTGACCAGCTGAGTAGATTTTGAAGAGCAGAGCTTGTTTGTGTGTCCTGTTCTGTAAAAGAGCTGTGTCCAAGTCTTCCATTTAGCCTCCATTGAAAGGAACAGCAAACTACTTGTACTGTGGATCCCTTCTCTCTGAACTTCATAGGGACAAAGAGAGTACAAAATAAATGTATTATGGGGATGGATAGTAAGGGGAAAGGAGAAACAGCTACATAAGTAGCTGGGAGGTGTTTACTAAATATATTTGTGAAATTAACTAAAGAAATGCAACAAAGTAGAGGAGACAATAATTAATGTAAGTCTTAGAGCTTGTATTCTTATAGCAGTATTTGTGGCACATGCTCAATAGCTGTCAAAGAGAAAATGTAGAGGCCAGTGAACAGTTCCAATATGAGAACTGGAGCTGTAGCCCAAAGGCAATAGGAAAGGAAAAAGAGAGATGGAGCCCTAGGAATAATACATTTACTTTCTAAGAGAAAAAAAGAAGTAAACAGAACATTAACTAAAGGATTCAGCTCTGAGTGGTGACATGTCTGGTGACATGAATTAACCTCCAGCGTGCCACTCAGGGAGACTTTTTAGCTCATGCAGTACAATTCAAACGTCAACCATTGAATTTTTCTCACAAGTTTCTAAAGTCACCATCTTTTTAATGCTTCTACATCAAGACACTTCAGTATCCAGGCAACTGCTGTACATTCAGACAAGTGTGCCAGAAAACCTAGATGGTCACACACAAACTACTTTTAGATGGATTCCTCAGGAAACAATTTTATTACTAAGTTTACCTGAATTTATTTGAATTCAGAATAAGTGGTATGCTGTGTACATTATTGCAGTGATTAGGACTATAAAAGTTTGTGGGGTTTCCTTTTTTTTTTTTTTTTTTTTTTTTAAAATCTGATAAATAATTAAGGGTTAGTGTTTTCTTTTGAACCCACACATCTATACCATAAGGCAAGCTCAAGGGGAAGCAGCGGATATTACTATACATCTATGCCCTGTGAAAGAAGACCCATGAATTTTGCACCAGGGTTTGGCATAGAGAAGCGCATCCCAAAATCAAAGGATTGTTACTTAGGGCAAATAGGAACATTGGTTGGTAGTAAGAAAGTCAGTTCATAATACTTCAGTTTTATTTTATTTTTCAAATGGCGTTGTGGTGACTGTATAATACAACTTCAAAAAAAAAAAGTTCTGGATGAAGATGGACAACAGTCTGGTAGTTACCTGCCTTGCAGGAAAATACATGTTAAGATACTTCTAATGTGAATGCTATCTACATTATATGCTGTCTACATTATTGTCTATCTACAAGATAAGGATTGTTTCCTTTTTGCTGAAAATTATGAATTTTAGGGGATTTATTCTAACTTGAAACCAATTTTTATAATACCGATCCACAGTTACTTTTCTTCACACATTTCGCAAGCTGTTTAGCAAGAATCATTGGCAACCTGGGAGAAAAAGTGGTCTCTGCACACAAACATAGTACCACGAAAATACCTAGTATGTCTGTTACCTCACATTTATAGTGGTAATGAAACAATATATGCAGACAGTTTTCTATTTAGAGAATAGATGTTGATTGGAAGATAGTTTCCAGTTATGTGAAATGCCATATCCGTCATTGTTTAAAGTGCTACCTTTTGTATTATCTGTTCAAAAGAATGATTTCAGTGCTTTGCTTTATTTATTTATTTTTAATTTATGGATTATGTGCAGTAATGCTACTTTTGTATTCTGTTTTTGGTGGTTATACATTTTCAATTCTTTGAGCAGCTTTTTACTTGGATTAGGTTGTAGTTAAGAAATGAATGTAAGGCATAGTTGTAAAATAGAACTCGTTAACTATATTAAATATTCCTGGTTTGAACCACATAAAAATCAATTCTGACAGAGAGCTCAGGGAAAAGAGTACATCATTTCTTAATACAGGTCTCCTGAGGTCTGAAATAATATGAAATGAGTTGATCCAGTACGCTAGTCCAAGATGCACAAGATTGTTACTCTGAATACTGAGTGATTGTCTCTCTTCAGATCACCAAAAGGATCACTACTATAAAAGACCATAGATGTTTTTCTAGAATTTTGAGGATGGATTATATTGGAACTAAAATAATTTTATGCTAGGTTAGTATTCTGAAAGGCAGCAATAGTAAGGAAGTGTTGCAAGTTCATAAACATGCAAACCTTTTTATCTTTCCAAAATAATAAAAAAAATAGCCCTTTGAGGGTTTGGAGAATGTTTCTGAAGGAACAGAAATGAGGAAGACTTATGGGTCAGAAAATGAGTAAAATATGAATCCAGCACAAGTGCCTGTCTTTGTATATAATATGCACGTGAAGTCCACTGCTGGAGCAGTGGTGTCTGCAATGAAGAGCCTGACTGAATGTGAGATTCCATTTCCACTGGCCAAGTTTCTGTCAGATAATATTAAAGCTGACTTCTGAGGTGGCTCAGGGTTTCACAGCATGACCTCAGCAGGCTGCTGCTGTGAGATCAAGTTTGAGAACTCTGTTTCCAGAGCTTTTTATAAAAATCACAGCTACTTGAATCAAAATTTCCTAATAAACTCTAAAACCAAGAGCAAACTTCAGGAAAGAACTTGAATTAAGGGTTGAGCAGTTTTCATTTCTATAGAACGGAAATATGAAATGAGGTGGCTTTAATTGGGGAATTGCCAGATGTAATTATGTATATCACTGGAGAAAGTACTCTCTACCCTTGTACCCTTGCTTCCTTGTATATACAGTGAGGGGTAAAGAAGAATCAGGAAAGAATAACAAGAAGTCTCTCTATCTGGACACTTCCTAACTCTGGAGGAAGCAGAATACAGTGGAAAGATTTGGAAAACTGGTGGAAGATAGCAGTGAAATGCTAGGTAGTAACAGAGTAATACTCGAGCAGTAATAATAATCTCAAAAGCAGGAAAGAGTTTGATATGGAAAAGAGAACTGTAAAAATGTGAGAATGTTTCATTAATTATTTTTAAGTATCTATTTATAAAATGTTCACTGATGTATATTTTCAAAACAGCTATATAGATTATATCTTATTACCAGTCTGAGGATTCAGAATGTGTTCTGTTCTGATTCCTGTTAATGCTATCCTGGCATGTCTTTCTTACAGTCAACTGATTTCCGTACCTAGACTAATCTATCTGATTTCTCTGGTTAAAGGTAGGCAAGAATTAGCATATTTGTAAGTGTTCTCCACTGAATATCTTAAAAGACTTATCCTTGTATTCTTTCAGTACACTGACTCAGTATGAAGTCACTACATGAAAGGAAACCTCCATCTAAATGATATTAATACATTATTCATGTTATCTTAATATTCACTTTTTTTCCCCAGATGATATCAAAACACAGTAAAATGTCAAGACCCTTCTATGCAGTCTTTCTGTTCAAGTTAAATCCTATGTATTTTGATGTGTGTAACATAAATTATAATGGTACCAGAATACGCTTTTGAACAAATTGTAGTTGCATCAGGCATCACAAAATTAGGGAGTATGTGCATGTGCACATACATGTGTCAGCACTTCTGGACACCCAAGTTCTGCGTTGTTTTTCACAAGGCAACCATTATGCTACAGGTGGGAGCCTGATAGACTAGCTTGTAGGCAGTGCGGACTTTGGCAGGATTGCAAAACAGCTCAGGTTGGAACAGCTTTGGGTGTTCGCTTCTGCTCAAACCAGGGTCAGCTCCTAGGTCATGTCTGTGTCCAGTCAGTTCTTGGAAACTTCCAAGGGCTGAGTTTGCTCAAATTCTTTAGGTAAACCTCACGGGGAAAATGTTTTCCTTTGTACCTATTCCAAAACTCTTTTGTTTCAGTTTCTTTTACCCCATTTTACCACCATGCATGATGCTAAAGGGCCTGCCTCCTTCCTTCCTAATGGATTGTGACTAATTTGTTTACCAACAAGATAATGTAGGTCCATCTGTACTGTCAGAAATTCTGTAGTATTTACAGTAGTAAAAAGAATTGATTGAGTAACTTTACTGATATTTTTTTAATGTTTAGGCATAAACATGGCTATCAAAATATGATCAGTCTTTCCAAAGTGGGGGTATAATTTACCAAAAAAATAACAATACCTTGCTGGTGATTAATCCTTCCTATTTTTTTTTTTTAATGAAAGAAGACATGTACAATATGTTTTGATGCCAGTCATATTGTAAAGTACTAAGTTATCTCAATCCACGTTATTTTTTCATTAATTAAATCAAGAGAATGCAGACTTGCTACTCCATTCCCATGACCCCCTTTCCTATATTCATGCTGTGAAATTAATTGGGAGAAAAACTACTTATTTCAGTTTACCTACTGTGGCCACTCTAACATGCAGGGTGGAGAAAGGCTGATGGATAAGGTCTTTCATCTTTTTCTTTTAATTCCAGGATTTAAAAGGAGATTTCAAGTGGAAGACGAATATATGTAGTCATAAGATCCAAGCTGTGTCTGTGAATGTGTGAAAGGAAGTTTATGGCTTTTCTGCCATTTGTCAGATGCTTGTACATTGTGTTGGGAATTTTATTGTAGTCATTTTAATGTCTTTTTTAGAGTTAATTTTCAAATAATTATTTCAGATTTTAAATAGCGATGTTTAATGTATACTGATGTTGCTACTAGTTTCATTCCGTGTGATAGTTTATGAACAGAGAAGAAAGTTGGGTCTTCATATGAGTGTTTGCACACCGTATCTGCATTGGGTGTGCTCTTACTGTTGTGGTTTAACCCAGCAGGCAGCTTAAGCACCACACAGCCCTTCGCTCATCCTCCTCCCACACACACAGTGGGTATCGGAGAAAATCAAAAAAACAAAACATCAAAAGGGTAAAAACTCATGGATTGAGATAAAGACAGCTTAATAGGACAGAGAAGGGAGAATAATAATGCTACTAATAAAAGAATATACAGAGCAAGTGATGCACAATGCAATTGTTCACCATCCACTGTCCGCTGCTCAACCAGACCACAAGCAGCAGCATCTCCCCCCGGCAAACTCCTCCATAGTTACTGTTCAGCATGACACCCTATGGTGTGGAATATCCCTTTGGGCAGCCTGGGCCTGCTGTCCTGGCTGTGTCCCCCCCCCAGCTCCTGGTGCACCCCAGCGTCCTCACCGGAAGGGCAACACCAGGAGCTGGAACATCCTTGGCTCTGCATGAGCACTGCTCTGCCCCAACTGAAACACTGGCAGGTTATCAGCATTGCTCTCACCCTAAATCCAAAACACAGCACCATACAAGCTACTAAGAGGAAAATTAACTCTATCCCAGCTGAAACCAGGACATCTTACTTCAGGTTATGTAGAGATTCAGACCGCAGCTACATGCCTGTATAGTTAGGGAGCAATGAAAGATTCCTAGCAAAATCTCTTTAGGAGAGTAGCAACAAAGCAACCAAGAAGCTACAATGTTTTTTACATGCTATTTGGGGGAAGTAATCATATGTTTAGAATTGGTAGTACAGAAAATTCTTAAAATTGCAAGGATGCGTATTTCCTCTTTCTCCAAATGTGAAATATATGTACAAGATGTTATATTAGATTATTTGAAGTGAATTGTCAAGTGGCAGCTCAGCACTTTGTTTTTAATGACTTTTTAATACTAAGCAAATTGTAAAAACAGAATAAGGAAAATATTGTGAAAAGTACTTTGGAAATGGCATCCAAATCCTCTTCATGTAAGTGCAGAAATACATATGATAACTAAAGCTTTCAGGTGCTCAGAGGTTGAAGAAAGCAATGGATTTAAGGCATTTTGAAAATACATGACATTTACTAAAAAAAGTAGTGCAGATAACAAGTCAAATGTAAGCATTCTCACATTCCAAGTGACGTGTTTTTTTTCCTTTACTGAACAGGGTAGATGCATTTCATCCTGGTCCAAGTCTTATTTTTTATATCAAAGGACTGGTATACACGTGGTACAATTAGAATTAACACATGGAGACAGTAGGGTGGATTGTACAGGTTCAGAGCTTTATAGATCTCAGTGTGAAAGAAAAGAACAGTGCAACTAAAATATACCCTTTCTTCTAATTCTTCTTGCTAGAGTTGAGGAGGAAGGGAAAAGGAGCAAAAGAAAGGAACAAAAGTGCAGTAGCAGTTGAGAGCTTTACAGCTTCCCATGAAGCAGTTTAGCTCAGATGTAGTGCAGCAATTGATTGAATTGACTACCTTGCAAGGAAGCGAACTCCCTTGCTTACCACCTATGTACTTGCTTTCAGGCAACAGTTGAGAAGCCTAAGGTACCTTCATTCTATTGTTAGAGTTGGTATCTGAGCAGGAGAATTGGAAAAATATCCTCTTTTTTTTTTTTTTTAAATCCTGTATGACTTACCATAAATAGATATTGATAGCAAGTCTCATGGATGTCTAGATTAAAAACAAAGGGAGGGAATCAATTTCTTAGTAGATTAATATTGTCAACATATGATGAAAGGGTCAATCATTCCACATATATGTATTTACATACACATGAGTTCTGCTGTGAAATTATTCAAACCTGTTTTAATAAACATATATTGAAGTTGGAGTTAGTCACTTTCTAAAGGCGTACAGATGGAATATGATTGGCATCAAATGTAACTCTTTTAAAGGAGTTGGCAAAGAATTAAGGAAGGGAAAATAAGGGTGATGGGAACTGACACAACACGTGGCTCTTGCCAGAATAAGTATCCCAAACCTTTAACATAATGATGGGTTGCAGCTTATACCAGTCATTTTTAAGATCGTTACTTCTGACGAGGAGATTTCCTTTGTAACCATTGGACATAAAGTGTTTTGGTTTCTTTTTTTCTTTTATTTCCATAACACTTTTGAGAAAATACACATTGAAATTGTCTTATTTGCATTTGAGTTAGGTTTGTTATATATCCTTGTGTGAGTATCAACACTCCTTCATCTGTCCAGAAATTACTTATTACAGCTCTAGAATGCTTCTCAACGCCAGTGTTAGAATATTGTATGATGATATCGAAGATCTTTGCAAAAGAATGAAAGAAGGGGAAGTGGGAAAAAGATGAAAAATACAGAATTTTAGCCTACAAGCAGAGACAAGTCAGTCAGGAAACAGAAGGTATAAATGGTCAATCTTGAGAGAGGAGGGAGGTCATCAGCAGAGTCACACGTGTCTGGGTTGCTCAGCATTTTCATTAACACTGAAATGAGTAGACAGAATTTACTGATGACACAGTTTTTCAAGGTAGTAAAAAACAAAAGGGCTATCTGTGATGAATTCAAGGAAAATGTTACCATATTAAGTGACTGCAGTAAAACAGCAGACAAAATGCAATCTAGATAAATATGGAGTGATACACATGGGAAATAAGCACATCTAACTTTACATATGTAATGATGGATTCCTAGCTGACTATTATCACATTAAATTTTGGAATGATGATTGATAGTTATATGAAAATGTCAGTTTACCGCTCAATAGCAGTCAGAAAAAGAAAAAGCAAATCAAATGTTAGGAATTCTTAGGAAAGACATATAGAAAAAGGGAAATAACATTAGTATGCATATATAAAAATCTCTAATGTAGTAACATTTTGAGTACTGTCTGAAGTTCTTGTCTTGCTGTCTCAAAAGCATGTAGCAGAACTGGAAAAAGTCTGGAGAAAACCAGTAGGTGTGATTGCACAGAAAGACTAACCGAAGGGTGTCTAGACTGGGTGGGACTTTTCAGCCCTTAAGACAGATAAGCAAAGATGGAAAGATAGATGGATAGGATGGAAATTTATACACCATGATTGGGGTGGAGAAACTGAATTTGGAATGATTGCCCACGAGCTCTTCAGATTCGTGAACTGGAAACATTCAGTAATCTTAGCAGGAAATGGGTGTACAGTGGAAAAAAAAAAAAAGGCTCGTCATCTTCTTTTATGTAAGAGACTGAGGGACTTCTTACAAGATATAATTTCAAAAATTGACAGGAAAAATTACTCAAAGAAAAAGTGCTATTACATACCAAACGGTACTTTTAACTCTGACAGTCCATTATCTGATAATTGCTGGATATAGGGAAAGCATATTAAGGAAGTAGCACTATGCCCTTGCCCCAGTAGTGCACTCTCTGACTGGCATTGACTATTGGCTGCTGTTGTAGGCAGGAGGCAGACAGACCATGGCAAAACTATACACGTAACACGTATAAGCTATGATTTTGAGCAAGACCTATATCAAACCATCTCCCTGTTTATTTACAGTGCAGCTTTTTTTCTTTCACCAACTCCTCAGCTAAATGCAGTCTTAGACTTAAAAAATAAGTTAGTTTTATGATAATATAGATTTTTATTTTTCTAACACTGGGGAGTAATAATATAAAATTTGTCAGGGACTATGTATTTACAGTGATACCTCTAAAACACCAGTTCCCAAAATTGCTAGGTCTACCTTTGCTGATGATACATGGCTAGCAGATTACCTGAATTTTCCCCTTGGTTCTCTGCCAAACTAAATGCTTAGAAAAACAAAATTCTTTACAATAATTATTCGAAGCTGTATGATTAAATGTGAGCTCTTATCATAATCAAGACACTGAAATTATTCCCCTGCTTTTCAGAAGCACAGCCTTCCTCAGTAGTTCAGAGAGCTCAGACTTCCTCGTGAAGTTATAAGTTTAACCTTTCCAGAGCTCACTCTACAGATTACTTTGAGTTCTCCCTTCATTGTGTTCATGTCACATTCCCATACTAATTCTGTTTTGCATTTATATTAGCACATGCACTTTGCATTCAATTCTGTTCAACTGAAGTCAATAGAAATTTAATTTTTGACTTCAGTCGCAGTAGAAACAAGTCACAAGCAAAGAACATGACAACACCTCCTTTTCAACACAGGAATTACTATTTCCTATATCTGCTGCAGAGGCTGTAATTGCTAATGTGGGACCTGCAGGTCTGTACTTTGCAACTTTGTAGTTTAAAAAGTTCCTGAGCTAATACAAACTGCTGAGAATAGAATTATAAAGCCAGTGTATCTATTTCACGTTTATTTCTCTCCCTGCTCTCTAGTTTAACTTCTCTTCTACCATCATCATTTTTAATTGTGCTTAATTTGATTTAATCCAAACTTTTTTTTTTTTTTAAGTAACATGCTTTTTTCGGTATTCCAGGTATGTGCCTTAGCAATTTTGCAGTGTATGTAACCAATCAACAAATAAATACATACATTAAGTGTAGTGCAGTGTGATCTTTACAAGGAAAAAAAATTAGTGAGGTTAGATCACATAAACTAAAAAGTTGTTAATGAGATCGCTTAGGATAAAAGAAATAATTTTTGTTTTCTTCACATTGCATATACTAAGCTAAACTGGAATATATCTGCATATATCAGCAGCTTGCTATAGTTGGTTGGGATGTACTGGAAGAGTCATTCAAAGAATGCAGAACTTCCCGCAACGTTATATAATGCAGTGCCTATTCTCTTATAGCTCTGTTTTCTTGTCCTAATGAAGATATGAACATTCAGGATTTAACATTACTCTATGCTTGTTCTTGGAAGATATTTGTGCATTGAATCCTCACTAGGTGGGCTGAAGCCACGATGGTCATTCTGCAGGTAGTTCACGCCCAGATGAGATGCTCCTACCAGTGGCTGCAGTGCTTGTAGAGAGGTCGGGCAGACAGGCTTGCACCAGTTTTTAGGTACTGGTCTCTGTCTAGCAATTATTCTTCTGTGAAAAAAACTACTATCTTTTTGGTCATGAACGAGGAGTCTCTGAGATTTGGATTGAACTGCACAGGTTTCCCAATCAGAGGCAGTTCAAGGCATTTTTGGAAGTGTGATTCCAGACACCAAGGGAACTTCAAATACATAAATACATACCTTCATTTTTTTTTCTGCTCTTGGAAGAAAAGGTGAAATTTCAGACATTTCAATTCTATGTATATTAAGATAAGTCCTTACTTTTTTATTTGGCAGATGCCTTTGCCTGACTTTCACATCTGAAAAGTAGGGCTGTGCTGTACTTCCTGACAGGAATGTTATAAAGATAAATATGCAAAGCAGTAGCGAGATAGCTTAGGTACTGTGGTTATTCTGGGCTACAGCAGCACTAGTTATCCTGAGACAGGTTCTTCAGGAAAGATGCAGGTAGCAGCATCTTCAATGCAGTGAAGAAAGATAAATAACTACTCTCAAGAAGTAAAATTTTGTACCCCATCATTTGCTTTATAATATTGGTAATGCTGTGATTCCACCCTAAAATATGTTTTAAAATAAGACCCACAGACAATCTCTCTTTTTGTCTGTATTTTCCCATGTCTATTTCAGCTCTACTTCTGCAATCAGAGTCCAGTTTTACGTGTATTCATGGTATATATGTAACAATTATGTTTTGCACAAGTCTAAACACCTGCCTGCAAGATCCAGCTATAATACTAGGCACCGGACTGTGAGTTTCCGGTGACTGTGGGGTGGGCTTTCAAAGCATTCCAGGGCATTGGCTAAAAATAAATAAATAAATAAATAAATAAAAGAACTTCTGAAATTCAACGGCCATTTGAGACAACGCATAAGTAAGGTCACACAGGTACATTGGCTTTATACATCTGTAAGAGAATTAGTTTTAAAATGAAGTGGAATTCTGTAAATCCATTTGCAAAACTACTATTTGCTCACTTCCTCACTAAGACAATTTGAATGTATTTTTGTGTATTTTCAAGGAGTAGTTCCCTGATACACTACCATATATTGCATTTTGCTTAAAAACAAACAAACAAACAAAAACGTAGAACTCAAGTTAAAATTATTCTCTGTCCACAAAAAATGAATTACCAAAACACCCTTAGAGAAACAAGAAGACTAGATGGCAGGATAAAACTGATAGCTGTATTTTAAAGATGTATTTACATTCTAATCATTAAATATCAATGCACCCCAGATATGTTTTTCACTTTTCTGTCATAAATCAATGACAAAGGAACACAAATCAATTTAAGTCTCAGAAAATAAGTTGTCAGGACTTCAGGAATTAGTTTATCATTACCTACAGTGTATTTTAGAAAGAACACTGCAGCCCACATTTTTATGTTTTGCATCTTTTTAAAAAGTGATAAAGTGGCATTCAGAAAGTCATATATATAATGTATATAATTCAAGAACAAGTTCTCAACTGATCTTTTATAAAAGGCAATTTTACAGTATCTGTGAATACTAGGATTTTGTGTGGCTTGTGTTTGAATTAGTTTTCTTTTACTTTTTTTTTTAGGCTTTCTACTATAGGAAAATATTTCCAAAATATCTTTATAAATAATTTTTAGTTACTGTGCTATCAGATGTCAATATAATCTAATTATTGCCTGGGTGGGGTTTGTAACCTAAAGTATTCTGAAGTTTTTGCAAACCGTTGAGTGCTTGGAGCTTTTGAAAAGTTGAAATCTCTTTAAGATAGGAATTTAAGAGCCTTGTTGCATTTTAAAGTAAAATTGAAGATGCTCACCTCAATTCTTAGCATTTCAATAGCATGTAGTAGCTTCATAATAGATTCAGTAATGGTATTCAGGAAAGATAGAGAATGCTGCCCTGAGAAATCATTTATTACATGACATTCGAATGGGAAAAGGCTAAAGTTTCTGAAAGTTGAAGTACAGTTTAGAATTTTACAAACTGGGTAGCATGAAACAGAAGTACAAAATACTTGTCATGTCTGAATATTTTGGCTTAGTGGTAGCACTGTAAATTACATGTGAGGTTATGCTTATCTCACTAAATTATAGATTCCCAAGAGAGCCTTCCTGGCTACTGAAACGTGGCAGTTTGTGCAGATAAATTCCTGGAGCAGCCTCTTGACGGGTGCAGCTGGGCTGCCAGCACTGCAGGTAGTACTCAGGCATGACTGAGCAGTCCCAGCAGCTTCAACACAGCCTCCATCTTTTGGAGAATAAAAAAGTTAGTTTTTTTTGTTTTTTTTTTTTTTAAAGGCACAGACAGGGTTTGCAGCATGTCAAAGGACCTCAGTGGCATCCTTAATTTCCTGTAATAGCCACAGAAAAATCATGAATCTTGGAAAGATTCTGTAATGCTAATGATTCTTTTAAGAGCTTTAAAATTACCTAATGTTTATCAAGAAACTAAACAGTACTATCTAGAGAACATTGTTAGCCATGTAGTCTCTTAAAGCTGACACCAGGCACAAGAACCAGCTCTGTGCTCATGGGATTAGATGCGCCATAGATATCTGACAGTTTTCTGATCAAATTCATTACTGCAGCAATTGGTGAACATCAGTAAATCAGGCACTCTTTCGGCACTTTGGTGAACCACTTATGAATTCACTCATCTCCAAATGTGCAAAATGCTAATCTTGTAACGTCTTAGATTTCTTAATAAACATAGGATTTAGTGGTTCTGTGCGACTGTCGTCATCTGCCATTTAAACATTGAGACAACCAGGGAAGGCCAACATGACACCAGAGTAAGTTCCAGAATCTTGAGCAAGTTAGCTCTGTAATACGTAGAGGCAGCAACTAAACCAATCGATGTTTAATTTTGTGGATTTGATATTTATATCTGAAACATTTTCTTGAAGTGGTGTTGCTGAAGGAGGGCAGGAAAGGGAACAGAATAGTTGGGTGGATCCTCTACCCTTTGTGGCCAGAACTGCATTTCTGCAAAATATTTGTACAGCCCTACATTCAGGAGAAATAGATTGTCTTGGAATAAATAAAACAGGGCTAAGGAATCAGATTTTTACTTTTCAGTGAACTGGAACCAGGAAATAGGGGGAAATCTTGTCTAAGTTTTTATATTATTAAGTCTTGGTGTGTGGGGGGGTGAAAATGATTTAAAAATGATAGAAATATTTATTTAGAAACAAATTTTAAAACTGTGTTGTACTTATGTAATATTTCTACCGTTACTGGCAAGCATTACTGAACACTTTTTTGACATATAGATGTTTCACAGAGGAAGTATCAGTAAAGATCGTGGGTAAAGTATTCAGTAATGAGATGAGCATTCTTCCCTTGTTTTTTGTGCAGACTGCTTGTGCAGCTTAATTTAGTTCATTTAATACTGCTGTGCTATTTTCATTTAGTCCATAAAGTTAGATAGTAATCCTTCCTGAATCATAGATATATATGAGAATAATATATATATATATATATATAACTCAAAAGGTCAGATTTTAGTGATTATGTATTTCTGCATACCTAGAAAAGTTCTTCTCAATGTCATACATTTAAAAACAATAACTTGCTATATTAAGATCAGCAAAATGCTCAGAGGAAGTCCAGTTTATACAAATGCAGTGACCGAGTGACTCTATTGATGTTCCTCCTTATACTCTTCATAGTAACATTTAAACTTAACTTTCTTAAGGAAAAGAAATGGATCAGTGAATTAGACAGACTCAGATTGATGACTTTGACATACAGTGCTTTACAGAGAGTACAAGGATCAAAAGTTAGCCCTATGCTGTAACTTCTAAGGCTATTACTAGTATTTATATTTGGCCTGCAAAGAGTATAAAGAAATTGATTTCACACTTATCAATTCACTTCTTATTTTTCAGCTCAACAGAAAGCTTTTTTAATGAGTGAAAGGAATCAATTGATAGTGGTTTTCTCTCTGGTCCATTCAGAGATTATCTAATCATGGAATCTAATCCAAGAAAATATATTTGGTCTTTAAGAATTACGGTGTCTTAACTTCGTGAATTAGTCTGATACCAATAACTGACATAATCTGATACTTCATAATGGGTACGTATGTTAAAGGACTAAATTAAGCTTGTTAAAAGTTCAGGCTCAAAACCTGCAAAAAATATACAATTAAAGTAAACCAACAAAGCTATAGACTTTAATAGTGCTGTATCAAGATACAAGAAAAAATTTGTGACTTTGAGCACCTGACCAAGCTCTGAAAGAAAGAATAGTTGTATTCACCTTTAATGGTTAGTGTTAGGAATTGCACAAAGTCTGTGTTGGCTTCTTGGATCGTCTGGATATGTATGTCTGATTGGAAAAGTATTGTAATTTTTCTTTGCACACATTTTTACATCTATGTAATGTAGATAAAACTTTCCCATTTGTATGAATTACTCATAGACCTGCAATTATATGTATTCTTTACATTTCATTCATCACATCTATATATGCATGTATTTGTATTTTATGTATGCTTTATATACGCATATACAATGTGCATATATGTATCTAAATTGGGGTATATTTTATAAACAGACACAGGTATGTACATTTTAAAATTTCTTTGCTATTTAAGGGGTTGAAGTGCATAATTGAATGAAGTGTTAGGAATATGATAAAGGAAAGGAAAAGATGCTGTTTTAATCTGATGAGAAGTAATATCAATTGTTGAAGCAACATACATACAGCTTGCGTAGTATCTGTGTCAGAATTATTGAGCTTGAAATCTGATCAAAGATAGGAATTATTGAAATATAGTGTTTTAGAAGTGGAAATTCTTCTTTGACAAGGCAAGACAAGACTGCAATAACCTTGACTAAGACGTGGAATCAGAATGATTAGAGTCTGTGCAAATTTCAAACCCACTCCTTGACAACAAATAAATGGAGGTGTCGAGTCTCATTTCGATCACCTTCAGTAATGACCTTGAATGCATGCAAATGTGAAATTTGCTCATTGGGGACTCCGTGGTAACTCTGCGATTCAACTGTGAAATTAGAGTAGCTTGTACTTAAACTGGAATTTCACACCTGCTGAACTAGCAGTCTGTTTTTGAGTTACAACAAGAAGGAAAGAAACACTTTACAAAGCTAGGTTTCCATCTGTTTATATGAAATAATTTCTTTTTCTTCATTTATGACTAAATAAGCCAAAATTAATTTTAAAACTCAGTGAGTGGAACCTGAGACAAAATAACTATGGTGGATTTTATTTGAAAGTTACATTCACTCTATTTTTAAAACATGTTTCACCATTGAGGTGTTACAATCTTTGCAGATGCTGTATGAATAAGAACTTACTGAAACACCATAAGTGTTCTGGTTCTTAAAAAGGAAAAAAATTCAACATATTGTATCTGATGCATGAAGCAGATTTTTTTAAAAAAAAATACTAAATTCAAGAATAATAGATATGTACTTGATTCAATAGCTGAGTCCACCTATTTATTTCTTGGCCTTGCTGTAGACAGAATGTGTTTTACAGTGGAATGGAATATGCATTATTTTAAGAGTGGTATAGTGCCAGTCATGCCCTATCCCAAGCACTTTCTAAGGCCAATTGAATATTGGCTCTGTAGACAAACAGTGCTTTCACAGAAGTGAATCTCAAATGGAATTGCATGTTATGAAGTATTTTTTTTTGTGAGGCAGGAATTGGCAGTTTCTGATGATATACATCCTCTGGAATTGTGTCATGGCAATGTCACTTCCTATCTTGGCCACCAGCTGAAAAGAGAGAGCTGTTGTATCCAAGTTCCACATCCAGTCCCCTAACCACGTATGTGACTGTGAGAAAAATTAAAACCTTAATAGACTCTCACAGCGTTACTAGGGGGACTGATGTAACTTATTTCAGACATGCAGCCAATTTAGTCTGAAAGTGCAATTTTTCAGAGTTTTAAGTCACTATCATCTCATGCTATCCTGCTCACTGCAGGAAGGAAGGACTCCTTCCTCGTCTTTTCCAGAGACATGCTAACTGCACATGAGATGAACACCTGAACTGATCTTTCCATGGTCTCTCTCCCCCATGGCAAGTACATGCAAAGAACACATTGCCTACTCATCAAGGATTTTTACAAGTAAAATAAATTAAGATGCACACAGAATACTGAGTTAACAAATGTTACTGAAAAATTGAATCATTTTGCTTGGATGCATATTCTTTTAAAAGATTTAACAGTTGGCTACTTAAACTGTGTCCAACAAATAAGCAGTCCAAGTCACGTATACAGCTTCCTCCCATACAGATTATACTGTTTCCAGTAATGTTTTGTACATTTTCATTGAACACTTTTGGTTGTTCATACACTTTTAATGAAATGAAAAATGTAATGGGATAACAAATATTTCAATATATTTTTAAATTATGGCTGTGTGAAAACTATATGATGCCATGCAAAGCAGAAGAATCTCCTTACATTCCAGAATGTCTCCCTGTGTGCAATGTACAATGGAAATGTCTATACTGGAATTCGGGCAACAATACCTTTATTTTAAAAGGCACTTTTGTGTTCTGAAGAAAAGGCTGTGTCTTCCCCACTTCTTTCTTTCATGTAGCTGTCCTCACATCTCATAAATTCTCAGGTGTATAAGCAGCTTAATCAGGCACTGGAAAAAAAAATGAGGAAGTGTGCTTGTCTACTTTGGTGGTTAGGACATCTTTCCAATCTTTGAACTTCATTCCTGCTATTTTAAGAGGGTTGAATTGAGAACATGTCCAATGCATATCTCTTCCTACCACAATTAATGCTTCAAACATTTGTCACTTCCCTGAGATAAAATCTCATGATTTGAAACTTCTCAAACAGAGAAGGAAAAAAAAAAAAAAAAAAAAAAGCATTTGTAGGGGCTTTCCTGCTCTAGGTACTGGACTGTTATAAAAATAAAGACCTCCACAATCACAGCCTTCTCCTTAATGCATCAAATGCCAAGTCCATTCACAACAGCCAAGTCACTGTGATTTCAGCCTTCAAATGTTTGCTTTTATTACAATTGGCAAAGGACAAAATTTACTTCAATTGAAACTTCAGGGTAATATTACATCCCATTGTGAAATACTATTAAAAAACAAAATATATATATATATATTTAATGCATTCACCATTTCTTGCATTTTCTCAGTTTTTATCCCCCCCCCAAAATTAATTATGTGAACATAAACCTGTTAGCATTCAGCTAGTCCTGCCTGGAACCATTCTCTGATAGGGTTTCCTCTTAACTGGAAAACGTTTTGTCTTTCATCTTTGACTTCAACAGTCCAGAGCAATAGCACAGTTTGGCCTTCTGGTTTTTCTGTTGCACTTTTTTCAGTAATGAGTCCACTAATCCTAATCATGACAATTGATGCTTCTTTACAGGTGCATTTTATATTAGGTACCTTCAATTCATGTAACCGTAGGGATGTGGTTTAGTCATGGGACTCGGTATGTCAGGTTGCTTGTTAGACATAATGATCTTGAAGATTGTTTCCAACCTAGATGATTCTATCTGCTCTCACAACCAGATATGCCTGCTCCTGAAGACAATATTTGTTCTCTAAGCTATATCTTGAATGTAAAACATAGTTATCAATATTAATTACTCCCTAATTTTCATCAGAGGTCTCAACTGATATCCAGTGCCAATGTTAGTGGTCTTACCTCTAACCCAAAAGACTTTTTTGACTTTTATTTCTATATTTATTTATTAGGAAATCTCTTCTAAAAAGTTGAACAAAAAGCTAAATGCTGACATAGTTGCTATGTTTAAATTTTATTTAACCATCATGGAAAGATTTTTTTCAATAACCACATATGATCCTAATAGGCATAAATTATGAAAAAAGGTTATAAAATGTATCCTCTTGTTCTGTGATTAGAGATCAGATCTCTTACTTAGCTTACTAGATTTTTTTCCAGCTCACATCGCATGTAACAGTGATAGAAATGTAAGCATTTGCATTTCACTAAAGATTTGTAGAGTACATTCTGTTTTGACAGATAGTATTTTAATTAATAGTTAAATGCGTAATTATTGCAAGGCGAATGTATTTCCATGTAGTTGTGCAGAATCCATAGGCCCTGCTCTGGAAAATGCCTTAGGCAGATGCTTATCTTTAGACTGATGAGGTCTGTTAACTTTGATAAAACTAAACTTATGCTCTAAGTGGTTTGCTGGATTGGGGCCATAGACTCTGTAATTGAGTTGGATTTTTATCTTTAATCCTTCATCCATTTGTTAAAATTTTTGATGAATTTTGTTCTTTTACACAGAATTATATTTGTTTAATGCTACTGGTTTCCTAATGTAATTATCTTCCAGGCTTCATTAATCATGTTTAAAGTACTTTCAGATATTCATGCATAATTTCAATGTGTTAATTTAACCTGGTTATTTTAATTCATTCAATCTCCTTAAGTATCATAGGATAGGCACATGTATGTGTGTCCTGGGTAACAGACTTACCTGATTCTCAAAATTTAAGTGTATATATATATATATATACACCTTATATGTATATGTATAAGGCTTAGTTATAATGAAGAATGGTAGTGTTTCATATTGTAACTGCAGTGCATACACTTCCCTCACAAGTCTGAAACCTGTTCTTCTAAAAGTTTTCCAAGTAACCTCAGATAGAGGTTGTTCACTTTTTACTGTGAACATTTGTTTGCATTGGAATCTATTTCAACAGTTATATTAGTGAGAAGCAAGTGGAAAGTAGATCCAATAGAAGTTGGCATTTGAAAAGTTAGGGTAAAGAATGTATTATTTTATACATATGATCCCCTTTTGTAATCACAAGGGTTTGTTACTGAGCTCTTCAACTTTTTTTATTTGTATTTTTTTCCCTTTTTCTGTTTTATAATCATTAGTTGTTCCTTCTAGTTAGAATATCAAAGCTTTCAGGCATGAAGCATATACAGTTTGTGTATGTTTGTACAGTATCTATCATAATGATTCTAATTAACGCCTACAACTCCTGCCTTTAAACAAATAATTATAATTGTATAAGGAAATGGATACACTTTACTAGTCTTAGGAGACAAGAACATCCTGAGTATTACTGCTGCTTCCCATACATCAAAGTAGGCCCTGATCCTTCTCTATTAAGCTAATTAATTATAGCATGTTTTCATTATTAATTATTAAACTTCATTAATTATTACACATTTCTAGCACCCATGGAGCTGGTAATTACTTAAAATTTATTAACAAGCTTTGAGACAATGTACCTTGAAAGACATTTTCATTATTTCATGCTTTCTGTTGAAAAATTTCAGAATTTACATTGAGAATATTTAAGCAATTTAATTGTCAGATTTTGCTCCTGTTGTTTTTTATCATGTAAAAAATAAACATATCATACAATTTTCTTGTTTACTAACATATTCTTTCTTAATTTTAATTAGTCCTTTTTTTTTCCTCTACCAGTATACTTGGCCATAGTCCATATCCTTGTTGGTTCACACTATTAGAGATTAATGTGATAACAGTAGTTAATAATGAGTGATTAAAAACATCTTCCTAGAAGTTGCAAATATACTTCCAAATTGTCCTTTTGATGCCCTTTGAATATTCATTCATTAACTCCTGTATATTTCATGTGCTTCAGTTAGAGAGAGGTGGGCAAATTCCCTTCTTAAGGTACATATTCCTTCATACCCCAAAATATGCCAGGAGGGAGACTGTTGATTGCCCAGTGCTCCATCAATAAAGAAACCTAAGGGCATTGTGAAATGAAGCAAAAAGCTCTGTGGACGTGGTTCTGGTAGTTTTGAATATTCCCCGTTTCAGCAATAATATTCACAAAGGCTCCTTATTTGAATTATTTTTTTTCCTAAAATAAATTAATGAGGAAACTCTGCAGATTATGGTAGATGACTACTTCTACTCTGATGAGAGTATATTCATTTAATAATTGTGTTGGTATTCTATTTTTAAGTGTTTTAATTCTAAATTCAAAGAGTAGGATCTGATCCATATTGTTTGTACATAAAATACCAAAGTAGAAAAGACATTTTGTTCTTGCTTACAGTTCTCTTGAGTTATGACTATGTCTGGGTGAATGGTTCATCCCATCAAATTTGAACCTAGCTAATAAAAACAAAATCAGTTCTGTTCAGCAAATGCTAATGCCTTGGTATGTATTAGGCTTACTCTGCTGAACTGTTCACCTCCTCTTAATCATTAATCAATTTAGTGACAGCTTAAACATAGTAGCAACTTTTTTATGACACTTGTATCATGCCTTTAATAGCAGTGATCAAATGTTTCAATGTGATGCTTTCTGGAAGAGATGCTGTTCTGCATCGTCTGTCTTCCTTTCATTTTATACATCTAAGGGTATATGGTCAACTCTGAGTAATAGGATGTTTAACTGTCAGTCCTCATAAGTCAACACTAAAGACACTATATATCCAGTTTACTGCCAGATAGTTTGCTGATGGAAGAAAGCTGTTATTGTTTGCTACGTGGCCAGATACTACCAGCATATAGGCAATAAAACCTAGGTTTGTGTCAATTTCTACTAGTTTATGATGTTAATGTAATTCTATGATCAACTTTTCAGTTAAAGATCAGCACTGCTTTTATTAATTTCTGGGAGATGATATTAATTGTATAAACTTAGACTTGGGTGCAGTTGGTTGAAAATATATAACCTTGCAGAGTTAAAGTATGAGGTTCCTTTTAAAAAGAAATAGTCCTTTTGTTTGCTGTTAGAAGTTTTCCACTTTCATGAGTGTATGCCTGTGTGTGTGAGTGGGGTGATGAGTACTGTCTTTAACGGTAAGAATGTTTTCTAAGAGCAATAGAAATACCAAGCCAAAAGGGAAACATGCATAAGCAGGAACAATAGCTGCAGCCATGGCTTTGTTAAGTTTGTATTGAGCTTAATATTGCTTTTGGATATATAAGATGTAAACAAAAGAAACAGAAATAGGTGGAAAAAAAATGTTACAGGGAAAGGAATAGTTCCTCATGATTTCTAATAAACACTGTGTGAATTGGATGATGTTTTGAAAGTTAAAAACATAGATCTCAGTTTCCAACAGGAGCATCTGCAGTGCTCACAGTAGCTCTAGTTGGGAAATGGTGCAGCCTGGAAGGTCTGCACATAAAGTATTAATTTTATTTTTAAATAAGATCATTATCTCCTTTGTATTTTAAATACAGGGGAAAAACTGCAAGAGATCATTTAAATCTTTTTGTTCCACCCCAAGTAGACTTAGGTGAATATTGTATATATATCTTAGCATTAAGTTATATTACATATAGCAAGATGGATTTAATAGTTAAAAATAAAAATGAATAAAACCTCTCATGTACTTCTGAAATAGATTTATTGGTCTGTGTTCATTATATATAAAATGCATAACACTGTAACAGAAACACTTCGGTGTAATTTGTTCAGACTCACCTGTATAATTCATTTTTGACTTAGCAGCCCATGAGTAAGTGAGAATCCCAAATGCACACTCATAAAATCTGTGTGCCAAACCATGTCATCAGCTGCTCTTTTTGAAATACACAGATGAAACCAATACCTATTATAAAGGATAGGAACGGGACAAATTGAAGGATGATTAAAACAATCAGTAGTTCTCATATGACGTTCTTGGTTGTATGGATATAGGCCAAATTTACTGCTTAGCTTCGAAGACAGATATTAATTTTCTAATGGTCTTTTCCTTGTTTGCTCATTCAAAAAGTATCTGAGTGATTTAGAAATCCTATCGAACTTACATTCACACAGTTCTAGCAAGGTAAAAGGATGTTATTATCCTGATTTATAAATGAGGATCTGAAATGCAGAGAATCAGCTATTTCATATGTTCCACTGGAGACACCTTGGACGTGGATTTTACAGCTTTTGAAGCATTCAGAGCCCAGACTCATTGTCTCCCGTTGCAGCTGTGAGCACTTGGCAGTTTTGGAAATCAGGTGTGACGCAGCTGTGTGTAGGCTAAGCCCGGCTGACGGACAGAGGTCACTAGTGAGGTCTCTGCTTGAAACTTCTCAGCAGTCACCACACAAGAAAGAGCTCCAGCCCATTTCTTCTTACAAGCTTAATCACACAGCTGCTCCTTCTGCTTGTGCCTTGGGACCTTAGTCATGCTTTCCAACCCCCTGTACCTGACAACAACAACAACAACAACAAAACTATTTATTTTATTTCATAATGGTTCAGATTCTCCTGCAAAGCAGACTCAGAGTTTGCAGAAGATGATTCAAGCTGTGAACAGCTTTCTGCCTTGTAAATAATGTCTGTTGTGGCAAAGCTGTGTACAGTTCATGTGCTTCAATACAGGTACAAACTGTAAATTCTGGCATTTTGCTAGTTCTGAGGCTTAGGTGTGCAGTTCTAAGTATTTCTTTGTAGTTTTCAAACTTCAAAAACAAATTTCCATCAGACTTTTAAATGGGGAAATTTTGAATTTAAATCTGAATCCTTAATTATGTAGAACTCAATCAAGAAATTGACTGTTGAGAAAGTAGAAAATGGTATCTTCGGATGCTTCTTTATAGTTCCACAAGATTTTAAGGAAGCACTATTGTATTTTCACTTACAGAAAAGTTTAATGAGAATACCCACCTAGCTTGATATGCTTTCATTTTAGACCTGATGAGACCTCTGCAAGCGCAAAATGGAATCAGTTGAATAGAACTTTTAAACTTTTAAAAACACTAATTTTTCTTTAAAGTAAACATACACATTTAAAATATACCATTGCCTTTTATGATAAAAAGGCTCGTTCTTCGTAGTGTATTCTGTAGGGTTATCTATACCAATGCAAGAGGAGTTTTAAATGTTACCTTTTATATTCTTTTCAGCAGGAAGGCAACAAAAAAGCCCCTTTGTAATCTTCATACCTTTAGGATGTGCTCATTACCAAGTCGCAGACCTGACATGATGCTTATCATGTGGATGCTATTAAAGAAAGAACAACACTGTCTTTTCAGGAAATGAGAAGATTTGTTGTGCATTCTTGGCGATTCTCATGGGTGGGAGCATGGTGTACATGCTCATAACCATTGTCATGCTGTGCATGATCCCCAAATCTCCCACTTAAAAGTTTTTTCTTCATAAAGTTGGCAGATACACTTGCATTGCCAGTAACCGATTAAATAATAATAAAACAAGCTAGGCCAGTTAGCACCTACCTAGCTTCATGTCAACCTTAGCTAATATGCAGGCGCTATACTAAGCTCTTGTCATACTTGCACTCTTCATCTCATTGTATGGTACTTTATATGTATATCCATATATATATATATATACACACATATGTATGCACACATGTATTTCTATGTACCAATACAGATAGGTAGTGCCATTGGCCCCATTCATTACTAAAAGGTGTTGTCAGAGCAGCAGAGATGCTGTATTCTGAAGGTTAGAAATGATTTTATCAATGATACTGGCAGATCTATAAAATATGAAGGTACAAATGTGAAGAAATGATATTAACATTTGTTAAAATAAAATGTACTAGGTAAATTATGTAAACGTTATAAAATTAATAACATTTCTTTCTTTAATAAAGGGTAAAAAGATACTTATTCACTAAAGGAAACTATCTGGTGCTGCCAATAACCTAAAATCACTGAACATCTGAGCTCAATTCTGAGAGAACAGGTTCTCTTTCTTCTGTAGTGTATATTGTTTTCACACTTTGTCTAGACAATGGTCACTCATATGGTGGCATCATCATTAGCATTTACTTCATAGGATTTTGCTTAGAAAAAGGTGTAATATTACTTCTGCTTCTCTTTTAGTTCATGCTCACAACAGAAAAAGAGGCAAAAAGATAGGCATTACACAGGGTGCTGCTGAGGCAAGAAGTACTCCGGCCCCCAGGTTGGAGCTCTATTTTTTATAACCTTGACTAGTAAGATGGATATATTTCCAACTGATCGAACCATAGAAAGAATAATGTGTCTCAGATACACTGGCAAATATCCATACTCATTTAGTCACGTGTGAAGCAGTCCTTCAATTGAGTGTTTAGATCTTCACATGGGAAGGTTCTTTTGTTTCAGCATAGGAAAACAATTTTGGAACAAACACTGGGAGATAGGGAACTGTGATATATGGCCAGATATTCTGCCCCAGAGTTTTTTTATTGTAATGAATGTTTGCTGTTAGTGCTTTGTAGTGAAGAATATTCTACCATATAACACCAGAATATGTTGTTGGAATGGACAAAATGTTCTTTGTCCGTGCTTGTATATGTTTTTGTTTGTTTTGTAGAACAAAACAATCTCTCTATTCCATCCATGGCATTTTCTAGTAGCCACATAGATATTTGCTCAGAAATTTAAAGTTGAATCTCATCAACATTGTGCTTATGTACTAATACTAGCTTTTCTGTTTCTAGGAGTGTATACTTTCCTTATACTAATTAGACAGGATGGAATTTAATTTAAAATAATTTCAATTTTCTGGTAAAAAAAAAAAAATCTAATGAGAACCACTTTGGATATTGTTTGTAAGACTTTGTACAATCCTTTCAATTTTTAAAATATTCTTTGTCTCAGAACTTGAAAACTTTCTACCAGGCAGTTCCTAAAAAATCTCTTAAGTATATGTTATTCAATATACACAAGGTCATTCTGGTAAGCTGAATGACACTACTCTGCAGAAAACAACCAAAGTGTCAAAATTAGTTTTGTCTTCAAATACAGTTCATGTTCAAATGCATCTCTGAATGCTTGGCATTTTTAGCTATTTTGTAAATTTTATCGAAATTGTTAATTACCAGAGGGGTGGCAAAACAGTCACAGACAAGGATTTTTCCTTAACTGTCTTGGTTAGAAAACACTTGAATTGCTCATGTGTTTTGTTGCCTTGTGGTGTTTCTTTCCTCTGGATTGCCAGACACTGGCCTCAACAGGGCTTGTTTTGCATTGCACCGTAACATTTTAGGTAAGGCATTCCTTCTGCATAGCATGCAGAAGAAAATAGGAATCAGAAAATTTAGTATGTACACTGTGCTTATGTCCAGAAAGTATCCAGATGCCCAAAATGGGAACTTTATCTAAGATATTCTTGTTTCCTTGATCACCTCTACTCTCTTTCCCTGTGTCTAATTGTCCAGATTAGGATCTTCCAGGGTTGTACTCTATGTATCATTCAAGGATTTCTATAAAAGCAGGCTAATTTGTTAGATCCATGAGCCTCACCTCCATGTGAGGCTTGGCTGGGCCTGGCATGGGCCAGGCATTGACTGTGGGCATACCAGTTTGGTATCTTGAGGGGTGTTGTCTTGTGCCTGTCAGCTCTGCCGCTTGATGCTGTAAGCTGATGTGATGCTGCTTTGCTATCACAGGAGTGCAGCTGGCCATATATAGTCTATTTCTAGAAAAGTCAGTGTCACTCCGTTGTCCTATCCTAATGAGCAATGAGGCGATACAGGAATGCTGCAGAAAGAGGATAACTCCCTACCTACATCCTTGGAAACTGAAGAGACAAAGGGAGTAACGATCCTACCTTAATGATGCTCCTTCCTGCCTCTGTTTTTTTCCTAGGTAGCAGAGAGGATTTGGATGCTTTGACCTAAGTCAGAGCTGATTGTAATAGTCTAGGATATGCTCCTACTTTTCTTGAGAAGAAATTATTTGAAGAAACAGTTTTCTCTAATGATTTGTTTACCCATCTTCATTCTACGTATTAAAACTATGTTTGGCTCACTACTGTACTCATCTCGTAGTATTAAAAAGCAGAACACATTTTCAGCTTTCTTCATATTCATCTCAAGACAACCTGCCATGAAAAGGGGGAAACTTTTTTTTTGCTTTCCCAAATAATAATAATCCTGTTTATATATGCTGTATGTATATTTACACAAATATCATATGAGTAATATAAACTTGTTATATATATTATTCAGTAATACTTTTTAATAGGTCTTTCACTAGCAATAAAAATCAAGAAACACTCCCCACCTATATATATATATGTATATATACACATAATAAAAATAAAACAAGCACAGGTGGCAGAAAAGCTTATTTCCACACTGGAGTAATTGATGATTTGTGGGATTTTTTTTTTCTCTGAAGCCTGCAAGACAAGCAATTCCTTAGCGTATTGCAGTAGCATGCAGTACAGATGTAAGGGAAAACTAGGTGTCACTCATTAAGGAATCCTGTTGTTATGACTGACACATAAAGCAAATTTTTTGCCATTCTGATGTGTGCTTTCTTGCGGAGGGGTATCTCAGAGACAAACCATTGGAGTAAACCCTTTCTATTGTCATTTGATGAGGAGATTTTTATTTTAATGAAAGCGATCTGTCTTGTGTGCAAATACTAGCCTTTGCTGTTTTATATGTGCAGAAATTCAATCAGATGCTTAATTACATCTTAACATGAGTTCCAAACAGCTGGCTAATTCCCTTGTTTCTGATTAAAAAGATTACAAAAATAAAATTTAACATTGCATTTACATACAGCTCTAAAATGAAACACTTGCCCATAAGTTTTAGTCATTTAGGAAATTTGTGTCTGTTCAACACTAGGGATCAAAGCTTTTATCATGATGAATTGCAGACTGACAACAGATTAAAAAAAAAAAAAAGAAGAAGAAGAAATAGCAAATGGAATTTGTCAAATGTTCTGCTTGTTGATTATGGCAGGCTTTAACTTGAAGGTGTAAGTCCATAAAAATATGCAGGAAGTATTTTGTTTCATACTCCTTTTTGTGAAAGCATACAAGTTTGTTAGCTAAACCTTCACTTCCCATGAACTCAAAAGATTATTTTTCAAATGGGATTGTTCTGAGCATATGCACTACTTTCTTTAAAGTATTTTTATTAACTGTCACAAAATAAGGTAAACTTTTATTTGGTTTCTGTCTAGCTTAATCTTCGAGTGGTATATTTTTCAATTATTTTAAATTCATTTTTTTCGTCAAAACTACAGTTATTCTAACGTTAGTATGACATTCACATGTTCTCAGCCATGATAGTATAAACATTTTCTGACACAAAAACATAAACTCCTTTTAGCTGTAATTCTTGTAATTATCCATAAACTCCTTTAGCCATAATTATTGTAATTCTTGGTGAAAACAATCTGAATAATTGCTGAAAGGTGATAGGATATAGATTCCTGATGTTATAGGCTTAATGGAGATTCATTTGAACACATTAAAAGAGCTATTGTTATACACAGAGAATTCACATGACAAACATTTTTTTTTACTATTTAAGTAAGAGAGATTTCAATTATATAAAAATAGGAAATCAAGGGAGCTATAGATGGTGATAAGCAGCTAAGTGACCGGTATGCATGACTTGCTGATGCTGAATGTTGTGAAGAAATATACCTCCCTCTTTCAGTGATAAAGACTGCACATTTGGAGAGGTTCTGGGGCTATTCACACTTATAAAAAAATCAAATAGGACATATGCAAGTCTGCTGAGAGAAGTGGAATATAAAATGAATGAGAGGTTATAAAGAATGTCCAGGTTTTTGTTATACTGAGGACTGGAGAGTGACAGATATCACATCCATATTTTGCAGATGTCTGTGAGCCAAGGGGGACTACGGACCTCCAAATCATGTACTTAGTATTACAGTGGAAGGGAAGACCTGGGAGACCATGACCAGACAAGTCTAAGGAGAAAAGTTTGCTTGAAAAAGGAAAACTCTCCCTTCTTGATCTGTTGACATTTTACAAACATGTTTATGAACGAGCATATTAAGAAGCTCATAACTGACATTTTGTTTAGACTCTGCTGAGACTTTGAAGAGATGTCCTACAGAAGTTACCAAATACACTGAATGGTCATGGGAAGTAAGCTTTAAAAGTTGCATTGTGTCAAAAACTGTCTTAGGTACAGGAGATGAAAACTGAGAATAAGAGAAGAGGTTTCACTGTCAACCCCTCCTCCTGCCTCCAAGAAGCAAACAAACAAAGCAGCCAGAGTGAGGTACCTACCTGAGAGCTTCTGCATTATCCCGTGCAAGAGCAATGGCACTGGGTTAGGCTAAAGGCTCAGCTAGTCTTTTACTGGTTGGTTGCTTGGGGAAGAGCAAGTATTATAATGTGGCATTTCCCCTCACATGCAGGTTAGGCAATCTCAGATGAAAAATTGTAGTGAATAATGGTGTTTAATAGTCCTTAAAGGATTTTTACTTCCATTAACTGATAAAACCTCATTGGACTGCGTTAGTGTCAAGAGTCCAATTCTTGCTGACCAGGTTCTTTCTGATATTCCACACGTGAAGAGTTTGATGTTTAATACCAGATTTTCTTATTTGATACTATCTGACCTTACACAGGATTTTGATTTAGCATTCTGTTGCAGCAGTGCATTTAAATCAAAATACAAGTACACTTAACAGAGTGTAGCAGTTGCAATGTGCAGCTGAATCACAATACAGTGCCAGGTTCTCCCTGGCTGCTGGGAGGGAGTACACGAGTTCAGACCATCTCTTCAAAGTATTTTTTGTCACTTGTTCGTGTTTCTCTAGTCTGTGCTGGGCTGAGCCGCATGTTAAACTGCACCACACCAGTCTGGCTAGCTCAGGAGGACATTTGAAGTCTTGTGATTAAGTCTGGGATGAACAGGTACAGAGCTGATGCACACAGCTGATGTAGACATTCATCTAGCCTAAAGGGTGAACCTCTGTGCCCCTCTGCTTTGCAGTGAGTTGAGCTTTCTTTGCTCAGCAGCAGACAGTCACTCCCAACATCCCTTCCTGAGTACAAGCCGTGCCTACCTCGTCAGCCTCTTCCGTCATTGTAGATGTTCAATGATCAGTCTCAGCTTTTGCTTTTTATGTTCACAAGATCTGGTGGCAATGAGGGCATAAGTTAAGCATGCATTGTATGAAAAAGAATTTATTGTTTGTTGGTCATAAAATACTGATTTTGTGTGAAATCAAGAATGGCATGGGAAGGTTATTTCAAAAGTAATAGAATCAAATAAAATGATAAACTCTCAGATTCAAAAGCACCTAAAGAGTCTGAGGCTACCTTCTCTCTGCTCATGCAAACTATGCTACCTGTCTCCAATTGATTTTGTTACTCTTTCTTGTCTTCTTTCTATTTCTGCTGTATACTGCCTTTGGTTGTGTAGAGTATCCAAGTATGGGCTCATTTTGTTTTTCTACTGTGGCATAGCAATGCTAAGCACTGGACCCAGTTGGAGCCACAGCCACCCACTGCAATCTGTTCCATTGCCAGTAGGAACCGAGGGAGAAAAATCAAGAGAGGGCCTCAGCAAATTGTTCTGTGGAAAATCCCTGCTGATTCGTGCAATGCTGTAAAAACAGTAAAAATGTATCACGCATCTTGTGATAGCTTGTTCAGCTTTCCGATGCTTATGCACGTCCCCTTATAGCTTAGCCAAGACCATAGGCTGTGTTTCCATATCACTGTAACAAAAAATATTTTCCCTTGCAGCTCGGACCACTTAGTACTCTAAAAAGTTCATTCATTAAAAATACTGAAGAGAAGGGGAAAGTGGGAATCTTTATTGGTACCAGTTAAAAATAAAATAAAATAAAATAGTGGTACAAAAGCTAACAAAAAGCTTGTCTGCCTTGTAATGAGAAAAACTTGTTCCAGGTAATCATGGAATAAATTTATATGTTTATTGTATCATCAATGAAATAGTTCTTTTCTAAACTAAACAGATCATGGCTAGTTAATATTTTTCTGGACCAAACTTGTTAACTATTCTCTAAGTGATCAAGGGAATGAGTGTGTAAGCTATTTAAAGGTTTATGCAACAGAGCAGAGGCTTAAAATTACCAGTGAGAAACCAGGGTGAATGTGAGCTCTCAGAGAAGAGTTCCGGCTCTAAGCCATGAAGTGCTCCTTGAATCTTTGATAGTGTGAGTGGCAGGGAGATAGAAAATGGGCTCTGGAGACTGATGCAGGGTATGCAGGTCATGTGGTGTCTGAAAATGCTCAGAAGGTTAACAGATGTGTTCGACTCTATTAATCATTTCCATTAGCTCCTTTACGGATTTCATAAGGACATAGTATTTCTTTCTGTCATATTAGATATGCATCTGCATGCATGCAGCAGGCATCCAGTGATATGTAGCCGAACTCCAGATTTGCACTGGCTAATTCCACTTGCTCCCCTCTTGCAGCTTTCCTAGATCTTGTCTCATCATTTTAACCTCTTTACTTTCCCCACTTTTCCTCCACACACATGCTACCATAGTTTGAAGCAGCAGCTTGTGCGAGGCCAGAAAAGAAGCCTTCTCTACAAAGTATTTGGGTGGTTCAGTATCACTCTCTTAAGCTTTGGTTCACTTGGGAATTTCTGTGGCAGTAGAGTAAGAAGTATTATCTTTTATAAAGTAAGTGCAGCATTTTAGGCTAACTGAAAAGTCAGCAAAAACATATTAACTCAATGGAAGTGCAATGTTTCAGTAAGGTCAATGTGTTTTAGTCTCAGATTGGTCTATGGCATCATAAAATGTTCATAATCAGATTGAGAAAGTTGGTATCAGAGTCGAGGTTAATATTTAGTGGGATTCAAGAACTAGTTGGACACTTAAGTAGGCCCAAGAATATTAGTTCAAAGTTTGAAAACAAAGGCTTGTTCTATAGTTATGTATTTTGGCTACTACAGTGAATATTTACTAGGATGGAACAATAGTTCTGGTTACAGATTTCTGGTACATTTCCTTTCTGTCTTCATTAAAAATGATACTCAACTGGTGTTGATTTGTAGTAAGTGTTTTAACTGTAGTAGGATTCCAGGGTCATCACAGAGAATGTCGTCTTCTAGTTTGTTTGGTTGTTTTTCTGCTGGAATATTTTTTCTTGAGTGAAGGTTTAATAATTAAAAACACAGTGCTCCAGTAATTACATCCACTATGGAAGAAGGATTTCTGAATGTCTCTAATGTTGCATTTCTTATTTCTGTAGATACTATGTTAATTAATCTCTTTCACTGCTGACTTAGAAAGTGGAGCCTTGCTGATTTTTAATGGAATATAACAATATAACTAGGAATTTCATTACTGGAAATGTTACTAGTATACAACAGCAAACAGTAACTATGTAATTGTTATTTCTGTTGAAAACAATTTTGGGAAAAATAAAGTCACTAATTATAGAGAGCCCTGAAAGCTTAATTAATATAGTCTTCAACTACATTCCTTATGATAAAGTCTTTCTCTGCATATTGCTTATTCTAAAACCAGACCTAAATATGTCATCCAAAGTACCAAATAAAAATCCTTTGTGCCGTTGGGTGAGGAAGAACATATGAACAAGTTATGCCATGGCTAATGCTGTAGTGCAATTATGGTTGCAAAAATATTTATTTCCATTGTGAGTCAATTCTTTGCACAATTCTTAGAATTAAAGCCAATGTTTTCTTAATTATCCTATGGGAAGTAAAGCGGCACTGTGGATATATAGCACTTAGTTATTTTTTCAAATTCCAATAAAATTATATATTTATAGGTATATATGTTATATATGAAGACACATATGCCTCAGTATCAGATGGATGAAAGAGCAGGACAATTTCTTTGTTGTACTGTCAACTAAGTTAACTGCTCATATGTCTGCTCAGCTAGAATTATCTTGTACTGAAACTCTTAGTTTTTGATGTTGGAGGCATTGTTTCTGCAAATGAAACCACTTTCCAATTCTGAAGATTTCAGTGGTGTTGTCTGGATGGTATGAAAGAATTCTCTGTTTTAAGAAAGAAGGATCTGATAAATAGTAAACTGACCTCCAGAACTGAGCAAATGCCCCCAAAATACACCCAGAAATAAAGTCCAAACAAAGGAATTAAATTTATTTAATTGTATTTAAATGTTGCATATGAAGTACTATTCCCCTCATAGCCAGGGCTGGAGCCTCTTCTGAATTTGAAGGAGCCATAGAGTTACCGCGAACTTCAGTTCAAACTGGTTCTGGGTGTGAACCCTCCTCAAGGAAAAACAAAGATGAGACTTTGAGCTCGGGGTTCACTTGTGTTCACCATTGCATAGCAGTGCGATCATTCAAGCTCTGCCCCTGAGTTTGCAAATGCAGATGTGAAATCATTCTCGATCAATGTAGATAGATATGTTTGTGTGCTTGTGACATGTTAAGATTACTGGTAATGGTGTTGCAATTACTATCACCTATGGCAGGAGTGAGCATTTTGCTATACTCACAGTCTTCACTTAAATGAATCAATGGTTTATATATAAAGTAAAATCAACAAACAAATCAACACAAAAAATCTTTTTTTTTTTTTTTTCAGTTCTACTTATTTTTATAAAATGAAATTCTTTCAGAAGCAAGCTTGCATGAGCATGCAGTCATATATTGGGCAAAAAAAGAAAGAATACAGACCATGAATTTTAAAATTATCATTGTAAGTATATGAGAAGTGGTTTTATCTTTTTTTTTTTTTTTTTTTTGGGGGGGGGATGGGGGGAGAAGGAGTACTGATTTTAGGGAGCACTGTACTTGTTTCATTTGTGACCATTAATGTTTTAGAGATTTGAAGTGAGATCTGTATGTAGTAAAAAGGTAGTACAGGTAAACAGACTTTCTGAACTCTTCCACATATATATATAGTAAATATCCTGGAATTCAGATAACTTAGTTTAGAATAATCATCTTGATTCTATTTTCACTTTAAAATTAGTGAAGTATACCACAGGTGCTGTATGGAAGTGACATGTTCCATTATTTGAGACCAACATTTTCAAGACTACATAAAATCAAGAGGATGAAAACATGTGGCACGTAATTATACTAAATTGTTGAATTTAGCTTGAAATATGAACTGCCACCTTCACAGCCTGTCTCTTCCAATAGACATTGTTTAGGTCCCAGTCAAATATAGATTATGTATAGAAGATACTGAGACAATTTTCATAGAGTATATCGTCATATCTGAGGGTGGACAAGTGTCCAAGAAGGCTGGAATAATAGTCTGTGCTATATTTTATTTCTGTATCATTTAAACTGCTAAGTATGATACATAGTACTATCTTCTAGTCTCATTTCCTATATTTAAAACAATGCGGGGAATGGGGAGTTGGGGGGCGTGGGAATAACAGTGTTGCTGCTGCAGAGGATGTATTTTCTTATTACTGTAGACCAGAAATTTTAAAAAGTATTACCTTGCAAAGGACTCATGCCTCCTCCAACTCCTCCCAAAACACACATAGCAAGCTTACCAAAAGGTTTGCTGAGAACTGTAAAGTTTTAAGTCTGAGTGAAGTCCTCACTCTCCAGTTTTAGCAACATTTGCTCTAGTTTTCTCCAAGGTCTGAGATGCAATCCCAGATTATCTTTGTCCTACTTCTCCCTTATTAGGTTTGTCTCTTTTGTTTCTAGCTTTTCCTTCAGTTAGCAGGTTGACTTACAGAATCTTTGACATTGACCTTGCCAGTATTAAAATTTTTATGCTTGAATAGAAATATATATTTTCCTGCAATCATTTCCACAATAAAGAACTATGTACGTGCTACTAACTTCGCGATATATGCCTCATGTGATAGTAGAGACAGGCATGAAATTGGGGTGAATTAGTTTGTTTACCCAGCACAACCTAAACTACCATCTAGTGATGGTCCTTCTGTCCAGGAGGTTATGTAAACTCTCTTTGGCAACACACATACCAATCCTTTATGTGTATGTGAATTTCAGTGACATTTTACACTAAGGCTACAATAAATACCAACAGGACATTTTGCAAAGGGCTTAGTCAGCAGTCTTCACACCTAGTGAAAATTAAATTAGAAGGAACAAGTAAAATGTCTTGGTGTGCAAGAAGGAAAAACATGGAAGATTCAGAAATGTTGAGAAAAATTCATAGTATCACTTGGTCTACAGGTCTTCCAAAAGTATAAATCAGGACTGAAAAAGACAACTTTGTATGAAACATCAATTTTTTTTTTAAATTTTTTTGCCCAGAAGAGATGGAAGGATAACAAGCGTATGTAATCAGGTAAGAGAAATACATTGTGTGTATGAATATAAAACCAAGAAAATGTTTGCAAATAATGCAAGTGATAAAAGATATATATCAAACTAATAATTTCATTTGGAGATAATATCCAAAACTTTGAAATCCTTTTTATGGAGATTAAATACAGATATATATATATATATACACACACATATATATAGTACTCTGGAAAGTAGAAAACATCTTAGAAATTAAACCACTGTATTCACTTTATCTATCTCCTGAAATGAGACATATATTGAAAAGTATAATATGATGGTTTCATGTAGAAGAAAAAAAAAAAAAAAGGAAAGTAACATTACCAGATTTGACATAGATTGCATTTGACTAATGAGTCACTTCCCTGGATTGGGTTTCTAGTCTGGAAGGTAAAGAAAATAAACATATCTGAATCTGCTTTATTAGCTGATATTTGTGAAGTAGCTGATGAATGTGGGGTGTAAATGGTAAGTCTTACTACCACAATAAGTAATATTCTTGTTGTGATATTTGAATTGCAGGAGAATCTAAGTCTTCTGGCTTTTCTTCTTAATGAAATCTCAGTGAAGAATAGTACACTTTTATTACTGAAATAATTAGGATGTGTTTAGGACCTAAGGGTCAGAAAGAGTATGGATTCATTGACCCTCTAGACAGAGATGATATATTTTCCACCTACACTTCTCGCTTAAGACACAGTCAAGAAATTCACTGTCACAAAACATGATATACGATGCAAAACTTAGAGTCCATTTGCATATCTTAAGCACTAATCTAGGCTCAAATCCAATCTCGTAAACTTTGTTCCCTTAGAATTTAGGTTTATATTGTCATCTTTATTACTATAAATGCATGCACACAGCTGATATATTTATAAAAGCATTCTACAAAGACATAAGAAATTTTCAAAAACTGTAACCAGCACTTTGCATGGTGCAAAATAACAAAGTGGCAGGCCCTCTATGCTTTTTGTCTTGTATTTTTGCTTGGTAGTTGTGGGCAAGAAGGCTGTAAGAACACACAGAAAGGTTTATCTGCTTTAATAATGAAAAAAAAAATATCTTACATGAAGCTTTTCCATCAAGTTCAGAATTCTCTCTAGTTTTACTTTCCTGCAGGGGCATTCATTGTCACAAGTAGTTTATACAGTCATCAGAGAGAAATGGCCTCTTTCTTTTTTTTTTTTTCTTTTTTTTCTCCTCCCTTGGAGTCCACTCTAAATATTCCAGAAGTCTGACTTGAATAGTTATTTCTAAATTATTAAAAACATGGTTATACTGCTTCCTAGTGGTGGACAAAAGAGTATCTTGTCATCTTGTTATATCTTGTTTTGAAACTTTGTGATAATGCATGTATAGATTTTTATTCTTCAAATTTGATGTAATACCAGAGTATTTACAACTTTCTCTTTTCTAATGTATAGTTTTGTATCAATGTGGATTGACTTCAGTGAATTTTTGGTAGCTGACACCAGGATGTGTAAGAGAATATAATCATAAAAGCAAAATGCTTTGCTGTTTTACAAGGGGTCTTAACTCTCAAGCCTATGAGATGCTGTTTACAATTCAAGAAAATGATTAGTCAAGGCTAGCAGCTGTAATTTCTCCTGGAGATGGGCAAGCAAACTTATCTATGTTAGATGGCAGCACGCAATTCTATAAGAAGATTCTTTTCTAGGAAGGGAGAGAAAATGCAAGTAACCCAGAATACATAAAGATCCATTACAAACTGTTTGTCAGAAAGAATTGTGTGTAGATGGGAGAGATGATTGCTTTTTGAAGTATTCATTGGGAAAGAAGTAATAGTGTGCACTGACATCTCCAGGAGAACAAAGATGTGAGTACCTTCATCATGTTAGTGGTATTACCCTGATAGTTAAGGCGTTGGACTGAAACTCAACAGATTTGCACACAGCTCTTGCTTCTTCCATCAATTTCTTGCAAAAACCAGGGGGTGTACCACTCAGTACTGAAGTTCAGCACTTGCAAAATGGCACTATTAATTTTCTGTCTCCCTCTTTTTGTCTGTTTAGGGCCAGTATTGGTACAATTATTTATGTTCAATTAGCACTTGAATTCACACCAATTGTACTGAGATTATTGAACTGATAAGATGCTACTGAGAGAGAGAATAGTGGGTCTGCAGAGCAGAACACCTGGAGATGGAGGTCCCAGTGCCTACTGGATGGCGTGCCCAGCCCTGTGTCCCCAACTCTGACTTCAGAAGAAGTAGTAATTGTTTCTGTTCTTGCACATGTTCTTCACACTTTGTCTTCTCTCTTCAAACATTTTTTTTTCATGTAGATTCCCAAATCCACCCAAACTCAAAGAAGTAATACATTTTAGCAGAATCCACACTTCTATGTGTTTTTTAAAGTCTTTTGTATTGTCTAAAATTGCTTTCTGGTGTAGGATAGTTTTCTTTCAATATTCTATGGCTCATCAACCTACCCATGAACTGACCTAATTGCTAGTGTAATGTCTCAACATAGGTGTTAAGAAAGAGAACTGGTAGCACCTCAGAATACCTGTGACCCCTTATTATAATTATATAAGAAGGGTGGAATTTGTGTTTATACGTTAATAACAATTATATCTTTGTGATAGACATGCTTGTTTGTTGATTCATTTTAGTATGAAAACTGATAAAATACAATAATTGTCAAATAAAAAATTAGAATCTCTTCTTAGTATGCAGAATATTTTCCCCATAACACCCACCACTGTTAATAGTAGTTACTTATATGACTCCACCGTGACTCTGCTGTGTTTAGTCTGAGATATACCCAAAAGTAATGTTAAATGATATTTAGAATTTCATTATTGAAAATAAATTTAGCCGAGAGTGTGTCAGATTTCAGATGTTTGGTTTTTAGTGTTCAAAATAACTGACTGCATATGCATTCATAAGAATTTTATATGTTTTCCATAGCCTACAGAAGTCCTGAAACTGAGTGATCTTAGTTGATGGCCCATGAATTTTCCTGTCTGAAATTAAACTTTACTTATTTCAACAACTTTTATCAAGGTTATATAGATACAAAAATGTTGTACTGTTTACTTGCATGATAAAGCCATTCATAGCAATTTCTAATTCACATGAAAACTGTCAAAGTGTGTGTTATGGTTTCAGCAGACTTTTGCTGGCAAGCCTTGCTGGAGTGGCTAAGGCATGACTTAAAACCCCAAAGGTCTCAACTATGTTCATTAGATCTCTGTAAGAAGTTATGTCCCCAGTGAAAGGAAGCGCAAAGAGGAGCACATCCCTCTGCTCCTGGTGGGTCAGCGTAAGCTGCTGGTGCTCACGTGCCCGGCTGAGCAAGCTGCAGTGGCTGGTATTGAGAGCAGAGCTTTTGCTTTTGCCACTCCTTGCATTTGGCCTCTCTGTGGCCGTGCTGGCCCCAGCATTGCCCAAGAATGTAAGCCATTGTTTATCACGAGCAGCGCCGGAGGATCTGAGTGTCTGAATTCCCCTGTCAGAGAGTAATATACAAGGTTTTCCAGGGGATTTGGATTTTTATTGCGTTTATTTATAGAGACTGCTCTGGAAGTTTAATTGGGCCTGAAATTTTTTACAAAGCTGGTGGATGTAGGCAGTTTCTCTAACTACCAGTGACAAGGTGTTTCCATTCAAAATAAACCAGAAAAGCTCCTGTAAGTAACTAGCAAAGTCATTACTTTAAGTCAGAAACTGCTATCAGCTTCCAGTAGTAAATTACAGCTGAAGTTATTCTTTCTGGGTTCAGAAAGGCAAAATAAAAATAACATGGACTAACTCATACACTGACCAACTCTGCTTTGCTTAATCAGTTTAAATAATATTTTACTGTCCAAGAAGTCTTATTTAGTTTAATAAAACTAAAAGCTGTTTCAGTTTATGCTCATTATTAGTGAGGATGACATGTTTTTATCCATGGTTAGAGTATTAACTGAGCTCATCAGTAATTCAATTTAGTTAGGAACTATCCCTAATCTGAATTAAAATACAAAAAAAAAAAAAAAAGGCATGAAAGCTAGGAAAAGCTAGTGATTTTCCTAGACTAACTAACCCATGATAGCGTTGTACCCAGTACTTATTAAATATATTTTTTTTAAATAAATGAGTGTGAAGTTGTGTCTCTAACTAAATAATATAGCAATCCTTCAAATAATTGATCTAGGTTAACATGTGAGTCATCAAAGTACCCTGAAGCTTAATAGGAGTATACAAAAGACTATCACAGGATCAATCAATGGTCTGTCTATCTTGGTACATCAAATCCAAAAATGGCCAATAGTGAATGCATAGGCAATAGAAAAACAAGGAAAGCCTACCTCCCCGTGACACTCCAAGGGATTTCTAGAGCCCAAAGGAGTACCTCACTTCAATAGCCATATGGATGGGGTGTTCATTAGTTTGTCTAAACTTTTATTTTATTTTAAATCATGTAAGCTTTTAACATATTCTCTATCTTGTAGCAATAAGTACAAGGTTTTCTTTGGCTTTTGAGAAAAATAATGTATTTCAGGGGATAAAAATTTTCCACTTGCTGCCACCTACTATAGCTGCTCCATAGCTCCTGTGTTAAAATTGACAGAGAATAGTTTTTACTATTCTTGAGTATAGTTGTATAGTTTTTGCTATTGCTTGAATAGTTTTTGTTATTCTTCTTATGTATTATTGTTATTAACCCAGTCAACATGTTAGTCAACTAGTATTTCAAAATATGAGAGAGAATGTTGTGCTGGGTGCAATGTGAAGGTTCTTGAACTTGGCAGATAAAAGTGAAAACTGTGGGCATGAAAGTGTTCCCAACATTTTTCACCCTGGTGCTCTAAAGGATACAGGTCATACAGGTCATATGTTGGTCCATCTATGAAGTACTCAGACCCAAACAGATGATCTACTTGGAACCTTATGCCAACTGACTACAGTAGCAACTAATTTGATCATTTTTTTCCTTTGGAAGAGAAAACTGGGATGAAATAATTCATTGTAGAAGAATCACGTTAGCAGAATGACCTTTCTCATTTAAAGTGTATATAAATGTCATTGTGTTTAATTTCTATTGTTTATAGTACATATATGTTTATAGTATTATATGTATATATATATGTATATAGTATTATATGATGTTTATAGTACATATAGTACTATATACATATATGTATATAGTATTATATGATGTTTATAGTACATATAGTACATATAATACATATGTGTGATAGTATCTCTGTGCCAGACAGTGCACAAACATGAAAGGTCACAACATCATGTATCTGCTGGAAAGAGACTGGAATATAAGGTGAAAAAACAGTAGGTTTATTCTCATCAGGTAAAAAAAAAAAAAAAAAGTGTAATGTTTCTGAAACAGCTAGGAGCAACATGAGAAGCCGTGAAATTACCTTCATTGCAGTGTTAGTGCAGTGCTCTATTAGTACAGAAAGGGTTGAAAGAAAGTGGTCTGGTATGTAAGATGAGCCATAAGAAAGGAGAATGATATAAAAATTGAACTATCCACAGCCTCCTTGATTATGAGGATTTCAGGTATCTCTTTCCCCCTTGTACTACTTCTGCAGTAGTTTGATTTCAGTTGCTATACAACTAATTAATCCCAGAGAAAGAAAGATGATGTTAATCACTATTATGGTTGTAATTATGAGATTTTGATATTAATTATATCCCCTTGGTCTGCTTTTGAAGCATGTGAGGGGTCAATTTGCACTGTATAGTTAACCCAGGCAATATCAAAACATAGAAATAAAGACTTGCATAGCTCAGCTATGAGCAATTATGAAAGGATGTGTTTATTTATTTATTTATTCAGAATTTACTTTTGTGCAATGTCTGCAAGCATCTGTGAGGAAAAAGAATACAACCACAGTTCTTTTTGGGTATAGTAACCTCATTTTCTCTGTGACCGTTTCTTAATCACCTTGGAAGGTTTTGGAGTTCCATCCCATTCCTTGCTGTTTGGCTAGCACAGGGGGAATTGTAAAAAGAGGAACTTCAAAGCTGACAAAACCGTTGCGGTTTTGATCTCATCTTAGCTGCAGGATGGTGGGGTTAGCAGCCCAGGAGAAAGTGGAGCTGGAAGTCCAATCATATTCTTACTATTTCTACCCATTTCATCTGAAAATTACTTCTTCATTCCAGTTAATTGTACCGTTTAAATAGTCAGTAATGAATGAGGTGAAACAGGAACAACAGAACAGACAGCCAGGGACATATATAAAGTGGGGTTCCTTCCTTCCCCTCCTCTCCTCTTCCCTTTTCTCCTCTCCTCCTGTCCCTGCCTCCCTCCCTTCCTGCCTCCCATTTATTGGCAGTTTGCATGCTTGTATGTTGATTCCTAGGAGAATACAATTTCATACTTCCAAAGCAATGATCTCCAGCCTGTGATTCAGCATTAAGCATGAAATATTATATGTACAATATTACAAGCCTGAAATAATGTAACGTGAGTTACATGCAAAAGATAGCATGTTTGATTATAAATGGTAACTGTGCCATCTGATTTTGAAAGGTGTTTGGGTGAGCAGCTGGAGCAGCTGCTTGCCTTCCCCCTAGCAGAAGCTCAGCAGCCCTCCACTGACCAGTTGTTGCCTTAGTTTGCGACATATCTGCCTTCTGTTTCTATGTACTGTATGCTTAGAGGCCTCCTAAGGAGGTAATGTCTGTACACATTGCTTTTTTTGTGATACTACATGACGTGTCCAGGCTGGAATTGGTGCGTTGCTGTTCTCATGCAAATCCTTTGGCCACCGCAGATGCAAGAATTAAAGGTAGAGTTGAAGTGCAGCCTCACGTAGAGGAGGGAGTGGAAGAGGTCTTTGTAATCCCTCTGCTTATTTCTGTATTTCAGCGCATAGTGTTCAAGAAATGTTTGTGTCTCCTACTGTTAGATTTCTTAACAACTTTGAAAGACAAATCCCTTTCTTTGATCCGTGCTTCAGGCTGAATCCTAAATTCTGTGTTCAGTTGGTAGTCATTTTCTGCTTGAACCTTTGCAGTCTCGATTTGGTTTCAGGGTTGCCATTATAGCTCCAGGTGCTGCTCGGCCCTCGGCCTGGGCAGGTCACGTCCTGGCCTGAGCGCCAGCCACAGGGCAAAGGCAGCGAGGAACCTACCTCTGTGACACTCCTAGGTTTTCTTTTCTGGCGGAGAATATAGGTTTTTGTGTACTTAATGACAACTTTCATAGAAAAAGCGGGTGAAACGTTTCAGCTGGTAACTTTGAAGTGCTCCACGCCGGCTGACTTAGGGCGCCGCCTTGTCCAGCTGCTTAACTGTGGCCTTACCCTGCCATCTAGTGTTGAAAGCATCAAATTTCGACTTCATCGAAGTGATTAGGGCACTGTTTTCTTTTTATGATAAAACATAAAAATATGAATGAAATGAAGAAAAAGCATGTGCTAGCGTGAAACAATTGTAAAAAAGAAAGTGACAAAATACTCAATACAAGTAGTGGGTTTTGTTTTCTTGAATAGAGCTGCTCTTGTCTGTAGATTCACTCAGGGAGCTATAAAAATTTTTATTACAGTCACATGATTTTAAACTCTCCTTTGTGTATTTAATAGAAAATGTATTTCAGGAGTGAGTCCAGATGTTCTTTAGACAGTATCTGTTGGCTTAAACAGGCACTGAGCACTTTAGATAATTAGCTGTCAGATTTTTATCTGTTTTTCAGACTGTTTACTTTGGAGAGTTTCATACTCGTATCCGTGTCATGTTTGATTTCTGAATAATTAGTTGTTTATATGGGCTTTTAAAACTAAAAAAAAAAAAAATCATTGCTGATTTTCCAAATCCAACAAGATGGGGCCTTCTTTAACAGACAGATTACTTTTGCCTGTGCAAAGTGTGGAAAGTATTGAACCAGAAGCTGTGGTAGAGCACAGCCTTCTGTCTCAGTGTTCCCCCTGAAAAACTCTGGAACAAAAACCATATAAGTTAAATATGATTTTTTCTTGTATTTGGTATTGGCTTACAATACCAAACATATGGTATGGCAAACATATCCAAAGGATATGACAGGATGGAAAGACATTGACTATGTTAGGGATCACAGTGCATTTCATCTGGGAAAGTAGGCTGTCCCCTGCTATTCTAGTTCCTGGATGGAAGACTACTTGCAGATTGCAAGTAAATCAGTGGTGGAATTGCTAATGAGCACTGTACCACTAGAGTGGAAGCAGTGAAAATATTTCTATTACTCCTGCTATGCTAGGAGGGAGAGAAAACAATGGAAGAATAAAGGCAATTAAAAGCAATTCAGAGGGAAATTTGAGGGCAAAGAAATTAAAGAAACACATTTTATGCTTAATAAAGTTCAGATCCATAAACAGCAAAATCCATCCCATAACCTTTCACTTGGTGGAGTTGACTAGTTTGCAATTATTGAAAGACCTTTTCTTTAGACTAAAGTAGGCTCATTTCCTATTCTGAAGTCTGAAATGCTTTCTTCTTATGTTTCAATCTTATCAAAATTTATGAATGAATCATAGAAGAATTCCATAAAATGCCAGAAAACTTTAGTGTTTGATATGCACAATGGATTCTCCATGGTGCCACTAATCTTACTTACCAAATGTTAGTACTACCTTTGGTCCATCCCTGAACATTGTTCTCTGAAAGCACCATCTCAATAAATAAATAAATAAATAAATAAATAGATAAAAGGTGATAAAGAGAACATATCATTATTATAGACATATGGATAGCTCTGAAAAATTATGGTATGTTGTTCCATTTCTTCTATCTAGCACAGTCCATACTTTCATAGTTTATCCAGTTAGGCCAACTTTATTTTTACTTCCTTTTTTAAAGTATTTAGCAAAATGTTGATACTGTGTTGATACTTCTCAATCATTGCTGTATTCGTCTGGAATGTGAGACTGCTTAGAGTCCTTTTGGATAAACTATGTCAATACAACTGTTTTTTTACAGTGATACTATTCAGCTGTGGGTCTGTATTCATAAAGTCATTATGGTGTTTAACCAATTTTGTAATAAACTGTCAATTTAATTGAATAGAAATTATTCAGTGAGCATCTCATGATAAGAAGGCAGTGATGTTGCTTCTTATTTACGTATGCAAAATAGTAAAAAGAGATAAGCATTCAAAAATAATACAAGTCAGCTATTTTTCCAAATTTTGATAACATTCACTGAACTGCACGAAGGCACAGTAAGATTTTATTTATTATTTTTATTCATTTAATAAAAGTTTACATCTCATGCATGTGAAGGCCATGATATACTCTTGTTTTGAAGCTACATTGTAGGATATATAGATAACATAGGCTTCAAATCCGTCATACTTGAGCCCAGAAGTTTTCTGGTTATTTTCCATGAGAAAAGCTGAAAGGATGAAAATAAACTGGATTACAGTATCCTGTTGGCATGTTGAGTAGCACAGTATAGCGCATATCTCCAGAAGGATGGATCAGGAAAGTGTACATTGCATCTACTAGGTGATGACACACTTCCACATTTCCATTGGATTTGGATTGGTTTTGGTCTCTGGTCATAACTAGAAGAATTAGGGACAATTGAAAAAAAGTCTGTATTCCTTTTTCAAATGGCAATGATAAGACCTCATGGAAAAAACAGGGCGATCATGAAGTTTTTCCTAACATTTCTCAGCATATTTTAAAATGTCAATAACATCACCAATTTTTTCTTTCCTATTTTGAAGAGAGGCAAGCAAATCTTATTTGTCTGCATTTCTTTTTAGTTTTAACATTTTGAAGTACATTGACTGGTAATTTCATCTTTCACATGCTTGCTTTGTTCTAGCATACCACAAGTTTTCATCTTTCTTCTTCACAAGTGAAGGACTGGCCCATCCTCAAAGAGCTGCTTCAGCTGCAGCCCAAAAAGCATTACAGCATTCTGCAGCTCTGCAGTAGCTCACCTTTCAACTGTAGTCCACAGATATCCAGTGTTTTTTCTACTCTCTGGAAAATATGATCTTGTCTGCTGCTATTTATAGATTTTGTATACTTAGGAAGTAAAAAAAAAAAAAAAAAAAAAAAAAACCTGCTTTGTTTTGTTTTCTGTCAGATGGGCCTCATAATTTTAAAATCTAACTATATTTATAGAGTAGGGTCTTTGCTCGTTTTTGCTCTGTCAAACGTGTTATTTATATTTTAAAACATTCAATCTTTAACCTTTTTATGTTTTATTTTCTAGTATGAAGCAACTTATGAACTACATCAAAAATATATAGTACATAAAAATCAAGGACAGAATGTTCATTGTTGCATTTACAAGTTATGTAAGAAAATTGACTACTGCTAGTGCAGAGTCACTACTGCTAGTGCAGAGTCCTTATTCAGTAAGTAAAATATGTACAAATGTATTCTTGAAGCCATTAAATTCAATTGATTTGATCAGGGTTCAGTTATCCAAAAATACCTCATATAGTCTGCATGTTATAACACTCAGCACCCAGCCTTGTCTTCATTCCTTTCATAATAACTTCTCAACATCCAATTGTGTCTGTATTTTTCACAGATAAACAGGATTATTTGTTTTTAAGTCAAAGTCAACATACTTATTCAGAATTGTCAAGCATGTATACGTTATTTACATGGTAGTAAAAACTGATGGATATATGTTCAAATGTGTATTGAAATGGCAAAAAATAGCTGTTATTTTTCTAGTCAACTGCAGAAAATTTTTATGCTTCATGTGAAAATTTGCATCTCAAATAGAAGAGATGCTATGATTGCTATCCAGTAATCTCAAATCCTTTGTGGTTCCGTATTTGCATACCAAATTGCTTTGTCATTTTGAATCAAAATTTTTAAGCATTTATCTGGATAATTCTCCACATGCATTAAAAAAAAAGAAAAAAAGATTGCATAATGAGCACTAACAGAGAGGAGAAAAAAGACACAAAGTTTCACTTTTTGTCTTAAAATAGGCTTAAAGATGCTTTGATATCCACTTTAATAATGCTAAAATAATAAGCTTTCATGCTATTGTCCAGAGAATGAGAACGTTTCCAGTGTGAGAGGGACCAAATGCCTCCAAATGCCTCTCGGGAAGAGCACAGCTCGAGCCTTTCTTCATCGTTGTGGTCTGCAGCAAAACACTATGTTTAAACAAGCATACAGTGTGTATTTTCCAGGAAACTTCAAACAAACGTTATGTAACTCTGAAGGAGAACAATACAAAAGAACGGAGGGAGTATTTTGCCCTTAGTTCAGAACAACAGACTGATTTATTGTGGAGCAGCAGACAGAATAGGAGCCATGCCAATAAGAAAAGCTGTCTGGCTCTGATTCCTTTCTCCCTCCTTATCCAACATGTGTCTTCCCGTGGCTGCAGAAGAAACATGTAGAGATTGTTTATTATTATTATTATTTATTATTTTTAAAAATTTTATTTTCTGTCTTCATTGTCCCTCCAGTAACTCCTGGCACAGTTGCCATTTGCAGGCATCCATACATTTTCAGTGCCCCACCAGCCTTTCTCCCCCTGGTATGTTTGAAGAACAGTATGGAAAGGGCTCTCTCAACTTATTTACTGCTATAAACTACTGGAGTTACTCCTTAACTCTTGTAACACACGTGTATTATTTCTTAACATTTTGCACCTCAAATTCTGCTGATCATCCTGTCAGGAGGGAAGATCAACAGTATGAACTGGAGGTTGTTAATGCTCACTCAGCAAGTTAGTGAACATGGGAGGAGGGCTGGGAGTACCAGCTGAGCAGAAATGGGAAAACACACTGCTCAAGGGGCTGGTGAGGAGGGAAAATGGGAATGAAGAAAAGGAAGATTTATTTCTTTATTTATTTAATTCTTGGGTAGAAATGTCTCTTTAAGAAGGTCAAAGATAGGGCACCAGAGAAGACTGGTAAGCAGTGTAAGTCAGTACCTTGCCCTATTCTGGTCTGTAGTAATTAAAGAGCCTTATTTCCCCCCTGACACATTAGTAGTAAAAGACTATAAATTCAAAGTGTAAATCATTGTGTTTTTTTTTCAATATTTGCAGTCATTTCATCATCATATTCCAGATGTAATCAAGGTGTACAGTTTTATCTTGCATGCTATGTGTACACATACACGTGTACTACAAAGAGTTGGGCTGCAGCAAGGAAGGAATTTGTGCAGACAGCTTCACAGGGTGAAGTGTCTCTGTCTGATTCAAGCTGCTTAAATATTTTCTTAATTTCAAGTTACAGTTACAAAACTATATACTGTAAATAAACATAGCTCTTACTGCTGTGTTTGGCTATTGGTAAAAACATGTTTTTAAAATCCATATATCATTATTGGATTCTATTTTGCATTTTTCCATGAGGACAATAAAAATCAATGAGACTATTTAATTTTCAGAATGAAACTAATACTTTTATGTAACTTACTCTCCAAGGTGTCAGCAATGCATCTACTCAGTATTCAATCTCTGCTAATCCAAACAGCTGAAGTTTTATAACTTATTATCATTACTGGCATATTTTTCAATTTTCAGAAAATTTTCAATATTAAGTAAGAAAAAAATGGAAAACATACATAGCTTATAGACATACCACTTTAAAGAAATGTTATTTCTTTGCAAACATGAAATTAGCTTAATAAAAAACTTTTTGCAACTTGTTTTCCTGTAAATACTGTTGCCTTCTTTAATAAGTGCATGAAGAAAAGTGCTACTCTATTTGTAAATAACAGTCTTCTCCTATTGTTAATAGCATTTTCTGAAATACTAGATCTGTAGATGCATGGATCAGTCTGTAAAATAAAAGATGTATCTTGTGCTTCATTAAATATCTTTGTTTATTTAACTAATATTTCTTTTGGTGTTATTCATTTTCTTCAAATTTCTTTTGTAGTCTTGGAGAATTTCACAGATCAGTAACCAGAAATGAAATTTTGATGTCCAACCCTAATTCTGCTGCTAGACATTACATGTTTTATGTGAAGGTCAGGTTACCATTGACTTGTAGTATGTACTTAGATGTACAGCGTACAGACTATTTCTATGTCTTCCACTTAGAGGAAGCTCCCCATCCCTCTTCCTCTCAACTGGCTGTTGTTGCCTAAAGAAGTAGTTTTCTTATTAGTGTATTGAGACAATGTATTTTAAGATACTTCTCTTTAAATACTTGTGCTCTAGTCAAACACTAGATCATGAAGAATAAAACCAAGAAGGTCCCATAGACTTGTCTTTGTTCATAGTGTTTTTGTGGGTGGGCCCTTGCATACAGTCTTGGTTCCCATTTCCTCGTCTGTTGTGACTGGAAGCCAGTCCGATGCAATTCCCTGAAGAGCTGTTCCCTTGCCCAGACAGTGAGCAGGCAACTCCCATCTCCGCTACCTGAAAGTAATCTTTTTCCTTTTTTTTTTTTTTAATGATTTATTTGCAATTTCTATTCATGAACAGAAAGTATTTCTGTTTCTTCATTAAAGGTTCTAGACATATTTTTAGGAAGAAAGGAGAGGGTAAATCAAGATCTGCTATGTTTCTGCTATGAGAGGTAATCTGCTAGTAGCAGACAGAAATTTGAAGTTTCACAAGAGACAATTTTGGAATGTGATGTATTTCTTTGGAATCTATGTTCCATTAGCTTTTGGTGCAGCTTTGATTCAGATGTTTTGACTACATCTTGACTGTGGCTGCACATAGCCCAGGTCAAGCTGGCACCAGCCAAGCACAGATGTAGAATTTCTCCATTCCAAAGGCAAGTGGAGGTGGGGTGTGAATTGTAGCAACCTCCTGCAGTCCTGGTGCCACTCATAAACAAGTAGCATACTTAGAAATTAATTACAACAAGACGTAAAGGGGGGTGAGTGTCTAGGACAGTTTTTCTTTTTTGCTTGTTGCTGTGGCAGAAACACTCGTGGAGATCATGGAGAATTTATTTGTAAAGTTTATGGAAGGTAAATATACAAAGATAAAAATGAAATCCAAAAAAAAAAAAAACCTCCATGCAAACTGAAGAAAGAATTTGTATATTATTTTTTTTTTCCTAAAATACAGTGCCGGAACAAACAACTTGCTTTATATGTTTCTTTAAGGTGTAACTTTATTCAAGGATGGAAAATTTCTTTGTAAATTAAGCCCATGATATTCCTGAGTAGGCCCGGTGGTATTTTTTCCCTTGATTTTGATATGGTTTTATGTACCAGAAGGTGGGTTAGGTGTCTGCCCTTTCCTTCCTTCCCCTCCCATTGGAGCTCTTGTGCAGGCAGCACTGATGCAAAGCTCTGTTCTCTTGTCCATGCTGTTGATTATCATCAGCCATGATGAACTGGAGCCCTGTAGTAGATGGAGATAATGGTGATTTGCGGGCAGCTGGAAAGAGGGATATGACGATTTCTTCTCTTATTTCAGAGTTCATCGCTGTGCTCTGCTGAGTGTTTTTAGCTGATTGTGCACATTCCGACATCTCTAGATGCTCACAGCACTTCTCAGCGGATAGCGGTATTTTTTATAAGTCATTCCTTCCATGAGTTGTGGCTTTGCTCCTAGAAATGGCATAGGTGTCTCATGAAAGTGATTAAAGCAACTCTTAAGGAACACTATTGATTTAAACCACTTTGGGATTTGGCTCATACGTTAAAAGCCAGCAATCTGAAAACAAAGGATAGAGGTCTAGAAATGGAGGCATGATGTTAGATATATTTATTTTGAAAACGATGCCAGAGAATGTGGAACAAGAATTGGGGAAGTTGCCAAATCCAATTAGGAAGAACACCGCCAGGAAAAAGGAAGAACATAAAAGGGAGGGAGGGAGAGAGGCAAAGTATGAGGTGTAGATTTTTCATCATGAGGGATCATTCAAGCAGAGCTGACTCAGGGCTTCTCAACAATGTAGGCAAACATAAATTTTGCTCTCCCAGCTGCTGTGGAGTAGTGCTTTGACAGAGTGCTGGCTGAATAGCAAGAAGTGTTTAGCGTTAGGCTTGCCATGCCTATAGCCTTGAGGTGGGGAACAGTGGAAACGAGACGCCAGCAATGCCTGCTGCTTCTCCCTTCAACTTGCACCCAGACTCATTTTCCAGGACTGTGGCACAGGCTGGCAAGTCAGTGCAGCCAAGGCTGGTCTTGCCAGGGAGAGGGAAGGATAGTCTGGGCAAACTGTATCTGTCCCTTTCAACGTTTTCTTGATATGAGTGAATAAAATGAATCATACTTTATGTAAGCAATTTTGTTAGTTCAGAATTTACATTCCTAAGCCTATGTAAATATCAGTTGAAAGAGGTTGAACTCCTTTGTATTTCGGTCAGAATCTCTTCTTTATCATATTGTTCATTTACCTCATAAGTGGTCTTGTATGGAATACCACAAACTGTGATGATGGCTTCTGTCACCCATCATGTTCAGTAGATACATAAGACTTAGTGTGGTAACAGTGAAGAGCAGAAGATGTAGAAGCTGCAGATAGCCAGAAGTGACAGAGAAGCTATAAATCTTTTGATTAAAGAAGTGTAATCTCCTTTTGTTACTGGGTTTAACATGAGGCCCATTTTAATCCTTGCTGAAGACTAATACACTAATTTAGAACCGAATAAAGAGTTCTGGAGACTTTTGAGCCAAATTCCTTGTCCCTAATGTATTCAGGAACCAGGTTTTCAAGCAAATCATTCTGTTTATTCATTTTTGGAACAGAAATGGCATAAAATGCTTTAGTGTGTTAAGTAATGCCTTCCTCATAGACACCTTGTTAGAATAATTGAACTAGCAGTCAGCATAGCAAAACATTAGGTATTGCTCTACCAAGATGTAACTGCAGAGCTTTGCTTTAACAGACTAACAAACAAAATGAGAACAGAGAGTTTTACATTGATTTCAGTTGCAAACTTGCTAAAAATGAGCATTCACTATGAAGCAAAGTCTGCAGAAGACTGAAATATCACATAAATCTTTTACTACTGGAAAGCACAAAGAATGTCAGTGGGGCTAATGTTTTGTCCTCTTACTCCTTCGTACCCCCATGAAGCATATTAAGTAAAAAATATTTTGAGTTCTGTATACCAAAAATAAAAACGGATCCATGAGAGAAAACTATGTTTTGAACATGAATAGGACCCCAACACAATGTTGGGTTTTATTATCTTTGGATATAATAACATTGGATAAGGGGGAGATAAATTAGAAAGTATTTGGAGGAACAGTCCTGCATCTAATACATTTTTTTAAGTGCAATAACTCTTGAAGGTAAAATGTTTTAAAGCATATTGATTTCTTGAAGGGAAGAAAAAAAGAAAAAAAAAAAACAACTAAGCTATTTTAGAGGCTTTTTGAGACATCCAGCCTTTGGAAGGTCCATTGAACGAGGAGCTTTTTCCACCCACCTTTGGAGAGGAGTACATTTGCTAATCTAAATTTATCAGGATATGAGACATTGATCATGACCCATGAAATGTTTTATCCAGCTGAAAGTACTTTGTGTACACAGAATGGCTTTTATTTGTCCTCAAAGAGACTTTTTGCAGACTTTAATAGTTCTTGGGCTGATCGTTGTGTTAGCAAAAGGGACTTGCAAGTAACAGCTTGTATTACTGTGTTACTCAGTGACATTTAGAAACCAGAAACCACTTCTGTTTGTTGTGTTTGAAAACCTGTTTTTCTGAACATGTAAGGAGCTTAAGAATTGTTACAAGAGCAAATGAGGAAGTGTTTTCTGTGTTTCACATAGTCATCACTTTACTTAATCGATTACGAATTTAGTCATCATTGAAAATCAATGGACAGTTTCACAGACCACACTAGTCACTTATGTGCTGAGCAGCAGTGGAGAAATTCTGATGTCGTATGACTTTCTCTTAATTCCTGCTTACAATAGGCTTAACCTTTCCTGACCATTTGCTTTCTAAGCATGAACTTAGAATCCCACCTTTTTTTCCTTTCTTTTGCATTCAAGTTCAGACAAACTTTCTGAGATTTATCCTATTCTTCTAATACAAATTCTCATGAATTCATGAAGCTGCTGTGGTGACAGTCTTTAGTATTTTTCCCCAAAAGCTGTCAGGAAATGAAGGAGATTGGCAGGCATGCTGGAGGTTAGGACCCTCTCCCCACACTGGCTGCTGAATTGAGTACTGCCTATATTTTCCTTGGATCAGACACCAGACTTCTTCACCCCTCATTTTCTGCAGGTATAACACTCTTTAATTGTCCTCTGCAGAAGTAATCCAAGGATAGGGCTACCCCTCTAGGAAATTCTAATAGCATTATAGTAAAAACAAACAAACAAACAAACAAAAAAAAAACCTGAACAAGCTATCAGGCTGGTGAACACCCAAAATGCTAACACTGATTTGCCTCTTTCTGGCTTGCAGATAACCCAAAAATTATTTTAGACAACTACAGAGATTTCACTTAGGTTTATTTTTGTTCTGATCACAAGATATCTGTTTATGTACTGTGTATGCAGGACTAGTTTTCATTTAATTTAATTTAATTTAATTAATTAATTATTTATTTTTCATGGAAAAAGTGCACTTAGGATTTTCTGCTTTGCATTAATCACTTGTCGGAGTCACCAGAAATACTAAGTACCTTGGCTGGTCTTTCATGACTCTGGGCTGTAAATGGTACTTTCCAAGATGATTTACCAGGTAGATAAGATAAAGGTTTAAATGGTTAAGTGAGAAATCAGAAATATGTTTTGCCATTTGAGGTGAGAGCAATTGCCACCAGGATATTACTAGAGTTACCAGTGCTGTATTTATGTCTGCTTTTGAGCAACAATATAAAAGCAGTCACCTTAATATATGTTTTCATTTATCCTTGGTTGGAATGTTATGATAATTGCTCCTAAAGTTTCATGATCCATACCTTTCTGGTGTGGAGATCAGTTCTGCTACACAATGGTTCTTCACAAATAAAGTTAAAGAAGCTAGTTGAAAGGGCAGGGGCTATTGTATTGTAGTACTGTTGTTCTTTGTGAACACGGGAGCCTAATGCTTTCTGATATATGTAGGTGGTTTTAGGCTTAAAGTCTGGGCATTATTGACCTCAAACCACTAAAGCCTCAATTCACACAGGTCGTCTAACTGTGGTATTGCTTCACATCTCGATGAAGTCAAAGTAAATTGACAACTTTGACAAAAGAGATGGTTGTGTTCTTCTCCCTAGTGCCTCTGCCAGGCATCCCTTCTTCTTCCCTTGAGCCAGCACTAATATTTGTGAAGCTACGTGGTCAGTCAGCCCAGAGAATTGATCAGACTAGCACTGATAAACAATTCCTACCAAGAAAAAAAAAAAACTTTTCAGCCTGACCACCTTGTCAGCTTGTGTTATATTGGCTTAAACATCACTTTTTTTTTTCCTATTTTAACAACACTACAATTATGTTTTGTTATATGTTTGTTGATGTAAAAGCCATAAAAATTTAAAATTTGCAGATACTATTTGTGTTAATAGACTTCTGTGAAGCAGGGATAACTCAAATCCATTAAGCATGTACGAGTATGTTAGAATACATATACACATGTATATGAACACACACAAACATAAGCACACACATTCTAATACTATAAAAGCACAGAACTAAATTTAAGGGATGTTTTGAGTAAAATGCTGAAGTAGAGAAGAGCTCAGGAAATACCAGATTTTTCTTAGAAAACTGTGCTAGAAAAGGTTGATCTGAGGATGATAGCAAGTGTTTTAGGTCCTCATCAGTCAACATAACCTCAGCTTATAGGATGATCATTAATCATTGTTTTCCTAGTGCAGATAGAAGCTGTAGCCAGAAACTGCAGATGGGAGAAAAGACAGAGCCGCTAGAAACAAAATAAAGCTTGAAGACTTGTATTCATCCAAATATTTATCAATGTCATTGTGCCCCCAAATCATTCAGTCTCCATAAACTATCTCATATATTTGAAAGAATTCAGATGTCCTTAAATTTACTTTTTTCCGAGACAATCCAGGGATACCAACCTGTTAAACACTGAAGCCCCTGCCCCTTGGATTGATTTCATCCAGGCAAATCAAGATACAATGTTTAGTTTGTGCCAGCACTAGGAAAAGGGTCATGGGACAGGGTGAACTGAAATGTGTTAGCTAATCACAACCTCCCTTCAGCCCTCTTTTCTAAACTAAGTAAAACCTCAGTGGGTGAAGAATAAAGCAGTCACGCTAAATCCATCAGATTCTGTAGACCTATCAGTGACACCTAGCTGTCAGCAGTATCAGCGGCCATCAATAACATTAACATGGACACCTGACCTTTGTTCATAGGCGATGGAAATCTTTGATCAAGGGTACAAGTGTTGTAGTAAACTGACTCATGTCTGAAATCAAACTGAAATGGTTAAAAAAAAAAGGGTAAACAAAAAAAAAACCCACCCCTTACACCCCTTGGAGGTATCTGAAGTTGTCCTAAATGCTACACAAATGTATTAAATATAACTTACCTTCTGTTAGAAGAAATTCTAAAGGAATTGAAATATTCATATTCTTAGATAATGAAATTTTCCTTGGGAAAAATAAGGTACAGTTCAATTTTAAAATATCCCAATAGTACGTTAAGCAACATTTGAAGACGTTGAGTCTTCCCTTTAGCTTCATTAAAATCTATTTTCCAGTTCTCTAATGTGTGATGAAATGTTTAATTCAGGATTCCCAATTTTGTTCTTAAGGAAAATATTTCTCTTAAATATATATGGAAAAAAGACATTTACATTTATTATTCTTTGAAATATAATATTTTAATTACTCTGAATTTAAAGAACATGAGTGATAGTGAAATATGAGACATCTGAGGGATTCTATTTATGTCATGTCTTATACAGATAGTACTGGTCATAGGTAAGGTATTCTAAGCTTCTTTACAACTTGCAGTGCTTGGGCCTGATTTACTAGAGTTAATTACATAGGCTTATTTGTCAAATGTAAAAATTTACAGAATATAGTGCTTGTCATGATAAACTACTCACTTCGTGAATTTAATAAATCATTACATTGCAGGCATTAAAATATCAATACATTTTATTTATTATGATTTTGAAACTTGCGCTTTTTCCCGGATTCCACAAGAGGGCAACATGTACCAGGCATTTAACTACAAGAGTGTTAAAGTCCTTTCATTGTTCAACAGACTTGGATGAAATTCATTGATTTTGCATTTAGCATTCTTCTGTATTAATTTGTACTGTTATCTAAACTTTTCATATTGATAGGTGTTAATAGAAACCAATCCTGGTTTATATGGTACTGAACGTGAGTGTTGTTACATGTACTTATAATTGATTATGATTAAGGTTTAATAGGCATTTCATTTATCACTTGGACTGTCTTAACAACAGCACTCTTTTATTGGAAATTCTGTCATGGCTAACAAAAACTTTTAGTGTCTCTTAGAAGGTCACACATTGGCAAAGCATATGTTAATATTCATGATGGAGGTAGGTTAACAGCAATGTTCTGAGGTTTCCTGAAGGAACAAAAATTCAATAATTTTGCACAACAGAAGGATATGGTCTTTGCAGTGTATGTAAAAAAGCAACTAGACTTGTAAAAGTGTAATTTTCATCTGAATAGTCCTCCTGCAATAATTCACTAGGGCAGGAGTCTGCATCTCTTACACACTGGATAAGACTTTTCTCTGCAAGTAATCACAGTGAAATCAATTACACTCTTAATAGAATAAGGGTGGTCCAACCTGGTCCAAACAATTAAATCAGTCCTTCAAGACAGTGACAGCCGACATTGGCATAAAACTCTCCATCTAATCAGATTCTTGACACTCACAAAGCTCCAATCTAAGAGCTGATTGTTTTCATTTCTCTCATTCCAAAGAATGCAGAAGTTAAACTTCTCAATTTTGTGTGTACGTTGTACAGAACATATAAGAACGTTTATATAGCCTTACTTTGAAGTAGTTTTATCTTAGAGAAACTGATACATCAATATTTTTGCGTCAAAGTGAATAGTATCATTATACAGTATGGTCATATAAACTGACCAATGTAGTAGGATGCTCAAACTCTCAAAAATTTATATGTGGTATGATTCATTTTTCACATATTTGTCTCTTCAGCCTGACTGTAGGATGAACAATTTGCTGTAACTTAGAGAATGTCTGACACTTTAAATCAATACTTAGGAATAGAGAGAGACAATCATTGTCCTCACAGAGCACTTAGACTGCTTTCTTCCTGGCTGAGAGTAGTCTCGCTGAAAGGGGCACAACTTTGCTGGAAAAATTAAAGCTCCCCATCCAAAGTCTCCAGAAAGTAAAGAATATTGCTTTTTTGTTTGTTTGTTTATTTGTTTGTTTTGTTTTGTATGGCTTTGAACAATGCTCATTGGGACAAAAATTATAAACTATATGTCATTCAGGAAGCTAGGAACTCACCGCTTTAAGTTAACCTTGCCATAAAACAGCAAATCTATGTGGAGAGTGACTTCTCTCTCAGGAAACAGGAGAGGCAATGCATACCCGAGTAAGCCTGTATATATTTAAACTACAGTCACAGAAGTTATTTATATATGAATTAGCCTGTTGTGAGCTCTATGCTGTCACAACTGATTGACTACTGAAATCCAAGCCAGATGAAGATTGGCTGGCTTATCTCTCTGCTACATAGCACTGACTGCAATATAGACGTTAACTCTAGCATGTCTATTTTGTTGTATTTATCTTTGTCTGGGAGTCGTTGTATATTCTTTCTTTCTTTTCTAATTAAGTCTCATTTTTCCTTTGCTTTCTTCTTCTGTGGTGTGTATCAGCAGTATTGGGGGTCATCTCAAGTAGCTAGTACCAGCTTTTTCAATCTGCTGGCCCAGTCAGCAAACTGTATTTCCAGAAAAGGTGAGAGTTCTTCCTTCCTTAGGTCTTCCAGATGCAACTCAGTTGAAAACTCCACTGCTTGCATATCCTTTCGGCTACCAATAAGTTCTTGGTGCCATTGCTTGTCTCATCACTGCACATCCATAGATCCTTTAACAGAAAAATGGCAAATGTATAGTTTGTCTTCATAATATTGCTAAGAATCAGAATATGGTGACCGTAGGTCTAAATAGTCCTCTGGATCCAGCTCCCTTTTTTTGTTGTCATAAGCATTTTTGCATTTTTGGCTTTTGTTTGTGTGATAATTATCCTTTGAGCTTCTTTTTTTTTTTTTTTTCTTACTAAGAAGTTTTTCCAGATTCAATTGTTGTCCTGTACTTTTAAAGAAACCAACATAGCTTTGTTTGCAAACTGTTACCACTAATATCCTTTATCAGCGCTATAAAATTTCTAACACATTTGAAGCTGAATTATATGGAAAAGCTTTATTAGGTTTGTTTTATTCTTACTTAGTAAGTTTTTGAAACCCATGCTAGTAAAATTTAAACTGCTGCTGGCTAAAATGTTTCTTGTATTCCATACAAGACAAAGTTTAGTCTCATTTTTTTCACATACTTATACATATGTTGCAACTGTCATGTTGAGGAAGCATGTACTGAAATGAAAATCCCCTTTTTTTTTTTAACTTTGCAAAAGCTGTGTGTCTATGATGCTTCTGGCATTCCCAGGAAAAATACGTGAGCGGAAAATGTCTGCTGGTATCACTGATACCATTGGTCCCCTACTTTTTTATTTCTTATTGACAGGCAGTCACAGTATGTAGGTCAGGGGAAAATATCTTGTAATAAGTGCCTGGATGTATTCCATATCATGCTATAAAGTCTTGATTTCATACTGAGGATAGAGGGGAAGGCATTGCCCCTGTGCACTACAGTGTGTATTCAGCTCTCAGTGCATTGCTCTAACCCTTTGAAGGTTATGGATAGCCTGCAATATATACTGCTCCACAAGGAAACGATATGATCCTTTTATTTTTCTTATCTGGGAAACCTTTCCCGATGGTAGGTCAAGGGTGTCCCAGGAGTAATACAATCTCCTCTGGAAATTTCAAAGAACTCGATGATTATCTGCAATTGACTGAGGACATCTGTGCTGGCATACTGACACCCTGCCTAATTGATTATCCTAGATTCACACAGCTACATTCAAAACCAGGGCCCCAGCTGAACAGATGTCATGGCTAACACCCCCTTGCATTTCATCAAAAAGTTCTACAAGTGGTTTGTTATCTGTCAGAGTGGTGAACATTTACATATACTGATTGTATTGTATTAGATTTTCTCTCTGTAGTTGGGAAGAACCGTATACAACATCAGCCAGTATCCCAGAGGCATAAATAACTGGTTGTTAATGTACCTGTGGCAAAACCAAAGCCATCTTTACCCCTGGTTATGAGGTAGGAGTAGTAAAATACTAGTTCTTCCTGCGGATGAGAACAAGCAGAGAGCTCTGAGTGCTTTGTCTGGAAAGCTTGTTTGACTCTGCTCTTGGGGAGCTTTTTTCTTCAGTTCTCTAAAAGAGCTGAAACATGGGGTAAAACCCAATAGCACATGATTGTATCTGTGTTTTTGTGATATGATCACTTTGACCTTGACCACCATAAGAGTAATACTCCCTTCTAGTCTCTGCAGTTGCTCACATGGTCTGATTTTATGTAAAGATAAAGAATTTAAGAAAATTCTGATAGCTTCTAGTTAGTCTAGTTGCTCTTTATTGCTGACAGGTGTTTATCATCACTTCTGCCTGTAGAAACGCCATCAGTCCTTAATATAACACACAGGATACTTCTCAACACATTTTCTGCAGCAATCTATCAAGAAGATAAAAATTAAGTGTGAGCAGATATTACAGTATATTTCTTACAGTACATAAGTATGAAGTCCATCATTTTCTATCTTTAATTTCAGTAGCAGGTCACGCTTTTATGGAAAGGAAAAACACTTAGGTATAAGTTTATGATTCCTGCAGTTATGGACTGTGTAGTTGCGAACATTTACAGAAAATGTCTGTTAAAAGCAAATGAAAAAATGAGACCATTCTTCCTCAACTTATCTAACTTACCTTTAATGTTGGTGACTAAACAAAGGATTGATACTTTTGGCTTGACTAGATACTAGTTCTTGATGCAAATTTTGGCTGTAATACCTTCCAATGTACTTTCCATGAAAATGGTTGGGTAGACATCCACACCATAGCAGGAGTTCTTATTTCACACTTCACTGCAGGTTAAATAGAGTTTTACAGCTGATCTTTGCTTAATGTATTCTGACTTTCTGTCCTGATTATCAGAACTAGGATATCTTTCAGATGATACAAAGCCTACCACCTGGGTGGAGTCTCTAGATAAAATGAGGTATTGTGGATTACTTCTGTATTAGCATATGGGTCACTCCATTGCAGATATGTTCATCATTAATCATAGCTGCTGAGCTCTCTGTACCTATTTCCACCTGTAGATTAACTATACCACTACCTGATAAAATCCATCCTGGTTTCTCCATTTTAGTAATGCATTAGAAATAAAATGAAGTTTTAGTTTCTTTGTTTCCCTCAGTGTAAAATGTGCTGTGAGAAGAATCACAGAATGGTTAGTGTTGGCAAGGACCTCTGGAGGCCATCTGGTCCAACCCCCCTGCTCAAGCAGGCCACTCAGGCCCATGCCCAGGTGGCTTTTGAAGATCTCTGAGGAGGAGACCCCCCACAGCCCTCCCAGCAGCCTATGTCAGTGCTGTCACCTGCTCAGCACAGAAGGGCTGTCTGGTGCTCAGGGGAGCCCCCTGCATGCCAGGTTGTGCCCAGTGCTGCTGGGCACCTCTGTGAAGAGCCCAGCTCTGTCCTCTTGGCACCCTCCCCTCAGCTGTTTATGCACCTTGATGAGATCCACCCTGAGTCTGAAGAAAGCAAAATAATGTATAGATCAAGAAGTAAACTATGATTACCAGCATCATTGCAAGTAAATTCCATATTCAATCTCAGTTTACGTGAATGCTGAAGGTAATTGGAGGAAATGATTTCTATCACTTTTTACCACACGCATCACAGGAGTTCTAAAGCTTTCTGTCCCAAAAAATTTCTCAATGGCTTGAAAGTTGTAATTATTGTCTACGTCTAAATATATACCCTTCAGGTATTTATACACATCTACAAGATCTCCCTTGAGCATCCTCTTCTCCAGGCTGAAGAGGAGAAGAGGAGGTCTGCCCGCTTTGGCTATTTGATGGACAGTTATCTTATATTGACCTAATTTAAAATTACTAATTAGTATATTAAAATTTCCTAACAGCAAGAGCAACAGAAGCATCTAACATCTAGTTTAACATTTTAATATAAAGGAAAATCTATTTTATCCTTTTTTTTTTTTTTTTTTTTTCAGAGCAGATTAAATAACAGTTTTGCAGAAATGATCTTGCATTTTCTCCTTACTACTATCTAAAGTCAAACTGTCTGGCAGCATATTTTCTAGACCATTTCCTAGGCTGAGCTATACTCAGTTAATGGCTTAGTTCCACTCATTTAGGTCATTTTAGGGCCTTCTCTTTGATTAAGAAATTTTATGTGTTCAGCAATTATATTTGACATCGGTATGTGCTGATATAAAGGAGCTCTGAGGAACAAGCATAGAAGTTGCTTTCAAAAGATGGCCACCTGGGAATTTGTGACCTCCTTCAGTTGCATTGCAAGAGAATGGGAAGGAAACTCCCAGTTGTAAAAGAGAAAATAACAAGTTAGAGCATGACTTTGCCCAAAGTTACTTGCAGTAACTTTTTACTTTAAATGCAGTAAATACTGGCCTGAGCATTTTGTTTTACTTCTTGTGCTGCACAATGTTGTTAATTAATTTGCTTACATCACTTTTTTTTTCTCAAAGAAAAAAAAAGAAAAAAAGTAATTTTCTATGCTTGTAGAATTATCTAGCTGAAGCATTTCAGCTTACAATAACTTCTGTTCAGCTTTGAATTTTTGAAACTAGCCCTTTTCTACTTGATGCCTCTACTTGGTGCCTTTAATTCTGTGCAAATAGCAACTTAGCAGCTAAATGTTCCTATTCCAAAAGCAGGCTAGTATTAACTCACAGGTATTCTTGTGATTTGTTTTGGGAAAGGCAAACAGATACAACAGATAATTTTATCTCCTTTTCAGTTCTTAATGCATTGAAGTGTTTACAGGATTGGCTAAGGTAAGGTAATTCCCTGTCAGCTGTGGGGTTTCCTCCATTTAGAGCCTAAGTCCAGATCAATGCAAGGAGAATAAAAATACTTCCCTTGTCACAGGTGTGGTGTAAGTACATTGAAAAGGTGATGTGTAGCTTACATACTGTGGCAAGGGGAGACATGAAAGTAGAGAAAATGGGTAAGCAGGATTCGAAGAAGAGATAAAGGAATAATCCCAGAAATATTCTCCAGCTGCTTTGTTGTGCTGTCACGCAGCAAAGTAGCAGTAGATGTAGTTTACCAGACCAGGATGTTCAGTGCAGTCCAGGATGGAGTGGGACGCTAGAGAGTTCTCACAGGTAGGCATTGTCCCCCAAAATACGGGAAAAAACTGTAAGCACACACACATGCAAAATACACTGTATATAGTGATGAAAAAAATTGAAGATGAAAAAGACTGGTTCATTTGATCAAGATATGTAGGTGACTGAAAACAGACAAAAGATACAGGATGTTTAATTAATTTAATTTAGCTGCCTAGTGCAGGGGTTTTGAGTCAGTGATCGTTATTCATCTTCCCAGAGGAATTCAGCTCAGTATGAGTAACAAAGGATATATACAATAAGGAAAGGCTTTCCCTTGTCTGTATTAATATCACAGCAAAAGAGAACAAACACAACAGTCATATTAACTATAGAAGTATGAACTGTTACCTACCTCTGTTGTCAGTTCTGAGAAAGGTGGGGGAGAAAAAAAAATAAAAAGTTAACCAAGTCTCTGTCAGTTTTATTCTAATGTTAAGCTGTCATGATTCCTTCAATAGGGTCAATCAATAAAACCTGAAGAATGATACAAATGTTGACCTTAAATTGCAGTATGGAGGAAAGACATTTTATTTGCTGTTAAAATAGTGAGTCAACCTCTGCATCTTAGGGAAAGCTGCCTTCGCTCACCTACTGGGCAGGGATAATGAAGAGAGATCAGAAAGATATGTTTTGTAAGGGTTAAGTGTGCTTACTTACGTTATCATATTCATTCACGTTATGAAAAAGTTTTTTATCAGATGACAAAGTTGGAGGTTATTTCTATTGATACCAAGTTATCAAATATTGATGTTTTCCTTGAAATTACCAAAAATGGTGCTTGCATGCATGTACATAACTATACATATATGCACGACAGTTTCCTTTGTTTAAGGTACTGTTTTTTAACTAAGTGGATAGTCTGGACAAAATTATATATTTTAAGAAATGTAAGAAATTAGTATTCACATAAGGAAATATTTAAACTCATTTGTTCAGCTATATGTAATGAAAATGGGTTTCAAAGTAAACAATTTTAATTAATGATTGCAAACTGTTAAAGTCCAAATCTTGTCTCAAAACTGCTGGTCAGTGAAAAAGCCACTTCAGCGATATTGAACAAAGGATTATCCGTGGGTGTACTGTCAATTGCATTAAGATATCAGAAAGAGTTCACCCAAGCAGCAGAGCCTGCTGCATCTTTGACTCTAATCTGTATAAAGGAAGCAGAAGCTAAGATTATATTTGAATTTAGCCACTCTGTGGTAGGAAAAGTCCTGTTAGTCATGCATTGATTTGGAATATTCAAGTGCAGCCTGTGTTGGTTTGGTTGAGAAGTAATCCTGATTTAAATGTTAAGCTTCTGAGGGCTAGCTTAATTTAAAGTAGATAAACCTTGGGATTATATAAAGTATTTACCACAAAGAATATGCTCTGTAGTTGAGATACTATGTAGTAGCTTAAAGAGCCAGAGCAATTTGAAACTCTGAGCGCCACAGAAATGTTGAAGTTTGGTAACACTTCTTTTCTTTTTTTACGTATTCCATTTGTATATATGTAAAATTAAGATGCCCAGGACCATATCCAGGTGGCCTTTGAGTATCGCCAAGCAGGGAGACTTCACAAACTCTCTGGGCAGCCTGTGCCAGAGCAGTCACCTGCACAGTAAAAAAACTGATTCTGGATGTTCAGGTGGCATCTTCGGTGTTCCAGTTTGTGTCTGTTGCCTCTTGTCAATGAGCACCACTGGAAAAAGCCTGGTTCCATCTTCTTTGCACTTTTCATTCAGATATTTATGGATACTGATGAGATCCCTCCTGAGCCTCCTCGTCTCCAGGCTAAACAGTCCTAGCTCTCTCAGCCTTTCCTCATGGGAGATATGCTCCAGTCCCTTCATCATCTTTGTGGCCCTTCATTGGACTCTCTCTGGTATGTCCATGTCTTTCTTGTAGTGGAAAGCCCAAAACTGGACCCAGCACATATTCCATTTGTAAAGGAAAAAAATAGTAAAAATTAAGCTTTGCAAAATCCTTTCTTTTGATTAAAAGTAAGTTTTACACTTCAAAGTGTTTTCACATTTTTGAAACCAGATAAGTTGATTTTGCTTCTGTAAAAAGAATTTCACAATTGAATTCCATTCTGTTTAAATAAAACCATATAAAAATATATTAAAAAAAAAGCTGTAATATAAGAAGAATCTACTTGTTTTGGGTCACATTAAAAAAGTCATTCCATCTGATATTTTTCTTTCGTCATTAACAGCAACATGGAAAAAGTATCCATACTGTTATATTTAGAAGAACATCAAGACCATAAGATTAAAGAGAAAAATTAAAAGAATATTCAGGAAGTTGACTGTTTTCAAAGGACTGTTAAATGTGCTAAATTCTGTAGCCAAAACAGAAATTCTATTCATTCCTATCTAGAATTTTCTGTTAGTACTGTAGTAGTAGTAGTAGTATGTTTCTATATTGTATGACCAAATTTTTGTGTATGGTGATTCTGACCTTTGTATTCCTATTGAATTATAAAATACACACTACATTTTCAAAGAAAAAAAAAAGATCAAAATTGTTAGACTTATGATCCTTCTGAATGAAATGTGCAAAGCAGTGTTGTACTTTAGCTCGGGTGGTTTAAATTCCATACCCTAGGCTTTCCTTGCAATTTCTGGATGGACACAGATGTATATTCTTGGAAATCACCTGTTGTGGTAGAAAAGTTGCCCTTGTCCTGCATACTCAATACATGTGGAGGTTGTATATAAAGTCTTACTGCTGAGGTGGCAATATTGTACTGTCTTTTTGAATGGAAATAAATTGACAAAAAGAAGCTAAACTAAGTATTTTTTTTCATACATGGCATTATATTTTCATAGTGTATTCAAGTAGACTTAATGAAATTCAGAATGCCAACCATATATAACAGAGAAAACATACTGGGACATTAACATGAACAACAGCAAGCACAAACACAGTCTCCTCCAGATTCTGATTACAATACACCCATCACTCACCATATTTTTCTGTTCCAAAGGAACACGTGGAAAATACTATTCAGTAATGTAAGATAAGCATTTATAGCAAGCTTTCTAATTCTAGCACTCACTGAGAATACCTTTCTACAAGATAGTTCACTTCATTCTACCTTGGCCTGTGCCAGCTAGATTGTCCACAAAAGGAATTAGCAGGGAAAAATGTAGTATACAGTAAATTCACAATTTCATTTCATTCAGGAAGTTTTTTGCACAGACTCAATATTTTTTGATGGTAGCAACCTGAGCAGGAAAAGAAAACATGTATTATTAATAAAGGGAATGTACAGACCATTCTAATCCAATCGAGATAGCAGTATGTATTTCTTTTGAGAGTAGTGGACATCCCATCCATTAAGACTCCTCACATTGTTTTCTTTGTTCGTATCCTTTCCTTTCTTCAGCCATTGTTTGTTAGTTCCTTTCTTTAAATGATCAATCATCCTCTTCTGTCACCTTTCTCTTTCTTTTCACATTATTTTTGGGTCTGTGGCTTGGTATGTAGATTACATGATGAATTTTGGAGAGAGCTTTCTGTTAAGCATATTATCATCTCCCGGTTGGAAATCATGGTAGTTGTTTTGCATGAAAGCCAAAAGACCTTTACCTGAGATTTCCTCTTTGCTCACCACCTCCAGAGGGGCAGCTGTGGCAGCTGGTAGCATCCATCAGTATCACGCTGGGAGAACATGACCTGCAGGGAGGACCCTTTAGATTTCATACCTACTCATCCATTTGAGATTCTTCCTCAAGTAGCCTAAGACCATTGACCTTCTTGTATTGTTAAAAATCACATTCTCTGGATTCAGTATTCACAGAGGCAGGCAAACCTGAGATATGTATGGTTGTGTATGTGCCTATGCAGAAGAAGAGGTTGCTTTCCTTTTTTTCCTCCAAAATTCAAGGGCTGGTAAAATCTTCACTTTGTGATACTTCCTTCCTGTTTTTCCTTCACTTTTGGAAAGCTATGGAAATAAACAAGTATACAGACCTACAAGGCTCACTACTGTTGATAATTTTGCTGGAGTCTGTGAATGAAACTGGGTTGTTGTTTTCAAAAGGACAAATTAACTCTTGGATGTGTTATATGTATTAAATAGTCTAGGAAAACTTCTTGACTGCCATTTTGAAAAACAAACAAAAAAGGTCCATCGTAAATATGAGAGAACAATGAAGGAAGGGAGAACCAATACTTACAGAAACATGTCCTTGACATATTTATGGAGAAAATAAAACATGAGTAAGATGGAAATGGTATTCAAATACAAAGTTTTCAAGGTAAGCCTTAGGTCACATCAATATTAACTACATATTGATCTTTGAGTAAAGGGTTTTAAGACAGATCTGACCACATAAGGGAGAGAACTGTACTTTACTACAGAGACCCTGCTAAGTTGGTACTTTTTTGGGGAAGTAACCAAAATATACTTTCAGGTGAAAAGTGAGAAATCTGTACTGAGCTATACTATCTTGTGCCTTTCATTAACTTTGCAATTAATTTGTGGAATTTCAGCTTTTCTTGTGAGATACTAATTACGTAATTATTTTTAACCTTGTTTTCCTCATCTTTCTCAAATTGAAGACAATGTCTGCATTGTCTGAGATGACTGGGTTTGATCTATTTGAACTCTTGCTTCCTATAAAGGCAAAGCTCAGGTGTCAGCCAGTCCCTACCCTGTATCTGAATTTTCTTGCCAACACAGCCAGAATGTGAACCAACATGTGAAGAGTGAAGATAATCTGGGTGTTTGGGATTCAGTACAGACTCGTCTCCCAAGGTAACATGACATTACAGATACAGTTCTGCCTTGCTTCACTCCATAAATGGAAAGAATGGAATTGGACTCTCACACCAGGGAAATACGTAACACGATAAAGGCAAAGGTTCATTCTGAACGCCTAACATGAAGAATCAATTCTAATCCGTAGCTGTTTCTCACAAGTAGCTCTTTCATGCATGAATAATAATATTGAACTACATGAATACTCAGGTGATTGGTTTCTGCAAGATAGCTAAGTTCTATTTTTTTTCTTCTTTGTGATTCCTGGCCAAGATAGCAGACCATGTTGCTAAAGAACATAACTGAAATATTCTAAAAACAATAGATGATAGGGGACCATCCCTCTGAATATAAAAGAAATAATTGCTTGTGTATTTGTAAAGTACTGGGGCTCTTGAGTATCTGCCTGTGTCCTGATATTGCACCACACTTTCATGCCTATTCCAGCTTTAAAAGAGTTAACTGCCCTGACTAGTAAATGTGTTCCTTCATATTTGTAAGCCTCTTTGGCAATTCCAGTATGTATTAGGGAAGACTGATTTTATCTGTAGCTTGGATTGCTTGCTTAAAAAGCACATTCTCTTCCTAAGCCAAAAATAATACGATTGCATAGTGAAGCTTCTGCTGTCCCATCTTTCTCTAGGACCTAAATCAGAGCACGACACAAGTGTTACTGCCATAGCTACTGGTACAGCAGTTATGAAAGTACATTCTTCAGAAATGTACCCTGGCATGCAATGGGTATTGTCATACTTCTCTTCATTAATATTGATTTTAAGTTACCATCATTTCTTTTATTGCAATTTTCACAGGGAAGTCGTGTATGAGATGTTAATATACTGTCTCCAAGATGCTTGGGTAGCTGAACCCAATACTAGTATTTCGTTGACCTTATAAATTTTTACCTTTGTGTTTATTTGTGCCTTGTAATGGATTATTTATTTATTTATTTATTTTTAATATTTAAGCTGTAAATCCTGTTCGATATATTAGAGGACAAATAACCTCTAATGAAACTGATGGTGCTGTCCCTTTCGATTACAAAGACAAAGGAATCAATGGGATTAATGTCACACATTAAGTGAGGTTGGTATTATTTAACACTACAATGAGGGACAATAATTGATGATAAATTACAGCCGAAGTCCTATTGGATTATACATTACTTTACTCATAGTGGTGTGAAGGATTAATTAAATTGTGTAGGAAGCTGCAATATATGAATTTTTCTCAACCCTGCCTCAGCTATCGAACCATAAGATGAACACGTTAAGCATGTTTTCATTTCTACTTCTATGAGGGGAGAAAAATCAAATAATGCATTCTACATTTTTCTATACATTTATTTAGATGGGTTGTTACAGTTCTTGGATCATTTCTGCAATATAAAGAAAAAAATTAGGAGAGAGGTCATAAGAAATCTCATATCCTGAATGTCAAAACTACCATTTAAGGCAAGGAAAATACAGTTGAACTATGTATTTCAGTTTGTAGTGGACATAAAAGAAAGATATTTACAGCAACACTTTCTGTAATGCTTTCACCCACCAGATACAAATGGATGCATCCCAGCAGTAAATGTTTTTTTATTCATCTATTTATTTTAATTTATGTATTTAATTGGGTGAAGATATGAGGCTTGATATTCATTTCTTAAGGATCCGTTTAATACTTATCAGCTTTAGTCTGAACTTTAGTCCTCTTACACAGTCAGTAGTTCCTCCTGGTACCCTTTACCCTACCAGGAGACCTCAGTTCCTTCAACCAGCTGGTTACAAACAAGTAACAAGACCTCTGTAGCTCCTCTGGGTCTCTGGGAAGTGTTCATTTATAGCTCTGTCAACTAGGGCTGTTGTCCCAACACAAGTCTGAAGTGAAGCTCAAGTTGGTGTTGATTGGTCTTTAGCCAGGTAACTAAACTGTTTTGCCCCAATGTCCTGCTCAGTTCTTGTATAATGTGTACCTCTTTCCATCTCAGTGCTGGTGGCTGCCCTATTTCACTAGACATTTTCTTTGATATTGAAATGTCAGAGCCTGTAAAGGAGTCAGCCTCATTGCTGAGTGCCTGAAGGTGCAAGGACCTCCCTTGCTCACCGTGGTATGCAGCTTTTACAAATATTTTGTGACTTCATGGCTCTTTTACAGGGAGGTAACACTGAGAATAGGATAATATATCCCAGATAACATCTTTCCTGCAATACAGCACATTGTTTGCTGTTGATTATAAGGTGGGCTAACGAATACAGAGCAAATAATCTGACCAGTGTAGGCTGATTTAAGAATTCATTTGGAGAAGATACTAGATACCCTTTTGTGCTATGAAATGTAATATCAGTGGGATTACTCAAAGTTTAAAAACAAAACCCCACATCTTTTCATGTGAATAAAGTTTTGCAAGGAGGTCTTACGTTATCCTGGAAGGTACTCCATTGTTTATTTCCTCTTTCCTCTAGGACAAAAGATAGAATGTTAAATACGTAACTGGAAGATGCCTCCCAAGTGAAATACCTTTCACTGACCTTGTGAAATGTTTATAATGTTGGGAAATAACCTTAAAGATTTTATGCAGCCTTTGCAGTCTGTAGTCTCTTTTTTTCTTTTAGTGTTTCTCATGTTGTGATGACAACACAGCAAACTGTCAGTCATGACTAGCTCATGGACATCCTACTGTCAGTATGTGTCAGTATGTGCACTGTGGAGATCTAATGGAGCAAGGGAACAAAAATCAGAAGGCAAGGTCATCCCTGTGTGACTTTGAAAAGTCACTTAACCTTTTTAAGCAGTAGCTGTCACAACTGGATTCAGCTATGCTCGTTCTCCTTTATTATGGGCAGAAAAAGATCCGTGAATATTAAGCAACACTTCCACTTCTTGCACTTCTGTTTCTTGTAATTGAAATTCCCATCAGCTCCTAGCTCATACCAACATCAGAATTTTAAAACATTTTTCCCTTTTTTGTTTAAAAGAAGAGTTTTCAACTTTCTTGTAGAGAGTAACTTTGCAGAGGAAAGCTTAAAATCTTCAAGAGAATGCATTTCAAAATCATAATCAGGAAAATATTTAAGTTATTTAAAATAAAATACATTATCCGAACTGTAGTTTAAAATCTTGTGTTTTTTGACAGTATGTTATTATACTTTACAGACTAATTATGATGAGATTTATGATTCTTTTGAAAGACAAACATTTAATACAAAAATTGCACATTTTTTCATAAGAAATGTAGGAAGTGTTTAGCTTCTACATATTGTAAAATAATTTTGAAAGTCCAAAACTTCTTGAAAAGAAATATCAAATTCTATTATTCCACTTAAATGAGAATTAGCTTAAGAAAGGTTAATTGCACTGTTCTGACTCCAGGCTGCCTATCATCATGTTGACAGAACGTTTTCTTCAGTGGTGGAACAATGATAGAACATAGCAATGATGGTATGAATTGAATAGTCACTTTTTCATGTAGATGTATGCACTTGCAAAAATAAATCATGGGGATTCCCAGGTTGTGAAAATGTGAGGAAGTTATGATTAGAAAAAAAAAGTGAGAAAGGGTTTTAAATGTTTAAGTCTATTTCATTGACATGAAATACAGAACAATTCAAAAAACTCCTTTTAAAATTATTTCTAATTAGTAAGACATTTTGGCAGGTCTGCTTTCCCTTTCAGCTTTAAAATTTTACTTTTTTTTTTTTTTTTTTTTTGACAGACTACTAGCATAATGATTACAAAAGAAAAGGCAAAGCATCTAGGTCATCAATACAATTAACTCCATTAACTTTCTGAAAGAATAAAAAAGATCAATGTGAAATGTTACCTGTTACCTGGTTCATCAGAATTACTGTTAAACTTAAGACTAGAACTTCAAAACATGTTTATTCTGTTAAAGGTGCATCACTGTAAGGCACAACACTTCCTTCTGTAAAATAAAATAAAAAATATAAGCTTTTTCTGATCATATGTTAGTTCATACAGTAAAGTGAAGAGTTAAATCCAATTCAGTGACATGCCCTCAGCCTCAGAGAATTTGGTACAGGTGAGAGATTTCTCCTGTAATTGTACATATATGTGACCCCAAAAAAGAAAAAAAAAATCTACGGGCAAATATTCTTAATTGCTGAAGAAATCTTTTATGATGTGCATTAACTTTTGTTGTTCTGTGTTAATAGAATCATTTCAAATTTGCAGTGGTGGAAATGTTTATCCCAAATTCTGTGTCACCAATGTAACTTGGAGACCACAATTACAAGTGGAAAACAAGTAACAGAAAAAAAAAAAAAAAAAACACCATATTTGCATTAATTATAGTAAAACCTCTTCATTAATCCTTCTGACTGTCAGCTGCCCCTTGTCCCATATCCTTGGGAAGTAAATTATACAGACCTGATCAAGGGGCCATGCCATCCAAGTTTTGTTTCTGATGTTCACTTCTAGTCAGTGAATGAAGACCAAGAGACTCCTTCTGTTTATGATGACATAGGTGCAGATATCTGTCACGTAGAGGAAAGCAGTTTGTCACTTAAGAATATGTTTACATCATTTAGAGCTTTTTCAATTAAAAGCAACACATTGAATCTCCATGGCACCATGTAGATCTGCCCAGTGCACTGATGTAGCATCCTCGAGGTGTGAAATCTCATGTAATCGCAGCACGTTGAAGGGGTTGTACCTTGATTTTGGAAACTTTCAGGGTAATGCCTTGCCTAAAATATGGTTACTGGCAATCACATGCACAGGTACTAAAGCCATGAGTACTTGCATGTCAGGTTTTATACTGCAGAAAAGTTTTGCAGTTTCTGCCAGAGAAGGTGATTAGTAGAGCTGTATTCAAAAGCAAACCATGATACAACACTATTTTCTGTGGTAGGCAGCATTAAAAACTCCTGATATTTTTGGCAAGATAGCTAAATTCACATTGAGTGCCTCTGAAAATCCTACTTTTTAGACGCTTTAACCAGACTTGTCAAAACTTACCACATGTGTTTAAACTCACTGTCACCAGCAGCTAGTGGTCCTAAGGACATTTGCAAGATCATGAATAACACACACTGTGCCTTAATTTTATGGGTGTGTGTTATTTGTGTGTGTGATGCTGTATATTTTTGTCTTTCTGATCTTCCTGCTTTCTGTCAGAGGAATGAAAAGACTCCAGTCATTGTTGATTCTTTCTGAGAGTAGCATTGCAGTGTAACAGTAAGGGCTTTGTCAGCCTTCAGGATCCCTTTAAAGTCATCATCCAGTGGATTTGGGATCTTCTAATAGGAACTGTCAAGGCAGGCTGTAAAACTTGCCATTTCCAATTATTTTCTTCACTCACCACAAACACTTTTATCTCCACTGGTGTTAAAACCCAAACGCCACTTCTGTTTTTCCTGAAGTATTACTTTCCTCGACTCATTTACTTTACACCATTCATCAGTCCATCATTCCCAGCATTATCTAGCAAGTCCAGTAAGAGTCAAGCTCAACCAGAAGAAATGACTGGTGTCTGTTGCAAAATAAAACCGAACCAAACCAAAGCAAACCAAACCAAAACAAACAAACAAACAAAAAAACCCACAACTCATGCCATAAAGTTTTCAACTTCCAATACGGGAAAATGCCTGTAGGAAACACTACCTTTGGGCAGATATTTGGATTAGAAGCTAGGGAATAAAAGTAAATTACGTAAAAGGACACTCGATTTTTAAGTGTCTGTTTCTAAATGGCAAGTGTGTAACTACAGATAAGTAACAATTTTGTTTTCAGTGAGCTGAATTCTTACATCTGTAGAGCTCTTCTAGACAATTTCTTTTTTTCTCCCCAGAAATTGTTTCAAAAATTAAAACCTAATGTATGCTTGTGCAAACACATATTGCTTTGAAGATCTCTGCCAGAAAGTGTGTGGCACTCTTGAATTTTTTTTTGTTTCCTTTTTGCTATTTACATATTCATCCAAGGCATAGAAGCAATACCAAGCAAAAATAGTAAATATTTGAAGACATACCTGAAATTTGGCCACTGAATACTAAAAAATGTTTTGTGAATGCGTGCAATTCATAAAGCAAAGAAAAAGAACATTTGCAAAATAACTTACATAAACACTACCGGTTTACACAGAATTAACTGAACTTTAAATAGGAAAAATCATTAGGTAAAAGCTTTTGTACACGTGCACACATACGCAGACATAGAGGAGAAGAGATGCAAATACTAAATGGAAGTACATCTCTGCTGGTCTCTCAAACAATCGCAACAATAGTAACAAAATCCTAGCTGAAGGTCAAGTAATAAATATTAACTGCTGCTTGCCTTTTTTTTTTCCTTGCCTTTCTTTTTTTTTTTTTTTTTTTCATTGCTAGGCGTTGGTGAATAGGGATTATGGATTCTGACCAGAAATTTCAACACACGTTTCTATTTTTCCTCCACCTCTGTGTGACTCATTTTTTTATCAGCACTGGAACATATTCCACTGAGCTTGAAGCAGCCTGACAGCTAACAGGCAGGTTGAATAAATACATTCTGTGTGCCTGGGGGTCTATGTTTCCCTAACTCCTTCTCTTTTCTCTTTTCTTTTCTCCCCATCCCTATTCCTCTCCCTCTCTTCTCATTTCCCTTTTCTGTCAGCTGCTGTAGAATTCTATTTTTAATGTACTGTGTGAAATGTGTGCAGGACTGTGTGTGTGGGCAGGCTGTTTGTAATCATACTTCTCGTTTCTTGTAGTGCACATCACAGTAACAACAATAATACTTCAATATTTGTAGCAAGGTTATTTTACATGCACAAAATTTGTAGGTATTTTGCTGCCTGATACTGTATTCCTTTAGTATCAAATTCATTTTAATGTATGTGACATTAGTAAAATAGGCAGTTGGGCCTTGGCTTTGTTCTGGATTGGCCCTTTGATCACATTATGCTTTAAGGAGCCTATTTGCCAGCAAATAGGAGTTGCCCCTGTGACCTTAAAGAAGAATATTGTCCCTTCCCACTGCAGTAATGACTTATTTTTCCCACATGCCCAGAAGGATGGAGTTTAGGAACTGTGTTCTTAGTAGATTATACTGACAGTCAGTAGCTCTCTGGTGCATATGCTACAGTTTTGCTGCTTGCAGTTGCATTTTTTTCTCTTTGGGGGAGTTAAAATTGAGTTTACTTTTCTGTTTGTTGTGGTATATATTCATAGCTTACAAAGCTGTGGATGTGACCATCAGAAAAATTTTCAATTAGTTTCTATTTAGTTCCCTGCTCACATCAGGACCTTTCACAATTCGTGTAGTGTGTCTTGTAGCTTGAACTGAATAACTCACTGGCAAAGACCTGTATTCTTAATTACAAGAAGTTTCTACCCTTTCCATCAGGATGAATGGAGGGAAGCTGGACAACATCCACAGCATAGAAATACATTAAACGTCAAGGTCATTTTGTACAGCATGGCTAAGTACAGACTCAGAAACAAGGCATAAACTTTCAGTCTGTTTTGTCACTTGTTTGCTTTGGCCAAAGCCTGCACAAGCAATTTAAGAAGGATTAAGTGTGGGATATTTGGTGCTGATCCCTTCCCAGGCTTGAGGTCCCCAGCCCGGGGCAATCAGACTACCCTCCAAGCTGTTATATGTCATTGCTCCTACAGAGGTTCCTGATGCCCAAGTGTGCACATGAGCATGAGGATGGTAGGACAACCTGAGCTCAGAGCCATATTTGGCTGATGGCAGTGACAGGCTGAAGTTGACTAACTAAAGTGACCTGTAGAATTTCCCCCTTACTGATTTACAAACAAAATATGTTACGGTCATGTGGCACAATAGTTGCTACCCTCATCTGTCTGTCCTCATGAAGCTGAACAAGCCATATGTTAAGCAGCTACTGAACTGCTCACTGTACACTTTTATATTGAAACACTTGTCTATAGATTGTGACATCTATGGTCTGATTCATTTTCTATTTGGGCATCAGGCAGAAAAGATGGATGAAGACCACAGCAAATAAACTGATAAACTTCCTTGTGGTAACCCATCTTCACTCATAAATACAGTTCCTTGGCTTTTTCTTGTCCAGGGTTGACTAATGACTCAAAAAAGGCACTTGTGCTTTCCATGGACAGATATTAACTAGTCCAGTATATCCCTGAGCTATATGTTGTAATGTAATTTCTGTAGAGCACAAAGATTAATTTCAGTGCTAGTTACATTTCATAATGAACTCTTGGAAAGTGCCGTTTTGACATGTCTGACTTTTGTGATATATCAGTTCAAAACCTCATTTGTCTTGACCATATGGTATGTGATAGATTGAGAGAGATCTTGTCCCTCTTAACAATTATGCTTTTATCACAATATCTCTATAGGATATTTCCAATACTTTTATTTCACTTTTTGGGCATTGCATAAGGTATTTTGTAGCATCTATGATTTTTTCAGGACCGATTGTATCATTCCACCTGAAGTCTCTGTTCATAATCCACTGAGGACTATCTGTTGGCAGATATATGTGTTTATTCTCACTTTTGTTTCTGGAGAAATATTCTTAATTATTTGCTCTAGAACAGACATTGAATAATATTAGTAAGGGACGTTTTTATTTATGTATGCTAGCTTTGCTGTGAGAATTAGTCCTCTTAAGTCTCACATCTTAATCATGTATAAGGGTTAAATTTTGTTTATAGTAGAATTCTTAATGAAAAAAAAAACCTTTGAAGATGATATTTAATATAGGAATAGGAATGTTTTTCTGTAGTATGCTCTTCATTGTAAACCTCACTAAATTAGAATTAGCATTTGTTTTAGGAACAATGAGACTACAACACATTCTCCTGTATTAAATTAGTTGGAGGAGGAGGAGGATATCAGTAACTAGAACCATGTATGAGGTTTCTGCTGGAAAAATAGTTTAGAAAAAATAGTAAATCAGATTGAAATTTAAGTGAATAATGCTGATTTTAAAAATTTCTTGGTAAACAAAACTAAAGTCATGAGATTCATTATTGTAAATTACTTCAGTATTAACTTGCCCTTAATTAGAGATCGAACATACAGGAAATTTCAAGATGATGATCTAGTGTAATATGTCTAAAAAATTTATTTTAAAAATTACATCTTATTTCCTTAGCATTAATGATTAAAAAAAAAAAAAAAAAAGATTGTGGTACTGTGTTAAAGTAAGAGAAAACTATTTTGGTAATCTAGAAAACTAATTCTAGTAATCTACTATACTACTATACTATAATCATTTCTACAATCTTGCATCTGTCTGATTCTTTAAGGAATGCAGAGAATTAATTAATATAGAACCATTAAGTTGTTAAACATTGTGTTATAGATTTTATCATACAAGTTTTAAGTGCTTGGAATTCTTTATTGGATCTTTCTAAAATGAGTAGGGACTACATTCTGATTCTTATACATTGTTTATGAAGGCAAGTTTATGTTTTCTCCTTGGAGGTAGGAATATTGTACTTTAGGTTTTTGATAGTACTATGTAATATTTTGATATTAAAACTTCAACAGTAGCTAAAACGTTCGTCACAATCTTATTTTGTAGAATTTATAATTTCTGAGCAGAGCTGGCATTCACTTCTTTCCTCAGTCATCTGATTTGAGAAAGATATTTATTTTTTTCTCATCATCTTTTTCTAAATTCTATGAAAACCAATGAAAAAATTTCTATTGACCTCAATATGGCTAAATCACCTTTAAAGGTGATTACCCTTATTCTATAAGGGTATTTTTGTGTCTGCGAGCTACATAATTAGTTCATATTCTTCAAAGCTTTGCATCATCTTGATAGTACATCTTCTACTTTCAAAATATGTCTAATATTTTTTAAACAAGAGAAGGATGGTTGAAGCTAAACAAGATTTTATTCAACAGAAAAATAACTCAAATCTGGTTCCAAGGTGTTGGAAGTTTGACGTGTCTTAGTTTGTATCATTCTCTTTGAAAAACAGATTTTATTTTGACTCTCTGATTTCCTTATTTTAGAGAAAGAGTAAGAGAGAGTGAGAATAAACGACTTCAAATAGTATTTATTTTTTTAGCTAGTTGAATAGTGTTTGACATTGTACGAGGTAGAAACAACTTAAAATACTGCATGTGAGCATTTTGTGATATTTAAATCCTACTACCTCATCTAAAAATTTCATTAGAGTTTTATTATGTGCCTGAGAGCCATAAGATATCCTCAAATCTCCTCTACAGATCTCTGACATCTGGTTTTATTTTTGTGTTTATGGGGCTAGGAGCAGCCCCCATGGCTAACTGAAGACTTGATGCTGTGTTCCCGTTCTTCAGAAGAAGGTGGATAACCCAACCTCCACTGTGTGTCTGGAGCAAAAATGAATAGAATTAGTCCAAAATAATATTATTCAGCATATATGATATTCTAGTAAAATTAACACTGGAGATATTTGTTGTAAGACCTGCTTTGGAATTAGTGTTAGCTGCAGTAACATACCTTGTCTGATACGTACTGAATATAAGTACCTAATACCTTTACACTTAAAATAAAAATAAATAAATAAATAAATAAATAAATAAAATGTTCAAGCTTTGCAAATGTTATCTATGCTAACTGGTAATTATCTTGTATCTTAGTTAAGCTGAATCTCCAAAATCTGTAATAAAATAAATTAAGTGTAACACATTCAGTTTTTTTTAAAGAACAAAGAAGCAAGCAAATGATATATATGTTTTTCAGAACAAAATGTACAGTGGGGGCATAAGTTTAGTGATGAAAAACTTTACTAATGTTGAAACTTTGGGACTGTCATTTTGTACAACATACAATAGAGATTTTGTAAAGGTTGTAGTAAATTTAACGTCATCTTGCTCCTGTCTAGTGACTGAAGTATATTGTATATGCGTATACATATATGCATTTTGGCGTATTTGTCAAGACCCATGACAAACCTATTATGTTGAAGTTTTGAATAAATCATACTGCTTTTAAAAGTTTCTTGTAAACAAAGCTACATGCATTAGATACATCATTGTAAATTACTTCAGTTTTGTATTGTCTTTAATTATAGACTATTAAAATTATAGCCGTATAGACTATTTCAGAAACATATTCTGATATACTATGTCTAACAGAACTTTATTTAAAAGAATTCCTATAAGAAGAATGCTAATCCGTAAGTTTTACATTATAGATTTCAGGCAAACCAAATGCCCCCAGATAAACAGTTTTCGAGCAGATGAGTCTTCAGGTATTTTCCTACAAAGAAAAAAAGAAAAAAAGAAAAAAAAAAAACCTTCTCTGATTTCAGCTTTTTATGATTTTTTAACCTTTTTGCAAATTGAAAAGAGGTGTTCTGAAAACAGTGGCAAGCACACTGCAACTGATCTCACTGGAGTGCAGATTACTTTTTTATGTGAGGAACTTGGCTAGAAGGTCATTGTGATACTATACATAACATTTTAAGTTTCTTGGCTTTCAGACCTCGAGTTTCCTATCCTGTTCTTGCCAAAGACTATTTGGAATAGTTTATCAGCTTCACAGCTACCAGCAATGTGCCTGCAAGAATTTGAAGGGGGAAAAAAAAAAAGTATTTTCAGAAGTATTTTCTACTGTTTTTTTTCTTTCCTTTTTGATTTATATTTTTATTTTTAGCAGTACAACTTTTCTTCATTCTTCATTAATCCTTCTTACTGTTTCTTACTGTTTCACTTTTAATATTCTACCTTATGGTTCTCTGCCATTATCTGTGCTTCAAGGACTACCGTGCTCTTGATATTCTTGTGGTTTATTTATTTATTTATTTTCCTGCATGAGGATTTGGGGAAATTCTTAAGGAAGAATACAAGAGAATCTTAATGTTCTCCTGCCAGAAGCCAAAATCTTGTGTGGAGTACTGTTTCAAGAGTGAAAACTGGGAGTGTGGTTTTAAAGAAACCATCTGCTGGGGCAGACACATAGAATAAAAGATTTGTCTACCAAAGCTATTCATATGCACTCTAGAAAATTTAAAGAAAAACATCACCTGTCCCTTTCAAGAATGATGAAAATATTGTTTTGTAAAAATCAGTGGAAAAGGTTGATTATTACCAAAAGCATATGTTCCAATTTGACAAATCATATCATTTTGCTATGCCTAATTTAGTCTTTTATTCATGCAATGAAATGAGTTGTGGATTGCCAATAAAAATGAAATTTGTGATATAATTATAAAATTCCGATGCAGAGATTCACAAATTAATTCAAGAACAAATATTTATTCATAAACTTACGGTGGTTCGTGCTCAAAAGTGTGTATGCTTCTATTCTGGAACAAATTTTATCCCAGAGGTATAAATCAGTACTTTTGCAAATAATAATCAGTTATTCAGTGTTGCATAAGACAAAAATGTTCTCATGTATCAGAAGAATATTTACAGATCTGGGGAACCGTGATCTTTGGAATTTGAATCAATAGAGCCAATTCTGCAGTGGATTTAGAAAATATACCTTGAAGCTTTCATATTCCAGCATGTTGATACATTGAAATACGTATAATTGAAGTACGAATAATGATTTCATAACATCTACAGTCACTTGCTGCAGACTTCATTTCAGCTGGCTACATATTTGGTTCCAAATGTTTTTAGATTTGTTTTCTTATTTAAATCCAATACCAATGAAAATTGTCTTTTGTTCATGTTAAAATTGTTTAAAATCCATCTGGATATATTGGTGCAATTATTAGTATTTTCTTTTACAATAGTTGATACAGTAACATGTATGGTCTTAATTTTTTAAACAAAACATAAAAAGGTGTTTTGAAAAAAACAGCCTTCAAAAGTGATTGCTTTCCAGACTTTCTTTGGGGTTAACTTTAAAAAGGCAATATGATGATCCTTAGTTGGTCATGAAATAAAGTTCAGACATTTCCCTGTACCTGCAAATTTAATAGACTATTTCATTAGTCTGTTAAGCACTGAGTAAGTTGTCCTTTGGTTAAAACTCATGTTGATTTGGAGAAAAAATAAGTTTCTTCTTCTTTACTTCACCTTTCAGGTGTTCCTCCCCCCCCCTCCCCTTCTATTGTTTTCTATTCTTATAGTTTGATCTACATAGCATTACATAACAAGCACAGTAGGCATGGTAATATATGAAGAAATTGGCATGTTACGTCTCAGAATCATGAATTCAAAATATATTGCATTCTAAACAAATCAAGCAGGAATGTGGGCTACAAATATAAAGTTGCTCTAGGGACTTCTATGTATACAGTGTACAATTTTGCTATATGCTAACACTTTAGATTCAATAAATGGACCTCACAGAGTGAAACTGCCAACGTATATTGTAAGCACAGAATTATGTCATGTAGTGTTAAGGCTAATAGGGTAAATTATGGGTAAATGGTAATGGATCCACAGGTGGCCTTACATTGCACATTACGAAGTGTAGCAGCTATTTAGAGGAAAAGCTATCATCTTACAAAACAAAATGTTAGGTATTTTCTTCATTTTAGTCTCCATCTATTTGCTTACTCTAAACAATAATAAATACATATTGTAGTAAATATTATGGATACGTATATATGTGAGCATATATACATATATATATATCCATGAAAAAGACTTGAACTGCTCCAAAGAGAGAATTGTGTGGCATCAATCACATTAAGAGAGGAAAAGAAGGATTTTTAAAGAACCTCTAGAAAGTTAGAATGAAGGGAAGATATTTATTAATTCAATTGACAACAAATCTTTTTGTAGAAAAATTGTTTAAATGTATAGTCTGATAAACCCATCAACTTTATGTTAAATGAGTGAATTTTAAGTTAACTGCATTGGCACAACTGATGTTATGTGGAGAAGGAGAGGTGAAGGAGAAAATGAGAAGGAAGATGAAGAAAGATGAGGGAGTGTAAGCAAGGGCTAGCAAAGGGAAGAGCTTGGTGCTGTTTTGACAGGGTGCTCTCCCCTCCTTCCTGATTTCCAGATGTCATTGGGATTTGCATGGGATCAAAATCTGCCCTGAGGTTTGTGATCCAAGTGCTTTTGATTTCTGTGGACATTTTTTTACATCAGAGTTGACTGTGACTTCTCTTTGACTGATTTTTTTTTTTAAGTTGAATTAATTCATAAAGCCCTACCGTGTAGCAAAACTAATGGTAGGTCTTGGATGGTGATGGGAGAAAAAACACTTTCAGTAAGAGATTGAGTCCAAACCACCATGAATGTTGAAAGTGTAAAGTGTTCCTGCACAGCAAGGTTGAGATTCATTTATACAATGTACATTGAGCATATCTAAAATCCAAAAATTTCCTTTGATTCAGCCCTCTGGGTTTGTATTAAATATTTGGAGCCAAATTACAGCACTCAGCAATCGAAAGAAGGAAACGCAGAGTGGGAGTCACCAAGAAACTTGATCAGCTGCTTCCAGAACTCACAAAAAAGTGGGTTCAGGCTTTTTGCACTAGGAGCTTCCATCGTACCTCTGCTGACACCGTGTCAGCCTGCAGCCTGTGAGGGCGCACGCCAGGCCCAAAGGCTGCCACTCACACTTTGCACTTGCTCACCTCTTTCGTTGCACTCTTGGTCTTTATTTTTGCTAACATAAAATCTTCAGTTTGAGAAAATTGTGGTACCTTATTTGCAAGGCAGAGGCAGGCTCTCACACTGCATACTTGTACAGGCTTCATTTTTAGAGACTATGGTTTCCTTATTAACTCTTCAGTGCAGAGCAGAACAAATAAGTTTAGAGGATGAATTTGACTTCTTCTTTCTAAACCTTCTATATCGTACTATAAGTTGATCTGATGCTAGTCCTTAGTAGTAATATAATTATTATAATTAAAAATTTAGTCTTTCATGTGTTAAATCACATTTCTGTGAGTGCTTATACTTTTAAGATTCTGATTAAAATACAAAGAGAATAAAGTTTTTGCTTTTTTTTTTTAATTTTTTATTTTTTTATTATTTGCCTCATGACTTTGAAACTATTGTCTTAACTGGCCTGTCTAAAAAAGTCATGTTAAGATTTTCATCTTTAAAATAGCTCTGAGTGCACCTAGCATAGTTGTCAACAGAGCAGAAATCTGTGAAATGTATCAGACAACAAGACCACATGTAAGTGAGAAGCAAATGTGTTAACTTAGCTACCATGGAAAACCAGATGATCAAAAAAAGATTATGCCTAATAACAAGAGAAAAAACAAGTTTTCTCAGGCAACAAATGCAGGCACTGAAACCATTTTGCAGCATTCAGGATGCATTCATTTTCATATAAAGGGATTTATGCTGATAACTCCAAAAGATGATAGTCATCATTCCCATCTTATGATTGGAATCAGTCTCTCATCTCTTCTTACAGTTACTTTCCATTTTATTTTGACGATTATTAGTTATTTTTCCATTAGACATAATAAATCTATCTTATCGGAAAAAAAAAAAAAAGGAAAAAAAGAAAGAAAACTCCCTGCTGACAAGTTATGTTACTACAGAGCTTTGCCTCTTAAAGATTTATCTTTTTCATTACATAATTTAGCCGTGTTTCATCATTAGGAAGGAGAATTTGGTTATTAAATCTGTAACTGTTTTTGTTAAAACCACATCTTTCACTTAAATGTATAGCTTTTTATTCCCATATCAAACTCTTAGCCCATAAATAAAAACTGTATTTGCATTTTACAGTTCTTTTTTTCAAAAAAAAAAAAAAATGGTCAGGATTAAATGTCTCCAAGATGTGATTTGATACTCTTAGAATAGAAACTTGGATTTTTCCTGGTTATTTTCACATGGGTGTTTTTAATGATTTCACAGAATAACGCTTGTCTTTGTGATAGATAAAAATGATAACAAACCCACATCTTAAGGAATCCTTGTGCTTACATAAAAGTTTCTTCTAATGGATGACAGAAACCTCTGTATATTACTTCAGTCAGAGCTTATATTGGAAGCAGTACACCAAATAATATGAGAAAAGTGTTGATTTTATTACTGAAGTTATTAAGTTAGTTATTAATTACAATTTGCTCACATACTTAGGCATGTTAATTATCCCAAGTCTTAGTTACTGTGATATCATTCTAAACACCTATATATATTATACTGGTGATTTTCTAGATTAAAAATTGTGGAACTCATTAAAAATACATACTTCTGTCATTGAGTGATTTCCATTAACACATCTGTGTATGGTAATACTATATGAAATATGAAATGCTACATGCTGCCCTGAATCTGCTAAGAAAGTATCTTTAAGTTTGATATATAGATAAAAGCCAGGCACAGTGGCTTATGTTCTGAGTACCTATATATCACAACTTATAGAAAAAAAAATACTTGCATTATATTTCACTTGAATGTAGAGTTAGCATGAGATTTTAGATGGTAGTTTTAGCCCCATGCTCTTTAATGACATATTGTATAGTGTAGGACATTTTTATTTCCATACAGCTATTAAGGATACGACATTTTTAAGTCCATCAGCTCAGGGCTTAAATTAGAATTTAAGGTAAATGTTTTCATTTAGTTTATTGATTCTGTTCCAATTTAGGAGATTACCCCATGGCTCTAATACACCCAAAGAATCTCACTGGGGAGATTTTCAAAGGAACAAATAGAAGTCAGACCACTAACTTTCATTGACTGCTGAAAATTGTATTACTGCCTTCTCTCTGGATATACAGCAAACCAGTTCCCATTGTTCTCTTAATAGGAATGAGCATCCATCTTTCTCAAGGAGGCTTTGAAAATGATGATCAAAGCAGAGGAGGCCAGATGCTCACAGTTTACTGTAGCTCTACTACGGTCAGTGAATTATTTGCATCATTTGGGACACAAGCCATATCATTACTAAAATGATTATAAGTTACTTAGTCTCCTAATAGCAAAATCAGCATTAACAAATTAAGTTTTCTCAGCTAAAATGGAAAAAGTAGGGACTTTTTTTTTTTTTTAATCCATTCATTAACACCAATGTCGTTGCCTGTTGAAGTCATCCTTCAGATAGGACTTCTTTTTATTAGGCTGTGAGGCGTTGACCTTCGTTCATGTTTTGATCAGTATGGAAGCACTACAGTGAAAATGCCCTCACCCACTTGGAGAAACGTAGTGTAATGCCCTCACTACATTGCAATTTAGGTTGGAGTAATGTTGGCAGATGCAGAAAAAAATGCATCCAGGCTTTTCTACTTTGTTTTATAAATTTTGTCATAGTTCCTCTTCTCTGCCGATCTGCCAAAACAATTCCACATGCTTCTGGTGCCACTCAACCCAGGAAAAATTAGCTGGTTTTGTTTTCCAGAGTCATGCCCCACTCAGCACGAATGTGTAGAAAGTAATTTATTTTCTTAAATGAGCAGAATGAATAGAAGGAATATCTCCATCTTCTGGAAGAAATACAAACTCATTTTTAGTATACTTTGTAGACTGTCTCTAATTTCTAGCTTTTTGAGCTGAAAAGTACAGCAGGGTCAGCATACAAGGTATGTCACATTTTTTATCTCATGTGATCTACTCTGCAAGTTGCTGAGATAACACCACCCTCACGTTGATCTCTCGTTATTTTTGCTCAGTTGGCACAGTTCTCACAGTGCTCATGTTGGCACAGTTCTCAGCCCAACTTCTCCTTTGCACCGCTTCCTTGCAGGGTCTCAGCGCTGAATAGTAACCTATTGGTTAATTATAGGTACAAAAGGAGGTGAGGAACAGTAGGTGGAGGCTATACTGGAAAAAAAATGGTAGGACGCAGAGATAGAGAATGAAGAAGCCAGATCTAGATGGAAAGGCAAATAAGATTTCAGTAAAGAGCAATTAGCAAAAAGGGAAGAAAAAATTGAAAGTATAAATAATAAAGAAAAATGAGATGAACTTTGTCTCTCATCTTGCAATCATAAATTGTCCAGATCTTCTCTGAATACTTTCTTGAAACCTACTAACATTATATTTTAAGTGTGAGAAAAAGTAAATATAGAAATGCAAATTAGTCCTGACAGATTAGCCTAACAATCATTTTTTGAAAAACAGGACAACCGCAGTTTAGCAGTTTATTTTGAGAACCAGGAAGGATGGCATATTTTTACATTAAACAGTATTCATTTTAGTCCTCTTGTATTTATTTTTGTCTGAACATATCCTTAAAATTTTCCACCACTCAGTAAACACTCCTACATTTGGCTGAATTAATAGGATAAGGATTACCAGTTTGTTAGAACAGATAATGATAAATTGCTTGCATACATTAAATGTGTTTGGGACATGTTTAATCCATAAGTTTGATGTTAAAAGCACCAATGTTATATTATAAAATTTTACCATCAACATGGACCAGGAAGCATTCTTGCAGAAGTCTCATGCAGCTTTTCATCTAAGCTAGCAGAAAACATTGGGTATGCTGAAATAACAATTCATATATAACTGTGTAGATCTGTTAGTTGTGCAGTCACACATAAAGATCCTAAATAATCATTATAAGAAGACAGGCTATGACTGCTGGTTTGGGGTCAAAATGGTAAGAGACAGAATGCCTTTAAAAGACTGCAGTGCTGTATTGTAATACAAGGTCCTGAGAGCTCTTGAGATGTACTTTTTTTTTTTTTTTCCTGAAATGAGGATTTAGTGCCAGAGCTAAAATAAGATATTGAGATGTGATGCTTTTGTGAAAGTCGTGCTTCCTTTGCTTCCTTTACAAATGGTGTGTTGGGATTCAGAATCTGATGGTACGTTTTGCTTTGAAGTCATTTAGTTTTTGATGTCAATTTTTGTTACATATTGCCTAGAAGCTATTTGTGGCTCTAGAAGGAGGAGGCACAGGAAGGAACTTGACTTGGTAACCTATGGGAGCATCAGCATCACTCAGATACCCTGGCTCAGCTCAGCTAGCATGGGAGTGCCCTGCTCTTCTGGTCCTTAACCATTCAGCAGTTGCTTTTGGGTTTTGATTGCTTGTTTGCTGTTGTGCTTTTTTGTATGTTTATTCATTTTGGTAGTGGTTTGTTGTTGTTGTTGTTTTAATAGTATCTGTAAATGTATAAGCTGTTCAAGGATGCCATGGTATGAAAGTGAGGTTAGCCACCTCCAGCTCAAATAGAAGCCCTTAAGAAAAAGTTCCTCCTGTAGACTTCAGACAGTTACAATGGCTCAGATGTCTAGGCTGTTTAGGAAGGCTGATTTTTTTTCCTGAATGCAAATTTAGAGATCTCTCATAGGAACTTATTTTGCATTTTTAACAACAGCAACAAAAACACTTACCTATTGCATGTTTATGAATTAGTTTTTCTTTCATTTACTTCCTGAGGGATTTAAAGTGTCTGTTGCAAACAAAGAGAGAATAAATGATGTATAATGAGATAAGAAAAAAAATGCAGTCATAATTCTTGCTTTTCTCATACTAGTTAGGCCAACAATGTGGAATTTGTTGTAAAATACACAGTAGTTGCTGACCTAGCCTTTCAGACATTGTCTCATGCCTATTCTTCTGCAGCCAGATGGAAAAAATAAGTCAGGTGCTATTCTTTGATCTCTATATGTGTTTTGAAGTCTCTTTTATAGTTGACAGCCTCAGACCCCTGTACTTTAAAAAATACCTGTGTTACCTTGAGGGCATGAGGATAGATCACAAACTGATAAGGCACATAAATAAGAAAAATTATGATTTTTTCCTCAAAACCCATACCATATTATTTAAAGTTTTAATTAAGAGGAACTTTATTCCATGTTAATTTCATAAAATAAATGAGTATAGATGCAAGGCTGGCTGATCTAAAGCAAGATTAGTTTATTCAAATGTGACTTTAATCAACATGAAATAGTATGTTGCAAAACTCACTTTTTAATAGTGCAACTCTCTGCTTACGTGTTTGTGAATTTATTAGCAAGATCATGTATACGTACATGCAAGTATATGCAGTTGAAGATTTATATACATGTATCTGTTTATGCAGAATGCATTTGCTTTCTTGTACAACCAAAAACTTAAAGGGTAGTAGCAAAATGTTGTGGTAGAAAATTTACATGCTCAAAAGTGAGGATATTAAGAAACAAACGTGCCCTCATAGAAGAGATGGCATGGTTGTGCTAGATCATAAACTCCTTAGGGGAGAGGAAATGCCAATATATATGTTTATAAAGTGCTGAGAGCACTGTTGGAGTTCAATAAGTAAACAGAAAATGTGAAGGGTATGTTAGTAAGATGGTAAATTTTGCATATTTATTTAATTTTATGGATTTGGATCTTGATTTTAATGTTCTGTTAAGGTAGTTCTTTTGCCTTGACCATTAAGAAAAGATTAAGTAAATGATTAAATTGACAATAAAAAAAAAAAAAAAGCAAGGTGTGTTTTGCACTCTCCATGCATCTCCATCCTCAAAGTCTTTTGTTTGGTTGTTGTTTTTAATAGCTCTTCATCACAAGCAAAGAAATAACCCTACTGAGCTGACCTGGCAGCTCTGCCACTTCCCCAGACTTGCAGGGGTGGAGTGGTGTGTGGATCTGGTCCCCCCACACACTGCTGAGTTATGGGAGGGCACCATTCACTTTGCAGAATTGTGCTGTTTTCATGGCAAACACTGCTGTGTCTGAGTTGATCTCCCCGGAGTTATTAGAGTCATGGGGGCTGCAAAATAAAACCCGAGTGATTTTAGCTTTGCTGTGTTCAGTAACTGTTATCCCGTCATGCCTTAAGTCTCTGCAACTGCCTCACAGAGACTCTCTAATAGTCACCAGATTTTGTGTTTCTTTTAAAATGGGAGACTTTCAGAAATGCATCAAAGGCAATGTAAGAACTGTATGTGGCAGTAGTTTAAGTACTCTTCCACTGCAGAAACAGAGACCTGCTTTCTTTTGCAAACCTGGTAAGGACACCTTAAAAGGACCCTAAAGGGGATAGCTCATTACCCTTTGTGGTAAGACAGGAGAGAGCAATAGATGGCTTTCCTTATCTGTTGACACAGTCCTAGCCTGACTTGCAGGAGAGCAGGACTCGTGAGCCTGTGCTACAGAGGCCAGGCTCTCCCTTGTTAGTCTGTCATCTCTGTACTAATACAGCATGTGACCTTCTGGAAAAAAAGGTTTCCCAGACCATCAGTTTCCAAAAACTGTCAGTTCTGGGTTCTTCATAAGAGGTGACAGAGAACTCCCTGTGTGAGGAAGTGGCTTTGGCTTTGAGGAGAGTTGAAGGACTTCTGTGCACCTGGGGGCTGACTTCACTGTCTCATGGACTTCCAATATGAGAATCTGTGGCTTTCATCATGTCTCAGTAAATGAAGTATCCCTGTACAGAAGAGAAAAAAGTTGTTTTGAACACTTCCTGGAAGGCTAGGCCAAGATGCTGCAGAGAGCTTTGCTTCCCTTTAGAAGAAGGTAAAAGTGAAGTCTCTAATGAAGGAAGAGAGGGTTTTAGAAAAAGTTCTGCTCTTTGTGGATAAAAAACCATGAGAGATATCTGATCCAAGGACAGAACTGTGCAATAATTTGATAGTGACTTTTATCTATCACACAGTAAAACAAAAATCAAAAGTCTAGGGCATAATGAAAGATGAGGATAAAAGAAATAGAACGTCTAAAGATTTTAGAGAATGACATATATTAAAGCTAGACAGAACTAGTGTAACATAGACCATAAATTCATTTCCTAATTTTGTTTTTTAGTCCTTAACTTCTGACTGAGCTGCAATGCATGAATGAGATAAGCATCCAGTCTTGGTGTAATACCTTCAGGTGGTCCACTGAATCTCTGAAAGTGTTGTCCACATGGCTGATTCCAGAATTAATTAAATTGCTTTTGAGAAAGCTTTCAAATTGCTGAAGAACTCACATGAGCAGAAATTACACTACAGAAACTGAAACTAGTTAAATGAGCTATAAAACACTGAATCACATAGGAGCAGGACACCTTTTACTGGGCTTCACACCTCTGAATGCTTAATTAGTTCAGTTTTACTTGATGTTATTCCAGGGAAGGAAGTGGATTGGAATTGCTCCTATGGCAGTTATTGCCCACTATTTTGCTAAACAGCAACATCATGCATGAGGCACTCTGTTATACAAGGTGATACAAAAGTTTTGTTGGTGATATGTTTTCTCTGTCAGACTGCATTTTTGGTGTGACTGAAGAGGAAAATGGTCACTTAGGAGGTGCTGCTTTGGGTATCCCTTGACATACATCAGGATATGGGGTAGCTTTTCTGCAGGCAACTGCTCCTTCTCCTGTGATAGGATAAATGGATGCAACCCGTGCAGAAATGTCCACACGTGTTTTGTATCCTGAAAAGCACCTTGTAAGAGTAAGCTATCTGACCAACACTTCTGAAACTTTCAATTAACTCTGTGCAGGATTGAGTACTAGACACAACAACAACAACAAAAAGTGGTTTGAGAGATCAGCAGACATCTGCTGAAACACCAACTGGATATACCATTTTGCTTTTTAATAGTGCAAGGCTCAATGAGCATTGGATCTGGGACCAAATAAAGGAAAACAACCCCAAACAACCCTAGCTGCAACTTAGGGAGTTCTTCTTTGAGGCAGTTCAAGCTTTTGGCTTGGATTTGTTTCAGCTTATCCTGGAATTCCACGCTTTGCCTTTTTTTTTTTTTTTTCTTGAAAATCTCTACTTTCTGTCCTTCCAGCAGTGCACTGCAAATTGCAAAATCACAAAGTCTTTTGCTTTTGATGCTCAGAACTGCAGCTGGTATTTGAAAAGACAGTTTTTCATGCATTCACAGTAAACTGTGCCCTTCTGCATTACTGTTAATGTACTCCTAAAGGAGCACCTTGCATTCACTAAGCTTTTTTCCTGCGCCATGTTTTGATGCAATAAAAAATTTGGTACAGTCAGCTGTCTTATATAAGCAGCAGTGTGAGTCATCTTCAGAAACTGAATATTCACATGCTTCTCTGTCATGAGTTAAGAGAGGATATAAGTTATAATGTGCTAAAAAAGGAAATCCCCAGCAAAATTCCCAGCAATTTCTTTTAACACTCTGTGTTACTGTAGGAGTTATTTTTGCTATGAGTTTGAGACCTGATCCTTCATCGTTCTTCAGCCCATAAATGTGACTCCTGTAGAGTTAAATGTGACTCCTGTAGAGTTAAATGATGGCAAAGAAACCAAGCCTCTTCATCAGGGGATTCCTCTAGTACAAGGACTGGGTGACCTTCACTGACCAGACGCAGTACTGGGTCTGTACGCAGAGAGCACCACCACCTTCTGGTCATCTGCATTTGGGGACAGCCACATGGAGACTGCTGGGGTCAGAGCAAAACCAGCAACTACTTGTAATGTGTAACTTGCTTGAGGTTTGTCAGATAGCCTGGTTCTTTATGCCCTGTGCTATAAATGCTTCACTGTACTGAATGTAGTCAGCCCAAATTGCAGTAAGAGCATATCTCCTCTCCTGATTTCTCCAACTGGTCAAAATGAAGAAACAGAGCATTCCTTTTCCAATTCCATGTGCCACATTTGTCTCCTCCTTTTTAAAGGACTTGCAGATAAGTTTTTTTAATAGTAATGGAAGACATTCTGTTATGATACCTTTGCTATCTGCCAGCTCTAGGTGAAAAAATGCACCTGGCCTCTTTTGGAAAGTTATCATCACTGACATGAGAACATCTAGAGATGAATGGCTTCAGCTGGTCACACTTTAACTGGTCACTGTGGAATATCTCAGTAGCACTGATCATTTTGAGTTGAAATTTCATAAAAAGCAGTGGCCATGAACACTGTAAACGAATAGAGAGACGTTATTATGACTAAAATAGCTTACTTTGTCTCTCCTTTCACTCTAAATTGAAATTGTATCTAGAAATGTATTCCTGTACTTTACTTAAAGACCTTCTTAATTCTGCAGCTCTGTTACAGGCATAGCATCTACCCAGCAGCTAATAAGTAATGTGCGATGCAGAAGATCAGCTTGTAGAATACTAATTCATTGCTGTTCTATTAAGAAAATGTTTTACCATTGTAATGATTCCTAAGGCTGATGCTTCTGACGCTAAACTATCTGTTTTGTGTTTTCTTTTACTGCATATAAATGTAGACATATCTATCTGAATCCCTCTGTCACCATGAGCGAACAGCACCCTGGTCTTCTTGTGGTGATTTCTGTCTCACAGGACCACACTGTACTAGGCCTCCACAGGTCACCCGGAATGATTTCATAACTGTGGTGGTCAGTGGACAGCAACTGTGGCGTCGCTGACTGGTAGATCGCCAGAGGAGTTTGTGATTTCGCTGCCTGGCACAGGCAGACGCTGCGTTCAGTAGCTTCCCCCAGCCAACAGGTGAATTTGGCCAGCACTGGGGCTCACCTGCACATGGCATGGCTGCCCAGGGGCTGCTGGGCTGCACAGTGCAGGTGGGCTGCACGGTGTGGAGCGCACACAGACGAGGACAGCATCAATCCTCATCTCTCTCCTCACTGCATGTATTCTCTGTCAGCGAACTGCCTCCTTCATTCTGGCAGAAACTGGGATCAGAGGGAGCATGGTTTGGGTCGTCTTCCCTAGAAATAGAAGACATTTGTGCTAAATAAGAGAGACAGAGTTACTGAACGTTGAAAAAAATATGTTTCTTTTTTAATCCTTTCTCCTCCTTTTTCCTCCCCCTCCCCTGCCACCCTTGTCTGTGAGCAGAAGAGGCAGCTCCTCAAACTGTCCTTTTGCTCCCGTTGACAAATGCAGTGAGTTTGGGGCATCAGCATTAAACGTTCCATGTCACCAGCTTGGTGAAACTTCAGTGAAGTATGCAAGTAAAGGAGGAAAAAAAAAAAAAAAAACTCCGATTTCAGCCTGGCTGTGTCCCGTGTTACAGTGCTGTGGGGAATGTTGATAAACACTGGGAAGAGCTGAGATGTGGTAGAGGCAGGTTAGGGACTGGCGGCTTCTGATGGACCGCAGAAAGCTGTCCCTTCATCTCTTCCAGCATCTGAATGCCAGATTCTCCTGCTTAGAGGAAGCCTTTACAACTGTTCTGTTTTTACATGCCTTGGATAAAAGGAAGAAGCGAAGCAATGGAAATACAATTTTTAGTAAGCATTTCTAGTAGAAATAATATTTTACATCTCCCCCTGCCTCTGCTGAGTAAGTGCTGTTAGCTCCCATCATTCATTCCTAAGGAAAGTCTTCTAATTCATCTTTATCAGTGCTGCCAGGTAGAGGTTATTCATTTTTTGTTTACCTGGCATGGCCATGCCGTCACTGCTGCTGCTGCTGCTTTGGCTAGTAGAAGTAACCGCTGCTGTGGACAACTCGCCCAGAATAAGAGCGGGGTCGAGGTGGAGAGGTGAAAAGAACCGTGAGTAACCTGGGCTTTTCCTTCTCTTCTTCTCTGCTCTGTGTTCGAAGAAATGTGTTAGGCCTCATTTAGCAGTGTAAATCTTCCTCTCCAGGAGACTGTTCTTTAATAATAACCTTCAGGGCATATAATTAAAGATAGTTAAATATGCATGCAGAAAGCACGGGCCACACCTTCTGTACTCTCCCCACATCTGCAGTATAGTCCTGTGCTTCCCTGCAAGCTTCCCGAACAGCCTGTGCTGATTAACTCCTGTATTTCCAGAGAGTTGCAAGACTTCCAGGCTACAATCAGCTGTGCTTTTTCTGTTCATAGTCTTACCATTTTGCACGCTAATTCAAATATTGGCATTGATAAAGGTGGCAAATTTTACAGCTGTACTGGTTATGTGAAGGATGCTGGTAACCACAGTGATTATGCTAGGTAACTTTATTGGTATAAATGGGAAAACTGCAGTTTCAAATCTACAGATTTAGAAGAGGGGATTTAACCCAGCATTGCAGCTTGTGCAAAGTTTATTAATGTTGCTCTTGAAAAGAAAAAAGAACATTACTGTTGGAAAAGGAAAGTAGATGAGTCATGATAATATGTGGGAGTGAGATCTGCAGGACCTGATACGGCATACACAGTTTACAGTTTGTTTCACTGAAATATCCAGATGATTATTTGCATTTAAAGGGCAACTCAGTTCTTGCTGACATTATTCTTTATTCTTGTCCAGCTATATAAACAAGCATTCCTGTTATTGGCAACATGCTGTGATCATTATTCGTGTGAATTTTTTTTAATTTTTTTTTTAGAAATACCTAGATTACTAAAAGGGGAAGAAATATTGAAAACGGAATGAAGGCTTTCAGTTTAATTCAGCTGAATGTGATGAGACTGACTGGAAAATGTATGTGATGAAAATCTCTGAAATAACCAGAGCTTGGAGGGGTGGCTGTTGGTATCCTTGGGCTGGATGTTATCTTGACAGTCCTGTTACCTGAAAGCTGATCTGTAGCTTGAGTGATAATTGTGTTTCCTAAAGCATGGACATACATGTCAGTAAATTTACTGCTTCCACTTGGGCCCCCAAATCATTAGCCTTATGGAAAGAGGTGCTGGATGGAGTGGAGCTGAGAACTGAACTCCATTCATGAGTAATTTACATCCAAAAAAATATACTACCCAGACTAGCAGGTTCTTAATATATGCATTAAGTGCTGCGTATAAATAACATCCGGTGGGTTATAAATATTTAAGCATATTAAGTAATTATGCTTAGAAGAGCCCTTTAATTTAATGGATATGGAAACTGAGGCACAAATCTCAGAAATACGTTGATTGAAACTTTTCCAAAGCATGTTTCTTGCTCATTGAAAAGGTCCTCTAAAAATTCATCTGCGTTTATTTTCAAGTACTACCTTTTATGAAAAAAGCCAGTTCTTAGAGTAAAAATACTATATTTTCAGTTTTGACTTACTGTTTTTCATTTGTTTAAAAGTTTGTGATGCTGTGTTTTGACTGAATTTAGACCAAAGAACGGAAATAGATGAGGATATAAATATTAATGTCTCACAAAAGCATTGCTGAATAAAAGTTAATCAGTTTGAGATGGCATTTAGCCATGATGAGTAAATTATACAAAGATTCAAGAGCTTAAGAGCGCCACATCTTTTGGCATTGGTTTTGCAACTATAGTAGGTCATTTAATGTCATTGGTGGTTAACAATTAGACCTTATAGATGCAAATTGTTTTCTTTCTACTCTTGAGAACAGGGGCTCTAAGTCCAATACATTAGCAAATTACTGGTATGTTGTTAAAGGAAAAACAAGGATGTAAATTAGTTTTTATTATCATACTGATGATAATACAACACAATTGCTTAGGGAGCTCAGTTGTCGTATGTGTTAAGAGTTACAGATCTGAATTACATCTTGAAATTAAGAGATCCTTGGATAAGAGCCAAATATTCCTTTTATTTTAATATTAGCAATATCCTAACTAAGAACAACTGTTGGGCAAGAGAAATTTTACAAGACTGCTATTTGAATTGTATACCATTTGGCTTTTGCTGTCTGTGATGCCAGCATTTCTCTAGTATCAGAATGCAGATATCACATGGAGCTGGATGTTGTGAGAAGATATCTCCCTCTTTCTGGGAAAGGAGAAAACCAAAATGTTACATAATCATAGCTTATTGATTCTTTGTCAGTGGCTATTAATATTGTATGTGTGCCTTTCCAAATTGATGTGGTTCTTAACGATGCTCTCTTACTGGTTTATTTTTGCACATCACTGTAAAAATACTAATAAAAGTATTAATAAAAATAATAATATAAAAAGGTTGTGTGATTAAGTAGGGTAGTTCGTTTAATTGGGTTACACTTAAATTGCATAGCCCAAGCCAAAAAACATGACTTTAAATACAAGGGAACATGTCTGGTTTCTAAAGCTCTTAAACAGGAATTTTCATTAGAGCATTCAGGTGTAGCAGTTTTTTCAGTGCTTTAAAAGTCTTCTGTTCACAACATAGAGTGATATCAAAATACTTTTATTTCAAGTAATCTTTTAAAAGCTAGATTACTTTGGGGAGTTTTGTTTGTTTATTTTGATTCTCTGTAATGCTTCTCCAAAGAAGAGATCAATATATATTAAGAGGAATAGTGAGTTGTCTGGAAAAGTCATAGTGATTCAAGTTCTGTCCATGCTTCTCAGGGACAGGACCAAGGTGGTCCAGCAAGGACCACAATAAAACTCACATTAAGCTTTACCTGACCTTACACCTCCTTGGAAGAAGCTTTGTTCTTCACTTAACTATTATAATGTTCTTGGAGCTGGGAATTTTGTGACCATGTTTCTGATCCACCATTCTCAAATGAGTAAATGCCTCTGACAAATACACCAACTGGAACAACTGGAAAAAAAAAAAAAGTAGTATGGAAGCACACTAATGGATTAAATCCCACATGTGCCTGTACTTTATCTTATAAAAGCACATGGGGCAGAGGCACAGATCTCAGAGGTAATAATAAATATTTAAAACATGTTTAAATATATAAAAATAACATTACTAGAACCTTATGCTGTGGTTGTTGTCTTCTGGCACATTATTACTTTTTCAATTCATTTTGTTTGTAAGAAAGTCAATGATTGTTGTTTCTATGCCTATATTTTACATTGTACATGATCATGGGAAATTGCTATTTTGGTACTGAAGTGGCAATGTATTAAGACATGACAGTCTCTCAGAAGAACTGAATTACAGAGTAATACCATTGTTCTCTTGTTATTAATTCCTATACTGCATCTAATGCCTCCATTGAAAACCGTACAAGCATTTTTTCAGACATTTATAACTTTTTTAATCTGTTGCTGTACTCTATGCAATTTTCTTTGTTAGGAAATTTTAATCAAAATGCTTTGCTTACCCTGAAAAAAGTATATTTTCTCACTTTATGGAGAATAAAATTGTAATTTTCTGTGCAGATTTTGGACATCATATGTAAAGGTCAGAAATTAAAGTTGTCACAGTGAATTGCTGGAGCAAAAATGGGTTTTTCATATTTTTCTTAGAAATATTTTTTGTTGGAAAAACTTTGTGAAGCTTTAGGATTTTACAAGGCATTAAAACTATTCTTTCACTGCTAAATTCATGTTCAATTCATTTTGCATTTTAGGAAAATTTGTTTCTGATGTTCATAAGAATTCTCATTTTTTAAAAAAGTGAATGTGTAGATATATATAAACACACACATATGTATATATATAATATATATGTAATGGAAAAAATATCCATAAATGATGGTGGTATTTTTCTATAGTCATCTTGTTGCAGAAAACAAAACAAAACCCTTTTTTTTTCCTTCTGCACAGTAAGTTTATTTAATTTTTCAGATTAATTGCAAAGTAAACAATAATTACAACTTTCAAGCCATTGAGAAATTTTTTGGGACAGAAGGCTTTAGAACTCCTGTGATGCGTGTGGTAAAAAAGTGACAGAAATCATTTCTTCCAATTACCTTCAGCATTCACGTAAACTGAGATTGAATAAGGTAGTTACTTGCAGTGATGCTCTAATCATAGTTTACTTCTTGATCCATACGTTATTTTGCTTTCTTCAGACTCAGGGTGGATCTCATCAAGGTGCATAAACAGCTGAGGGGAGGGTGCCAAGAGGACAGAGCTGGGCTCTTCACAGAGGTGCCCAGCAGCACTGGGCACAACCTGGCATGCAGGGGGCTCCCCTGAGCACCAGGCAGCCCTTCTGTGCTGCGCGGGTGACTGAGCACTGGCACAGGCTGCCCAGGGAGCTGTGGGGTCTCCTCCTTGGAGATCTTCAAAAGCCATGAAGGGCTTTGGGCTTGGGCAGGCCTGTACTGGGGAGCAGCTTGCTCTGGATGTGCAGTGCCCCCGGGCACGCTTCTTCCAGGAGGGTCAGCAGAGCAGGCAGACTGTACAGGTTAGGCTCAGGCAGTAGCAGGTTGCCCGCACTTACCATCTCACGGGGAGCCATCAACCCCCTAAGGTAACCCTGCCCAAAGGTGTCTCTTGGCATAGGACTGCCCCAGCAAACAGCTGTTGGGAGCAGGCCACCCACAGGAAGTTAGTTTATCTGCCCAGGTGAACTCCTCTGGTTTGGTGTAAAAAAGTGCTGATTGAGTACACCTACTTTAGATTACTAAAAACAACTGTTCTTTTAAAGAAACCATCACGTTCCTTATCCTACAGGAAAAAATAAAAAATAAAAAAAAAAGGAAAAAGCCCATTCTCCTTGAACTCTTACAGAGTAGTCTTTGATGTTAAAAGTTTGATCTTTAGACACATTATTTACCCTGTCATGTATCAAATAATTTTAATGTGCAGGGTTGTCTATTAACATTATCATCTTGCACTATATGCTTCACTGGAAGCTTTAAAATGAGTCCCAAATCATTTAGTGATCTAGGTGTCAAAATGTAAAAAGAAAGGTTTGTTATAGCCTTTCCTAACCTTGAGGCCAGATTCAAGGTACTTTCTTTTTTTTCTGCTTTCAGGCAGTTGTATTTCTTACAAGAAATCATGTTTCACACAAAAAAATGTCTTAGAAGCCAGCATTTTATCACAAACCCTTTAAAGTCTAGTAACTAAGTATCAAAAAAGAATGATGAATAGAAAAGATGGTTGCTTTTAAATGCCAGAGACTTTTTCTCCTTGAGTAGATGTGTCTGATAAGACATTTAAAAGAACAATGGAAAGAGAGATTAAGAAAAGAAGAGAGAGAAAAAAGGGGAGAAAAAGAAGGAGTTGGAAGAAAAAAAAAAGAAAGAGAAAGAGGAAGGGGAAGAAAATAAGGAAATGAGAGAATGTAGAAGGGCAAAAATCAAACTGCCACTGTTATTAACTAATTTGTAATTTCTCATGTAAGCTACTACTAACTAACTAACTAACTAACTGCAGTGTTCCATTTTCATCACACTATCTGTAGGATCTAGGAAATGACCTCTTATGTCAGAAATAAATTTACTTGGAACTTTAATTTGTCCAATTTATGAGGATGAAATGAGCTGTTGTATTTTAAAATTGCCTCAGTAAGATTTTACAGTAAAAATTCAAGCGAGTTGACATTGATTCATAAAAGTGTAAGATTTTCAGAGTAATTAAAATTTGGAACATTTTCTGCCCCAGAACTTTTGAGTTTTAATAAATTTGAATGAAATTGAACTGAATTTTGATGTACGAGGTACCATACGATACAGCATATGTAAGCTGCTGTAGGATTACATTTCTGTAAGACACTCTACTATTTCAATAGAGCCCTTAAATGATTTCTTAGTCCTTATATAAAACGAAGAAAAGCACAGCTTTTGTGCACCTAATTGTTCTATTTTGAGTAAAATTATTTGATAATAGATTTTTAGAAACTTTTTCTTTTAATTCTTCAGAAGAAAAAAAAATGTTCTTTTTGTAACGTAGTTATATTAAGAGATAAAAGCACATTTCTTTTCAAAGGTCTTCCTGTACCATCTGCTAAAGAAGGGATGTGTATATTTTTAAATATATTCGATGATAATTTCTTTTTAATCACTCTGTAATTAAGTCTTAAAGCATTATATGTATTTCCTAACACCTGCAAGAGCTTTTTATTATTATTATTATTTGTAAATATGTCTTTTAGCTGTTGTCTGAGGACAATGGAAGAGTTAACACCGTTCTGTACATGAACTCCACTGAAATCCTCTGTGACTGCTTTCTCTTCTTTTCCTTATCTTCAGTAGTCAGGCTCCCTAATTATTCATCTCCCTCTGCCTATTTGCTTGGTGATATATGGACTCGTTAGGCAGGAGTACCTGAACAGGAACATTAAGACCACTCAGTACCTAGATAAGTCCTTTATGGTGCTCCAAGTCTGCTTTCCTGCCAAAAGCAGTTTTATTACCTCCAAGGTTTAAAATCACAAGGTCTAGAAAAGTACAGAAACCTCTCATTCATCTTAGTGATCTTACAGCCTTGCACTTGCACGTTCAGCTCCTCCATTTCATGCTGTTTACCAACAGAAGGAAGATTATTCAAAAAGCCATTGCTTATCTTCAGGGCCTGGAGCTTTAGATGGGACACTGTCCTGTGTCTCACTGCTAATCATACTGAATGACATGGCCAGCTACATGAGACACAGATGCATGACTGCCTAATAGGAGAAAACCATCTCTGAATCAAAATACCGTATGGATTTCATTTTTTTTTTCTTCCCTTAAGAGAGTCTTTTCTTTTGATGTTCTTTCTCCTCTTCTTGTGAATCTGAAATCACACTGTCAACTTGTCAACTTCCTTTTCCTCAGCCACCAAGGGAAAGGACACAAGGAGTCTCAATTCTTACCCCCCCCCCCCCCCCCGCCCTCCCTTCCAGGGAATAGCAATTGGAAATACAGCAGTATTAATGTTGTTTGGACAAACACACACAGGTGTGCCTAGGCAGGTACTTGGGAGTATCTTTATCCCTTCATCTCAGGTGTGCATTTCTCTTCCTCCTTATGCTTGTATCTTCTTCTGTATCCCATACTTCTCTGGTGGTCCAGTTGTGATTCTTCAGCTGCATGTCTACTGCAGCTCTTCCACTGCCTCATGTAAGGGCTGCTAGCCCATGTGGCAGTGAGCCTGGGGGAGCCACAGAAATGAGCCAGCTGTGATCAATATTCTAGGTTATCCATGGGATTTTATTGTATATCTCATGGAGAACTAGGGGCTGGGCTGGTATTTCCACCATCACAGTTGCTTCATGTGGCTTTCTGAAGTACTTTTGGAATTTCAGCAGTATGAATATTTTGGGCTGCAAGTTGAAGGATCAGAAAATCTGGCTATCACTGCATAATTTCAGATTAGAACACAGCAGCATTTCAGGACTACTTGTATTGGCTGAGAGATGTTTTAGCCAAAATAAGAAGCTTTCCTCTTAATTTTAGTTGTTTACGAAAGTCCCAATTTCTGTATCATGGGTTGCGTATATGTGGTTTGACAGTGAGCTGTTTTGTTTACACAAATACTGTAGGTGTATCTGTGATGGTTATGCATAATTGTCTCAAAGTTTCAAAAGAGAGACAAACCAAGGAATCCAGTAGCACCCCACGACTTTTGTAAGTCAAAATCCTTTGCCTATAAAGAAGACTTTATGGATTTTTTCTATATAACATAGTTTTCCAGAAAACAAGTATAAATCTAGTTGTCAGTTCATTTTATTTTTATTTATTATAACAGAGGTCATAAATATTTTTCTGATGTACCATTTTTGGTTTGTTATTTTTACATTCATCAAAATGAATTGTTGCGTGATTCATCACTGTCCTGCTTCAGGTCTGGCCTCCAATTAAATTATTGCTTTATAATGGTACAGTACTGGACTACTGATATGATAGATCTAATCCCCTGGTCACAGATGAAAAAATCCTTATGGCAATGAATGCTCACAGAAATACTAATTTCTGTGTGAGGGATTAATGAATGAGGTTACCACTCAAGATATGTGCATGCATATTTAGAAATGCAATTCAGTGTCAGCTAGGAGGTAAATGGTGAAACAAATTAAAACAAAACACGAAATGTCCTCCGTATAGAGCACCTCCAGGGTAATACATATTTTATATCTCTTCAGCTTTCTTTGGATTTTTGTATTGGTCTGTAAAAACACCAAATCAGAGGAGACTGTTCAAGAAGCAGAAGGAGTTGGTAGTACTACATTTCCTCTTTTGCCTTTCTCAAAATACAAGGGAACAAAGACAAGACAGTGGTTGGTACAAATTCTCAGGAAGAGCTTGTGAGCATGAGTTTACTTTCTAAATGGCTGTGTGTTTTTTTTGGGTGGCCCCATCCATTTTGTGTTTTACTTCCTTTTTGCAAACATTCATTTAAACTGTTTGTTTGTTTTCACAAATAATTAGGGAATACCTGCTTTTTTTTGTGTAATTACTCATATTTGCTTCCTTGCAAGTAATAATGGCAAGTACTTCAAATATTCTCATTATCTTTAAATGTTTGTAGTCTAATTACGCATCAAAACCAACAGCATTCTAGTCTCATACTACCTAAGGAAACTTTCTACAAATACAACGAGCATAGATTGTCATAGATTTAGGTTTAAAAATACATAGGCATCGTTTTTTCTTCAGAAGGGTATTGCCTAAACTTATGACGAATACATTTGTCAAAATCAGGATTACTTTCTATCGAATGAAAGAATGCAAGAATGATTTATTTGCCATGTCTGATTTTACTTGGTACTGTTATACAAGACATTTTTGCTGTGATACAAAATGACTAAGGCAAAATATCATGAAACATGATTTGTGCCCCTCAAAGTGCTTGGAATATTAGTGTCATTTTACTCAAGGTTGAATGCAATGTAAAACAAAAATGTAGGAAATTCCCAAAAAGCAGAAATAGTGAAGTCTATAGATGTGTGTCTCACGTGGAATGTTTTTAGTATCTTTGAAGGTATGTGCCTATTTTTAATTTCATCTTCGCCCCTTCTGTCTCTGTAGCACAAAACTCTGTCCTTGGCATCAAGTTTTCTTGAAGAAATGATGCTTATAGGGTGTCTCTCTCTGGCTGAACTTCCTGTTTTCATGCTATGTGTAAGGTCTAAGTGTCTTTGAGAATCTCCATGCTGCAGGGCTAGATAGGAATTCTGGCAAGGTAGAACAAAGACATTTTTCAACTATGAACTATATCCTGTAGTGGAGTAAGCCATTCATAACATGCTAAAAGACTATATTAGAGGAATTAATGTGAGAACTTTGTAAATTGTACAAAAATCTACCAAAAAAAAAAATTTAAACTTGCCTATCCTGTATAGTAATTGTGTGTGGAAAAACATATGCCTCTGATGACTTGAGCTGAAAGATGTAGTCACTACAGAAAAACATGCTTATTTACTGTTCTTTTACATATGTTCACAATCAATCAATTCTCTACTCTCAATTACGCTGCCTTTCAGCAAGGTTTTTATATGATTCAGCCTACCCAGTGGGCTGAATGGTCAGGCTGGGAAATTACCTCTGTGGAATGTTCCCACTGCTATATTACAGTCCTGAAAATGGGTTTTCTTTAGTTCCCTACATTTTTATTCACATTTTCTCTTCCACAGGCTTTACCGAGAGGAGGTACCATCAGGAGGTTTCATTCTCTTTGGTCTCTTTGTCCTTGCTCTCCCAAAACAGTTTTTGGCTATCAAGCAGTGCATTGAGAAAGCCCATCATGTTTTGGGGCCACCTTGAATATCTCTTGGGAGAGCAGGATGAGGAGACACGGGCACTCCAGGCAAAATGTGTCAGTGAAGGAGAAGTATCTCCCAGTTACTGACTCTGCTCATTAGATGTGCCAAACCAGGGTTAGAGAATTTACAGTAATCCTTACTTTTGGAGCCCATTTTTCTTAGAGAGGTTTAGATGTTTCTGTGACAGAAACACAATGAGCTACAGAAAAAGTAAGGTATTTAATGAGAAACAGATGAGGCCTGTGTATTGTTAATGGAGAAAGACTACTGTTTTGTGTAAAGAGAAGCCAACGTGTAACATCAGGAATAAAACAGAGTAGCTTACAGGACATTGTAACAAGAAAATTGTTTTATTCTTGATGTTTAAGATACTGCTTCAAATAATGTCTTTAAAACTTACTGTGTCCAATGTACAGCCTGTGTGTATGTCTTCATTAAAAAAAAAAGAAAAAAAGGTAATAAATATCTGTTCCATTTTGTTGTTGTTGTTTTAGTGCTTTCAGTATCATTTTACAGATGCTCACTTTCTTTCTTAATACCAGTTGTCCCTTTACAACAATATCCAAAGATAATATTTTTCTCACAATCAATTTCTACTTGCTACAACATCTGTTGATGTGATTTATTAATGTTCAGGTACCAATAAAGATACTTCGTGTGTTTGTGTTCATGTTCAGCAACATAAAAAGAATCTAACTTCAACTTTCCTTAAAAACAAAGTTTCACCGGTTTAGCTTTTCTTTCTTTTTTTTTTTTTTTTTTTCTTAAAGACCAATGGGGATATTATAGTTTTACATGTCAGCTACTAATGGTTTTATGTCCAATATTTGATTTAAAAATCACATGGCCCTGAATAGTAGTGTTTGTATTTTTTTTAGCAAAGCCTGCTTAGTTTCGTATAACACTGTGACATTAATGTCTTCTTTTTACTGACTGTAAACATTTTAGTTTGCATTTTATATGCAGCACCTTTAAGCTTTAATTGGACATCTGATAGTTTGTGTACATAAGCACCTACCAGCTAATGTGGAAATTGTAGACCAAGAAGTAATGATACTATTGTGCTGGTGGATGCAGACTTCAGCCTGTTTTGTCAGATTGTCTCCCAGGAGTGTCTGCTATATTTCAGAAACCCTTTTGGTATGAACTGTTAGAGAAATATGAAAATGATGAGGCAGGTGCCAAAGCAAGCCTCTGACAGGCATTGTATCCCACCCAGATTATAAGGTTCACACCTGATTTTTTATCTTAAATATTAGTATCATAGACTATGATTCTGTTAAGGTTATATCTCTCACTTTTGATATATGTTGCTTCTATTATCATATTTTATAAGTACTAGCTATTCATACTGTTGTTTCAGTCTATAATGTGTCTTACATTTTGGGGATTCATGTTGTAGCTAGAGAACAACAAACACTATTGATTTGTTTCTGACACGCTTTGAGGAATTCTCTTCTTTTCCTTCTGCATCTCTGTGAAAATGCATATGATCAGAGTGAAACAATTCTCCCTTTTTGGTGCACTGTCACTCCTTAATTTACTACAGGAATCATCCATGGTTACCTAACAGTGCTGCATCAAAATGCAGTCTGAAGAGTTAGTTCGTCCTGGGTTCAAACTTTTGGGATGATATTTTACCAACATTTTACTTCCAAAGTAGCCTTAGGCAAAGAAATATAATCTAACAACCTTCCAGCAACTGTAGCATCTGAAGACATTAATTGGTCCTTTTTCTTCAGGTCACTACCAGGTCCTATTAGTAGGGTGTTTGCTATCCTCACTTCATGGATAAGATCATGATAGACAAAAGATGATAGACAAAGTATGTATGAGAATTTGCAAAAGCCACACAGAAAATCAGTAGTTTTACAGACTCTTGTCTGGTACTTCTAAGCTCATGAGAGAATGGGCATGGTGTTGGGGACAAAAAAAAAAAAAAAAAAAAGACATGCTATATCAGTGTTTAATGAAAAGTCTATATAGTGTTCTCTTGTACATGTTTTTGGCTCTCTATGTGTATTATATATTATGATAGTTACTGACAGTGTTACCATATGTTATAAGCAGCAAGTGAAATAGGGTAAATCCAGAAATATCTGGGTATACATGGACATTTTGGGAACGTTGCAGCAGAGGTAGAAAACAAATGTAATTCTGGATTAGCTTAAGCATGTCTGTGTTGATAGAAGCATTTCTGCCTTCATAGAACTGTTTTGGAGCAGATTCTGATAAAACTTCCGCATAATCTAGTGCACACATGTAACAGTACTCTCTCCTGCAGGACAAGACAAACAACAGAATAAAAATTGAAGTTACAATTTCAGAACTTAAGCAGCCCTGCAAAATCTACAGCAGCTTTTTCATGATAAGGCTGAAAAGAGGGAGAACGTGTTTTCTCTGGCCTCTAGCAGAAACAAACGTTTTAACATTTTGTTTGGAGACCAAGAGACCAGATGTATAAGTTAATTAAGGAAATAAGGGTGGTATTTCTATGAAGGCTGAGTTTAGCCTAGCTATCCCAGTGCTTCTCAGTGTACATTCATTTGAAGGAGCCAGTAAGGGCAGTCTGGGGAAATTAACCTCGTTAGGCTAAAGCTTGCTTTTGGACCACTCAAAGTGCAACATCATTTTTGGACAACAAGTCTCAGCTGTGGACTTGGGGTCCTTGATAAAACAGAAAATGTCTTAGAAGCCAAGAATATGTCTAGGGATATACAACTCTAAAGCAGCCAGGAAAGGGAGTCTCAGCAACAGACAAATCATTCAGTGAAGCATGTTTCTCAGTGAAATAAATGGTTACAATCAGATCAATCTCATTGATGCGTGAAGGTTGACATGAAGATTTCAATTACATGATAGTGTACTAAGACCATCTTAGATAATCTGAGTCCCCGTGCTTTTTAAAAAAGCTCTGTTTTGCATTTATAGAATCATAGAATCATAGAATATCCCAAGTTGGAAGGGACCCATAAGGATCATCAAGTCCAACTCCTGGCACCACACAGGTCTACCCAAAAGTTTAGACCATGTGACTAAGTGCACAGTCCAATTGCTTCTTAAATTCAGACAGGCTTGGTGCAGTGACTACTTCACTGGGGAGCCTGTTCCAGTGTGCAACCACCCTCTCGGTGAAGAACCTCTTCCTGATGTCCAGCCTAAACTTCCCCTGCCTCAGCTTAACACCATTCCCACGGGTCCTGTCACTGGTGATAACGGAGAATAGGTCACCTGCCTCTCCACTCCCCCTCGCAAGGAAGTTGTAGACCGGGATGAGGTCCCCCCTCAGCCTCCTCTTCTCCAGGCTGAACAGGCCCAGTGACCTCAGCCGCTCCTCATACGTCTTCCCCTCTAGGCCCTTCACCATCTTCGTCACCCTCCTCTGGACATTCTCCAACAGTTCAATGTCCTTTTTGTACTGTGTAATATATCATTTTATCATATCATTTGTACACTATATCAAATTATATATATCTAATTTTGTACTGTGTAATATATCATTTAAATGAAATATTACTTAAAAAGCAAGAATAAGGTGTTACCAAAGTGAGTCAGGCTTGAAACTACACATAGCACTCTCCATTACTTACATGAGAAGGAAGTATTAAAGAAAGTACAGTCTGATGTTGAGTAGTCTGCCAAGTACAACCTGCTCAATGGCTGGGTAATTACGAAGAGGTATGTATTCTGCTGTGCTAGAGGTTGATAACAAACTTAAAGGACTTGTGAAGCATGCATAGCAGCGTATGTGTCCCTCACATATACCATAAGTGTTTAGTTGGCACTTGGATAACTGTTATTTTCTCTAGATAAAAGAAGTCATGAGCTGTCAAGTAGGTTCCTTTAATATGATGAAACGAGGCTTTGGAATAAAAAGAAGCAGGAAGAAACTTCTCACTAGTTAACTACGGAAGACCTAGATACAAATATTTCAAAACATGCCATGTCAAATATTAGGATTAAACCTCTTCAGTTTAACAAGAAGTAAATACCAAAGTAAATAAATAAAGTAATAATACAGCTGCATGTGCTTTTGAGATGTGACATTAGCCTGTACTACTGTCCATGCTTTTCTCAGCTGCATCCACAGTATACTTGATATTTTTTTTAATTATTTTTAACTATGAGAGAAAAGCATTTGAATATCAGCTGATTCCTCCTACAAGCAAGAAACAGGCATAACAGTTCAGTTTTCACCATTATATCAGCACAATAGAAATGGTTTTGTTCAGAGTCAGCAAGGTCAATGTTACTGTTACCAATGAAGCCCAGATTCCAGGTTCTTCTGTGACATGTTTTATGTCACTCAGAGGATTAGTTGGCCTCAGTGGAAGGCTAAAGCAGGCAAGATAGAAATATCTCATTCAACAGAGAAGTGCTACAGCTGCTTTAAGCAATACATTACTGCAATACCATTGGTTCTATTTAGCAAAAACTCCTTCTCCTTAACCTCCCCAGTTCACCCAATCTCACCCCAGGTGTAACTTATTTGAGACTTAATTCTGCTCTCTCCTTGAAGTTGGACTGTTAGCAGTACTCACCTGAGAATTTTCATTTTCTATAAATAAAGGAAATGGAGCCTAAAGGCCAAAGTCTCCCCCAGGTAAACAGAGAACATAAATGCCAGCAATACTCAGCCTGATAGTGTGTTGCTGATTATTTGTAGATTGTAGAGCTCTTGGATGATTTGGAATAAAATACCACTGCCTTGCAGCTGAGTTATACCTATTTCAGAAGACTAGCATTTGGAAAAGAATTAGAAATTAACAAATAATACACTGAAGCTACCAACTATACTGAATGTGTTTTCATGCTCAGACTCAAAATGCTACCAATGTAATCATTGATGAACACTCTAAGGAAATGCCAGAATTCAGACTAAAAAGTCCAGTGTTTTGTTTGCATTTGCATTAGCGAACTGCCTTTGATCATACAATACTTTTTATGCTTTGTTCATATTCATAAAGGTGTGTTCATGCTCTTTGCTCGCCATTGTGTTGTTACTACAGTACTTTAATGCAGCATTTGCAGATTCAGGCTGTGCTTACATGAGGGACCTTAAGGAAGAGATGCTGGAGGAGTCCTTACGCATTCATAGAATAAATACTCATTAGATTATTATTCTTTTTAAATGTTCTCCTTTTTCAATCTCTTGTGGCAGTCTCAATCTTTGCGTGGCTCATTTTATACCATTTTTCTGATTATTAAACCCTTTTGCAGTTCTTTAGCCTCTTCACATCCTATGCTCCAGCATCCACAGTAGGTCTGTGGTAAACCAATTATTTTTACCTACTAAAAAGAAAAAAAAAAGCAAATATCTAACCTGATGTTTCACTGTGCAGTCTGCTTATCTCTGAATACTCACACAGCATATTCTTAGAATATAATTTCCACGTTCAGGGCAAGAAACATATTTTGTGTATTTAGTGCATAATTTCGATATAGTCATACAGTAACAGAACTAGTACCTTCCAGAGCCAGGTGAGCACAACTACTTGCTGAGAGATGTGGATGTGGTTTATTTTATATTCCAGACCATACTTGCTCCAGTTACTCAAAGAAAACATACCTGTGTGCTTACTAACACAGAAAAAATACTTCTTTTACTCATAACTAATAGGGACATTTTTGCTTAATTAAAAACAATCACTTTAATGTGGGATGGCAGTATGGAAAACTATCAGGATCTCAGTGATGAAAGTTCCAAAAAGATACTAGCTATGGGAAAAAAAAGGCACTAAAAGGAAACCGTTGTTCAGTTTTGCCTCTAGTCTTCTACTTTTGTTCTTTTCAATAGTATTCATGCACTTCTGACAACGAACAAGTTATTCCTTTAAGAGTTGGAAAGTACAAAGATGAGACTGAAAGGAGTATTATTGTGAAGTATTTAAAGGCTATTTGTTAAGAACTTTAAGATTCTTGGAATAATATACTGTGGAATTGCACATTTATTTATTTCAATAAGATACTTTCATTACTGTGAGAAAGTTGTGGGTTTTTTTGTTTGTTTGTTTGTTTGTTTGTTTTTCCTTTGTTCTCCAACTTACTGGTTTGATTTTATAGTAAAATGCTAAAGTAAAAGAAAGTTCTTAATTCTGAAATTTTAGTTGAGAAAACATTTTGACATGGACCTGAGCCATTCAAGGTACACAACTGTCAACTACAATTGTTATTCTGGTGATTTGAAATCAGCTCTTCATGCTTCACAGGTGACAAGAAATTTTGCTTAATTTGCAAACTGTGCATGCATGGGATATGAGTTTGAATTTCAGAGGGTTGATCAAAATAATGTAGGAAAGCTCCATTCATGCATTAATTCTTTTAATGTAGTTATTCATGTGTAGTATAAAATTACAGTGTAAATTTCATTTTATACGGAATATTTATTTAGACAGCTCAGTTTAAACATCTGAAACAAAAACAATTCCAGAATCCTGCTGCAAAAAACAGCTCAGTTTATTCTCATGTCATGGGAAATGCAACCATTACATTCAGTGAGATGAATGTTGGTAGGTACTGGCCATAGAACAGCACTTGTACTTTTCAGATGAGTGTTTTATGCAACAGGATACATATGAGCATCAAATCCCAAAGTGAGGTGATGGGGCAAGGAATGGCTTGGGAATTCTCACACTTTGGGGTAGTCAGCTGTCTGCCACAGCTCTGGGGTTTGAATGAGTAGGGATCTTGTGCACACCTGTTAATAAAAGGGAGTGAAAGACTGCTATTAAACTGGCTGAGTCACTACGAGTCACCACTATGAGTATTCTGAGTCCATCTATTGAGAGAAATCAGTGGAAGAATACCCTTAGACTGAAGTAATAAACCCACACTTGCAATACTCAAAATTTGCATCTGATTTCCGGAACTATTTAACACATTGATATTTAAATTGTTTTCATTGCCAAGAGTTCAACAGGCAAGGTTACAAAATAAAGTGCCATTTAAAATTAAGAGGGTAGCTATCTGTCAGAAACATAACCATTTTGGGACTATTTCTGAGGCATATGAGATGACAAATGATAGGGTAAATGGAGTACACTCCAAGCAGCAGTGTAAAAAGAGGCCCCTACCTCAGCTGGCAAATATAAATTTAGTGATGAGATTGATTCATACCAGCTGTGGATCAGGCTCACTGTCAGAGAAGAGTGGAATCAAAAACAGGAGCCTATGAGCAGGATAGTTTTGCTGAAATCAAGTCATTAGAATTGTATGGGAGCTGGAGGTATGTGTTACAGAATTTTGTAAAGCATAGGGATATCTTATTTATGTTATGGAAATGCTAATGTATTGCTTTTTGGCTTGGTGGATTTCACTCTTAACTTTCCAGTTTGAGCTTAGTTTGGTCTTGTAATTTATTTTTTTTTGTTGTTAGATCTTGTAACCCTAGCAGTGATGTTTAGATGCTGAATACCTCAGTCTAGTCAGGAAAGACTGTTGCTGAATTTCACTGGAAAACTGATGAAATAGCCTGAGAAGGTATAAGCCTTCATAGAACCACTCAGTGATTCATATGTGTCCCCTTGCAGGGGCAGGGAGGAGGAAACAATAAGGTGAGAACTAGGTTATCCCAGCAGTTTTTTCCTGAGGAGTTAATAGGGTGGTGGGCTTTGGCCTTGAGTTGGTAACTGAAATTGGTTGGCATGGTAAGATGAAGTGAAGGTAATGCTATTTTTTTTTTTCCTTCACTGAGGTTCTTTAACCATTTTCTCTAAGTTGCTTAGATTTATGAGGTCAGAGCTTACTTCTCAGACTGTTTTGATGTGTTGTTTTTTTTTTAACCCATCCCACCCGTGTTGTTGTGTTTTTGTTTTTTTTTTGTAATTGTTGTTTTTTTCCCCTCTTGTTCCTGCTCTCTCGTGTTCATTGTAGAGTCCTAGGTATGGTGAGTCTGGTAGTTTAACACAGTGCGTAGAGTGTGTCTGATCTTGGTAAGCAAATGTTCTTGTTAGTAAGCCCAGAACATCAACATGGTAAACTCACCTCCCTCCCTGTGTTTTCCCTAGTGAGCTTTAGGAAAGCGGTCTCTAAGAGAGTTTGAATCTTGTTGGTCTCACTGAAGTGATTAAGGCTGATGAAAAGCAGAGGAATCCTTTTGATTACAAGTGATTGAAGTGTACTTGAGGATTTTACTCTCTGAAAGATAAAATTGCAGGCCTGTCACCTGAATAAACTACATACAGTTCAGTGAAGAGCTATTGAAGTAGCATCTTGCTATCGACTGTAAGGTAAGTAAATTGTAACTTTATTTATATTCACTGAAACTGTCTAATGACACATATGCCTGATTTTGGTAACATGCTGTATAAACGCAACTAATAATTATGCTAAAAGTTCTTTAATGTCAGCGTGTGGTGTATTAGGTTGCCAGTACTTTGAAGCTATGGCAATAGCAATCCTTACTGTACTGCTATAGTCTCCCTGTGAAAGCATTCTTAAAAGAAGTTCAAGGAAGTAGTATCACAAAACTTTTGTTTCTTCAGGTTTGTAGTTTCTCATCTGAAATAGGCATGTTTGCAGGTAACCAGTTTGTGTGTCAAGTTTTTATGTAAAGAAGACTAGCATCTTGTTAGTAATTACCTCTCCTAACAGTAACTGGTGATGACTTGTTGGTATTTAATGTGTTGTTTTGTTGTTCTTGTGGTGTTTTTTTTTTTTTAAAGTATCAACAGCTGCTGTCTCAAAGTGTTCTAGCATATCTCTAAATGATCATCGGTCTTGTGAAGTATGAGACTGTGCTTCTGAAGGACACCTGCTCAGTCATCTGATTTTAATCCTTAGGAAACACACTTTTGCTTGTAATCATACTGAGTTCATTCCAGTTTTATGCTTAGCATCACCGTTGGTCTGTGATGCGTGCAGCACAGTCACTCCTCGTCTCCCTAATTTTTTGTGTGCTGTAGTGGGATGTTTTGCAGTGAATGTGCTTAGCCAAGGGTTTGGGCTTTGAAGTTCAAAATTACGGTTCTGAAGACATGCTTCTTTCTAACTTGTAAAGCAAATCATGGTATGCCTACAGGGTATGGTGTCCTTTAATTCTGACATATCTTTGATGTGGGCACCTTATTTCTGGCTATCTGTATGCCTTTGATAGCTTCAATGAATCAATATTCTCTGTGAAGTATTACATGTGTGAGAAGTCTCTATGGGATTAGCTCACCTGTGGGGAACCTAGTTTCCTTGGTTTAAAATGCTCTTCTCCATCATGGTAGATAGAGGTCACTTTCAAATGTTACTTAATTTCAGATCCTGTTAGCAAGGTAACTAACTCTCTTGAAGCCCCAGTAACTTCATTTGGAGAGAGTGGGCATCACCTTCTTTTGAGTACTGCCAACAGCATTTACCTAATTTTACATTTTAGAGGATGTGTATAACAGTCTGTGGAAAAACTGCCATACATGTTATGTGTTTAAAGCTCGGGCAAAACTTTGCTCTTGCAAACAACCTCTAGGAAGCCGTAAATCAAACATCAAGGCCCACATCTCTGCCATAAGATGAATATTACCAAGTTTCTGTTAGTTTTGTGAAATCTTAAACTAAAGAGACCATATCTTTCTGAATCAGATAGTATCACTGAGTTAATTCAAAGGGAAAATTGAGAGCTGTGAAGATATGGTTATTGCGGAAGTAGATAAGAATAAAAAGAGTTTAAGGGCATAGGTGAGACTTGGCTTGAGCAGGGAAAAGCAATGATAAAAGTGGCTAGGTGATCATAGCTTCTAATGCACTGCCAGGGGAAATAGGATAGGTTGTCACGAGATGCTACATGTGCTATGGCTAGTGGGAAATGGTACTGGAGAACCTTGAAAATATTTAAAGCAAAGCAATGGAGTTCAACTGTCCTAACACTAATTTTAATTGTCACGTTAGAATTTAACTGTGAACCTTGTTCCTAATTTTATTTGATACAGAAGCAATTAAGAGAATATAGGCAGCACTTTTCAAGATAATGTGATCATCTGTCACTGCAGTCTTTTTTTTTTTGTAAATCTCAATTTTGTTTCCTTTCTTTGCTGACTCCTAAGTGAATTCTTTAGGTATTGAAGATCCTTTCTGATGAGCTGCGATGAAGGGCCAGATCTCTGGTTGTCTGTGTTCCCCTTGCAAGGGTTGATGTGAGGAGAGGGGGGAAATCAAGGATTATGATAGGAACATAGGCACAGGGGATTGCTCTTCATCTAGTGCTGTCGCTTGATCTGACTAATATATTAATATATACAAGACATAGGTCTGGTGCACACAAGGGAGGAGCTGCTACTTGCTGGGAACTCCTTTGAATGGCCTGAGCAAGGAGCTGAATGTAAGCTAGTGCATCCTGTGAGCATGAGCAGTGTGTTCTGCAGCCAGAACAGAAGTCATTTTCAGTTAAATTTGAATAGCAATGCATGCAGTAGTGTTTGAAGAATTAAGTTCTACCTGTGATAAAGACAAGTTACTTGTTTCCTTATGACTGGATGCTAACAATAAGATTGTAATAGTGAACTCGGAGCAGCTTCTGCTAAGCTATAGGTCTTCTTCCTCAACACATCTTTGTTTTCTAGTGTTCAGCATCTATTTTCTCTGTGGTTAAACTTGACTTTAAGTGAAATTACAATGCTGGCAAACACTGGAGAACTGTGGAAGTTGGGCTTCCTGCTCTTTAGTGTTGTTGCAGAAAGTCAACCACTGGAACTTGAGATCACCACACAACAAATTTTTCAGCTTTGCTTTTGTCTTTTCCAGACAGCTGAGTAATTGCCCAGTCTCTTAGGTACAGAGCCTAGTGAATGATTGTCTTGTTGCTTTCCTGACAGATGCTAAACCTGCTACAAATTAAGTTGTCTACTTGTTTTACCAGGCAAGTGGGACTGTGTTAGTCAATACTTAAGCTAATGGAGAAATAGGAGGAGGAACGTGGAATGTTTGCTGGAACATGAACTGAAACTTTGGTCATGGGAGCCTTCAGGGGTTGGGTTGGGTTTGGTTTTCCTCTGAATTTTGTGTGGAATTTGATGCAGCTCAAGCAGTAAAGTCATCCTAGATTTCCCTCCATCCCTGTTTACTAGATGGGAAGTCAAAGAAACTGCGTGAAGGAATTCCCTTTTCACAGGTTCCAGCACTGCCCTTCCCTCATACAGGGCAGGTTATAGTGCAGCATTGTTGGTTAAGCTTGGGGAGAGTCAGTCAATACACTGTTCTTTGTATGTGTGGCTACCTCTGGCAGGTGTGCTCTTGCATGCATGAGCCTGTCTCCTCGGCTCTGGTAAGATCATTGAATAGCAAGGGTAGCTCCTGATCTGGACAGAGGCTGGATGCATCTGCATTGGTCTTAACTTCTTTTTGTAATCAAGATACAGAACTAAAAACATTATCTAAATCCTGTAAAACTTTTCTACATGAATATTAGTGAGTTGGGGACCTAATACTCACCATTTAATCATGACTATAACGTCCTGCTTGTCTACAGAACGGTTCCATTCTGCAGAAGGCATTGATTAAACTTCATTGCGATACTATTTCTGTACGTTTTCTGTTTCCTCAGCTATGTTTTTTACCAAGCGTGTCATTATCCCTTCCACAACTGAACCTTCTGGAAAGGAGCAAAAGCTTCAGGGGGGAAGAGTGGGGCAGCTTTTGTCATTTTAAATTTCTCACAGATTGCTCAGGGTAGCAAAACAATGAATGTTTCATTATTACCACAATAGATTAAAACATCTGCAATAAATAATGCTGATGGCTATTTGTGATGGCACAAAGTATTGTTTTTGTTCTCTTGTATAAAATTGCAGCTCATTAACTGTCATAAAGCAAAGATACCATAAATAAAACAACTAGTAGTGTTTCATTTCCAAGAAATGTGAAAGCCTGCTGGTTGGGAACTTTGAAAAGTTTGTTTTCACAGCTGGAGCAGTCAAGTATCTGAGTATGTTAGGGTCTGTCACTTCTGTGGCCAGAGAAATTACGAGGATTCAAACAATTTTGTTGGTCCTCGTCACAAAGCTAATATTGCTCCTATCTTCCTTCTCTTCATGAAACGCTTTCTACTTATATTACAATACACCTGTACTGAGCAATAAGAATATTTTTAAGTGCAGCAGTAATTATAGAAGGTTTATTAATTGAAAAGAGTAATTAGGTAAGTTGGTCTGGCTTCCAGAATAATAGAAGCCATGGAGTAGTTGCCCAGGTATGTCCCCACGTTGAACCAAATTTGTATTTAGACCTTTTTTGATATGGCACTATAAGCTTAATGGCAAGTTGTTTATAATAATCCAATTGGTCCTTCATCAAAGATCACCTCATCTCACCTGAGATCACTGCAGTTTTATGTGTGCTCAGTTTTCAAGCCATGAGAACAGACTTGAAGTGGATCGCTTACCTCACAGATGTCCAATGATGTAACTTCAGATTTGTTTCCAATTTATTTTCCATGGACAGACTTTTACACAAAAAGTTCATTCAAAAAGTAAAATAATTTGAACCATACCTCATGTCTCAAGTTCTGAACAGTGGTTCAAGTTTCCAGTTCCAGATTTTCTCCCGCGAGTTTTGGTATTTGTGACAGTTATAATCGTGTGGTAGTTATGGGATCGCTAGGAATTTTTTCCCTGGCCAGGACACAAGTCGGGTTCGTGCTGGAGCTGTGGGCTGCACACATGCTGTGTCTCGTGGTGGGACACTTGAGCCCGCAGCTGTAGACTGCACAATAGGAAATCCTCCTCTGAATTTAACATTTCTCAACATTAAGGCTAAATTTGTATTTTGGCTGTAGCTGTGTGTATTTTGAAACAACAGAGTGACGTACAGCACTCTTTGTTCCTTAGGCAGTTTAGGATTAGATTAAAAGAACTTGTGTGGCAGCCTGAATCTAAGTATTTGGATGTCTGCACAATGTAATCCTCTAGTTCAAGGTTCAGCAGACGTCAGGTGACAGGGTTTTTGTTGTTGTTGTTTGTTTTTTTTGTTGGGGTTGAGGTGTGTGTTTTTTGTAGCTTTATTATCATTATTTAATATATGAAAGATTGTTTCTGATACTGTAACTATCAGAAATGTACTTGCATTATAGGATTCTCTTCCAAAGGAGAGTGTGGAGGCTGTAAACTTGTAGGAACCTTGAGAATAGCATTTTAGGATTTAGGCTGCAATATTTAGGATTGCATGGAAGGGAAAAAAAAAAAAAAAAACATAACCCCACCAGAGTATTTAATAAGAAAGGAAGTACTTGCAGAACATGTCACCACAAATAGGATACTGATACTTCAAGGGAAGTATCAGTTCTGTGTTTAAGTGCAAATGCTTTCTTGGGGATCTGCTACTGGACACCTGTCTGAAAGAGGATACTTGGCTCCATGGTCTGATTTACCATCTACTGGTTGATCCTCCTGGTGATATTTATTCCTGTTTTTGAAACTGCCAATGTAGAAGGATATAATTTTGTTAGTTAACTTTGAGTTAAGTCAGCCTTACAGCAAGGATGCTCACATAGGATTGGGGAGTTATAGGTGTATTTTGGACAAACAATCACACAGAATCACAGAATAAGCCCAAGCCTCTTCACAGGGTGAGGAGGCCTTCAGCATAGAGGCAGGCTGTCTGCACTTGCTTCTGCTAATGACACTGATAATCCTTTGCAGAGTTTCCATTTGCTTGCAGGTTGTGCTGCAAGAATACTTGACCCTGTTTTCCCTCCTCTCAGGCAATGTGCTGATTTTTTGGAAATATGGAAAACGTTCTCTTGTGCTGTTTTGAAAATTAGATGAAGCTCCAGTTTTGCTGCCGTCTGAGGCAGAGTTGAGCACTTCAGTTAATTTCACTGATGTTAAATTTGGTAGAGTTCTTGTTTTGACTTGTGGATAAATTAGTGTGATATATCCTCTTCTAAGTCACATTTTTAAGAATGTGTTTCTGGATGAAGAGTTTTCAGAAAGAAAAGATTATAATGTGCATTGGAGTAAGTGTCTTCACTAGTTATTTCTTTAAAATCTGGAGAAGAAAGGACAGGATAATTGAGGTGGGGGTCCATTTTTTCTGAGCAGCGTACAGCTTTTTTTAAACAAAAACACTTTTAATTATATGAAAAGGAATGATGTAATTGTGTTCTTGTTTTATTATCTATATGGGGATAGTAAGGGATGGTGTGATATATTTTGAGTGTTTGTTCCCCTTCTCCTCAGCTTCTTGCTCCTTTGTGATAGTTGACGTCTTTCAGACTTGGGCATAAATTCTGGCTGGGCTGAGCAATTACACTAGCTGTGCTTTTACTGTCTCTGTGCATGTTTGCAATGTACAAAACAGCTGCATCTTGAAAACATCAGCTGCTCCAAGTGAATGTGCATACGTCAATGCTGTGCAAGACAGCTTTGTGAGGGAGCAGTGTCCAGAGCCCTGGAAGCAGCGTAGTCCCACTAACTGGTCTAAGCAGGGCCTTTGTGGCTGCTTTGAGGTCTCAAGCTATTTGCTTGGGATGCTTGAGATATTTCTGAGCACAGATCAATAATATATGGTGCAGTGCAGATGTTCCTTGGTGTATGATACTTGGCACTACTGTGTGGAATAACTTCAGTGGTCTGAAGCTTTTTTGAACAAGAGTATCTCTGTCCTTAAGTAGTATTAGAGGATGACTAAGAATCATTGATTTCAGATAGGTTTCACTCTATACGTTCTATCCCCATGCACTTCAGTGTAGAAAGTAATCACTACAGATGCTTAATATCACTGATGAGCAACTGTATATTGCATGAACCTATTCACTGACTTGTAAACCTAAAGGTGGTCCTGCGTTCAGTTCCAGAAAAAAATGAAATGGTTCTGAAGTATAGCAGGAAAGTGTCTCCAAGCAATTTATCCATAATAAAAAGCTTGTCACCACAATGCAGAACATGTGGACCTGTGGAGAATTTGTGCATGTCTGTGCTGGTGTGACAACAATCTCAATGGACCATAACTTAATCTACACCCTGGAATGTGCTAGACAGCTTGCCTGAATCTGGGAGATCTTGGCACTGAGCCTGCTATCTGTACCTTGTCAGCTATTCCTGAGTTATTTCATCTTCTGCTTCCTTCCTACTGTGATAGCAATCTCTAAAGAAGCACTTGTTCCTACTGAGCAGCCTAAATGACATCTGTGAGCATGACATGCAGATGCAACAGTTCCTGTGTGCTGCAGAATCCAACTGCTCTCAACTAATTGCAGCTGAGGTTGACTGAGGACATTCAAATCAGAAAGTATTTTACAACCTAAGGTTATCAGGTTGGTTCTCTTTATGTGACATCCCTGAAAACTGCTGCCTGTGTGACACTTGGAAGAAACATGCAGAGAAATCTTGTGATCTGGAAGAATGTGTGTACATGTGTATTTTTTGTATAAATACACACATACTAACTATAGTTGCAATATAGTGTAACAGATAAGAGGTCTAAAAGCATAGGGCTAAGATAGCTGGCATTGCCCGGCTGTAAATGTCCATTTGTGAGGCTGCAATGTGCACCTTAATAATCCAGGAATGCCCTTAGAGCTAAGGGTAACAGACCAGCTATGCGCTGTGGGTTGTGAGGTTTCTTGGGGGTGTTGGGGAGAGTGCTAAGTATCTAGTGATATCTAGTATCTAGTGATCCCGTGTCTGGATTGATTTGCAAGTCAGCCGCATATAATGTATGTGGGATACTACTGATAGTAATACTTATAATTAGTGTCTACCTAAAAGTGCATAGTAATGAACAAAGCACTCAAATGCCAGGAATAAAGAATTTTCTCAGCGGCCTACAGATGGCAGACCAATATAACAGATAAGCAATGTGCTTGAAGCATATTTCTCTGAATATTAGAAACATAGTACACCCTATTTATGAAGGTTCTCATGGAGAAAGATGTTTTAACTAGGTCACTATAAAATTTAAGCACTTCTGCAGTTTCTTGCTTAGGCTCAGAATATGTTCAAGATATTTTGCTTTGTGCTATAAATTATATTCAAAACTAAATCCAAAAGTTCTAAGTTGGAAATGTTTTAACTATTGGTGGACTTGCTGAAGATGTTGATAATCAAAGCTGAGCATGTACAGTAGCCAGTATAGATGGGCTTGTATGTAATTTATGCTTCAAATGAATTTCTTTGATATGAACGCTTCACTTGTTACTTATACCCTACTTACATAGTGTGTGGATCCAGGGGTTTTTGTTGGTTTGCTCCCTGCCCCCTCATGAAAGACACTAAGTTTGTGAAGCTTACGGTTTTCTTTTTCAGTCACTAAATAAAAAGCAAAAATAGTTTAAAAAACATTTGGTCCGGAAGGAAGAATCGTAGATACAATAAAGCTTTTTCTCTTCATCTTGGGTACTGAATTTTAGTGGATGATTTGATACTCTTCTCCATCTTTAGCTCATAAAAACTGAAACTCTAGAAGCCCTAAAATAAATGAGTCTTTTGCCTCATTTAGAGAAAAAGAACTTTTGGGAAGGGAGGGGGGTTATGATAACGTGGGCTTACCCAACCTTGTTGTTCATTGAATGGTTAACAGAAAAAACATCTTAAACTCCATACTCTCTCAAGTGTTTGTGCTTATTGTATAACGCATCATTTTTAAATAGTTGGAAGAAAAAAAGCTGTTTTATGTGGTATACCTTCAATAATGGCTACATGGCTAGAAAGACAAACTCATTTTACTGAAGTGTTTTAGTGTTTTTTTAATGATCGTAGGTTAAAATAGGTATATTTAAAATATTGCAGAGGATGGAAGTGATTACAACCTGCCACATAAGGCACTACTCAGGAAATTGAAGTACAGAGGCTTAAAAGCAGACCCCAAACAATGGGTTTAACAGACTCTCTCACAAAATGCTTCAGCAACTTTTTTTTTTTTAAACTAAAAAATGCTCAGTTTCAGCCAACTGACTGGAAAATATTTTGACATATTTTTGAACTGTTTTATATCATGGAAATCAAACAGCCTGTCATGACAGATTACCATTTAGGCAAGAAGAAACAATGCTGGTTTAAGCACTGTGCAGGTCTGTGCTCTACCATGCTGTCATGGCTAAGGCTGTCCTAACTACTAATCAGAAAGTGTTGTTATGGCTGTTAAAAATCTGGTGAACCAAGAGCTGCTACATCTAATTCTTTTGGATGAGGGCATATTGACTCCACAAAGTGTCAGGGGAGTTATATGCAGTCCCTCTGAGCTGCTCCTGTGCTGAGAAACCATGACAGTCATGGTCTGCTCTAGCTCATCTGCGTTATCTACCATGTGTATGCTGGAGTGGGAAAAAAGACTGAATTTGCCAGTACATTAACATCAAATGTGAAAGGGAAATGTCTGGATGTATATCTGCTAAAGATGAAATGTCAAAAGACACTGCTGAGGTGTGGCCCTTTAGGTTCACTACATATTAATAAAAGAGCCTTGCTGTGTCTTTAAGGTAGATGAGGAAAGTGGTCTTGAAGGTCTGCCTATATCAGAAGCCCCGAGTGAGAATGATGGGTAAGGGAGGGTGGTGGTGACCAAGATAATTAATGCACCCTGATGCTAAGGGTGGAACTTCAGCCAGACAGGAAACTGGCTAGGGGTTACGTTGTTTCTTTGTGCATGTCTCTGTGTGTGTTCCTCTAAACTGGGAATTATATTCAATCATAGTGAAACGGGGAGGAAATGATCTTAATTTGAAAATGGCTGTGGTCGTGACACCAATCTTCCCTATCTTCAAACACCAAGAAGCAAATAAGAATGAGTAATGAAATGGAAAAATTGGTCAAATAAGTTCTACAAGTCTTTTGCTGACTCACGTAAAGAGGCTTCTGAATCAATGTTAAGTTGATCTGGCTTCATACAAAATGAACAGCAAACTTTAAAATTATATGCGTCTACAGTCTGACTTACAGCCTCAGAACTGGAAATTCAAATGCTAAAAATGTGAATTGTTTAGTGCTGTGAAGTGCTGTTTATCATAATTGTAGAAGAGACTGGTTCTGACCCATTTTCTTTCTTCAGGCTTAGAAACTCAGCTTTCTCCCTCATATGCCAGCATATATTATCCTTGTAGCAACAAATGCATGGCCCAAGTTACTTTGAAAGGTAATACTTACAATGTGCTTTCCCTACAATGTGACCTAGCAGTTACAAGACAGGAGGTTAGTGAAGATTATAGAAGCAGCTGTCTGCCTTATGCCACTCCCAAGCATTCTATGTGCCAGACTTTGAGGATCTGACAGAGCAAGGCATGTTACAGCCAATATCTGTTCTTTTTAAGTATCCATATGAGTATAAAGAAGTCAAAATAGTTTGAGGAAACCTCCTACTTTATGGTTCACTAGATCGCCATGATTCTGACATCCCCAGTTTGCGAGTAAAAATATGTGCTGCTGCTTTTCCCAAGCTACTCTGGGGAGACCGTTCCCCAGGCATCTACACAGGGTGGAAGAAAAAGTGAACTGGGATCAGTTTTATTTTTTTATATCCAAAATTTTCATTTACTTAGAGAACGCAGGGAAAGCGTAAAACTGTTCTTGTTCTCTTTGTCTCTTTGATTTTCGTGTAACAGTATGCATATGCATAAGCTTTGAGCCTGCAATTTTGCTATGTGTATATGGATGGCTGCACCTGCACGGAATCATGCTGACTTCAGTGAGGCACCATATAGGCACAGCAATCTGCCCACCCGTAAGTTGTAAATCTCAGGATCAGGAACATAGCTTGTTTATTGGGTGTTCTTGAAGGAGTAAGGCATTGGCAAGTGCCTGTAGGGTGACAGCATATGCTCTATATGTTTTCCCACACAATCACACCAAGGCACAACGTTCCTGACCAGGAAATACCCCCCCTTTCTGTATATGTAATGTTCAAGCTGATGACTGTGGTGCTTGCCTTGAAGTAAGGGCAAAGCAAATCTTGCTGTGGTAACTCTTTTAAACTGGTATCATACTGCTAAAAGGAAAATGAATAGAATGCAACTTTTAGACTTAATTCTTTTTTTAAGTGAAAATGCATCTTTTTTGTTGCCACCTTATTTTATTATTGCTGTTCCAGTTTTTGTCTGGAGGTGAGTTTCTGGGGACAAGTTGTTTTTTTACAGCAAGATAACAAATAAGAGGTAATGATCCCATATCATTTTCAAGTCCTTGAGGGAAAGAGGCACAGCTAATGCACCTTGCAAGAAACTGCATCCACCTGTTCTAACCTGGCTATGGAACCTCACATGTGTTTTATCCATCTTATCTCAGAGTTACAAGTCTGGTTTGCTTGGGTATTGCCATCAAAGGAGACTTGTACCCAAACAGCAGCTGCGTCTGGCCCTGGGCCAGGCCTCACAAGAGCAGACAAGCAGCCATGCCTTCTGCCACACCTTCCTTCCTCTCTCTAAGCATCAGATGTACACCAAATACACTTGGGATATTTTTTTATGGCATGCAGCTTACACACATTTTGCCTTTAGCAATCATCATTCTGTCTTGACTGATGTAATTAGTTCTATTTCATATTAATATATTTTTATGTAGTGGTGATAAAACAAAGACATGCGATGTAGCATAGGGCTGAACTTGCTGCTGAAAAGTTTGATGTTGCACTTCAGCTTTCATGTGAGTCCTACTATGGTCTCTAACTTATTGAAGGCTTGTCTTAAGTTTGCTTCATTATTTAATGAAGACTAAAAGTTGTTCTCTGTTAATAATTGAGGGTATCAAAGAGGGCTGTATCACGTTTCTATGTTTTGAGAAGGCTGCAAGTAATTATCAGGAGGTGGGTAATTAAATGCATGTAGTCTTACCTGTCTCTTTCAACTGAAATTTCAGAAGGAGAGTCAGCTTATCTGAAGATATAAAGAAGATAAAAGTAGCAGTAGCATATGTTAAGTATAGTTTTTTCAATGCAGAGGCACTCTTGCTTATGAAAGAGGTAACATCTGTGGGGAAGCCTGTGGTGGGTTCTTTAGGCCCAATGGTGACCAGAATGCTTTCAAACACTAAAAGGTCATGTTTTATTAGAACATAAGCTAACTGTTTAAATACCCAGGAGATCTGAGTCTTGCGTTAAGATGGAACAAAACCCAAATGAGTTAAGACATGACTGTCCCTTCCTGCTGCGTCCTCGCAGTAAGCCAGCCCTGTTCTCCAGTCTGTTGCAGCGCGAGGCTGGGTGCACTGCCTCCTGCTTCACCCTTTGTTTGGACTTGACTGTATCCTGCTGCCTTTGGACTTTCTTTTCGTAGACCTTGCTTGGTTGGTCCTGAGGAACTGTCTTTGACCCCTCCAAGGGGCAACTGGAGCTGGGTTGCTTCTTGTTTAAAAAAAAAAAAAAAAAGTAACAGGGCTGGGAAAAGGCTAGTAATTAATGTCCAAAATACAATGTGACAGTAGACAGAACTAAAATAGTAGTTAGTACCAGTATCATCTAGATTTACTGTCTCTTTCTGCTAGAGTGGGGCACAAAAGAAGGTTAGGAGGGTAGGATTGAGGAGGGAGGGGGGCAGCTTTTTTTGGGGAGGAAAGTTAGAGACTGTCATTAGTCACTTTGTGTTTTTAGGTACTACATTCTGCTGCATTATCCTTAGAGAAACTAAGAGCAACTCTGATATGCCTTTGGTACTATAATTTCAAAGAACAGGATGTGCGTGACTATAGTTGACCAACTTCTTTGATGTTTCACAGTTATCCTGTAATATGCTTGTGATTTAATTTCCATTAAATGTCACTAGCAGATTAATCTCTCTTAAAATGCCAAAGAGGCAAACAAATTAATGACTTATTATCAAATAATTTTAGCGCTGGATGAGCAGAACATAAGAAAAGTTGATCTTGCTCTAAATCAAGGATACAACCTGGTAGGCAGGTTTATGTAGAAGGGATTGAAAACTTAAATATTTCTTTTCTCTAACTATACATTGATCCTCCTCTGAATAAACAATTGTCCCAGTATCTGATGGGAAAATAAATCATATATTACATGAAGGATTGGATTATTGTGGCATATGTGGTAAGCATTCATTTCGTAAAGGACTTTTTTAAAAAGTATCTTGATTTTAATTTTTTTTTTTTCCGGGGCATTTTTTGATTGAGCCGAATTACACCTAACTTGGATAGCTGCAGTTGTACCATGTGATGTTTGAATGTCTAAATTGGTTTATTCGTGATATGCTGGAAGCTTCTTTTATTTCCCACAACTGTTTTTTGTCACAACCTGTTTTTGTTCTAGTACACTGAAGACACTGGTAGAACAGTGGACTCTAGGGGAGCATAATGATAAACTGTCTTGCCATGTATTTTTTGAAGTATAAGAGCAATATATTTTTAACTCCTTCAGTCTTGTTTGCAACAATGTCATGGGCTTGCTTAATTAGGTCTAGCTTCATGTGATGCAGTAGGGGCACTCCAGCAAGAGCAGGGACAAGAATATCCCGGCACCTGATACTTAATGAAAAGAAGGAATAAAAAAATGTCCTCAAGATACTTGCAAGTATTTCCTAGGCTTTTCTTTTTAATTTTAGGTGAAAAAAATGGAATAAGAAAAGGAATAAAAATAGGACAATTGGAATGATTTTGCTGCTGACCTTCTTTAAAAAGCTATAGTTCTGGCCTGGCAATTGGCAGAGGAACTGATTTGGGTGCCTTGTGTGCTCGTCTTTGATTTCAATTTTCCACCCCACCCCCAAAAAATAATTTTAAAGAGAACAGATGTTGTGACTGTAAAACATATTTTCAGTGGTACTTTGAGCTGTCAAATGCCGTAAGCATGAGAATGGCCCCTGATGAGGAAGTTGAAGGGTTATTGTGCTACCAAAATAGGCAAACTTTCTCCTGTCAGGGTAATCCAAACTCCATTAAAACCAATGGTGACAGCTTGAAGTAGCATTCCTGCTGTATAGGAACTGTCACAATGGGGTGTGTTTCATGAAAATCTGTACATGGAAAACAGATAATGTACAATTCAAATTTTGTTTTATCTCTTGCTGGTTTATATTGCTAGTGCTCTTATGTCTAATTCAGTCTTTTGATTCTACTTGAATTTTTTTTAAAGGTAACTGAAACTCATGATCTTTGCCTAAGTAGAATTCCTTCCTATTTTTTATTTTTTTGGACTGTAACATTCAGTTAATGCTGCTTAAGTTCTTTCATTACTTGTTTAACACAAATAGTACAGACAAAAATATAGCCTAAGTTCAGATAGCATTTGCTTGGACATGTCTCTTTTCACTGGAAAGAGGTGGAAACAACTGCAAAGACATAGAGTATCTTTCTTTTTCTGTTCTATAGTTGCCCAGACTAGTGACAGCTCTGGCAAGCTTTAAAGACAGAATTCAGTTGCATAAATGTGCATGCATGTTGTGACTTTGTTACCTTATAGTATCTTTCTTAGTTTCCAACTTCTTTTGTCACTGATGTCCCATAGATTCCTGTCTCGTGCACCAGTTACATGTAGGATGTCTGGGATACGCTAAAGTGAATAAAAGAGCTGGAGACTAGGAAGAATATAAGCCATCCAGATGTTATTAGGCACTTCTGTTTAGGCAATTGCATGCAATAAAACTAGGCAAATCTTTGCATTATAGATGAAGGGTATTATCGGGTTGGTAATACTAAACTCATTCCCTGATGTTCTTTCTGAAGGTAATGATGCTCTTATCAAAGTGATGTTACTAGAATAGTAAGCACAATATCAGATGTAATGCTTCCTTTGATTTAAAATCAATGCTCTAGAAGAGTTAGAAACTGTGATCTGAAAAAAAAAAAAAAATGCTGAACACCATACCCCAAAAGAAATCAAGGCCTCTTTCATCATTGTGTCAAATCAAGTTTTGCAGTGACATACTCTTTGATACTTAGACTGTTGAAGTCTTGTTCATAGTTACCTTGCCACACTGCAGTTAATAATGTTTATACTCTAATTTCTATAGCAGATGGAGGTAGTCTATACATATATTGGAAAAGACAGATGTTAAATGGCAATCAGTGCTGCTATCATCTCTCAGCAATAATTCTAACAGCAAACTGAGCTAGGCTGGGATTTGAAAACTTGCCTTGGAGATTTCAGAAATCTATGGTGGCTGGTGATGTGCAACATGAAAAAAAGGATTTGGAGGAATGTCTGGTCTTCAGTGTGTGGAGTTGGTAATGGAGATTTTGTATGTTCTGTCAGGATGCTAAATCATTTCATGTGTGATTATGCATTAATGATACTACTTTTCCATTCAAATATTGTGGTAAAGCGATAATATTATATCACAAAATAGGCTTTAATGTGCTTGAATTCCTTGTTCCTAGCACAGAAGGTGGTGTGAAAGACTATTATACTGTATATTACTCATTGCTGCATTTTATATGCAAACCTTTGTAACTTCTAACAGAGACCTGGGGAGTCTCAGCTTCCCCTTCTACATAGCCCTTGGCTTTAATCGCTAACTCCAGACTTGCTTTTCTATTTAGAGTACAGCTAGGTATTTGGTATGTTCTTTATGACCCACAGTTGTGTAGTCCCACAGCTCGTGATGGGAGACCGAGTGGTTCAGGAGGTCATTCCACTCAAGGAAGTAAGCTCTCTTGCTTAATGGGCACTAAGGGCAGGATTCATCTCTTTCAAGGCAGTTAGAGAGAAGCACTCTGGGAGAAAATTAGGATTGCTTCTTTCCTTTGATTATGGAGGAAACCTAGGAGCACTGTTATTATAAGCTTTTGCAAGCAACTTGGATTCATGTCCACACAAAACATAAAGTCTCTTCAGCTTAAGTCTCAATAAATTGCACTTTTTTCCTTATGTTAGGTTTCAAAATCTAACATAATGAGTGGAATGCAATTTTTCATGTACTTTGTTAAAATTCTTCGGAACTTCTTGCTTTATCTGGTTGTATCATGCACTTACAGTTGAGAGGTGTGTAGTGTAAGCCTCCAGGTTTAGTGACATTTACTTAACAACTGTGTGCCTTGGGCCTGTAGCTTGCTTTCAGCTTCATAGGTAATATTGTTTATGTCCATTATGAGAGTGTCTTTGTATTTTTCCCCCTCTCTGTAAAATAAAGGGGCTGTAACAACTGCAAAAAGCAGTGGGTTCTGCACTTTTTTATTAATGATGACTTAGTTGTAGTAAGCACAGATGAGGGAAGAGCTTAAAACTGATTACTTGTGCTTTCTATTAGAAACACATCCATGATATTTTAAGTAACTTGGCTGCACGTACTAACTTTAAACAAAACAGCTGAATCCTGCCTGTATCTATTTTATGTTCAATTAGTTAATTTTTTTGTGTGTAATCCATTAGCCCCTACTGGGGTGAAGTTATTTGAAAGCAATACTTATGTAAGGGTTGCCTCTGTGAGGCTGTACATGAAAGGAAATATCTGTATTATTAATGTAAGTTTAATTTGCTCATCAATATCATTGTTTCTTCATGATTAATTTGTTTTCACAGGAATCTCTTAAACTAGGCAGAATGTTAAAGCAGTGTTGGACCATACTTACTGAAGCCAATTTTTCAAGCATTAAAAAGAAGGCTTATAGCCAACAAGAGGCAGCTTAAGACAGTTTCTTGTGTTCCTCTTTGGAGATAATGAGGTATTGGGTCATTGAAAAGTTTTGTTCTGCAGGAAAGGATCAGGAAAATTCCTTAGTTTTAGGGGGATGCCAGATGACATGGAATGAGTCTGCAGAAAGTGGTCTGTAACTTAGTTTAATAAAGTACAGGTAGCACCAAGCCTGGCTCATGACTTGATGAAAAATCTAGTGTAGACAAGGCAATATGAAAAAAAAAATAATAAATATTAACCTTTTGTTTAAGATGGTCTAAAGAGAAATCTTATCCTCTTGTGAGGAAATGATCTCAATTTCACTAAAACAGGATCATGAGGAGGGGAATGCTTTTTGGGGGTAAGATAAAGGCCAAAGCTTGGCAAAGATCCTTGTAGCACGCCAAGAATTAATCTTAATTAAGAAACAAAATATGACATTGTTTTAGGCGTTTTGCTGTTTTGAGCACATTAATTGGTTAATATGTTAGTTGGCTATACATCTTTAATAAGAAAGGTAATGTAAGACTTAACTCTCATTTTATGTTTTTAGGCTATTCTCTTTTGCTTCAGGGAAGATCATGGCCTCTCAAATTCCCCCAGTGGTGGAGGAACCTTCCAGGAGGAGTTTTGCTACAACCAGACACTGAGCTCCAGTTTTCTGCAGAGCTTTTTCTCAAAGCATTTATTTCACTTGCACAGATCCCAGTATGTAGTTGTCTGTGTAGTTTTTTCAAGTGTGTGGAAAAGTAACAGAAATAAGTGATGTTAAACAAAACAGCACAGATGTTTATTTTCTTATGCTGCTTCTGTGCTGCCTTTCAAGTTCCCCAGATTTTGTGCAGAGTAGTAATGGAAAGACTAGTGGATAGACATTCTTCCTGCTTGCTGAATGTAAATATACTCCATTCTTGTCTCTACTCATATTCTTCTGGTAATTTTATGATGTAACACATTTTAAACTTAAGGAAATGGGAGTGTTTAGAAATATTGGCATAGTTTTATTTTTTTTTCTGTACAGGAAATTGAAACATGAAAACATACATAAAATAACTCTGTAGGAAAATGTTACTCCAGGATAAAGGTGGTGTTAAAACTTAATCAGTATGTATGTCCACCTGTGTGCCTGTGGAAAAAAAAATGGGGGTAAAAATCATAAAATGCCAAATTGCTACATGACCTTAACAGATATGACTTTTGAAGGCAAAACCATGAATTGATTGAAAAATCTTAACTGAAAACTTTGCTTGGAATTTTTTGGAGGAGAATCATTTAAAAAAAAAAAAAATGCTAAGGTGTCTTAATATGTAATAAAGATACCATCAAGACTAAAGTAACATTAGAAATTTTACATAAAAGGGTCAAAAATAATATAGTTGGAAAGAATATAAGTGATGTTGCAGGAACTTTGTTATAAAGAAAAAAGTTCTTATGAGTAAAACATCTAGAAGATGCACTGAGGAAAATAATTTTTAAATATAACTCTTGGGGTTAAAAGACAGCCCTAAATAATTGTGTAACCTAAACAACAGTGCATAATCACTGATGTTAGAACTACTGCCTACACTACATACTTTTAGTTTTGTTTTCCTGTGAAACAGATGTGAGATGCTTGTGAGAAAAATCAATCAAAATTATCTCATTCCTGATTTAAAAAAAAAAAAAAAAAAAGGTTGAAGGCTTACTATAATTAGTTAAGGACTTAGTTAACACTAAATCAGCTTCAGTATTGGGTCAGGACATAAGGATAAGGAAAATTAAGATTTGCATCTTAATATGGATTTTTGATTTGCTTTGGAAATACGTAAGCATGAAGAGTTAGAATCTCTTGAATTCATTACTGCAAGAAGAGTGGTGAATTGACTACAATTTTCTTTCTTAGTTCATTTGTCTATTGGGAAGTAACCTCTGAATCAGATCAGAAAATACTTCTGATCATAAAGTAATTCCATGTATGCAAGCAGATGCAGGACTTCTGTTTCTGGTTAAAGCATAGGCACGCTATTTACCTCCTTCAAAGTTTGTTAGTGATTGAGGGTTATTTCCTTCTTGAAGGAAAATTTATTCATACAAACATTTTTAACCTTTCAGAAATGAATGGCCAAATGTTTGTTCCAATGCTAGCAAGGAGGATTTAGTCTGGAGGAAATGGTACTTGTTTCACAAGGCAGTGGTTTGAAGGAGGCACCAAGAATCCAGTAATACTAAGAGTGCTGATTAAAAGAGTTTGAAACATTATTTGTGGATGCTTTAAATATATCTTAGGGTCCATGAGCTTGCAGTTATTTCTCTAGGCTTCTACCCCCAGACAAAACATACTAAGGCTTTCACATTCTCAACGTACCTCAAATTTCTCACGGTTCTCCAGGAATTAAGAGATTTAGGAGAGCAAAACTTTGTAACTAACATGTGAAGAACTGTCCATAGGATGTTAATATCCTGTATTGATAACTAAGAAACTTCATTGAATAAACCTTTAAGAAAAACTGCTTTTAATAAAGCCATATTAAATAAAGCTTTTAGTGCTAATGAAAAACTATATGAAGTTTGAAATTTGAATGAAGCAGTATGGTTGTTGTAAGGCATGCTGTATTACCAAGGCCAACCCTAGGATCCAGTAAAACTTGTTTTTTCTTTATGCCAAGAAAGAGGAGTGCTGGAGTGTTAGTCCCAACAGCATGTGTGGTACATGGATTTGAAATGCAAATCTGTGTTTATTTCTGCTGTATGCTGGCATCTCCCTTCTCTGTGTGTCAAAGAGGTAAATAACTCCCTGCCCAGTCAGTTCTGTGACAAAAGACCAATGTGTTTGCTGGATCTTTGCCCAAATGGAGCTCAGCCTGCACCAAGGCACTGGCCAAAGCATACCTCTGCTGCCCCAGACCTGCTGTGGGGCCAGAAGGCAGAGACCTCCAGGTAATGCCACAGCCTTGGAAAAAGTGGGGGGTTGTTATTAATGCAGTTGACTTTTTCTCTGAGAGGACAAAGTCTAAGTAAAGTTTCCATGACACTTTAATGTGTTTGTGAGGAGCAAACTGGCTGGAACCCAAGAAGAATTTGTACCTGCAGAAGCTGAATGTGTGTAAAGAGGGCTAGAAAAAAGGTCAAATGACACTTTGTGAAAAAGACTACACACTGTAACTCAAAATCCAAGCACACAAATGGCTTGTCTTTCTATGCTTGCTCATTCTCCAAGTTCGCTTTAGTTGAGTGAGTGCTTGATCTCAAGCTACATACCAGACCGACTGCTTGCTTCTGAAATGGTGCACCCCTACTGCTTCTGTCAAGGTACTAGGCAGCCAAGCTCGGCTGCCTTCCTTAGGCACAAATCCCAGGGACCTCATCTCTTCCTTTTTTTATCCTCCTGTAACTCGTTTTCATACACCAGCTCTGGCCATGGTTTTTCATACAATTTGGATTGATGTTAGTTCTATCTGGCAAGGATCTGATTACCATTTTTAGTAATGATGAAAACCTTAGTTTCATTTCACTTTGAAATGATTGCCTTGTGCTGTGTTGGCACTTTTTCCCTGAAGAGAGGGGAGGAAAAAAGTTGTAACTTTGATGTTATTGATAATGAAGCTATGAAAAACCTCCATTCTAAAAATACGATTACAATAAACTTGCAAGAACTGCTTATTGTTATGGTGTAAAATATACCTCCAGTGACTTTTAAATTTATATTATTGATGACATTGCCATATGTGAGAGGAATGTGTAAGTGCATATTTTCAGTGCTCCTTCATTCTTTAAGAAATTACTTAATCAGTGCTAGAAGCTTCCAACTCATGTTCAGTGTTTGCAATTGTACTCTGAACAGTTAATCCGAAGATA